>NC_134572.1:16280000-16880000 GCF_050947875.1 Dermacentor variabilis | reverse complement strand
GCCCTGATGGCCTGGAACCCAGTTGATGTAAGTATCGGGGAGTGGGGCGCGTGCGATGTGATTTGTTAGTATTTTGAGCGCTGTTTCTGATACGCGGCCTTTTTGATAGTTGCGAGCTGCTGCTTGGGAGTCGGTTAGTATTACGGCTACTTCAGGGCAGGTTGTTATTGCCAGAGCAATTGCCGTTTCCTCTGCAGTCTCAGGGGCTCTTGCTCGGATGGTGACAGCTGCAAGTTCTTTGCCTTGGTGATCCGTGACGCTTAGGGCAAAGGCGTTTCGTTTAATATACCGGGCAGCATCGGTGTACCTCGCATCAGGGTTGCTCCCGTATTTCTTGCTGAGTGCGCGGATTCTGCTTTGCCGACGCTCCTTATGATAAGTTGGATGCATATTGCGCGGTATACTTGCAACGCTGATGCAGTCTCGGACTGCAGGTGGGATTCTTGCTTTCTGGTCTGTGTCTGCAATGAAGCTTTCACTGTATTTGAGGTAGCGCAAAACTGCACGTCCGGTGGGTGTGAGCTTGAGCCGCTCTAGTTGGCTGATCTTATGAGCCTCGACAAGCTCTTCCCACGTATTGTGGACGCCGAGCTTGAGCAGTTTCTCCGTTGATGCCATGGGTGGGAGCGTCAAGGCTACTTTGATTGCCTTTCGAATGACAACATTGAGTTTTTTTATTTCTGCCGGCTTGAGCGTCAAGTAGGGAGTTCCGTAGGTGATACGGCTAGTTAGGAGCGCTTGAATTATGCTTAATGTGTCGTGCTCCTTGAGTCCGCTTCTTTGGTTTGTGATCCTCTTGACGAGGTGCGTAACTTGTGACAGTGTGCGTTGGAGACGCGGGAGAGTGGCCGCCCCTGATCCGTCCTTGTGGATGTGAAGTCCGAGTACGCGAAGAGAGTCGACTGTAGGGATCTTGGTTCCGTTGAGCGAGACACTAGGATCGGGTTCGATATAGTTAGGTGGTCTTCCTCGTGTCCGTGCTCTCAGGACGAGAAGCTCCGACTTTTCGGGTGCGCATTGGAGACCGCAGTCTCGGAGGTATCTTTCGATAGTATCGACGGCTTCTTGTAGATTGCGTTCTTGTTGTCCAGTAGTAGGCGCTTTGGTCCAGAGCGTGACGTCGTCGGCGTAAAGGGCATGGCAGAGGTTTGGGATGGCGTTGAGTTGTTTCGGTAGGTTGATCATTGCGATAATGAAAAGGTTCCTTTGTTGGGTAGCCGAAATTTATCGCTGCGGAGGTTGCAGACGCCTACCGTTGCTGTTCGGTGTGTCAAAAAGCTGCTGATATAGTTATAGATCCGCGCTCCGCAGGCTGTATCTTCGAGGTTGCGGAGAATGGCTTCGTGGCTCACGTTGTCGAATGCGCCCTTTACGTCGATAGCCAGGATTGATGATTTGCATCTGTGATCGAGGTAATCAAGCAAGTCTTCTTTGAGGAGCAGGAGTACGTCCTGTGTGGACAGATGCTGTCGGAATCCGAACATGGTGTGCGGAAAGTGTCCGTTGTCCTCGAGGTATGTTGTTAACCGGTCGTGCACCATGTGCTCGAGGAGTTTGCCCACGCAAGATGTGAGGGAAATGGGACGTAGGTTTTCGATGCGAAGGGGTTTGTTGGGTTTGGGGATCATGGTCACCTCCGAATGCTTCCAGGCAGCTGGTAGGTCCCCCTTTTCCCAGCAGTCGTTGTAGTACTGTAGCAGTGCTGTAGTGGCAGATTGCGGGAGGTTGCGTAAAAGCTTATTAGTTATTCTGTCGTTGCCGGGACTGGTGTTTCTGGTGAGCTTGGCTAATGCTGCGTGGAGCTCTGCCTGGGTGAATGGTCGATCGAGATCTGGGTTTGGTGCACCGCCGTACGTTTTTCTGCTCGCTGATGAAGTGGGCTTGTCGCTACTAAGTTTTTGCTGAAGCTCACGAAGGAGATCATCCTCCGATCCAGCATGATTGTGGATCAGTCTGCGCAGATCTTGCCTCTGTTGCGTTTTGGTGCGATCGGTAGCTAAGAGAGCGCGTAGAAGATGCCAGGTTTTCTTGGTGCTGAGTGTCCCTTGTATGCTGTCACAAAAGGTGTGCCAATTTTGCCTGCTAAGTTGCTCCGCGTAATCTTGGGCCTGTATGGTGAGAAGGGCGATTCGTTGCTTAAGTTTTTTATTGAGCTTTTGTCTCTTCCACCTCTTCAGGAGGCCTCTTTTGGCCTCCCAGAGATGAAGGAGATGCGGGTCGACTGCGGGGGTGTTGGTGCTTAGCTGGATGCTCTTGGTGTGGTTTTCTGCGGTGATGAGAAGGCCCTTGAGCCAATGGTCGATGTCGTCGATTGTTGTGTTGCCGCTGAGGTTGTCTCTGAAGGACTTCCAATCTGTTAGTCGAGCAACTCCAGTCTTGGTTGGTTTCCGGTTATGCGCGATGTCAAGTTGAATAATGTGGTGGTCGCTTCCGAGCGTCTCCGAGAGTCGACTCCACTCGGCCCAGTGGACGTTCGCTGTGAACGTAAGGTCCGGGTTTGTGTCCCTTGAGACACTGTTCCCGACTCTCGTGGCCTGCAATGGGTCGTTCCAGAGGGTCAGCCTGTGGTGTTGAGCAGTGTCGTGCACTCGCGCTCCCTTCTTGGTGGTGTTTGGATAAGCCCATGCTGTATGTGGGGCGTTGAAATCTCCCATTATAACAACTTGATGGCCTTTCGTGCGTTTCCTCAGTTCACGGACAAAGTGGTCGAATTCCGGAAGTTGATCACGAGGAGGGCTGTATATGCTGGCGATAAAGAGACTTTGCTGCGTTTTTCTGTCTGGTATGATCTCCACTAGGGTGTGCTCGATGGGGATGTCTTCTATTCCGTGTTCCTGCGTTGTGAGAGTTTTCTTGGTAAGGATGGCAGTGCGATGAGTTTGTGCATGAGCGATGTATCCTTGAAGTCGGACGTTGTGGGTATTAGTTTCCTGTAGGGCAATTACATCAGGGTGGTCCAGTTTGACGAGTTCTTGTAGGTTTGCATACCGGGGACGGAAGGATCGACAGTTCCATTGCCAGATGCGCAGAGTATTTTGCGGCCTCTTTGTTGTGGTTTTAGCTGTCGCCATCATGAGGATCTTCAGCTTCGCAGGCAGCTTCATGGTTGGGTGAGATCGAGCGGGAGGCATTACGACTGTTCGTGCGAGCCTTCTTTCTACCTTGCTCGGTCGTGTTGAGATGGCTGTCGAGGTAGGACTTGGTGACATAATTGTTCTTTGCGTGTGCTATAAAATTGTTGACCTGGGCTGTTAGGCCGGTAACCTGGCTTGTGAGAGTGGCGACTTGATTTGCAAGGGTGGTCACTTGGGTGTTAAGTGACGCAATCTTCTCGACAATAGGCTTGGTGATGTTTTCAATCAGGGCAAGGATGTTTTTTGTGAAGACGTCCTCGAAAGCCTGGAGGTGCTTTTGAACTCTAGCTTCAATAGCGGAATCAACTGCGGCCGTGGTTAGCGCTGCAAATGATTGTTTGCTTCCCTGTTCATATTCTTTGCATCTTTGGAATAGTCTGTCTATGAGACTTTGTTGATTTTGTAGCTTGCTCTCGAGGGCTCTTACGGTTACCGCTTCTGCCGATACGACGACTGCACTGCCTGAGCTGCTGGCCACTTCAGCGTAATTCAGGCGTTTTCGGGAACGCGATCGCGATCTTGATCGTGATCTTGACGTGGGTCTGTTATTTCTTGCGGTGCTACTGGAGGCGTTACTTGAGTTGGCGGCGCATGCACTGGGCACTGCAGCGTAATTCACGCGTTTTCGGGAACGCGACCGCGATCTTGACTTGGGTCTGGTAGTTCTTGCGTTGCCACTGGAGGCGTCACTTGTGTTGGCGGCGCATCCATTGGCAGCACCTAGTTCAGGGAACTCATCGCGGTTGGAGCTCCATCGACTGTCTCGCTCTTGGATCCTGTTTTGCCATTGCTGTCTTACTTGGTAAGGCGGTGGGTTGGGCTTGAGCTTTTTCTTGCATTCTTTCCCGGCCGTTTCGTGTCCTTCTCCGCAAATCTTGCACGTGGGATGGCAGTCATGGTTCGGGGGTTGGTTTGTTTTGCCACATTTGTAGCAGAAATTTGGGGTTGGTTTTGGGCAAACGTCTTGACGATGTCCGAGGTTGCCACAGGTTCGGCAATACTGAACTGATTTGCGGTAGGGCTTGCATCGGTAGTCGCCACTCTGATAAATGATGTTGTAGGGGACGTGTGGGCCCTCAAAATAGATGACCGCCGCCGTGGACTGTCCGAGCATGCGGGCGTTGAGGACTGTATAGCGTGCTGGCACTCGAATTCCATCCATTAGTTCCGCACTGCAAGTCCCCGGCGTGATACCGTAGATAACACCTTTGCTGACATCTTCGGGTAGACGAGAGTTGGCTTTTACGTTGTAAAAGTTGCCTCCAAGCTGTATGCTAGTGACCTTGGCTAAGTTTTGAGCGTAGTTCTTGTTTGCTGTACTTGCAATGATGAGGTTTTCTTCTTTTTGCATTTGTACTCGCACGTTGTCGTGGAATTCTTTTTGCAATATGCCGCTGGATCTTCCTACTGCGTGTGTGACTGCGACGAGTGACCATTTGGCGAGTTCAAGGCCAGCTTGTGGGCGGTAGACAATCTTGATGTCGTCCAAAGGTAGCGGTGGCGTTCTGGATTTGCGCGGCGGCGGCGGCATGGCTGGCTGTTGTGTGGATTGGGTCACTGCGGGGGCTTTGATGCGCGTGATTTCATTCTTGCCTTTCCTTTCCCATGTCAGCCATTGGTCGTTGAGGTCTATAGTTCTGCCACTGTTTTTATCGTAAGTCCAAGATTGCGCGACGTCGGCTTCTTCCGCTGAGTCTGTATGCATGGCGCTTGTTTCTTCTTGTCGTTCGCTTGACGTCGCGTCCGTCGCGGGTGTTTCTTGGCTCATCTCAAAGCCTGCTTGTCAGCCGCAGCGCCTGCGAGCGCCGAGCCTCCTCTTCGACACACAGTGCACGTGCAACGCACGTGCGGCAGCGAGCGCTGTCGGCCTCCTTTCACGCGCACCGTGTGCCTGTTGCACGTGCGACGGTGGTTCTCCCCGGCGGGCCGGTGGGGTCTCGCGCGGCGTTAGGCTTAGCAAGGCACGGGATGGTCGGTGAACATGAAGCTCGAAATCTTGACAAAAACGCACTCACTTTTAAAGTAGGTGGTATCCGCCTGTTCCTTGCAGCTTGCCGATTCTGTCGGTGCAAAATGAAAGGGCTGAGTGGCCTTGCTGTAGAAATGAGCGCAAGACGCAGGAGCTCATGTGAGGCACGTCAGTACTCCACGGCCCCCTGCGTGATGTGAACTTTGAAGATTTCAGCACCGCGTACGGCACTCTTCAAAAAATTTAGAGGACGCTTAAGCTTAGCCTTTAAGCGTGGAACGCGATAGCATTCAAAGATCCCTGGCTGCTTCTCGCGTTTCTGACAACTGGAGCGTATGTAACCATAATGTTTACCGGGAAACACTTGCCGCGAACGCTATGTCGATGGCGAGCTTTGTGGTGGAACCACGGCTTCTTGCGTGGGCCGCGATGCGGCGGAGGCGAGCACCAGCGGGAGTTATCGCTAGGAACCGGGCGCGCCGCTCCGTGGTCCTCAGGACACCCATCGCTCAGGCGCGCGCGATATGGCGGACGCCGCGGCCGGTCTGTGAACGCCCGCGGCCGGTTTGTGTATGTGAACGGGTTTCTTTGTTTTCGCATAACATAATTGTTTTTTTTTTGTATAGCCAAATTAGAATCCAGGAGCTATCATCTCTGTAGGTTGTGTGCAAGTCGTAATTTACGATTTTGCTACGTATTCTAGCTCGAGAAATTAGTTCAGCCAATTCATTGCGTCATGTGGAAGGCCTAGGTATACGTGGTTAGTAAATGTTTTTGCCAAAACGACGTTCGACGCCGACACCAAAATTTCTGCGACACAGGCTGCGAAATCGCAGATGTCCATAGTTTAGTTAGGAATGGGTATTGCTTTCTCGGCAAACAAAGTGTTGTACTAAGTTGTGTGCTCCGAGTTGGTGCGTGCAATGAGAACAGGGCTTTTATTTGCAGGCTCAGCGCTGAAGGTATACCTGCGTATTAGACCGAGAGTTGGGGGCAGGGCGTTCACAAATCCTGCGTTCCGTGCATGTGATGAAACAACTGTAGAGTCAACCACCGCCACTCTGGAACATCAACATCAAAAACGTTTTAGTTTTACGAAGGTGAGTTTTAGTCAGTGTCTGCAAAGTACAGTATCTGTTTTGAAGTGTACAACTGGGCGAATTGGTATGTTTATCATAAAAGCAGCAACACAACACAAGACGGAAGTGCACAGCAACACAAGACAGAAGTGCACAGGACAGGCGCTGACTTCAGCGCCGATCCTGCGTACTTTTGTCTTGCGTGGCCGTTATTTTTTTTTCGTTGCTTTTACTACGATTGTCTGTTTGCGTGGGACAAAACATGTACAGTCAACAGCAAAAGTTTACGGGATGCGCGCGGCAAAGCGACCCTCCTCCCCTTCTAGCGGTGAACCCCTGGCGTCGAGACCGACGCCTGCACGCATGCGCGTCCCTCCGAGACTGCAAGCGTGCATGCTTCCGCGCTTCCTCTTTGCGCGCCGGCGATATCCGAATGTAGCCGCGAGGTGGCCCTCTTGCGATATGCGCTGTGGCGGCTTCGACGGGCAGACCTTCGTCTATACAACGGAAATCAATTGTCCATTTTCGTCTTGCCGATCTCCTTCTATAGAGCGCGTCTTCTGCCACGCTATTCTGCGGTAGAACGCACAGTTCTTAAAACGAAACAACGAAGATTGGCCACGAGAAGGTCCGGCCCCAGAAAAGACTTGTTGCGTTTGCCATCAGGCCGGCCTTATGCGTTTAGCGCCCGTGACTAGACACAAAGCGGCCGCCGCTGCGGCCGCAAGTTCACGTTTCTAAACACTTTTCACACAGCTTCGCCCGTCGAAGCCGCCACAGGATGGATGGATGTTATGAGCGTCCCCTTTGGAACGGGGCGGTGGGTTCCGCCACCAAGCTCTTGCTGTTATACCAAGGTCGATTCAAATAGGTCGCGAAGCTTCGGGCGAAAAGCGGTTAAGTACAGATTGTCACCGACATCAGCATGGGGGGTTATGGGAGCAGCGATTGAAGCGCGACTATGTTTGGAGGGAACAAACATTGGGAAAGAAAAAGCGTTTTTTTTTAATTCAAACGCGACCACAGTTAGATTCATTCAACGAAAATAAAATTCCTAGTCAATTTTATATATTCGTGACGAGTTAAGAAAATACAAGTTTAATTTTATTACTAGTAATAAATGCATTTCTTTTCAGCGCCCATCGCTACAGGGGGCGTTGACGCCACTATCACTCGCAATGCAATGCACGTCTTGAAATGGGCAGAAAGGCGCACTCGTAAAGTTCACCTGTTGGAATACGCCCCCCTCGCAGTTCGTGCTTTTTTGCTTGTTGAAGTTTGTCTGAATTTGGTGACGCGGGCAGCTTCATCGCTTTTTAATCTGTTCAGTCAAAAGTAGTGAGTTGCGACCGCCAGATAATTGTGTAGTTGTTTTCGTGCGACTGCGCTGGCCGACGGGATTGGCATCCGACGATAGGATCAGCACTCGACATCTAAAGCTTTCGCCGGCCTCCAAAGAAAGTATGTTCTGTGCAGGGATGCGATTTCGACAACCGTACGGCAGGGCTTTTCCTGCATCGGTTTCTACGCTGAAAGCTCGAAACGCCCATCAAGTCGAATGGCGGGGCATCTGAATATATAACTCCAAAGGAAGGACAACAAAACAAATTTCGCGCCTTCGAAAGCAAAATGACGTCACTTCTGCTTTTAACGGACATGGCGTCAAATTATTTTTTCTTCCGCCGGAAGTGTTCCCACCACATACAGATGGCGCTAAGCCCCATGAACCGCCGATGGACCGCCATGTTTTGAACGTATGGGCTCCTATGGAAGCTTCGCTACCAGGTACATTTACCTTGGTTATACTGCTTAATGTCCTACCTAAGTTAGACAATAAAAAAAAATACACTATGAAATCCCACACCCAAATTTTCTGATCCCCTCTTGCTAACTGTGCTTTTTTGTACGTCTCCGTTTTTTGTCGTTTCCCTACTTCGTCCACCAATCCTCCAATCGCCTCTTACTAATGCCTGTTGCGGACATGTTCACTTTTCCACTGCTCCCGCTTCAAGAAGGCCAGTGATGCCTAAATCGACCGCTGGGTAGCAGTCTTCACATTCTAATCAAACATGCTCCATAGTTTCCCTAGCTTTACCGCAGCAAGCAGATGCTTCTTGTTCCTTCTTATATATCGCTTTATAGGTGCGTGTTCTAAGGCATCCCGATCTCGCTTCGAAAAGTAATGAGCTTCCCTTTGAGTTATCATTGTTTCTTTCCTGATTTCGTTTTTTCCTCTTCAGTAGTTACTCATGGCAGGTTTCCTTTCCATTGCCGCCACCCATGAGATTATTTCAGCCTCTTTGACTTTCCGCTTGACCGTCTTTGTTGCTGTGTTGCCCACCCTACAGGCCACATACTTGCTGGTAAGCTTCCTAGTTATTTTCCTCCACTGTGAATCAATGTTTTCTTTTTCTGTACAGATACCTCAACACTCGCCCAGCCCATTTACTTTCTTCCATATTCTTCAGCCGTTCTTCATACTCAATTTTACTGCGAGCTTCTCACTTCAAAACTAGTCCAGCCCATATCAACCTGCACAGCTTCATTTGTAGTCTTCCCGTTAGCGCCCAATGCGAGGGGACCCACTGACCTTTGGTTCCCATCGAATCCTGATTGTACCCCCTGATTTAAAGCAAACAACCGCATTTCTAAAAGCAAGTCCTGGAACCATTACACCTCACTCTAAGAACAGTTTACACCCTTTGGCGTGCCCCTTCTGCCACACAATAATCGTCATCTGCTGTCATGCGTTTCCTTTCTTTAACGCTGCGAGCCCGCAACAATAACGAACGGCACGCACGTTATCAGCATAGAACAGTTTACACCCTCTGGAGTGCCCCTTCTGATAACGCGCGTGCCGTTCGTTACTGGAAAGTTCCGGGCTTGCAGCGTTAAAGAAAGGAAACGCATCAAGGCAGATGACGATTATCATTGTGTGGCAGAAGGGACACGCCAAACTGTTCTTAGAGTGCTTTCCAGATACCTCGGAGGACCTCGTACCTATCGTGCCCCATAGCGCCCTCTGCTTCATTATGGCTGCATTTCTCTTCCCCTTCACTGTTATTGCTTTTTCCTGTATTTCCATATATCTATTAATTTCGTTTATCCATATACCAAAGTATTTATAGTCTCTTACCCGAGGTATTTCCTGGCCCTGTATCTCCACTGTCTGTTCACTGTTTTCATTGAATACCATAACACCTGCTTTTCTAACACTAAGTTTAAAACCTAAATTGTTGCCTTCCTGTCCACAAATATTAGCCAGACGTTGCAAATCACTTTGCTTGTTAGCTAGCAACACAATGTCATCCGCATAAAATAAACCTGGGAGCTGCTGTTCTACTACTGTACCCGCCTGCTTGTATGAGAGATTAAACCCGATGTTACTTCCTTCTAGCGCCCTCTCCATCCTCACCATGTACATCATAAACAGCAGCGGGGATAAAGGGCACCCCTGTCTCAATCCCTTGTTGATATGAGCTTTCTCCTCGTTCTCATCCCTTCCCATTCAACGCAGATGGTATTTTCTAGGTAAATCTTTCTCAAAAGCTGTAGACAATCGTCACCTAAGCCTTCCCGTTTCAGAATATCCCACAAAATGTTGCGGTTAACGTTGTCATAGGCTCCTGTAATGTATAAAAAGGCCGCATACAACGGTCTGCTTTCTACTTTTGATATTTCAATACACTGAGTAAGAACAAATCAGTTATCCTCTAAACGCCTACCTATTCTGAAGCCATTTTGAAGTTCTCCCAAAATGCCATCATCTCTGCCTGAGCTTGAAGCTTTAATTTGATTGCCTGCATTGCTAGCCTGTATACTACCGATGTAATGGTCAACGGTCTATACGAGTGAATTGTCTTTCTCCCCCTTACCTTTATAAATTAAATTCATTTTACTTTGTCTCCAACTGTCTGGTATTCCTCTTTTAAAGTTTTTTTTTCCACTGCTTTAACCAGAGCTTCCTTACTTTTTGGTCCTAGTTCATTTATCAGCCTAACGGGAACCTCGTCTAGCCCTGTGGCTGTGCGCTTAGAAATTTTCTCTTCCACTTGAAATTTGTTCAGCACCAGCTTCTTTTCCACTTGGGTCTCTTTCATGCTCTTTCTTTCTTCAAATACAACCTCGTCATTGCCTTGGTAAGATTCGGCTGTTATTTTTCGGAGGCAATTCATTGCCGCTTCTTCTTTCAGTCTGTTTTCATCTTCCTCTAGGATATGTTGTATTGTTGTTGACTTCCTGCCTAAATTTATGTGGTTCCAGAATATTCTAGGTGCGGCCTTTTTCTCACGTGTTTCTGACAGCGCATATCGCAAGAGCGATACCTCGCGGCTACATTCGGATATCGCCGACGCGCAAGGAGAAAGCGCGGAAACATGCACGCTTGCAATCTGGAAGGGACGCGCATGCGTGTAGGCGTCGGTCTCGGCACCAGGGGTCACCGCTAGAAGGGGAGGAGGACCCGCCGTGGTTGCTCAGCGGCTATGGTGTTGGGCTGCTGAGCACGAGGTCGCGGTATCGAATCCCGGCCACGGCGGCCGCATTCCGATAGGGGCGGAATGCGAAAACACCCGTGTGCTTAGATTTAGGTGCACGTTAAATAACCCCAGGTGGTCGAAATTTCAGGAGTCCTCCACTACGGCGTGCCTCATAATCAGAAAGTGGTTTTGGCACGTAAAACACCATAATTTAATTAATTTAATTTAGAAGGGGAGAAGGGTCGCTTTGCTGCGCATCCCGCAACTTATTGCTCCTGACTGTACATGAAGCTAAGCAAGTCGGTATGGTGCAGCCATTATAGTTCCACAATTTAGACGTACAGTCACCTATTGATACCAGACCTCACACCTCAATATCTTGCCTCCCATTTAATTGAAACCACAATAAACGTTGGCCGCTGCTCGCACTCCACAAGTCTCTTTTTTTTTTCTATGAAATTGCTATAACGTGAACACACGGCAGGTCCCGTACGGCACTGCAGGCATGCATCTGCCAAAAATAGTCACAATTTCGCTTGTAGAGCTAACCGTAGCAGAAGAAATTATGCAGGTCCAACGCAGATGTTGGAATCTGAATTTGTGAAGCGGTGAATGAAATGTTATAAATTTGCCCAATTCATCCTGAATCTTCAGAGTAAAGAAAACGGGGGCGCACATCTGTTCTCGCTTATACATGCTGCGTAATGTGACACATCGTTTATATGCTTGTCTCTTCATTTCTTTCTTATTTGTTTATTTTAAATGTATTGGCCGCTTCTCGGCCAGTCCCTCATTGTGGGTATGTGCCATTGTATGGAAATCTTAAACACGCAGCAATCATCTGACAGATCTTCATTGGCACAATATGCACCACCCACTTCTTGGCCAAGCCGTTTTATCGGTTGTGCCATAGTATGCGATGATCACTGTGTGCTGATTAATATAATTCTCAAAGCTTGTTGGTGTTGGCATTAAAGTGTACGCGCAGTTGTTTTGGTCGCTTTGTAAATACCTTACGGAAGCATATATTGTACGAGGGCGAATCAGAAAGTCTTTGCCCCCCCCCCCTTCTTTTTTAGCCAAATCACGGCTGTAAATATGAAGTCAACATCCATTCCCAGCAGTGGACCTTTCTTGGACCGGCGCGGCCTTATTTACCTGTAGCGGCGCGGCGCTGCTGTCGGTTTTTTTCTTCCTTCTTTTTCTTAACCTAGGTAGGACATTAAGCACCATATTAGCAAAACCTCGGTAGTGCAGCACACCGCCCCGTTCTAAAAGGGGACGCTCATAACATCCATCCATCGAAGAAGGCGGTTGTGCCTCACACGTCCATTGCTTACGAGCGACGAAGTGTAATTCGTTTTCTATGAAGCAAGGGATGAACGCCCATCGAAATCCACAAGGGAAATGCAGTCCACGTAAGGGGAAAGGTGTCTCGCTTTGTGAAATGTGAGGTAGTGGTGTTGAGAGTTTGCAAAAGGCCGTGAAGACGCATGACAATGAGCGTTCGGGGAGGCCGCGTGCGTCACTGCCTGACGACTGCGATGGGACGAATTTAGTCCTGCGATGGGACGAATTTAGTCCTGCGATGGGACGAATTTAGTCCTGCGATGGGACGAATGTCTGAACCGTTGTAGGGACTATGTGGAAAATAGTGTAATGTACGTCGAATAGTGCGTATATTTGTAGTTACCATTACGTACCTTATTTTGGCTAATAAAATATAGTATCAATGACTTTCTGATTCACCCTCGTATTTGTAATAAATACCATGAAAGAATAAAAAGAAGGCGGTTGTGGCCTAACTATTAGAGCGTCGGGTTGCTGCGCTGCGGGCTGACGTTCAGATCATGCTGGCGGCCACGCTTGCTTCTTTAAGTGAACAAAATCTACTCGGCGAGAACTCGACCAACCGACCTAGGCGAGATCATGGAATGGCCGCGGCCTAGGAAGCGTCACTGTAAAATTTATTACTTTAAATGTTTCCAACGGTGGCAATGTGAATTTTCAAAAAAGATATTTTGTCTTGGAGTTACTCGACCAATGCCTTATGTTGAGTTCCAGTGCGCCGAGGTATTTCTAATGGTACGTTTGACTAGGCGTTTTCGAGTGCTCTGGCAGCACACAAAAGGGAGTACTCTGAACGTATTCACCAGGTTTATTCAGATCGCTTAAAGGTTCTCTCGCCTTCAAGGAAGGTGCGCGACTGATGTCTCGAAGCTATGGAGATGGCTTCCCCGATTGGTCTGAAGCAGCTGAATGTTTGGCTCGGGCGAGCCTTCTTTCCTTGGGATGCAATTTCTAAAAGGCTCCACATAATTGCAAAGTTAGTTGGAGCATGGTAAGAACCAGGTGAATCTACCATCCGTGTTCTAAGGGAGCCCTCGTGAGTTCCCATCATATGTCACAGCACCACAGAGGCAAATACAACAGCAGTTTCTTAGCAGACAAATTATCCACTGAAATTTGAGGTTGTGCTTGCACATAAATATTAAGCAAGCGGTGACATGACAAGGAAAAATTTCCCTCTGCCCTGTCTTCATTGCAATATCTCTGTTGGTGCACATAAAATGCTTACGCATATACCTTTTATCCCAGCAGTGTGCATTGTATGCCGAGGTTTCACCAGTGCTAAACGGACAATTCAGAGGTGAGATGTGTAGAAGACGGCATTGTTGGGCAGTGTTTTCAAGGATTTTAGTTATTCCTCACTGTCTCATCATAAAACTCCCAAGTTTCCTCGCTTTGTTCTGACTTCACATCGTCATCCTCGGTGCCCAGGTTTTTCCAGAGGGCTGCAGCCAGACGCAGTTGTTTCAGGAGGTGGTGCGGGATCCAGTTGATGCCTTCGTGCGAGGAGCCAATGTGTTGCTCTTTGCATATGGTCCTACTGCTGGGGGCAAGACCTACACCATGCAGGGTCCACCGACTGACCCAGGAGTCGTGCCACGCACCCTTGAAAGAATATTCAAGCTGCTTGGGTCTCGGGTCAGGGACTGTTCACGTTCCATCTCTTGCGCTCTGCCTTGTGCTAGACCACTTATGCACGTTGCAGACAAAAGTAGCTGATAATTTCATAATGTACTCGATTACTGCCCAGTCACTGCCCCACAAAAGTAATTCAGGAATTACTGGAAAGCAATAAATTACTGGCCCGGCTGGCACTGCCCTCGGTTTAACGTGCAGGTTACTATTATCAAGCTTGTAATACTGGTGACAGCTACTCATAGTTACAACTCTTGTTGTATTGATCGGCGACTTGTTGGATGTTGGAGCTTCACCTGTTCACGGCACGCATCACATCATGACATTTGGCAAAGCAAAAATAACTTTGCTTACCCTCTGCTGCCGCTCTGCGTTGAGCTTGTACCTCGCACTGGCCGTACGCACTTTGTAGACAGTCATGCTAACCTAACCCCTGAGCTCGTTGCGCATCTACATTTCAATTGTTGCGTGGTTTATGTACAGTCAAACCTTGATGTAAAGAATACTGATAGAATGAGTTGTATATAATATGAAGCAAATCTTAAATGCTTCTCGCTAATATCGGAAATGGTACCGAATATTTGCTTATGATATACGAATATGTGTCGAACGAGGCTTTGCGGCTTGCACGACATAAACTTGCACTAGGCTGTACACTTCTGGCTCCCTCACTGGCGGGGAAAATAATGTATCCATAGCCATGATGTTCAGACAGAATTTGAAGGAAATGAGTTTTCTTCCAGGGTCTCTTCCAAGACCGTTCCACTGCACAGTACCGCAACAATGTTACAGTGTTGTTCAAAGTTAGTTCTCGACATTTCCACCTCTGTTCAATTCTTGAAGCTGTTAATGTGATTGTCCATAAGCGGCCTGTTAAATACCTTGGTGTACGTAACACCTCGCCCACCATGTAGAGCTAGAGAAGAGCAGCTGCTCCTTTCTAACTTGTGTTTAACTACTTAAGGTCGATATGTATAAATACCAGAAAAAAAATGCTTTTCTCTCTAAATCTGCAAGTCTCATTGAAAATTGCCGTATTCAAGAAAAGGGAAAAATATTTTGAGGAAATTTTGCAGAATTAAAGCGAGAAACATTAGGCAGATATACTTGTCTACCAGTCATTGAATACACTTGGGTATATCAAACGTTGGCTGCAAAGAACCTTAGGTCGTCCGTCAATTCTGAGGTCACCTCTATTGTCTCGCCGACCTGTTGATGATTTGGTGCGAACTCTCAATAGTCAATCTGTCGGTGACCTTCTAAATGTATTCCCCTTTCTGCTTCTCACCACTCAGGTGTGCAAGGGGGCACCAGCGCGCCCCGACTGCTTTGACGACGTCTTCCCGCTCAGCGCAGAAGAGGAGGCCTCTGCGCTTTTGCGGAAAGGCAAATTATTGGACGATAAGGCAGCCCGCAGCGCTGTCGACTTCAGCGCCTTCCGTATGCCCTCGAATAGCAGCGATGAGTCCCTAATTGACAGCTGTGACAGCAACTATGACAAAGCACAGGTATGCTTAGCTATTGACGAAGTCTCACCTTTGAAGGAACACTAGAGAATGATTCGGTTTAGACTGACAGTGTTCTTTTACAACTATTCTTTGCTTTCTCAGTAAGAGGTTAACAGGTGAAAACGCAAAATTCCATTAAATCAAACTCGCTTGGCAACTACAGCACCGGTGTGTTGTGCGACTTCATGGATTTCATTTTTCTTTCGTGCTCAGCCCGTTATGGATTCACGAAATTTCCTGAGAATTTCCAAATTCAGTTTTTGGCTAATAGATCGAACTATAGTCCACTTAACTCAAGTATAACTACGCTTGAAATGACTTCAAGGCAGCCTCACGATAGACTTTTATTTTCGCATTTTTTTTTCTGGGTAACCAAGCCTTTTCTTGCAACGTAAGAGTGGTGGTATTAGTATATTGAAAGCGACTTGTGGACGGAACAGACGGCTATTGCACTGAAACACCATAGACTACGAAATACAACTCAAACTACCTTCCTCTTGAGCGTTCCACACCGTGTAAAATACAGTAATCCAGTAACTACTTGCACATCTACAGAGCAAACAGGATAGTGTCGCAGTCAGGGAAAGCTTGATGGGACAGAAAAGAGAGCTAGTGCGGCTAAATTAAGCTGGTGCACAGGATGTCGTGCTTTTTGACAGCCTTTTCTCAGGGCTCAGAAAGGTTAAGTTGTATTCCTTTCAAAGCTTGGCAAGGAATAAACGTTCACCCTATGGTACTTTTGCTGCATTAAAGTGGCCCAATAAATGCAATTATAATAATATTCCACACGGTACTTTAATGCGTGCAAGTGTGTCAGCGTTAAATTCAAAATGGGCAACATCGGTATACAGCTGATGAGTTCAAATACACTCGTTTACGAACTATATTGTGGGTGGTGCATTTGTTACGCAAGTGAGTCGATTATTATTCAAGAAACTGAAGCACTTCATTTGTTGTAAACGTCACGATCTCGTCGTGTTGCAACTGCCATAGCTTCCTGCTCTTTCATGAGATCTGGACACGATGTGCCCTTCACACTTGCCACCAGTTAACTGTGCCAAACTTTCATAATTTGATCACTTTTTAGCTATCTACTTACCTATGGCATGAGCACGTTTAGGGTGCTGTGCAAAACTGCCTTTTCCAAACCTGATAGCAAGTTTCTTTTGCTAATACTCGCTTTTGAAAAAATACGTACTTGTTACAGGGAATCATGAAGAAAGGCTGCACAAGAACAGCGTGGTAATTGTGTAGGGAAGCGATATGAGTGTCTTCAAGCAGCACTGAGAACCTTTTTGATTCATCTTCGGATATCTTTTTCAGCACATGAAATGACATGGTCGACCAATAAGCACACACAGCGCTGCTAGCCAGTCTCGGTTATTTTAACCTTATGGATGTTCATCAATGGTAAAATGAACAGAACTTTGGCACAGCATGTTGGTTGAACAGACAACGAGCTTTAAGAGTAAAACGTGCGAAGAAGTTATGAACGAAAATTGGTTGCACTGATGCTCGGGAGTCTAACTATAGGCTGGTCATAATTAAACAAAGCCCCTCCAAATAACACTGTATTATATCGGCTGTCGTACTTAACGCAAGCATAATGGATCCAATTTTGTCCTTCCGTCCTTTTTATCACATCTTGAACAGGTATCGCTGTGGCTCTCCTTTTATGAAATTTACAACGAGGGCATTTACGACCTGCTCCTCCCATCAGCTGAGGCAGCCACAAAGAAGAAAGGCGGCCAGCGGCGCACCATTCTAAAGTTGGGGGAAGACCGGGCTAAACGCGCATTTGTGCGCGGTCTCATCGAAGTGCCTGTGCACTCGGCTGATGAAGCGTATCGGCTGTTCTGCCTGGCGCGCAACAACCAGACGTTTGCCGAGACTGAACTCAACCGCAGCTCGAGCCGCAGCCACTGCGTCTTCACGGTGCGGCTGGTGAGCTCTAGGTTGGACATCCAAAACTGGCACGTCAACACAATGATGCTCTGCGACCTGGCGGGTTCGGAGAGGCCATCCAAAGCTGGCACTGATGGGTCACGGCTTCGCGAATCTGGCCGCATTAACAACTCTTTGGTGGTGCTCAGCCGCTGCTTGGAGGGCCTACGTAGCAACCAGGATGCGTCCAAAAAGGCTCCGGTGCCCTTCCGAGAGAGCAAGCTCACCCAGGTACGATTGCGTTTTTTTTTTTCCGGGCCGACATTGTACCTCGGGTACACAATTTTACAGCCGCGGCCTAGCGTTACAGCGCCTGCCTGCGCTGGGGAAGTCGTGGATTAGATTCCTTCCGCCACGGGGCACCCACCGGCTGGTTTTAAATGGGCATACGCGCACCCCAGCCTCGCGCTTGGCTTTCTTCAAGGGTGACTCGTTGGGAAAGGAGCCTGTGCCCTTAAAATCCCGTGGAAACTCTTGTGAACACACAGAAAAAAATGGTTTGTGCCGCTCTCATGGCGGCGATTTCCCATGTGGCGTCCCAGTGCACCATTAAGTGGGGGCGCCCTCGCATTGGGCACAAACTTTTTTTCCAAGTGTTGAGAAACTGTACTTTTTACTCTAAACCACTTATGACATGCTTTTGCTCTGGCATTTTCTGAACATAAAAAATACCGGCAGTAAAGTATCAAACTATAGTCTTTCAAGGCTTGTTTTTTGTGCCTAATCTAAAGCCTATGCACAGTGCAGACCTGCAGTAGGCACATTGAAGTTCAAGTTAACATAACTTCCACATAGTTCATATCTTGCAAGTCTTGAAAAGCACAGGAATGTCAACAGCCTAATGTCTGCAGCGTGCATGATGTGTAAAGTGAGAAACATGAAAGAAATCAATGTTCAGCCACACACAAAAAATAGCGATTGTGTCCTTCAAAAATCTATGCAGTCTACTGCAGGCTCCGCTAAATTGCTTTGAGGCTAACGTATTCACATAAATATAACATGCCTATTTCAAACCGAACGATTATTTGCCTTCCCCTCGGCCTTCTGCATGTCCACACGGTCAGTATCCTTTATGCTACTGATTCAGTAAAATCTACTCAAACGGACCCTCCAGGCACCGGAGGAATGTGTTCTATTAGCAGGAGTTCCTTTTGCTTAGAAAAAGCTGCAGATGTGCAGCACTACGACATGCCTCTTAACGCTGCTAAATATGTGAAGCTTAAAATGAGTATGGCAGCTAGTTTGCCCGTGGTTCGTGTGGTGTCAACAGACATTGGATTAACTAAGCTTAGCTAGTTTTGGTATCGAGGACGCACTGCGGCGAAGTATGAAAACAGACGTGGATCTTACTGCTCCGGTTGGTGCGCGATAACAAGCGATCCGGCAGGGGGAGTCCAAATCAATGAACGACACGCTGTACGGCGCCCGTAATGTCGGTTCATCTTATTTTGATGGCCTCCTTGGCGAGTGGCGTTGGCGGGAAGCTGTTGTCTTGACATGCTGTGCGTTAAATATCAATCAGATTTTTACTTTCTTGAGTCTTTGCCACCGCTTTGTAAGGATGGCTTTCTGCGTAGAAGACAGGCTCCAAAAAGATCTTTCAGATCCTACCTTTCTCTGTAAAAGTGCTTTAGAGCGTACTTCTCAGGTTCCGTTTTGAAGGCCGCGAAAATTTCGGTACTGGTAAAGGACACATTTTTTTTTGCACTGCCCAAATAGAAAACAAAGCTATTTAGACTGTCCTGTTTAAGCGGCAATTCCGTTTAGGCAATTTTCGTTCGAGTTTACTGTCGAGTACAGAGTCTTGATTCACAATGTAGTGTCATTGATCGCCGCACCTCTGCTTTGCGTAATGAAGAAATCAGCTGGGACAGAGCTCGTCCAACAATGTGGCTATTAATATCTAGAGCACTTGATATTAAATAAGCCAGCACTTGACGAAGCACATAACACTTGATGTTAAATTGTTTCTTTGATTTTCAAGATTGCCTTGCATTGTAATATGTATACGCCGCTGGGTATCTGCCAATGTGACGCAAAATGTATACATCACGTATAGAAGGGTATATCTAGGATCAAACATCTCCTTTGTCTTCGTAACAACGCTGAATCAGTCTTGCATTCTACATATGCCTGATTTGGTCCTTGCACTTCGATGTAGTTTGTCAACGGTGTAGTCTTCAAATACTTGCCTCCCAACGTTCCTGAAATTGAGGTAATGTTTGGCAACTGAGCGAAACATAATGCGACGTAAAATATGCACAAGTACGACACATTCGAGGTGTAACTGAATAACTGTTCCACAATACTGCACCAATAATATGCTTGCGATCCCGCCATAACCACGCAATACTGCTGAATGCAAATTGATATTCTTACTGCATGTCAGCCTCAAATTGCCTTTGAAAATACCGTTGAAATTGTTCTGGTAATGAAAGGACACCAGCTTCGAGCAAATTTATTCGTGCAGGTATCTGAAAGCAAAATCCCCATCAAGTGCGCTGAAATAGACGTTAATCTCAAGACAGTGTCTTGCTAGCCAGTTTTTACTGCTCATAGTTTGCGGCTATTTGTATGCTGCGTTTAAAAGTACATCATCCTTAATGAACAAATAAAATGAGTAGGCATCCCTCAAAATGATCGTGCTCACAACTATTAACCTCCGCACCCACCAGTCCCCACTTGCCTGCCTTCCTTTCTTTCTTTTTTAGAGTTCTCCGCTGAATTACGACGATTTCAATGTTCACAGGCTGGCAGGCATGTAACCATACACTCCGTGAGCTTAAATCAGTGACTCGCTGTGCATACACAATTGATAACATTGCGTATAGTTTGACAATAAACCTAATTAAATACAAATGAGATGCATATTGCCTGCTTCCCGATAGCTTTGCTTCACGCTGATTCCCGCATGTGCATTAGGTCTGCGTAATTTTTTTCATCTCTGGATTTTTGTAGGCGATGCAGGCCTACTTCACTACGGGTGCGCAAGTCTCTCTGGTTGTAAACATCTGTCCAGCCATGTCGATGCTCGAGGAGTCGCTTAATGCTCTGAAGTTCTCGGCTGTTGCCATTGAAGTGGTGCCACAGCAGCTCGAATCGCGCCATGTTCGCTGCAAAAAGGCTGTTCGTCGGCTCACTGAGCGGTGGCACCGTGCAAGTGGAGATGAAGGGCTTCGTGATGGTTCCCTTGCTGATGAAGGGGCAGCACCAGCAGCCTTGGATGCAGATGATGCTGCAGAGCTCTTCGAGACCATCGAGGCACTCGCGCGGGATCTGGAGGATACCCGGGGCCAGCTCAAGTGCGTGGTGATTTTATTCATCCTTCGGTGGTCTGTGCTTCAGCCAGTGTTGCCACTCACTCATACGAAGCAGTCCTTGTATTTAGTCTCCAGAGCTCTAGCCTTGCATCCGATGTCTTTCTAGGAGGCAGCACCTGTTCTAAGCCTACTCCTATTTCTCCAGATGCAATGGCACTTAAACTTGTCGGTGTTTGATAACGTAGGGAATTCGTATTCCTGATGAAATACTTGCCAACTTTCCAAATTTTTAAACACGTTTACGAATTTGCAGTCACTCTACTTTTGCTTCAGTATTGATGAAAAAAGTTTGTTAGCACAAACCTTTCGCTTTTTCGGTCTCCGAACCTCCTCTTGGAAGTCACGATGGCGAAAGAATGCATGAAGAGCACTCTTTCTAAGCAACTTTCTACGAGCAAGTTCTTGAAGCACACAAAATTAGCCAAGCCTTCGATCTAAAGGAATATTGCCGGTAATCTAACAACCATCTGCTGCTTGTCAGTCTTAACTCTTCCAAGTTAGCTGCTGCGCACTTATTTCTATGTAAATCGGCGTCAATGAAGTGCATATGTATGTCTCAAAAGGCGTTGCGGCAAACTTCAAAAAATTGTACTCTGCCACTCCTTGGTATCGTTTCCACGGGATTAAACCAATTAAGTTTAGTTGTTGCCATGTATGCGGACGTTCAGAAACGCCACTTCCCACGAACTATTTAAGAGTTACACGCTTACTTTCTCAATGGGGGACATCATGAGGGTAACAGTCACTAGAAGCTATGTGAAGCCCACTGTAGTGATTTGCTCACACATCTGAGTAAGACAGACTGTTTCACGTACGTGGACGTTCTTCCGTGCAAGTATGGTGGTTGCTTCTTCGTGGTACGCGGAAGCAACCACCACATGCCATGCCCGTTCGCACCCTCTGTCAGTAGACTTCATCGCTGCCACCGGCGAGTTTGTTCATCACTATCTGCAGTAAGTCATGCATTTTGCTAATTGCATGAACTGGTCATTCATACTCCGTTATGTAGGATCACTGCACGATTTCGAGCTACGAGGTGTTTGCAAAGATCTTTGTCATCGTCGTTTTCTATCGGTGCCCTAGTGGAATCAAATCGGCACTCTTGATGACACTACGCTTGGCTCTTGCTACTCAGTCATTCATCTAGGCAGGGCGTGCAGCACAAGCAGATAATTGCAGCATGCATAACAGAAATGCAAGATCATCCTTGACATTCTCTGCACCGGCATTTGGATGAGATCTTTACTTGCGTGAAGCTTCTATGCATGTGAAACTAAAACCCTTAACTTCGCATACCATTTCACAGTGAGGCTCAAGTATAGCTTAGGATCAGCATATTACAAGTTCATGCGGTGGTATTTTAACCGAGGGTGTGTGAATAGTGAAATTGTGGAGTCTTGTGTAAATATTTGGACTTCCTAAAAAGTAGAACTGCATGTATTGCGTTGACTGCGCTAGCAACATAGCAACCACTAATGCCATTACCAATTTCAAATAAGCTTGTAAATCGGGAATAAAGGTGATTGTTTCTGCTGCATCATGCAAATCGCAGTCATTAAAGGAACAGCACGTGACCAGGTGCATGTATCAGGTGCATCAGAATGTAGTGCTCGTCGAAAGTGCTAAGTGCAATATTACAGCAACGCACATTCATTGAAATCTTATAACATTTGGCTAGATGGGCCAAATAATCTCTTTTGTTGTACTCGTACCGCTGGCACGAGTTGTTGGGAACTCGGCGCTGACGCCCGTTGCTGCACCTGGGTCGCAAGCCCCAAGGGTAGCGTTGGCCTGGCGGCCTGGGGTACAACTGGAAGCATCCGAAGGTCCCGGCAAAGCATGAGTCGACTGGTAACAACAAAACAACTTGTTTATTTTAACATCGCAAAGAGTTGGCGGTCAGGTTGACCGAAGTAGAGAGACGGGAGTGCACTTTACTCAACAGAAATCGGAGCCCTCCTTTTTGCGTCCGGGGGCAGCTGTTTTTATACTCTCGCAGTTGAGGGCAAGAAGGAACCCCTCAATAGACGAGCACGTGACTGTACAATGGGATAAGGTGACGCATACTGTCGTGTCGCCGGAGAAGGTGACTCACACTGTCGTATCGCCGCCGGTCGGGCACAATGGGGAGGAGAAGGTGACTCCTACTGTCGTATCGCCGCCGGTCGGGCACAATGGGGAGGAGAAGGTGACTCCTACTGTCGTATCGCCGCCGGTCGGGCACAAGGAGGAGAAGGTGACCCCTACTGTCGTATCGCCGCCGGTCGGGCACAAGGAGAAGGTGACCCCTACTGTCGTGTCGCCGCCGATCGGGCACAATGGCACATACACTCACACACGCACATGAAGACACGTGGCATCGGAACATGCCTGGACGCGCTTGGCGGGGAGGCGTAGCGGCGACGCCGAACGGGCCAAAATGTCTGCCGCTTTGTTGCAGTCGCGCCGGCTAAACCGCGCGTCGTAGGCGAAACGTAACAGACCGCCCCGCCGGGGGAAGGAGATCCCGATGGACAGGGGACTGCATCCGCTGTCCGGAGGGATATCGCTCGATGATGCTCATAACCGAAGTCGGGCGTCCCTCGACGTTTCTTGAGCGCAGCGCACAGAGAAGGCCCCGTTCTCTCGTTCAGGTTCGCACGGGACACTGCAAAGTGACTTCGGGAGAGTTCACATTCTTGTTCTCGTTCCCGGCAAGCGTTAGAACTACGCTGAAACTCAACCGCTCAGTCAGCAAGCACGGCACAACCCTCACTAAGCCCTGCCAGGCTCTTTCCCCTTTTATACCACTGCCTAGTTCCTTACAGTAGTCTAGCATCACTCAGAACGCGTCCACAAATTGGAAAATTGCACTAGAAAGCATATCATCACTTTGGAACACTAAACAAAAGCAATATGTTAAAAAATCCTGCCTCAGGAAAAAAAACATCAGTAACAAACAATTTTGAGGCTGATTCCTACGTTAGGGGCTTCGACTTAAGCCATCGGCGTTACCGTTGAGACTCCCCTTTTTGTAAAGCACCTCAAAGGAATATTGTTGCAAAGCGAGGCTCCAGCGCAGGAGGCGGCCATTTTTGGGAGAGATGGTCTGCAGCCATTGGAGAGGGCAGTGATCCGTCTCAATGATAAACCTCGAGCCGGCTAGATAGCATGACAATTTCTGAACGGCCCACACGAGACATGCACACTCTTTCTCGGTGGCGCTGTACGCCTGCTCACGACTGGTCGGCTTACGACTAGCATACAGGACGGGGTGTTCTACTTCTCCATTTTCCCGTTGGCACAGTACAACGCCCATGCCTCGCTCACTAGCATCGCACTGAACAACGAACCCTTTTGTATAGTCTGGCGATCGTAGCACAGGCTGGCTTGTTAGGGCACTCTTTAGGGCGCTAAAAGCTCTTTCCTTTGTCTCGTCCCAGACGACTGTTTGAGGCTCTGTCTTTCTTAGAGCATCCGTCAGGGGAGCCGCGATATCAGAGTACCTGGGGATGTACCTCTGATAGCAGCCGGCGACACCTAAGAACGACCGAATGTCGGTCTTCGTGCGCGGTTGCGGGAAGTCTCGCACAGCGGCCACCTTTATTTCAGAGGGGCGGCGACGACCCTGACCAATCACGTGACCGAGGTAGACAACCTCGGCCTGTGCTAACTGGCACTTAGGAGCCTTGACTGTCAAGCCCGCTTCGCGCAGGCGGGTTAGCACTGCCCGCAAGTGTGCCATATGCTCAGACCAGGATGCGGAGAATATCGCTACGTCGTCTAGATACGGTAAAGCGAATTCTTGCTGTCCCCGCAACACTTTATCCATGAGGCTTGAAAAGCAGTATGGCGCGTTCTTCAAACCAAAACTCAACACTTTAGGACGGAATGTTCCCATTGGGGAAATGAACGCCGCATACCTACTAGCCTCTTCTGTAAGTGGAACCTGCCAATAACCCCTGACAAGATCTAGGGTGGAAATAAACTGAGCGCTACTAACTTTCTCAAGGCGCTCCTCGATGTTAGGGATCGGATAAATTTGATCCTTAGTGATGGAATTAAGCCTGCGGTAGTCGACGCAAGGACGAGGTTCCTTGCCCGGTACCTCAACTAAAATCAAAGGGGAGGTATAATCACTCTCACCTGCCTCAATAACACCGAGCTGTAGCATTTTCTTTACCTCAGCCTCCATAATATCGCTCTGGCGGGGTGACACCCGATACGCCTTGGATCGTACTGGCTCTGGGGAGGTAAGTTCTATATCATGAGTAAGTACAGAAGTCCTACCAGGCCTCTCAGAGAACAGACCTTGAAACTCTTGTAAGAGCTGGTGTAGTTCGGTTTTCTGCTCACGCGACAGCGATGCTCCACTGACTAAGTCACTAATGACTTGACCGGTGTCTTCCCTGTTCGTCACTGAGCCTAGTCCCGGAAGCTCGACCGGAAGCTCTTCAGGAACGTTTACCATCATGCACACCACTGCTTCCCTTTGTCTATAAGGTTTGAGCAGATTACAGTGGGCAACTTGCCGTGCTTTCCGCTTTCCTGGCAGACTCACCACGTAGTTAACGTCCGACAGTTTCTGAACAATTCGTGCTGGGCCCTCCCACTGCACGTCTAGTTTGTTGTTTAGCGATGTGCGCAATATCATGACCTCATCGCCCACCTCAAAACGACGGGCCCTGGCTGTCCGATCATAATAAACCTTGGCCCTCTGCTGGGCCTTTGCCATTGCTTCACCTGACAACTCCTGTGCCCTTCTTAAGCGTTCGAGGAGCTTAAGCACGTACTCTACCACGACTGGGTCGTCGCCCCTGCCTTCCCACGATTCTCGAAGCATGCGAAGCGGAGACCGAAGCGAGCGACCGTACACCAGCTCAGCTGGCGAAAACCCCGTAGCTGCATGCGGCGCGGTCCTTAATGCAAACATCACCCCAGGCAGACACAGCTCCCAGTCAGTTCGATGTTCAAAACACAATGCTCTCAACACGCGCTTCATGACGGAGTGGAGCTTCTCAACGGAATTCGACTGCGGGTGGTACACTGAGCTGTGTAGCAGCTTTACCCCACACCTTTCGAGAAAAGTTGTCGTCAAAGCGCTAGTAAACACTGTGCCCTGATCTGATTGGATTTCCGCAGGAAAACCAACTCGCGCAAATATGGACAGCAGTGCATTGACTATCTCAACTGAGCTGAGTTCTTTAAGCGGCACTGCTTCAGGGAACTTTGTCGCTGGGCAGATCACAGTCAAAATGTGTCTGTACCCCGTGGCTGTTACCGGCAGAGGTCCCACTGTATCAATAACGAGCCGTCTAAAAGGCTCCGTAATGATAGGTACCAATTTCAACGGCGCCCTTGATTTGTCCCCTGGTTTGCCCACCCGCTGACAAGTGTCACATGTCCTCACGAAATGGTCTGCGTCCCGAAAACACCCTGGCCAATAGTACTCTTGCAAGAGACGGTCCTTAGTTTTCTTAACTCCAAGGTGTCCGGACCACGAACCCCCATGCGTCAAGCGCAACAGATCCTGACGATAGCATTGAGGCACGATCAGCTGATCGAACTCCACTCCTCTGCGGTCTAGATACTTCCGGTACAGGACTCCACCTCTTTCCACAAAACGCGCATCTTTCCTGGCGATACCTTCCTTGGAATTGCAGCGCACGTTTTCTAGGCTGCCATCCTTCTTTTGCTCGGCTATCAAAGCCGACCGGCTGACTTTTAGCAACCTATTAAGTCCGTCTGACGTAGGCGCGATGAGCAAATCTGCAGATAGCTCTTCTAACTTTCCCTTATCGGGCATTTCCTCTCCAGTATCTGGCGCCTTCAACGCTACAGGCTCAATTTTATTCAGTTCGTCAGCTTGCTGCACCTCTGACCCCTTTTCATTGTTCGATAACGTCGGCCCCGCAACTACCGCCTTTGCAGCGAGCTCCCGAACCTTCGACCTGGTTAAGGCCTGAACGCTAGCCTCACCAAACAAAAGCCCCTTCTCGCGCAGGAGGTGATCGGACCTGTTCGAAAATAGGTACGGGTACTGGGGGGGCAGCATAGATTACACTGCCGCCTCCGTCTCAAGCGCTCCGAAAGGTCCTTCAATAAGCACTTTTGCTACCGGCAGACACACGCTATGAGCTTCCACGGCTTGCTTGATCCATGCGCACTCGCCCGTGAACATATGGGGTTCTACGTAAGACTGGTGAACTACATCCATTGTAGCTGCGGAATCGCGAAGCACACGGCACTCTTTCCCGTTCACGAGGAGGTCTCGCATGTAAGGCTCGAGAAGCTTCATGTTCTCGTCAGTGCTGCATAATGAAAAAAACACAACTTTTAGTGTTGTTTCCGGACACTGCGCCGAAAAGTGACCCGGCTTCTGGCACGTATAACACACGCGCGCTTGCCTCATCTCGAACCGCTTTCTGCGTTCGGCTTCGGCTGCCGCCGTCTCTTTACGTTTGGTCGGACTGCTTTCACTCGCATCCTCACTACGCGTGTTCCCCTTTGCTCTCATGGGTGTGAACTTCGGCCTCTCAAACTTCGAGCCAAATTCACCCTTTTGACCGTCCTTAGCTCCGCGAGCCCGATGCGTCACAAACTCCTCGGCTAGCTCAGCGGCTTTAGCCACCGTACAAACGTCTGGCCTATCCAAGACCCAGTACCGCACGTTCTCCGGTAACCGACTATAAAACTGTTCTAGCCCGAAACACTGCAGAACTTTCTCGTGGTCACCAAACGCTTTCTCTTCTTTGAGCCACTCCTGCATGTTTGACATAAGCCTGTACGCAAACTCTGTGTATGACTCACTTCTGCCTTTCTCATTTTCCCGAAACTTCCGACGGAACGCCTCCGCTGACAGCCTGTACTTTTTTAGCAGACTCGATTTCACTTTGTCGAAATCCTCTGCCTCCTCTCTATCCAAGCGAGCGACTACGTCGGCCGCCTCGCCGGGTAACAAAGTGAGCAAGCGCTGTGGCCACGTTTCCCGAGAGAACCCCTGCTTCTCGCACGTTCGCTCAAAGTTAACCAGGAACAAACCAATGTCCTCTCCAAGCTTAAACGGCCGCATCAGGTCAGTCATTTTGAACAATACGCGTTCTCCTGCACCGTGTGCCTGACTTCCATTACGAGCGCGTTCCATCTCTACCTCAAGACGCTTCATTTCCAAAGCGTGTTGACGGTCGCGCTCTTGTTGCTCTCGCTCTTTCTGTTCTTTACGTTCACGCTCTTCTTTTTCTTTCTGTTCTTTAAGTTCGCGCTCTTTTTCTTTTTGCTCTTTAAGTTCGCGCTCCTGTCTTTTTGCAGTCTCCCTCTCCTCAATGGTCTCAAGGCATTCCGACAGCTCGTCATCCTCAGCTTCTAACTCCAGAATAGCCTTTAGCAGTTCAGGTTTTCTGAGTTTGTCTGAGACATCCAGACCCAACTCTCTTGCAAGCTCCAGCAATTTCGGTTTGCGCAACGACTTCAAATCCATGGCTGCTCTGAATGCTGCTTTCTCTACTGCTTACTATTGTCTTGCCGCAAACTAACCCGGCAGCAACGACAACCACAATTACCAGCTCTGTTTCTGACACTAACAAATGCCTGGCAAAGCTCAGAAGAAGAAAGTCCCGCACTCACCAAACCTCGCAGCCAAGAGTTCAGCGCAGTCGTTCCGCTGCAGGCAACCAGTCATCACACAGGGCTCGTTGCACTGCTCCCGGATCGTCGATGAGCTGCTCAGCATACAGTCAACTGCATCTCTTCGCTGCTGGCCTCCGTTGTCGCTATCTCACCGCTGGCAGACAGTTGTTGTGGTCGCACCGATGGTACGACCTGTTGGGAACTCGGCGCTGACGCCCGTTGTTGCACCTGGGTCGCAAGCCCCAAGGGTAGCGTTGGCCTGGCGGCCTGGGGTACAACTGGAAGCATCCGAAGCTCCCGGCAAAGCATGAGTCGACTGGTAACAACAAAACAACTTGTTTATTTTAACATCGCAAAGAGTTGGCGGTCAGGTTGACCGAAGTAGAGACGGGAGTGCACTTTACTCAACAGAAATCGGAGCCCTCCTTTTTGCGTCCGGGGGCAGCTGTTTTTATACTCTCGCAGTTGAGGGCAAGAAGGAACCCCTCAATAGACGAGCACGTGACTGTACAATGGGATAACGTGACGCATACTGTCGTGTCGCCGGAGAAGGTGACTCACACTGTCGTATCGCCGCCGGTCGGGCACAATGGGGAGGAGAAGGTGACTCCTACTGTCGTATCGCCGCCGGTCGGGCACAAGGAGGAGAAGGTGACCCCTGCTGTCGTATCGCCGCCGGTCGGGCACAAGGAGAAGGTGACCTCTACTGTCGTGTCGCCGCCGGTCGGGCACAATGGCACATACACTCACACACGCACATGAAGACACGTGGCATCGGAACATGCCTGGACGCGCTTGGCGGGGAGGCGTAGCGGCGACGCCGAACGGGCCAAAATGTCTGCCGCTTTGTTGCAGTCGCGCCGGCTAAACCGCGCGTCGTAGGCGAAACGTAACACTTTGTCATAATCAAGACAACAAAGTTATAGGTAGCTTAAGGGGAGGCACGTGAATTTATTAACTGGCAATTCACGTGCAGAGATGGTGCAGAAATCTCCACGATTTGCTAAACAGTTCGCTTGCGCAAACGTGGTTCTCCTGCAAATCACTGGGCAGTGTCTCCACTTGCATTTGAGTATTAGACAACTGCAAATGTGTAAATTTCTAATTGAATATGAAACCGACAGCGAATGACTATAGAATTCGTATCCGAAATGTTGAGTATTCCCACACCCCCAATTTTAACTCTATCTAGCCAAATACAGCCCCTTAAATCTGAAGTCTTCTCACTTAGCCCCTTACCGCATATCTTTTATTTCCTTGTGAAACAAGACAAGCTTTTATTTATTTAGGCCGATATGGCCCAAACTTTAATTTTCGAGAGAAGCGCTTAGTTGTGACTTCATACAGAAGTGTCATGTATCGTACTTAATACGGCATACATTTTAGACTATATTTTGTCACCATGCCGAAAGGTTTTGGAATTGCAGAAAACCTGCAAGAATATATCCGCCATTTTCAAGAAAAGAACATTGGCAACCCAAATATCTGGGCCGGCACCTGTAGAACGCTTCATGCTACCCCTTGCTTTTTGCGTAGCCCTTAGGAGACCAGCGCAAGCCAGAGAAGTCTCTTTTCCTCTGACTTCTTGGGCTGCTGTTTTCATTATCTCTTGTAACAAAGCAGGCTTATTTTTTTATCGTAACATTGCCAGCACTTTCATTTCCATGCACATTTATGACAATAAAAGTACCAAGAAATGTTTTAATTGTAAAACACATTCTACCGCAGAATTCGTTCTCTTGCGATGTCGCAAATGAGTGTTCCCCTTCATAACATAAGTTACAAGTACATGCTGTGTCCTGTATGTTACAACAATTAATGTCTACCTTACAAAACAACCGGAACACCTTTATTCACAACACTACAGTAGGCTGACAAAAGGCTAACTCGCTGGTATTTTTCGCGTGTTGATTTAATATAAAGATCGTAAAAATCGTTTACTAGGGAACGTGTTCAATGTTGTGCAATGAGCTCGAGCTGTACATTATTAAGGAATAAAAATTACCTGAAATTATTTTCCCTGTACATTTTATTTCTATACATGGTACATATTACCGACAATTGCAATATTCTTTCTTTTGGGTTTTAAGTTTGCAGCAGCTCCGTGTATTATGCGAGACACCATGCAGCAAGTGGTTAATGTCTCATTTTGATATAATGAAGTTTGCTCACACGAGATGTCGCTTACTGATCTGCCAGTGTACAAACGCTTTGCAGGTGGGCGCAGAAGATGGCTGCCGCAAACGAAGCCCAAGTCAATGACTACAAGGGCCTGGTGAAACAGTTGGAGCAGGAGCTGTGCAAGCAGCGCGATAGTGCTGACCGAGAGATGGCAATTCGCGTCCGCAATGCCTGCGAGATCACACGGCTTGAGCTCTACCGCCAGGTAATCATACCTTGTATTCTGCACAGCTCTTTGCATTGTTCAAATGTCCAAGGTAGCTCTAGCGCGCTGACGAATCTGCTGTCATTCAAATGTTGGCACTTCGACTCCCCCAACATTGCAGTGCATACATTGCACGGCTCGTCCTTGTGCGCGCTGTGTTCTTGTCGCTCTTGCGTTGAAGCGATACACCACCCGGAGGTTACCTCGCCCGCTGCTACTGCCGCGCATGCTCACGCCCGCGTTTTCAGAGAGTCTTCGCGATAATCCAATGTGATGCGTTAATCTTTGCTTGTGTGCGCTGACACCGTGCTTGTTAATTCAAATAGTAAGTGAACGTTTCGAAGTTTTTTACCACCGATAAAACTATCCTTACTTCGCATAGTTGTTTACTAATTTGCTGTCACAATCGCTGCTTCGCCTTTCGGGCAAAACTGCGACTTTTTCTGAACTAATTAAGATATGTAACTTCATGTATTTAGGGTCCTAGACTGATGCAGCATGTCCTCTTTCGGGCGTACAAATGTTTTATAAAACAAAATTAAGGAGTCTGGAGCATTAAAACTGTTTCGGCTGAAGCAACCAAGAGCACGGTTAGCATTGCTTACTATTAATGTGGGTTGCCCAGGTGAGGTTTAACGTGATATGAATTCCCAAGTACATTTACAAATTTACCTGTTGTAAAGAAAGGTTCTTCGAATAGTATACTTGAGAGGAGTTAGGTGTCCTAGCTTCATGCATATTTTTACACTTGCTGACATTTAGTTCAGCGAAGTATCCAGAACCGATTTTTGGAGCACTCCGGAGGCAAAAGATCACATCGGGGAATTGTAGCCGTTAGCAGTTACGTATTCTGAGCGGATAATACATTTGGTTCATTTTTAAAAGATTAGCATCATTATTCATTAACTTAGTTTGTCGATGAGAATGTTGTAACGCTTATCGAATGCTTGTGAGAAATATAAAGAAATGCAGTCAGTGCATTAATAACGATCAAGAATTATATGCAACTGATCAGGGAAACATACGAGTTCAGTTTTGCATGGGTATAATTTCCTAAAGCCATCATGTGCAGGGAAAAAATGTTACCTTCAAGCAAGTCAACGAGGCTTTTGAATAGAATGTACTCCGCCAGTTTGCAACACGTGTCGATAAGTGAAAGTTTGTTATCAGGTTTGTGGAGGGGAGTCGCCCTCCCATCCTACCTATGTTAAGGCAAAGGGCTTAGCTGTGCTGAGTGACTGTTGCAAATTTTGTTGTATAATCGAAATGTACGCGGAAACTTGTTTAAGAACTTCAGCAACACCACATGTATCGGCTATCATTAGGAACATGACTGGATAATCATAATTACATAACTCTGGAAGTGGCCTATTAATGACTCCCAAAAATGTTTGTTAATGGCTTCGTTAAGGTGAGTTGCAGAACCATGTTTAGGAATAGGCACGACTGGGAACATTAGTTCATTTGCTATATCAGAAAATGTCCCAATTTTTCTGTCCAAGTCCCAAACAGACGTGTTTTAGTCAACATGACAAGCGGTAAACACCAACTAGGTCAAACTGAAGTTGTTTTGAGACATACAGGCATGTCACAACTAGTTTGAACAGAACGATCATCAGCTTGTCAATAATGTGTCAAGAAACGTACGCAACTCGCAATTGATGGCCTCGAAGTTTGCTTTCCTATGTTCCAGTATGGTTTCCTTTTTCCTATCTTGAGCATGGTTCGCACTAATGGTAAAATGAATAGCAGAGTGATGACTTAAAGGTGGAAGGACGGTAGCGTTAGCAGTTGGCTTCGGCTCAGTATAAAGTGAGGTCGAGAGTGTTTGAGATACTAGCAGTATCTCTAGTAGGTTGCGGTTATGTTAGACTTCCCTTTGAGAGTATTTTTTGGCATTTCAAGCACATTTATACCAGTGTCACACGGACAACTCGGATCTCCTTCAATCTTCCTTCCCTTAAAGGACCGCAAGGCAGTTTCACCTCAAGCGAGTTAGCTCCGTGTCGCACGGCCTATAAGCGAGCTTTTGAAAACTGCCGCTGGGGCCCATTAGGCGCTGCTCACCTCGTACGCAGTCATGAAACACTTTATATATTGCTGAGTTTCCGCTTCGGTTCACGTCATTCGTGGAATAGGCGGCCGGCTGCGCTCCTCTTGGGAAAGAGGTGAATCACTCATTCCGCATGCGCGAGACATGCGATCGCGTTGACCAAAACAAAATATGGCGCAGTCATGGCAAACGCAGCAGCCATTCCGAGAACGCCCGGTTCGAGAGTGGAACGTAGCTACTCAACTCAAATATCTTTGTCAGTGCTCAAATACTATATTATATGCAATAAGAACAGTTATAATTGCTGGTAAAAGTGAAATTAATGAAAATTAGGGTGATATCTTGACTCGAAATTCAAGCACGCTGGGAACAAGAGTACTCCCTTCAGTCTGCAAGGCAGATCTTCCATCTCCTTTCGCTAGGAACTTCCTTTGCTAAAGGACTGCCGTGTGACACGGCGCACATCTCCCTCGAGATAAAGACTTCCTTGGTTTAATAGATTTCAAAGAACTTTAGCCGCGTCCGTGTGACAGGGGTATTAGTTTATATCTCTTCCAGGCATTCTGTGCAAGTTGTGCAAGCTAAGATGGGCAAAAAGACCGATGAAAATATCTAAACTGTCTCGCATACATTTTGAACCACATCTGATGAAACTTGTACGTACTGCAAGTTTAGTGTTTCAGTAAAACGAGCTGGCAGACAGACATCTGGCTGTTCGGAGGCATGCGTTTCATGAGTTTTTTTTTTTTTCAAGCAAAGTATGCCTTTCAAATTGACAGGTGCTTTTCATGTATTATAAGTATGAAATAGTTGACGTTCTCATATCTGACGTTCCTTTATTGAGTTCTTTCATGGAGTCCATATTCTGTGCACCTGACAACTCGGTGATGAATAACAAATTATTCCACTTTGAAGTTGTACGCTTCCCATCACTATGAAGGTTCAATAACTGTGATCACTAAAATTTTCGATGGACAGTATTACTTGGTGCCTGACAAGAATAGTTTGGTTCAGCTCGTAAGTAGCGGCTGTACAGGATACTACAATGTTACTTTGCCATCTACTGTTCCTGTTGTCCTTCCTTAGGCCGAGCGAGACTCTACCATGGACCTGCGGAGGCGCCTCGAGGCAGCGGAGCGCGAAGTCGCTGAACTCAAGGAAGAGCTGCGCAAACAGGCGGTTGCACAAAACGTGACTGAACACATGGTCAGTGTGCGCTTCGCATCGACTTCTGCATATGTTAAGGCTCCTCTGCCCTGCACTCTTTGCTGGTTGCTCAGCAGTATGGGCTCAGCGTTCGTTCAGTAGGTCAATATTTATAGCAGTACAGTTACTGCTTAGTGTCTGAAATTATTGAAATTTCTAAAGTTCTAAACAAGTTATATGTAGTAAAATAGCTCTAGAGGTTCTCAGTAATTCGAACCTGTGCTATACACAAACTATAGGTGCCTCTCATAACTTTCGTCTGTGTCCGTGCAGCTGCAGATAGCTACAATTTTGGCAAATGACATTGTCTGTGTTTGGGTGACAGAATATGAACTATGGAATACAAGGCAATGCTTAACAGTGACTATTGCTGACAGTAGGAGGTCCTGGGCACGGGATGGGGGCGGGATACACAGTACAGTAGTGAAGCTACCCAAATTTTGGCTGGAGTGCCATACCTATTCTGCATGTTTTCACTAACAGGAGTGAAGTAGTAGCATTAGACAAGGTTTCGGCATTCCTAATAAGGATGGCATTGAAACACTGTCTTCGGCTTCGCGGCTTATCGGCGCGTTGCAGTTTAGAGCTTCTACAGGGGACTTGCATCGCAGGTATTTGCATGGATGTGTAATGTAGCCACTGTTTGCGGTGATAGATGAAAAATCGGCATGCAGTTGACACGTTATCTTCAGCTGATAACGGGCTGACTCATTCTGGCAGATGAGTGGCTGTGTTCTGCTTCCAAGCACCACACGGTTGCGGGTTCAATTTGCAGCTACAGCAGCTGCATCTACGCAGAGGCGGATGCAAAACTGCGTTCTCTGCTTCCGAGGTTTTAATGTACGGTCAACACTCCTTAATATTTCAGATATGTTGGCTGCGAGTGTTCTATAAGCCACAATTCACTTATATGGTGTCCCCGCTAACGTTAGCCAAGTTGTTCAACGAAAAAGTTATTAAGAAAACACAGTGCAAGATAAGATTGTAACACCTACGGTATGCGGTTGTGAGCACACTGACAACTGAGCACCATAGGTCTTATCGTTGTATCTTCCACAGTGCATTTTAAACATTCCTTTTTTTTTTTCCTTGAACTACTTGTCAAACGTTCGCTCCCATACACGGTATTTAGATATACTTAACAAGGTACACAGGTTATTAGGCAACAAATGCAAGGCGCGCATTTGAAGGTAACCATTTGGCAGGATGACATCATGGGAATTCATAAAGCACTTCATCGCACTTGACATCAATGACAGCTGTCGAACTTCCAGTTTCGCGTACAGCAATTCAATTGATAACGGGAAACGCCCCAGAAATAGTCTATCTTGTGCGTTGGTAAGGTCGCCCTCAGGAGTTTGCTCTCTGCACTAACCCGTGGACCACACGAACGATATTGTCGTGGACACGCAAGAAATTTAAAATCAGACACTTGAGGAAAAGCATCATATCGTATTTCAATGGTTGCGAAGTCACTGTGGCGTCTTTGGAAACTAGCATTGAGCCCCTCAATCTTCACACAACAGTCGCTATACCGATGTCAAGAGTAGACGCAGCGAGAAAGTTCCGTGAACTTGCTCGCGAGCTTCCGTAACATTAAAGAACAGCGCATTTGTTCCCTGGCTTTTAATCCGAAGCTCCGCCTTCCACACGGCTTACCACGACGGGAGGTAACTCATTTGTAACTCTTGTTTGGAGGTAACTCTCAATTAGCTCTCTCGCTTTTACTAATGCGTACTCATATCCCATGGAAATCGCCACGAGTCCAGAATGGGAAGTCTGAGTGCAAAGAGATGATAGCGCACCTTGTATGGGATTGTCGTCACTTCAGTACACAAAGGAAAGTCCTCAGCACCCCGCTAGATACGATTGACAACCGTCCCCTTACAGAAGCCTGAATTCTTGAACCTTGGTCCCAGCCGACGTCAGCCCAAGCTGCTTCAAAAGCGCTAGTGAACTTTTTAAAAGAATCTGCACCGATCGAAACACAAAACAAAAACTCATTTCTCACACTATAATCTTCTCGTTTTCTCATATTTTCTGCCGCTACTCCACCCCCCTGTAGAGTAGCCAACCGCACATTTAGTCTGCTTACACTCTCTGCCTTTCACGTCTTGTTTTCACTTTTCTGTTTTCACATTCTATGGTAGTGTTAAATATAGAAAACACCTTCTTTTAGAACTTCGCTATTTCTATCGGTGTCTTCAATGGACACATCAATCCCAGCACATTTGTTCCAAGACCCAAAAGAATGCTCACAAGGTCTGGCTGTGTCAAAAAAAAAGTAGGAACGCTGAAGTCGCTTGGATGGAGTGCAGTGTAAACCTCTACGTTCTGATCGGCCGAAAGAAAACTATTTGGTGTAATCTTTTTCCTTGAGGTGTTCGAACAGTGAAATGTTCTCATCAAATACGAATATTTCATAAGAGCTAACTTCCATTATTTGAGGAAATAATGTATATGCATAATTTCTAAACATAACGAAATATACATTTTTATAGAGTCCATTGGCAACGAAAGTCTAAATAGCGTTATTCGATATATCTAATACCATTAAGAACCGGATGTCAGGTGAACTCAGACGCTTGTAAATAACAAAGTAAAAAACGTAATTAATGCACTATGAGAATGACAGCAATTCGAATATTACAGCGCGTCGCCACGTGCAGATAGTACAGTTCCTTATTAAAAAGCTATCTACAATACTGCTATTTAATACTAGTTAAGGATAATAAACATATTGAGACTGGCCAAATAATAAATTTGCCTAAAGTGTGACAACAAATTAGCTGGCTTCCTAAGGTGGGGCGTGGTTATCAACGACTGCAAGCATTATTGTGCAGAAGTGATCCACTCAAGTCTTCCACTCCGGAACATGTTCGTCTGCGCATCACTGTTTTCTGCTGCGGTGGCTCTGCTAGGATGACTCCGTTTGCGTTGGCCTTTCTCCCGGTTGACTGAAACTGTTGTTGTTCATCAGTCCTCAACAATTTCGGAATGCGAATTATCAAATTATGTATATTCCTATTTAATATTTCGAATATTTTCCCGCCCCCATGGTTCCTTCATTTTCCTGTCGCACATATATTTTCCTGTTCACGTACGTGCTCCTCGCTCATCTTCAACCTGCTAGCCGGTTGTCGCAGTCTCGTGACTTATCAGGCCTGAGCCCCTAAGGCGGAATGAGATGCTCAAGCACGACAAATCTGTATTCCGACAGAATACATCCAACAAAAATATTGTCAACCTTCAACTTGGCAAACGTTTTGTGCATTCAGCTTCCGAGGCTGAACACTTCAGAAACTCGCTCAGTCAAGTGCAGAAATATTGTCACATTATCGTTACGGTGAGGAACACTGTAATGAAAACCGAGTAACAAAAGTACTTCTTTGTAGGGCGAGCCTGTGCCCAGAAAAAGCACGTGACACTCAAAGCACCATGATAGCGGCGAGCACAGTCGGGGATGGGCGAAATCTGATGTTCAGGTCAGACGCGTTGGTCGGCTATTTATACATCTGTAATTGAACGTTCTAGTGTAATCGCTAGTGCGCGAACACGTTCTAGAATGTACAACACTCCTCCTGCCACGCACACAATATTGCAAAAGGCTCGGTGACAACAGACAAGATATTCTCGACTACAAGAATCAAATGTTCTGATACATGCAGGCGCATCTTGCACCGAGTGATAACGTTTAACATTTGTTAGCCGGTAAAAAGCGGTCACCGGGAAAAGATAAACAAATACGTGTAAGGGACTATATTCCTTGCTGTAACACCAACTGTTTTACAGGCTGCCACAAGATGGTAGTCGTTTATATTCAATAACAAAGGATATACCCTGAGAACTTCGGCGTTTAGTTCAGTAGAATGTGTTTATATCCCCGTTTCAGCAGTTTTTGTATAGGCCCACTAATTTCGCTCGGTGGTATCAAGTGGTGTGAAGCTAAGAATGAAATTAACTACAAAAAATATAACATCGCCGAACACAACAGTATAATGTTGCATCAAGTGTAGACTAGGTATTATCTCGGTGCTTCGTTCACCAACTCGTCCTTTGTTGCGTGCAGAAAAGTTCCGCAAGTAATTTTTCATTCGTCTTTATCATTACATGCAATAAACTGTATGTTAATTTTGTTTTCTGGCATTTGACGTCAACATTGAGATCCGGATACTTAAAAATATTAGTGTTATGGATACTTCGTTTTTATTCTGTTTTTGAATAGCAAGTTTGCCTTCTCTGTGCAGTGTGGGTGCTGGCACGTGCAAGACACTTCGTCAGGAGCTAATTCCAGCTGAAGTCGACGTTGCATAAATGTTCTTTCAGCAATGGATTGCCACTATTTAATGCTTGCCCTGGCTGCGGACAGCTTAAAACGATTTTAACAAGATTTTAACTATTTTAAATACCTAGACATGTTTTTAATACGTTTATCAATGACTCCTGTCGGTGCACTGGCTCCACACCAGACGATCACTATCGGATATAGACCTGGGGCCGTGTACCACTCAAGTCTGCTCTTACTTTCTGTGATCATTGTGAATAGAGCCTTCATTTATTTGGCGTTTCTTTGTCATGTATCTGGATAGCTTTGCTTAAATATAGAACATGCGTAAAAGGAATGTTAGACGACGACCGTGTTCACATGGCCTCATGCGCCGGTCAAGTAGGCTTGTTTATACAATATAGAAGCTAACATACAAAGTATACATTGATGATCAACATCTACGTGCATTTTTCAACAATTCTAATTTCATAGCCACACGTGTTTCTTGATGCTTTCTACATTAAGTTACTGCAATTGAAGAAATCGGTGATAGTGGTGTTTGCTAATTGCACGTATGCATACTGACGGCATCGGGGAACTCCATGCTCGTACGCGGTGCGAAATCGTAAGCAATTTTCACTCGCTACTGCTGCATCTGGATACACCAGCCCATGCTGTTGTAGCATTTGATACAAATGATACATCATGGGAATACATATTACAGCAGTACTGGTGCATATTGCGACAGAATGAGGGTGGTGATAAGTCGGTTACCTCGCCGGAGTTTCAGTTAGTTCAAGAACATTCCTTGCATACTACCAAAAACTTAGCTCTGATGCTGCGCATGATGTTAAGAGCCAATGAGACCGTGTGCCTTGTTCCTCATGAGCCTGATTAAACCACGTGTACCTTTTTAGCACCCTTCTATTTACAGTTCAACGTGCATTGTTGTAGTCGTATTTTATCTTATGTACTGTCATTCACCGTGTTATCACTGTTGATTTGTTGCTCAGCGAATGACACGTCTACTGTATCAGAGAATTTTTACTCGTCTATTTTATAGCGAGTCTTGTCTAATCATATTACTAGTGCGACGCGGAAACTGTTCTACATTTTCGAGTACACGAACACCGTGTGATTACTCTGCCATGTATCAAGATACGTGTGTAAATAGTTGAGACTTCACTCGCAAAATTAGTGTCGGTCATTGTGCTCGCTGCTGCGAGTTTTGCCTGTCTTCCTGGGCACAATTTCACCAATAAAGTCATTCTTCACTTTCTCGCAGTGTTTTGTTTCTTCACTGTCACTCGAATGGGGTGACTCAAAGGGCTTTTGAAGGTGGAAGAGGAATGTCTGCCAAATAATATTCGAAGGGACCCAATTGGCTTGTGTTCGTGCGCGAGTGAAATGCAAGCCTATCATAGATCTGGTAGTCCCGCGCACCTACACTCTGTTGAAGGTAACTGTGCCATAGAGTAAAATTTGTTCTGGTTCAGGTGTTGAATTTGGCATCTCCGCCATCCCTGTGTGCTCTCTAGAGAAACGTTATATAGTGGCAGATTCCTGTGTTAATTCAAGGTCTCTATTCAAATAGCGATCTCAGGCCCAACATGCTTGAGGTTTAGCGTATTGCCTTATTGTAGCTTTCAAATGATCTAAGTACCGTTTTCGTGCATGGTGGGGTCAAAGAGCAGCGGCACTCATCTTCCCACCTTTGGTGGTGTAATCGAATTTCGCACAGCAGAATCTTGGAATATATCTACTTGGAATCTTCACTCGCAGATAGAAAAAAGCAAATCCAAGGAAATTTTGGCGCTGCTTGCTACCTATACCCGCTTTTACCGGTGCGTATGCAGCGATATGCCCCAAAGAGTGCACAAGTTGAAAGATACCCGAGGATGCCTTGTTTAGCGTCGTGTAAAGCGTCGCGCCAAAACGAAGCATGTGAAGCGAAGCTGCGCCGCGGTGCCGCTAGCCGCCGCGACAACCGCCGCGCCGTCGCTTGCATGTGAACCAGTGTGGCGCGTAGCGAAGCGGTCGTGCCACACTTATTCATACTGTCGATCCCATCGGGGATCATAACAGGAAGGGCATACATAGTTTATTATATTAAGATTACACATACTAGACATGCAATGAGCAGAGGTAGACAATGTAGTAGGCAGAAAAGTGACGTAATACACTGTGATAATGTTACGAAAAAAAACAAGAGGTAATCAAAGAGGTAGAAAATTTACAAAGGTGAACAACATGGTAGGCATAAATTACACAATAACACATAGCATTAAATTTAAGAGTAACAAGGGGTAATGAGGTAGTCTGTCAAATACCAATGGTGGTAAGCAATAATTACAGCAGGAAAAGTAAACAATTTGCATAAACAATAGTACTCAGTAATGGCAAGTAATACAAGTTATAATAGTGAGGTATACACAAGAGGTAGTAATCCATAAGATACGTTTAAGGTGTCGTTAAAGAAATTGTGATTATGTACACAATATAATGAAATAAAATGGCACAAAAACAAATGGTGACACAGGTACGTCATAATTGGGAAGCACGCAATTCATTTTCGGCTAATGTCAAAAAAAAAAATTAGTTAACGATGAGCTGTTTGTAATACTAGGGTCCAGCTTATTTAATTCCCGTGTCATTAAAGGGAAAAACGAATGCTTATTGCTTTCCGTATGAAATGGGTGTTCGTTTAATGATAGTGGATGTTTATGTCGGGTAAGTCGCGACTCTGTTTGCAACGTGCCGCACGAGATAGATTGTCGGCGCCGGCCTGTATATCGCGAAGCGAAAACACTTATAGAGCTGCGCTCACATTTAGCGTTAAGGAGTATAGTAATTGTCGGTGATGGTTTTTTTACAGCCATGCTGTATAGAGCTGCCCTCCGGCGGTAGTCGATGACCGTCCGTCTACGCGTGTCGCGTCGACACGAAAAAGTGCTCGTCTTCAGTTTCTCCCGAATGCTCTATAGCTCTCAACCTAGCGTAGATATCTCAGAAATAATTATACTGATAATGGCCGCTAAAACTACTCTATCATTACACCGAGTTATGTTTACTTATCGTAATTAGTTAGTTCCCAGTGAAGTTGTAAACGTTACGGAATTCCCGTCTGCTGTCAATACATGGCCGTCTACGCAGGGAGTATTGTAACAGAAAACGGCTCTAACTCTTGTTTTATTGAAACTGTCCCGAAACAAATTATGTGACAATTAGCCATTAAGACGACTTTAACATTACGCCTAGTTTCATCTACTTTTTTTTATTATGCAGTTCACAGTGAAGTTGTAAATATTGTGGCATTCCTGTCTGCTAAGCGGCGGTACTTGCACATACTTCGTAAAAGAATAAGAATAAATCACTCCACAGTCAAAAGATGTGTTCGTAGTCTGCGTCCAATAATAATAATAATAATAATAATAATAATAATAATAATAATAATAATAATAATAATAATAATAATAATAATAATAATAATAATAATAATATTATTATTATTATTATTATTATTATTATTATTATTATTATTATTATTATTATTATTATTATTATTATTATTATTATTATTATTATTATTATTATTATTATATACATAGATGCGTCGACTGAGGTAAAACGCACCGCAGCTTCGCTGCTGGTCCTTCCTCAGAGTGGAAGGGCTGATGAATTTTTTTCATCCACCTTCATGTCAATTTGTTTATCATTTATTTAATTCAATTAAGAACAAGTAATTTCCCTTATGCTGTCCTTGGTGTCTTTGTTGACTTCTTATGATATTACAAATGAACATCGGGCTCCTCGATTTCCACAGCCGTTGGATAAAAAAAAATTGGCAGTGGCTTAGCTCGGCTATGCCAGGATATATGTATAGCGAAAGCTAAGGCATAGCATTGTTAGCCTTGGTTAATTTTGATTGCAAGTCCAGGTTAGTCTGGTTGTCTAGCTATGTTGCGGCATTTATCCAGTCGTTCGGCGCGCTGTTCGTCTGTTCGTCTGTTTCCGGGGCGATTCGTTTCCTCTTAATCTCGTTCCGATGGCGATTCCAGGCCTCCTTCTGCTTATCAGAATTGTCGCCGTCCATGCTGCCTCCTCAACTGTGGTTGCACGCGAGCTCTCCTTTTCAATCCTCCGACATCTTACCAGGCATGCAACGCAGCTGGCGAAGAGAGCGGAGGCGAGCGCAACGACGAAGAACGTGGTGTGATGTCATACCAAACGGCGGAAGCGGCAAGGCGCGGCGCTGCGCAGCGGTGGAACTAGGGTGCCTCGATGCGCTCGCCCTCTCGGAGGTTGGAGTCATTCTGTGAAGTGGTCAGTGCCGCCTTCCGACCGCCGGCCGCCATTGCGCTCCCCACATTTCGTTACGGTCGGTCGGCAAAGACACGTACACGGCGTTTTCTGGTCCGAAATGCCCGGGTGTTGCGTGCCCAAGTGCACGAACCACTCATGGAATGACTGGAAGATGTTCCGATTTCCTAAAGAATCGAAAAGACGACTCCTCTGGCTGGTTAAGGTCAAGCGCGACAAGTGGTACCCCACGGACCGGTCGTGTGTGTGCAGCAAGTTATGCCATTTCTGCATTCGTAGTTATTCGTTCATTTGTGTGCTTTTTCCCGTAGCGTGTTCGTCTTGTATTCTTGATATCTGGCACATACATATGCATGCGTGTGTAGCTCTTTTTTTTTTCTGGATAACGCAAAATGCTTTGTTTTTGATCGCTTGTTGCACACCGGCTGCAAGAGCGCCAAGATGTACAGTACGCCTACGTTGTGCGCTCTTTGTGACCGGCGCCTCGCACAATTTGATTTTGTACTTAGCTGGAAGAGTATACGCACGGCGCAGTAGAAGGTAAGGTGAGCTTTAAGCGTGCCTTTCATGTAATGACATACGGATCGTGTTGATGTGTTTTTTCCGGCGTTATTCTTGTGCCGCTGTCCAACTCGGGTGGTACTTGGTGTCCGTGCGTGTGTGCGTTCATGCGTGTGCTTGTGTGGGGGGGAGGATGTAACCTATGACCACGCATGACGCATGTATGGTCATGACAAGCATGTTATGTCACGACTCATCATGACTGATTTAGTGACAATTAATTGGTGGTTACTGCTATGTATAGAAGCCACGTAGTTGTGCATTGGGCATGAGCAATTTGATCATGCATTGTCTGTGCATTCGCTATTTTTCCCCACCCGATGATCGGCGAATTATTTGAATATCGGATAAGAGATCATTCATGAAGATTTCAAGGCTACGGGTTCGTTTAACGACAGAAATTTATTTTGGGCGGTGACAGAATTAGACGAAAAAGAGAGCTGTTGTGTTCAGGCTCCGCAAACTTTGTGGACAGCATGACGCCATCAGCGTTGACCTACAACATTGCCTTTTTGAGCATACATATAATATAACAGGGTGCCACTTTTCATATTTAAAATCGTTTTCTTAGCTCACTACCCTTGTTCCACCTGTCAGTATAGGCAAGCTTTAATATCTTAATTTGGAAAGCGCACCACGCCTTCAGTTAATATTGGAGAATTTCCTCACACTGTCCCTGGTTGGTTAGAGAAAGCCGACAGTCTTTGGCTTCTTCCTGTTTATATTTTAGCGAGCCCCTAAATTTCACTTATCACTGTTCGTTAAAGTCCCTGTGTGTGTTAGTTATTTTGGGCTGTTTAGAAGGTTAGCGTGAAGCTTTTTCAAATGAAGCAGTGATGAGCTGGTGTCACCATTGCGTGCTTCCGTGCTGCAGGCACATTTTGAAGAAGGCGCCTTTGAGCAGAACCGGGCGGACGGCTGGAAAAAATTGAAGCCCAATGCTGTGCCAACGCTCTTCTTGTTCAGAGGTAAGAAGCCACATATTTTCGCACTAACTAAAGTTTTCGGAGCTTGTTTCTTAATCCTGTTCCTTCTTGCAGTTTTTGTCGGTTTGTTGCTCTAGTTTAGCACCCTTATGACCGGCCATCCTTAGTCACATGGAGCGATTATCCAGGTGTTTCTTCAGAGACAGAAAAGACGCACATTACAGCAAGATGCTCTTCATACCTCCGGGCAATGAAATAGCTCGTTTCCTCTATTTCTATGGAGAGATGAATCAACCGCGCCTGCCATCCAGTGGCATGCTACTGACAATTTCGTATTTTGTTTAATTTTCATTCTATAGGTAGCATAACTCGGAGCCAAGGGTTCCGAGTTATGAAGCCCCATAAGCCCCCCCCCCCCCCCAGGGGGGGGTGGGCTTATGGGGCTTCAGCCCCGCCCCCGAAATTTTTTCGTGCTGTCATGCATCGCCGACCAAAACAACTCCCGGCGCCGGAAATCATGCTCGATTTTGTCTAGAATGTCCTTAATTCACGCTCGAAAAGACATTTTAGCGCGAACATCGCGAAATCGGGCTGTATTTGGCGGAAACGCCCATGCATCGGGAGTCACATATCGTAACGCAAGGAGTCCCACCGAGCACAAAATTTCAAGGGCGTTTTGATGGCGAGCGGGCTCGTCTCGGCATCTCGCGGAGGCCGCGGAATCTACGGAGCGCTTGGATTTCAATTCTGAAACTTTGTGGGTATAAAGTTCTCATAGCATTTTGATGCGAAAGGTGCATTGACATTTCCAAAGTCGTGCTTTAGATTTTCAATTCGGGAACTTTGTGGGTTTAATGCTGTTGTAAACATTTGACGCCAAAGGTGCATCGACTTTTCTAAAGTCGTACATCGGGCCATACAACGAGACAAGCCAAATCAACATACTAGCAGACAAGTTGACAAAGAACGCAGCGAGGTCCGATGAGACAAAGCGTTGTAGTGGTTCATTTGTGCCGTAAGGTCACAGAAAAAAAATATGAACATTTTTTTTTCACCTGCGCCAAAGCATCCATGTCAAGACACTAAAGCCGCCATTGTAAATAAGTTCTTATTTATTTTTCTACGTAGATTTTTATTCGCGAGCATACATTGAGGCTCTTTCTCTTTTTTTTTCCTCGCAACCCGCGGGCTGCCGATCCAGCCAAAGCGCATGCGTTTTTCTCGTGGTGCATCGACAACCGCGCGGCGCACTTGGATGCGCGTTCGTTTTTCTCTGGCCGACTGCATTTTCGCCTGGCAGAGTTCTGGACGCTTTCTGGCTAGCAGACGAGAAAAAGAAAGTGCATAGTCGCTCGCCGCCAGCACTGCGGGGACTCGACGGATTGCAACGCGTTCGCTTGAGCGCAACCTCTCCGGAAAATTTTGTCTCGCCAGTGTAGGACACCGAGCTGTATGCGTATGGTTTTCTGTGGACCAAGCGTCACACGTTTTCTTCGATATTCCTTCGGTAGCCACACTAGGTGCCCAAAGTAGGTTCGGCAGTGGTGCGACACGGTCACGCGCATTGACTTTCCTGCTTTTTGCAGCTTGACTACACGGTGGCTGGAGGCTGCATCGAAGGCATGTTTTCAGCGCTGGACAAGACTGCTCTGCCAAGGGGTGGACCCTAATCTGCCAAGAAAGAAATTGTCATCGCTGACTGCTATCAGCCTGGACCTGCTACCGAGCATGCGCCGACATCACCCCCACCTGGATCAATTATAAAAGGACCCTGCTACGGCCGTAGACGCTTAGTTCGGCAGTGGTGCGACACGGTCACGCGCATTGACTTTCCTGCTTTTTGCAGGTAAGCAAAGTTTTCTGTACGTGTTGTTCACGCCTATTTCCTTCCGCACCGCTGCCGAACACAGCTATTGTACTGGTCGTTGCTTCTTTTTATATGTGTGTGTGTTACCAGTTTTCAGGTGTGTTACCAGCTTCCCATTTTTAAGAGATGCCGCCCTCGAAGGGAAAGCGCGAGGATACAGACGACCTCGACAGTTCACGACAAGAGTTGTTTAATTTCAGAAAGGAAGTTCTTGCTGAATTCAAAACGCTTAAGAAAAGTGTTCAGTATTGTAGCGATACCTGTGATACAGTGGCTGAATGTCACAGAGAGGTCAAAGAACTGATGAAAGAAATTAAGTCACTGAAGACTAGCAACCAAGCTCTTCAGGAGGAAAACCGCAGGTTAACTGACCGAATCGAAGACCTCGAACGCTATTCTCGAACAAACAACATTGACATTAAGGGCGTCCCTGCAAACTATGAGCCATTTGAAGCCGTCGCGAAGTTGGCTGAGTTTATCGGTGACGCTGTGACCGAAAGTGACATTGATGTTTGTCATCAGGTACCAACTGCAAAGGGAAATGAAAAAAACATTGTCGTGCGGTTCGTGAGGCGAGAAAAGCGTAATGCAGTCCTTGCGAAAGCAAAGAAAATGCGGATCACGACTGCTGTGCTGGGGCAAGGGAAAGCGAGTGCCGTGTACATAAACGAACATCTCACCCGAAAAAGTAAGCAGATACTTGGCGCTGCAACAGCGAAAAAGAGGCAGGCGGGGTGGAAGCACGTATGGACCAAAGACGGGAAAGTCTTCGCACGTCGAGAAGATGGCTCCCCTGTGCTTCGGCTCATCAGCCTCGATGCCATACAGCTCATGACAAACAATGCTGAAGAGCCGTGATAAGCCTATCAGAGCAATCTCTTTCAATCCCAAGCTTACATCTTATTTTCTTGTTGCGCCAAGATGGCTGTTGCGCCGAAAAACCTAAAAACACTGCGAAACAAGAACTCCCCAGCCTTCCTTCATCTTAATGCATGATCATTAGAAAATAAGCATGATGATATAGATTTGCTCATTGATTCTACTGATGTTCACTTTGACGCCATAATGGTCTCTGAAACTTGGTATTCACGACAGAACGTTCCGTTTACGCGTACTGGTTATGAAACCTTCGTACTAAACCGTCCGCAACGCCGCGGTGGTGGCGTGTTGCTGTTGGTTAGTCGCGCTCACGACGTGCAAGTTCTCAACGAATTCTCTATCTCACATGATAATTTTGAAGTGTTAACTGTGCAAAACGGCTCCAGGATTATATCAGTGGTCTACCGGCCTCCTAACGCTCGGTGTGAAGTTTTTCTTGATTTTTTTGAGGAAATGTTAGAATTCGTGTCCCAAAACAAATATGTACTATATCTCAGCGGTGACCTGAACATATATTTGCTATCTGTTTCCGGCATTAGTAGTAATCTTCAGTCAATTCTCACATCTAGTGGATTTAAAAATGTTATAAATGAACCTACCCGCATCACTGATAGAACATCGAGTCTACTTGATCTGTTTATCACAAATGCAGACTGTGAAATTGTGTCAAGTGGAACACTTATGTGCGATATTAGTGACCATTTTCCTGTCTTTGCTTTTATTTCTGATGGAAATGAAGAAAAGCGTGAACGTAGCATTCCGGTGCATACGCAGCATATTACAGATCGTTCCCTTCATGCTTTTCGAATGGAAGTTCAAATTCATGATTGGAGTCAAGTTCTATCTTGTACCGACGCAGATAGCATGTACGAAGCGTTCATTGTGGATTTTAACACTATATATAAAATACATTGTCCAGATATCGTAATCAGAAAATGTAAAAACTGTCGAAAACCTTGGATAAACACTTCCCTTTCATCATCATCATCATCAGCCTAGTTACGCCCACTGCAGGGCAAAGGCCTCTCCCATACTTCTCCAACTACCCCGGTCATGTACTAATTGTGGCCATGTTGTCCCTGCAAACGTCTTAATGTCATCCGCCCACCTAACTTTCTGCCGCCCCCTGCTACGCATCCCTTCCCTTGGAATCCAGTCCGTAACCCTTAGTGACCATCGGTTATCTTCCCTCCTCATTACATGTCCGGCCCATGCCCATTTCTTTTTCTTGATTTCAACTAAGATGTCGTTTACCCGCGTTTGTTGCCTCACCCAATCTGCTCTTTTCTTATCCCTTAACGTCACACCCATCATTCTTCTTTCCATAGCTCGTTGCGTCGTCCTCAATTTCAGCAGAACCCTTTTCGTAAGTCTCCAGGTTTCTGCCCCATATGTGAGTACTGGTAACACACAGCTGTTATACACTTTCCTTTTGAGGGATAGTGGCATCCTGCTGTTCATGATTTGAGAATGCCTGCCAAACGCACCCCAGCCCATTCTTATTCTTCTGGTTATTTCAGCCTCATGATCCAGATCCGTGGTCACTACCTGCCCTAAGTAGATGTAGTCCCTTACCCCTTCCAGTGCTTCGCTACCTATCGTAAACTGCTGTTCTCTTCCGAGCCTGTTAAACATTACTTTAGTTTTCTGCAGATTAATTTTCAGACCCACCCTTCTGCTTTGCCTCTCCAGGTCAGTGAGCATGCATTGCAATTGGTCTCCTGAGTTACTAAGCAAGGCAATATCATCAGCGAATCGCAAGTTGCTAAGGTATTCTCCATCAACTTTTATCCCCAATTCTTCCCACTCCAGGCCTCTGAATACCTCCTGTAAACATGCTGTGAATAGCATTGGAGATATCGTATCTCCCTGTCTGACGCCTTTCTTTATAGGGATTTTGTTGCTTTCTTTGTGGAGGACTACGGTGGCTGTGGAGCCGCTATAGATATCTTCCAGTATCTTTACATATGGCTCATCTACACCCTGATTCCGTAATGCCTCCATGACTGCTGAGGTTTCGACTGAATCAAACGCTTTCTCGTAATCAATGAAAGCTATATATAACGGTTGGTTATATTCTGCACATTTCTCTATCACTTGATTGATAGTGTGAATATGGTCTATTGTTGAGTAGCCTTTACGGAATCCTGCCTGGTCCTTTGGTTGACAGAAGTCTAAGGTGTTCCTGATTCTATTTGCGATTACCTTAGTAAATACTTTGTAGGCAACGGACAGTAAGCTGATCGGTCTATAATTTTTCAAGTCTTTGGCGTCCCCTTTCTTATGGATTAGGATTATGTTAGCGTTCTTCCAAGATTCCGGTACGCTCGAGTTTATGAGGCATTGCGTATACAGGGTGGCCAGTTTCTCTAGAACAATCTGACCACCATCCTTCAACAAATCTGCTGTTACTTGATCCTCCCCGGCTGCCTTCCCCCTTTGCATAGCTCCTAAGGCTTTCTTTACTTCTTCTGGCGTTACCTGTGGGATTTCGAATTCCTCTAGGCTATTCTCTCTTCCACTATCGTCGTGGGTGCCACTGGTACTGTATAAATCTCTATAGAACTCCTCAGCCACTTGAACTATCTCATCCATATTAGTAACGATATTGCCGGCTTTGTCTCTTAACGCACACATCTGATTCTTGCCTATTCCTAGTTTCTTCTTCACTGTTTTTAGGCTTCCTCCGTTCCTGAGAGCCTGTTCAATTCTATCCATATTATAGTTCCTGATGTCCGCTGTCTTAAGCTTGTTGATTAACTTAGAAAGTTCTGCCAGTTCTATTCTAGCTGTAGGGTTAGAGGCTTTCATACATTGGCGTTTCTTGATCAGATATTTCGTCTCCTGCGATAGCTTACTGGTTTCCTGTCTAACGGAGTTACCACCGACTTCTATTGCGCACTCCTTAATGGTTCCCATGAGATAGTCGTTCATTGCTTCAACACTAAGGTCCTCTTCCTGAGTTAAAGCCGAATACCTGTTCTGTAGCTTGATCCGGAATTCCTCTAGTTTCCCTCTTACCGCTAATTCATTGATTGGCTTCTTGTGTACCAGTTTCTTCCGTTCCCTCCTCAAGTCTAGGCTAATTCGAGTTCTTACCATCCTATGGTCACTGCAGCGTACCTTGCCGAGTACGTCTACATCTTGTATGATGCCAGGGTTCGCGCAGAGTATGAAGTCGATTTCATTTCTAGTCTCACCATTCGGGCTCCTCCACGTCCACTTTCGACTAACCCGCTTGCGGAAAAAGGTGTTCATTATCCGCATATTATTCTGTTCTGCAAACTCTACTAATAAATCTCCTCTGCTATTCCTAGAGCCTAGGCCATATTCCCCCACTGACTTGTCTCCAGCCTGCTTCTTGCCTACCCTGGCATTGAAGTCGCCCATCAGTATAGTGTATTTTGTTTTGACTTTACCCATCGCCGATTCCACGTCTTCATAAAAGCTTTCGACTTCCTGGTCATCATGACTGCATGTAGGGGCATAGACTTGTACTACCTTCAATTTGTACCTCTTATTAAGTTTCACAACAAGACCTGCCACCCTCTCGTTAATGCTATAGAATTCCTGTATGTTACCAGCTATTTCCTTATTAATCAGGAATCCGACTCCTAGTTCTCGCCTCTCCGCTAAGCCCCGGTAACACAGTACATGCCCGCTTTTTAGCACTGTATATGCTTCTTTTGTCCTCCTAACCTCACTGAGCCCTATTATATCCCATTTACTACCCTCTAATTCCTCCAATAATACTGCTAGACTCGCCTCACTAGATAGCGTTCTAACGTTAAACGTTGCCAGGTTCAGATTCCAATGGCGGCCTGTCCGGAGCCAGGTATTCTTAGCACCCTCTGCAGCGTTACAGATCTGACCGCCGCCGTGGTCAGTTGCTTCGCGGCTGCTGGGGACTGAGGGCCGGGGTTTGATTGTTGTATTCATATAGGAGGTTGTGGCCAAGTACTGCACCAGGGTGGCCAATCCTGCTCTGGTGAGAGAGTGCGTTACCGGTTCTGGTCACCGGGATCAGGCCGCACTCCAGGCCTGTTTGTGCAATTTCTCAACACACGGTTTTTTTTTTCTTTTTTTTTGTATTTCCCGGAGGAGAATTGCGCGGCACCGGGATTTGAATCACGGTCCTCTTGCACTGGAGACGGATACTCTACCGTCCCCGCAGGAGTTAAATTAAAAATTGAATTATGGTGTTTTGCGTGACAAAAACCACTTTCTGATTATGCACGCCGTAGTGGAGGACTCCGAAAATTTCGACCACCTGGGGTTCTTTAACGTGCACCTAATTCTAAGTACACGGGTGTTTTCGCATTTCGCCCCCATCGAAATGCGGCCGCCGTGGCCGGGGTCCGATCCCGCGACCTCGTGCTCAGCAGTCTAACACCATGACCACTGAGCAACCACGGCGGGTCCCGCAGGAGTTGTACGCCTCATTTAACCTACAGTGGCGCCCTATTTGATCAGTCAAGGTGGACCAATCTGAGCTCGGTTATACCGCATGGATGGCACTCGGCTAGAGAACCTGGTATTTATGACCTGCACATGTGTGGCCACACATAATTGAGGATATATAATTTTTTTTTAGGAGGGTTTCCGTACAGTGATAAAAGGAAGGAAAATACCTTTAAAAAAAAAAAGGAACATAACATGTGATTTGAACTCGTCATCCTTCAATGTTGCCCGGAAAGGTAGCTCAGTCGGTTGGTTCGTCAAGCCAGCGGTTACTTTCAAGCGCTATAGCTCCTGCTCCGAGCCTCATACTTATGTGGAAAGGGGCTGGTGTTGTCCGCGACAATCGATTTTTGCTGAGTGGTAGGAAGGCATAATTTCTTGGAAAAATGGCCGCCAGAGGAGCAGCGTGAACTCGAGCGGCTTTAGAGACTAGGAAAACTGCCTTAAAGTATTTAGAATTGAGGGGTAGTTTCGTTAACAAACTATAACACGGCAATCAGCACTCGAATATAATTATAACCCTAATAATAATTGTAAATATTCATCTCATCTATAGTATCTAAAGCGCGCGCTGTTTCTTGCCTCTGCGTGTAGTAGTTAAGAGAGCCAGTTTAAGGGCGGAGAAGAGGGAAGGAAAAGAAAGCAAACTTGCAGCGCCGTGGTTTTAAGGCGCAACCGTGGTAGAGGAACGGAAAGGCGATATAAGCATGCGTGGCCATGATACGCACACGACAAACTTACAATATTTAGACTTGAGGGGAAGCTTCGTTAACAAACTATAACACGGCAATGAGCACTCGAATACGACGAGAGAAATAATTGAGACGTGGAAAATTCCCTTGAAATAAATCTGGTTTGCGAGACAAATGCTTGTATGTATTGAATCTCTTAAAAGATGAGGGGGGAAATATGCGCTCACCGAGAGGGCATCGTCCGCACGAGACCACCACCAGGCTCCTTACGGGGATGTGGAGAGCTTCGCGGCCGGAACGAAGCCCCCCCTCTCCGCCGGCCAGGCGTGGAAAACGCGCTTTCCGATCGCTCAAGGTTGCGTAGGAATAGTATAGTTCTAGCGTCTAGGAAAAGTTTTAACAGGTGCGAGGACGGCACGCATAGCGTGGGAAGCTAGCCGCCTGAATAGCTATCTTCGAGAGCTATTCTATATTATATTATACTTTGAGAGCTATGACTGATGCTTTTCTATATATATGTATTCATCTCATCTATGCGATCGCATGCGCGTGCTGTTTCTTTGTCTCTGCGTGTAGTAGTTAAGAGAGTCAGTTTAAGGGCGGAGAAGAGGGAAGGAAAGGAAAGCAAACTTGCAGCGCCGTGGTTTTAAAGCGCAACCGTGGTAGAGAAACGGAAAGGCGATATAAGCATGCGTGGCCATGATACGCACACGACAAACTGCCTTACAATATTTAGAATTGAGGGGTAGTTTCGTTAACAAACTATAACACGGCAATCAGCACTCGAATATAATTATAACCCTAATAATAATTGTAAATATTCATCTCATCTATAGTATCTAAAGCGCGCGCTGTTTCTTGCCTTTGCGTGTAGTAGTTAAGAGAGCCAGTTTAAGGGCGGAGAAGAGGGAAGGAAAAGAAAGCAAACTTGCAGCGCCGTGGTTTTAAGGCGCAATCGTGGTAGAGGAACGGAAAGGCGATATAAGCATGCGTGGCCATGATACGCACACGACAAACTTACAATATTTAGACTTGAGGGGAAGCTTCGTTAACAAACTATAACACGGCAATGAGCACTCGAATACGACGAGAGAAATAATTGAGACGTGGAAAATTCCCTTGAAATAAATCTGGTTTGCGAGACAAATGCTTGTATGTATTGAATCTCTTAAAAGATGAGGGGGGAAATATGCGCTCACCGAGAGGGCATCGTCCGCACGAGACCACCACCAGGCTCCTTACGGGGATGTGGAGAGCTTCGCGGCCGGAACGAAGCCCCCCCTCTCCGCCGGCCAGGCGTGGAAAACGCGCTTTCCGATCGCTCAAGGTTGCGTAGGAATAGTATAGTTCTAGCGTCTAGGAAAAGTTTTAACAGGTGCGAGGACGGCACGCATAGCGTGGGAAGCTAGCCGCCGGAATAGCTATCTTCGAGAGCTATTCTATATTATATTATACTTCGAGAGCTATGACTGATGCTTTTCTATATATATGTATTCATCTCATCTATGCGATCGCATGCGCGTGCTGTTTCTTTGTCTCTGCGTGTAGTAGTTAAGAGAGTCAGTTTAAGGGCGGAGAAGAGGGAAGGAAAGGAAAGCAAACTTGCAGCGCCGTGGTTTTAAAGCGCAACCGTGGTAGAGAAACGGAAAGGCGATATAAGCATGCGTGGCCATGATACGCACACGACAAACTGCCTTACAATATTTAGAATTGAGGGGTAGTTTCGTTAACAAACTATAACACGGCAATCAGCACTCGAATATAATTATAACCCTAATAATAATTGTAAATATTCATCTCATCTATAGTATCTAAAGCGCGCGCTGTTTCTTGCCTCTGCGTGTAGTAGTTAAGAGAGCCAGTTTAAGGGCGGAGAAGAGGGAAGGAAAAGAAAGCAAACTTGCAGCGCCGTGGTTTTAAGGCGCAACCGTGGTAGAGGAACGGAAAGGCGATATAAGCATGCGTGGCCATGATACGCACACGACAAACTTACAATATTTAGACTTGAGGGGAAGCTTCGTTAACAAACTATAACACGGCAATGAGCACTCGAATACGACGAGAGAAATAATTGAGACGTGGAAAATTCCCTTGAAATAAATCTGGTTTGCGAGACAAATGCTTGTATGTATTGAATCTCTTAAAAGATGAGGGGGGAAATATGCGCTCACCGAGAGGGCATCGTCCGCACGAGACCACCACCAGGCTCCTTACGGGGATGTGGAGAGCTTCGCGGCCGGAACGAAGCCCCCCCCTCTCCGCCGGCCAGGCGTGGAAAACGCGCTTTCCGATCGCTCAAGGTTGCGTAGCACTTCCCTTTACAAGCAGATAAATTCGAAAAACCGCATGTACTGGGAATTTGTGAAAACCAAAGACGTTGACAAGTTTAAGGCCTTCAAGGTGTTTAGAAATAAGCTCAACGCTAAACTAAACGCCGCGAAAAAAAGAGTATTACCAAGCCTATTTTAACGATGTGGTGAGCAACTCAGGCCTGTTCTGGAAGCGACTAAACAGTCTTATAAAACAGACCAATGGTTGTAATGTTAACAGCATGCTTGTGAACGACCGCATTGTCCGCGGAGCAGATCTTTCAAACGTTTTGAATGATCATTTGATAGCTGTTGGAGAGCCTACAAGTTGCAACAGAACAGGCATACCCTCGATTCATAAAACAGCACAATTTTCTGGTAGTATGGTATTTTTTCCCACAAGTGAAAATGAAGTTAAAAATGTGTTTTATAGCCTAAAAATTCCAAATCACGTGATGTAAATGATGTGCAAGTTAGACCAGTCAAATTTGTTATAGACATAATTGCGCCAATTTAGTTGAAATCTACAACTTATGCTTAGAAAAGAGCTGCTTTCCGAAGGAGATGCAGATTGCAAAAGTGGTAGCAATCCACAAAGGTGGAAATAAAAACGACCCAAATAATTTTAGGCCCATTTCCATTTTGCCTGTCTTTTCGAAGGGCTTAGAAATAATCCTACACAAGCAATTGTATGGTTTCTTAGACAAACACTCGCTCATCTCGACATCACAGCATGGTTTTCTCAAAGGCAAATCAACGGAATTGGCTTTACTGACACAAAAAGAATTTATAGCTACAGCGTTTGATGCAAAAGAACTAGTCTTGGGTATATATTTAGATTTCACCAAAGCATTCGATACTGTTCATTATATTACACTTTTAGCTAAGCTTGAACAACACGGAGTACGTGGTCACGCAAACGAGCTTTTGTCTTCGTATCTGCAACATCGGTGTCAGTACGTTTGCCATAGTCATTCAAACTCAAAAATAAAAGCTATCCCACATGGTGTGCCACAAGGGAGCATTCTCGGACCACTTCTTTTCATTGTTTACATGAATGATCTTTTTTCGACTGCTGAAAGCATCAAATGGATAGGCTATGCAGACGATACCACCATTTTTTTCAGGGGCACAAATCCGGACACTCTGGTCAATTATGCAAACATTGTGCTCCAGGATATCGCAAATTGGTGTGATAGAAACTATTTAAGAATTAATGCTAAAAAAACGCAAGCGATCATGTTTCTCCCAAAGCATAAGGCCCTAAATCTTGAAGACAGGTTGTATTTAAAAAGTGAGGAAATTAAAATTTTAAACGACGTTAAAACACTAGGAGTTATATTTTCAGAAAATCTGATTTGGAACAAACATGTGGAATCTCTTTGCGGAAAGCTAAACAGAATAACGGGACTGTTACATAGACACCGACATGTCTTGCCTACCACTGTGAAACGAACTGTATATAACCCACTTTTTCTTTCTACACTAAATTACTGTCACCTAGTTTGGGCAACGACATCAAAACAAAACATCGCTAAAGTAAAATTATGTCAAAAACGAGCAATTCGTGCTGTAGCTAATCTTTCCTCCAAAGAACACTCGTCTAAATATTTTTACGAATACAAAATAATGCCGGTTGAATTCATTTATTCATTTCGTCTAGCATGCCTGTACAGAACAACGTTGAGAAGGGGAAATGTTGATTATGTAAAGTTGTTTAACCTGAATCGTCGCGAAATTCCCTATAACACGAGACACACCGACATTTGGTTAACAAGCTTTTGTCGTACTAATTATGGACAGCAATCTGTGTCCTACTGCATTGCTGATCTACTAAACACCCTAACTACAAGTGGATTAAACCCGGATACTATGTCTCCTCGTTCTTTCTTCACTGATTTTCTCTCGCAATATCCCGCTGTGTGATTCCTGTACTTGTATTGGATTATTGTATACATATTAGTACATACATTGGTATTGGTATACATTAGTATTAGTGTATGTATATGTGTATGTATTCACATATGATTATGTCGTCTATTTATATCGAGTTGGATACATCTGATGTATTCAATCTTAGTTCATTTTTTAGCTGCATTCACAGCTTATTTTCTGAAATCATCTCGTATGTAATTCTATTTTCGTCAATTTTTTGTTGTTGTTGTCCTGCATAAAAAAAATTACTGCCTGTACGTCCATGTTACCATTTTTTTTCCTTCACATTTCCTGTTTCAGTGCCTTGACTTATGTTATGTACCTATACTACTGCTGCACACTGTCGAATTGTACCATAGGGGGCCGGGCTTAGTCACCTGCCACCCCCGCCACCCCCTTTCTCTCTTTGTTTGAGAGATGAAATAAAACTTTGATTTGATTTGATTTGATTTGATTTGATGCTTTCCTTTGTGTTATCCTATATCGCCGCCCCGCCCCCCCGCCCCGCAAAAGAAAAAAAGAAGAGACATTGTTGCAGCGCAGCGAATTGTTGCATGGTGAAAGTTCGATTTTGTTACTTCTTTTGCGGAAAGTAATGGGACACGGGACGCTTCAGTTGCCGGATACTATTATATTATTGCGATAGCAGCTATATGAAGACTCCAGGCGCATTCCTGCCGTTGCCCTCATGTTCCGTATAAATAACGGCCAAGGGCGATAATATCGTGACCGCGCGCCGCATGCTCTATGTGCAAGTGAAAGCGTGGGGGGTGGAAGAGGGAAGGGGTGAGCCGACGATGGGGCTGTCTTGTGTGCGCAAGGGAGAAAAGCGGGGAGGAAGCGCGCCGCCTTCCGTCGCACGCGGTACATTTTGGGAGTGGAGGGAGGGGGGGGGGGTGCTGGTGATCTGTGGATCTGTGGTTGCGCAACCAGTTTATATGCCTTGTTTGACGCATTATATATACCGTCTTTTTCTTAGGTACGTAGATTTATTGGAGACTTATACGTATATTTAAACATCTTGTTGCGAGGTTTTGTGTATATGCGCAGTGAACTTTGTTTCCAGTGACAAGTTCTTGCCCTGTATCAAGCTGTATCTTCACATTTGTATATTCCATTGTATCTTCGCATTTCTAATGTACGAAGGCGAGTCAAATGAAAGTGAGACAACCCGCCCCGCGCAATAATGGTTCGGTTCATTATTTTCGAGGCATGCGCGTAGCACATACGCATCTCATTTACAAGTGACATGCAAAGGTGAGGTTAAATGTTATTTAATGCTCTCATACACTGGGTTGAACATGGTTGCGTGACATAATGGACACTCCAAAAGTGAACAGCTTTGTGTCGTGAGGTTTTTGACAAATGATGTTTCCCAAAAGGAAATTATTCGCCGTATGGCTGCCGTATGCGTTGAACATTGCGTTTCATTGTCCACTGTGAAGCGTTGTAGCAAACTGTTCAAAGAAGGACATGAAAGTTACAAAGACAATCCATGGCCGGGTCACAGCCACCGTGCAATCACCCCCGACACAATTGAGAAGGCCGTGGTTGCTCAGTGGCTATGGTGTTGGGCTGCTGAGCACGAGGTCGCGGGATCGAATCCCGGTCAGGGCGGCTGCATTTCGATGGAGGCGAAATGCGAAAACACCCGTGTACTTAATTGAAGTGCACGTCAAAGAACCCCAGATGAGGGTGACGACTTTTTGTCTGCAATTGTGACCGGGGATGACTCATGGTGCCGCTACTAGTAGCCTGAAACACTACGGCAAAGCTTACAGTGGAAACATCAGGATTCACCACTCCCAAGGAAAACAAAGGCCGTCATTTCTGCCGGAAAAGTGTTGACTTCTTTTTAGATCGTTAAGGGACATCATTGATCGAATTTTCTAAACCTGGAGAGACTCTAAATCGTTTCAGATATTGTGAAAGGTCGTATCGGCTGCGTGTCGCAATCAAGAACAAACGACTTGGAAAATTGAGCATTGGGAACATCTTGCTTCACGACATTGCCCGTTCCCACGTCGCTGATGTGGTCAATACAAAACTGGCAAAGTTCAAGTGGGAAACGCTGCAACATCCCTCATGCAGCCCAGACCTGTTGCCTTGCGTGTTCCACATATGGTAAAATTTGAAAAGAACTGCTCAAGGGAACCAGGTTCGTGTCGGAAGATGACTTGTAGTCATTTACAGATTTTTGAGGCAGCTACCCAATAAGTTTTATGAGACGGGAATCACGCGACTCGTTAGTAGGACAAGTGTCTAAATACTCATGGTGACTACTTTTTTAAATAAAGTACGCCGTTTGTCATAAATTCGCATTGGCTCACTTTCATTTGACTCGCCCTCGTATATTTTGCAGAACTCCTGCTTTTTATATGTGCTCTCTGTTGCGACTATAATTTCGGAGCAATTACAACCGATGACAGCTGCTCCTGCGCAATACATTCTAACAAAGGACAGCGTCATTCAGATTTTCCCCTGGTCGTTGCATATGTACGAAAATGTAAACAAGGTTGTTGAATGGCACACACATACGCACACACACGCACACGCACACACACGCACACGCACACACACACACGCACACACACACACGCACACACACGCACACACACGCACACACACGCACGCACACGCACGCACGCGCACACGCACGCACACGCACGCACACGCACGCGCACGCGCACGCGCACACGCACGCGCACACGCACACGCACACATACACATACACACACACATACACACACATACATACACACACACATACACATACACACACACACATACACATACACACACACACACATACACACACACATACACACACATACACACACATACACACACACATACACACACATACACACACACACACACATACACACATATATTTATCCCTCGACTAATTCTATAAGGAGGAGGCCGAGCTGCAAAGTGAGCCCCCCATGAACGAAATTTCTGGCTACGCCACTGCTCGGAGCATGTTCATTCATAATGATAAAAGAATGTTCCCGCTGAGATGCAACGTCTGTGGTTTCTCTTTTTTTCAGCGATGCCTAAGCACAGGAAGCCGCCGAAAGAAAGGCTTTTACCACAAGGGGCACTTACAGCAGAAGAAGGAACACATACTCTGTAGCATCGACCCAGTGTTTCTGATACCTCACCGACAGAAATTCAAGACCAGCATGTCAACAACGTGGCTGATATACCAGAGGCAGCAAAGCAAGAATTGCTGTCAGTGCCGAGTGATGGCACGGAGGTGACTCAACGTCAAATGAACAACTCACCTCGCCCAAGTTCCACGCCGGAAACCTCAGTTCCTGTCACAGATTCTCAGCAAGTTGCTGGACCAGCTAGTGCAACCCGTGACGAATGGTTGTGAGAGAAGTGCAGTAACTGCTCGGGTGCTGAAGTAAATAAACAGCTTGAGGACATGAAGAGAAAGTGCGCGAAACTTCACGAAGTTCATAGCAAGGCAGTGCTACAAATCATCAATTAAAGAGAAGCTTCAAAAGTTGGAAAATGCCAGCGGGGTGTTACGAAAAAAACTGAAGTTTCTAAATGAAGACCAAATACAAGCCCTATCACGGAACAGCAACCGAGGTGCCGCTTGGCCGTCGAAAATAATTAAACAAGCCCTTCAGATAAAGTTCGCGAGTGGAACATCAGGCTATGAAGCCCTCAGAAAACTTGGGTACCCTCTGTCTTCCAATAGGACTCTTGTCCGTCGTCTTCAAGGGTTCAAGTTCCTGCCAGGAATTTTAACTGAAGTGATTGATGTGCTTATAGTAAAAGCAGGGGGCATGGAAGACATTGAAAAAGATTGCGTACTTTATCGCAATGAAATGGAAATTGCCCAGGGATATGAGCTCGAGCGTGCTGAAGACGTGGCGTTTGAAAAAAAAAAAAACTCTCAGCAGAGCCAGAAGAACCTGCCTGTCATTGCTTAGTGTTTGTGGTCGGATGATTGAACTCAAGGTGTAAGCAGATCATTGCATACCATTTTACAGGAAGCTCTGTCGATGGCTTAAGGATTTTGGGCTCGCAGTCGTGCAGTTTCGCGCAGATATTTCTCTGAGTTCTTGCGGTGACCTCTGACATGGGATCCTCCAATAGAGCGATGTGGCGCGAGTTAGGTTTTTCTAGTCACAGGAATTCTACAACGGTGTGCTCAATCGCCATCCTGTGCTTGAGGGAATGGAACTCTTCTTTCACAGCAGATGCCGCACACGTGATAAAATATATTCGGGGTCAGCTTTTGAACTCGATTGACTTTACACTAAGCGATGCAACTGTCTGCCACCATGGCTTACCCTCCAACAAAGTGAAGGTGCAGCATGTGCGTGCTGTCGTGGAATATGACAGTGACAGAGAACTTAAAATTGCGCCTAAACTTTCGGAAGTGCACGTCAGCAAAGGACATTTTACGAAAATGAAGGTCGCCATAGCAGTTCAGTGTTTCAAGGAATCGCCAGCTGCCATTCGTTGCCTAATAAGAGAGAAAGTGCTCAAGCCAGAAGCTGAAACCACATCATGGTTCCTCATCGCAAAATGGTACAAACTGATGTCCTCGCGACATCCACCAGTTGCACTTAGTTGGCGAGACATGGCAAAGTACCACGAAGCCCTGGACACGTTGGCATGAGAGACCATTCAAGGCATGCAGATAGGCAGCACGTCCCAGTGTAAGCCCTCACAGGCAGGGCTAATGACAGCAACGACAGTGGTCCTTCGTTTGCTAGATGTTGTACTTAAAATGGATGGCTACAAGTTCTTCCTCACCGGGAGACTGCTGCAGGACTGCTTAGAGAATCTTTTTTCTGTTGTGCGCCATAGGAAACCCGTTACAAACGCGTACGACATGAAATGTGCTCTGAAGCTTGTGTGTGTCAGTCAATTTTCGCACACGCCAGCCACCTCAAGTTATGGGACGGATGATTCTGAGTACTTGGTCGACATGATTTCACAAGGAAAAAGAGTGCTGAATATGTTCAAGAAGAAATTGATGATGGCGAAATTCTTTTCATTGAAGCACTGACTTCAATTGAGTGCAGCATTTTGCACCATATTGGTGGCTTTCTTGTGAAAGGAATTTTGAAAAAATAACGAAAAACTGCGAGCAGCGCAGGGCTGCAATGCTAGGCTCGACGAGCCATGAGCATGCATATTTAACTGCACTAAAAGAGTATATGTTCATGATGATAAGAACTTATGTTATCCGAGCGGTGAAGTTATGAGCTTGCTCACATCCTGCGAAGAGCACTTTAAAGGAATCACGTCCTGGACTGACAACCTGTTCACCCTGAAGTCTCCTCTAAAGACTGTGACAGAATATTTAATGAAGAGGGCTCAGTGCAGTCTGGAGGTATGCCAACGACGCAAGGATTCTCTGGAACGCATGCTGATATCAAGTTATGCAAGAGTAAGGCTACGCATTCACCTGCGCAAGCTCGAAGCTGCAAGAATTAGTGGGCATGGAAGCAAGACATGCGCTGCAGTTAATTATCAGTGAGTTGTAGCGCTTGTTGTTCTTGAAATCGTTAAAGTTCCCGACCAAATAAACGAGCTATCACATTGTAAATTGCTATCTATTGAATGCACTTTTTCTCAGTGTTGAGAAGCCGTATGGCCACTTTATTTTTGCAACATCGATGACCGGTTTATATCAATTACCAGTTGACAATATATTAGTGCAGAAAATATGCTAAACAGGGCTTTATAGTCAATTTCTGCATGAGAGTCGTGATTTAGTGCTATATAAGCCACATGTAAGGCACCAAATAATCTGGTATGCATTCAATATTTTGTTTACCCTCATCTGCATATTTACAGTAAGGTAAAAGAATTCAAAACAAAATTAAGAATAACTATGGAAGCACTGCTAAACAGAATTCGGCCACAAAATAAAATAAAACGTTCAATGAAAGCGCATGCTTTATGCTCCAGCTAAACATAAAAATGCGCCAGAAACGGTTCATTTCGTAGTATTAGTGTGTAATATCCCACAGAACAAATATAAATTACGTTTCGAACTACAATGAAGCAATAAAAGCGGCCCGGATGTATAGGCTCCGTAGTTATCGCGCTCGACTGCTGATCCTGAGGACGTGGGAACCACCCAGCCGTGGCGGCCGAGTTTCTATAGAGGTTAAACGCATGGTGCTCTGTACTAGTTCGGTATCGGTGCATGTTAATAAAACCTCAGATGGCCGAAATTTCCGATGCCCTCTACCACGGATCCATCACACCCGATGCTACGAAATCACCAAGAAAGGCACACCGCCGGGCACACCACCGGAGCATATATGCGATTAGTGCAAGTAAGTCTGCGGTTATTAAGTATATTAATTTTTAAAATTGAAGTTTGTTTATTATTAGACATTTGCGCTTTATTCTATGTGTACTACGAAGTAAAGAAAGTCCACGCTAACGAGCGGCACAGCGTCCCACAATGCATGGCGGTGCACATGCTGTTTGTTGTACGCGCGCAAGTTAGCGAGCGAGTACCCAGAGGTCTCCCTGTGAGGTATAAAATGTCATCGACTAGTTGTGCCGTAAGTGGTTGCCAGCACTACAATGTTAGCACGCGCGTGGCCACGGCAACACGCTGAACTGCGTATCATGTTAAAAGCGTCGTTTCGCTTTCGAGATACTTAACTCGGCTTGGCTAAGGAACACCCTTGGCTGACTTTTGACAAAATCCATTGGACAGGAAACCACGATAACACGTAGCTATTATTGTAGAAATAATTTAACACTTCGGAAAACACGAATCGCCCGAACACGGGCTTAATAACCAAAATGATAGCAAAATAAGCAAAATGATAGCAAAATAAGCAAAATGATAGCAAAATAAGCAAAATGATACGATCGTTGAAGCAGCTGGTCTAAACTCAGACCACATTGCATGAGACATCATATGCCCGAACGTCAACCAAAACATAATTGCGGCGAGTACACCTCAACGAGAGAATGCTGAGAAATATGTGAGAATAAGGTCAATTAACCTGGATGGATGCAGCTTCGAGATTAATGCATATGAGGCTGCACCTCACAACACGTGCAAGGGAGTGATAAGGAACATTGACTTAGCAGATGGCCCGACGGAGCTGGAGAAGAACATAGTAAACTCAAGAAACCCTTTGGCCCTCACCGTTAAAAGAATCAAGAATACCGGCACGGTGATCATCGCCTTTGATGGACACAAGGTTCCGAATTTCGTCAGATACGGCCCGGTCCTTGTAAGGTGCTCACTAAACAGGAAACAAGTGGACGTATGCTACGCTTGCGGTCGGCTCGGTCACAGAGCTGACGTGTGCCCGTCTCCGCAAGAGAGAATATGCCGAGGCTGTGGTGCAGTGAACCCGTCTGACAAACATCAGTGCCAACCCAGGTGTGAACTGTGTGGTGGCCCACACCCAACGGCGGACAAAATGTGTAGGCGGCGCTATACAACTCCATACGTGGTCAGAAAACGGAGAAACGAAAGAGCACTAGCAACCAACGTCAACAAGGACAATAACGACCCGCAGCCAAGATCAAGGTCCCGCGGCAGGTCCAGGTCCCACAGTCGCTCGCGCTCCAGGGGAAGAAGCGTGTCCAGATCCCAATCCAGGGCGCCATCCGGATCAAGAGATCGGAGTCAACAGGCTGCATCGAAACCCGGGGAAGGAAGCAACGGATCCATGTGGGCCGACAAAGTCAAGGGAACGGCCATAGCGGACAAGACGCCTCCTCACCGGGACACCAATAAAACAAGACTTATCTGGGCCGACGACGCGCGTACTGATCCGGTAAGTGCCATGCTTTGTGACCCACCCCCAGAGCAAAGTAAGGATCGTGAAATAGAAAGACTCAAGAAAGAGAATGCAGAACTAAAGTAAATGAATCAGAACATGATTAGAGAGATGACGGCAATAAGGAAACTCTTAAGCGAGGCTAAACAAGCAGAAAACAAAGATAGCACTAATACACGCAAAGAAGCCCTAGTCCCCGCGCCTGCTGGTGAGGGACCCATGTCAGCCAAGCGTAAGGCTGTTGAAAGAAAGCTCAAGAACACTGAAACAGATGGAGGAAGTCAAACAAGCGCTGGCGTCTTTCAAAGACAACATGCAGATGCTTATGGACAGTGTCTCACAGTTGACAATGAATGTAGGCCAAATACAGACGGCACTGAATGACCCTAAGGAGGGACTGAAGGCTTTTGGCGAAAGAATCAAAACCCTGGAGATGATGACTATGTCAATGGACGTAAGGGAACAATGCGGGTCGTCATTCCTTAGAGCTACACTAACTCCCCAGGTGGGGGAGATGAATATACAATATGGCTCACAATAAGAAGGAATTTCGAATATGGCAGTGGAATTGCGGGGGATACAATAACAAACGTAACATCATCCAGCAATACCTTAGGTCACTTCACTCTAAACCGGATATTATCGCACTTCAAGAGACAGGATATGGATATGTCACCCTCACTGGATACAGAGCCATAGAGTGTGAAACCTTCGGTAGGGGCCTGTACGTGCTTGTAAATAAGCAGCTTACACACATCCCACATGACTTAGGCATCTTAGACAAAAATCTAGAGTACCTCTTTGTTGAGGTTGTAGTACTAACTTCACACAAAAATCAAAGGAACAATAGCTTATTCGTACTCAACATCTACAGCAATCCGAAACACCAGAAACAACACTTCAAGAGATTATTCGAAAAGGCTACTAATCTAGCTGGAAGTAGACCTCTGATAATATTAGGAGACTTCAATGTAGCCCACGAGCTATGGGGCTACGTTACGACGAATGCCAAGGGCAGGAATCTGTGGAACCACGCGAATGAGCTAGACCTGGTCTTAATCACGGATAAGGCACATCCTACAAGGGTTGGCAATTCTGCCTGCAGAGACACCACACCTGACCTTACGTTCATTAAGAACACAGAGGATGTTTCATGGACTACGCAAACATGAATTTTGGCAGCGATCATTACGTAATAGAAGTCAAAATGGAAGTAGAGAAAGGCCGAACTCGAGAATTCGAGGTCGTAGATTGGGACCTCTTTCGTAAGTTAAGAGCCCAAAGCGGAAAAGAAATCACCAAACTCAATCTCAAAGACTGGTGTGAGGGCATCAGAAGGGACATTAAAACGGTGTCCAAAAAAATTGTTACAGACACTAATGTAGAGGCAATGGACTCGAAACTTGCCCACTTTATAGAAGCCAAGGAAGCCATAACCCGAAGGTGGCGGGCCCAAAGACTAAATCGTAGGCTGAGAAAAAGAATCGCAGAACTTAATAAACAAATCGAACAATACTGTAACACCCTCTACCAGCAACAGTGGCACGAGTTTAGTGAGTCAATCGATGGGCAAATAAGGAATGGCAAGGCGTGGAAATTGATCAAGCATCTGCTGGATGAAAAAGGCACTAAATCCAACCAGAGACACAGCCTTGCCCGAGCTATACACATAGCCCTTAAGGATCAGCCCATCGAAACAGTAACCAAACAACTAAATGACAAATACCTACCAGTTAGAAATGAGCAGGACCAGCCACTTCCATCAGAATACAGGGGAGCCGCTCAACCTGAACTCGACCAACCCTTCACCACATCCGAAATCCGGAGGGTGTTAAGTGAACTAAATCGAAAGTCAGCCCCCGGTCCTGATGGAGTAACAAACAGATCACTTAGCAATCTCGATGAGCCGTCAATTGAATCGCTGACAGACTTCATCAATGAAGCATGGATCTCAGGCGAAGTGCCAGAAGAATGGAAAACTTCACAAGTTATACTAATACCGAAACCGGGTAAACCTCCAAGCTTGGACAACTTAAGGCCAATATCACTTACATCATGCGTGGGGAAGGTCGCTAAACACGCAATCCTTAACAGGCTAAAGGACCACTTAGAGGACAATAATATATACATCCACAACATGCTGGGTTTTAGGTCCGCACTTTCCACGCAGGATGCCATGAAGCAAATTAAACACCACATACTCGACGGATATTCTAGAAATACTAAGGCAATACTGGGATTAGACTTGGAAAAAGCGTTCGACAACATCAAGCATGAGTACATACTCGAAACAATAGAAGACATTGGACTCGGGTTGAGGATGTTTAAGTACATCAAATCCTTTCTCGAAGCACGCACGGCGAAGATAAAGGTCGGAGACACAAACTCGGAAGTGGTTCAGCTCGGAGATCGTGGAGCCCCAAGGATCGGTGATCTCTCCCGTCCTTTTCAACCTGTGCATGATTGGTCTGTCCAGAAAGCTGGGCAACATTAAGGGCATTGACCATGCCATTTATGCTGATGATCTCACTGTATGGTGTGCTGGTGGCAGTGAAAGGCAGATACAGGACGCATTGACTGAAGCGATCAAGACGGTGGAAAAATACCTGAGACCCACTGGACTCAGGTGCTCCCCAAATAAATCGGAGTTGCTACTTTATAGACGTGAAAAAGGGGGCAGGCCTAAGGGCTGGAAACCTCTATCGGAAAGCAATATACACCTACATACAGAAAATGGTGCCAATATACCCAGAGTCAACGTGATCAGGGTACTAGGCTCTTTCATTGATGCAAACGGTGGAAACCATACGGAGGTCAAGAAAATCACTCTTAAAACGGATAACGCGTGCAGGATGATCAGACGCCTGGCAGGAAGACACAAGGGCATGAAAGAAGATAACCTCATCAGGTTAATCAACTCTTTCGTGCTCTGTCATATTTCATACGCCACTGCCATGTACAACTGGACGCAGGTTCAACTCAAGAAGCTTGACTCAGCGATCAAGAAAGTTGTCAAAAACGCATTGGGGCTCCCAATTCGAACCAGCACTGCAAAATTGCTCAAGTTAGGAATACACAACACGACCATGGAGATCGCGGAGGCGCAAGAAACATCACAAATAGCGAGACTATCTACAACCAGCACGGGAAGATCAATCCTGGACAAGATCATGATCGATCCGATTACGGATCTAGCACAATACACTATACACAATACACAATACAAGTTAATCAAGAATTCACAGACAACATAATTGTCGCACCGCTACCCAGGAATATGCACCCAAAACATAACATCAACAGGAGAGTTGCACGAGCCAGGGCGTTAATCAAGAAAATGGATAAAGGGGGCAGAGGAGCCTGCTTTGTTGATTCGGCTGCCTACAACGATCGAACTAAGTTCGCGGCGGCAGTAGTGGATCATCAGGGCAATTGCACCAACTGCGCCACGGTCTACACTAGCAAACCTGAAGTCACTAAACAAGTTGCCATTGCATTGGCACTAACAGACGATAGATTTACAGAAATTTATAGCGACTCGAAAACAACTATTAGAGCTTTCAACAGGGGAAAAATTGGCCCACAGGCTGCGAAAATAATTAACAAAAGGCAAACAAATGTTACACGTTACATTTATTGGTTCCCGGCGCACCTTGGTTCGTTCACTTGACGGTATTCCTGTCAATCCAAATGAATCGGCCAACAGCGTCGCCCGCGACCTTACAGACCGGGCTGCTTTTACATATGGTTTTGATTCTGCTGGATTGGAGAACTTACAGAAAGATACGCTCATTACATACAATAAAATTACAAAACATTACTACATGGGAAGGAGGGAGTATCCACCCCCTCACTATAGACTAAACAGAGCACAAGCAGTTACACTTAGGCAATTACAAACAGAGTCTTATTATTCACCTGCACAAATAAAGGAATGGTATGGCATTGCAGACATCAATATTATATGCAAAGCATGCAAAAAGGAGATATGCACGCTTGAACATATGCTCTGGGAGTGTGGGTCGCTCGGCCCTGGCATTTCCCGGAATCGGCTTTTAGGAATGATCAGATCTCCAGATCATATCCCTCAAGTCCTGGCTGTCCAGTACGCCCGTGATAGGGCTAGGAGGCTTGACCTCCCGGTCCCAACATGGGACTAGCCAGGCAGGTGGCAACACCTTGTACAGGACAAGAATAAAGTTTTTCCCTCCTCCTCCTCCCCTCCTCCTCCTCTTCCATAGTTTCTCACAGCTACAGCCGCACTTGTAGTCTGCCTCAATGTTTGTCTGCCTCCCACCAATGCCGGCGTGCAGTCGTATATCGCGTTCAAGTATTACTGCTTTCAGCATGCATCCAGTGAACATCTTCACTGCAGATAAAAAAAAATGTGATAAAAAATTTTCCACGGCGTTTTCCGCGTTACCATGTCATAATTAGACACTCTGAACGGTAAGCTTCTGATTGCACTAAAAAAAATGAGTACCATAAAAATCGGTTGTCAGTTCTTTTATATGTCTCTCAAGATTTTACATACACCCATTGCATCAGGAACGTGCGCTGGGCCCATGCTCACGCACTTTTCCTTGGTGCCGTGTTCGTTTCTTGCACGCTTTCAAAAACCCCTTTATATTTCCGAACTTGTTTGGTGCTTATAGGAGAGAAACCCGTCCCTCTGCCGAACTGTTCTCTTACGGCAGGAGGAGCCTGTTTCAGTTCACGCTCCAGTAGGTAATCCTTACCACGTGACCTATATCCCAGTGCTGTGTAAGTACAGTGTTTATGCCGGCAAGGTTCTAACTGGTGTTGCAGAAGTCTATTGCCAGGCTCTGGCAAACGGAGTCCTTAGAAGAGCACCTGAGCTTATAATAAAGAGGGTGGCGCGGGATCTCATAAAAACTATTTTACTGCTACGTACAAGAAAGCACATAAGCTCGATGCATGGGGAAAGGCACCCGAAGGGAAGCGGAGGATTAAAGCTGCAGAACAAGGGCGGTCCGACGGGTTTGAGGCTCCGGAGAGTACCCGATAACCCCAACCCAAAGACTGATCATGCAGATTTCAGTTTTGGTGTTGTCGTTGCCCCTTTCGTGTCCTGGAGCTATATGCGCAGCAAAAGTTTACCAAAATAATATGACGCGCTGTTTATACACCTTGTGTACTTGCGGAAATAAATAGTCACTTACCCCGAGGCTTGGCAAATGACTGTGCTCTCCTGAGGCTTCTGTATGCCGGTATTATTTTTATTTTCGCATAATAAATGATGTCATAGGACCAAATCACACGGCAGACCTAAATTTTTCCCACAGAAAAAACAGCGCGAAAAAAAGGAAAGTTGGAGTTTCTGCAATGAAAAGAGCCACTCCCATTCTGGACCACAGTGGATTCTTCCATTCCTGTTCTGGACATGCTCTACGCCTAATGAACATCCGGCTCCCAAATTCGCTTCTGCCACTATCAACCAAAGAAAGCATAGCCTATGACACTCGCCTTTTAAATCCAGAGCGCGCCACCCTGTGAGGCGTGAATTAGGACACCACCGATTGCTAAATTCGCCATCTTCTGAGGCCCACAGTACCGCTACGGCACCTACAGGTGATTGGCCCAAAACACTATATCACTGCAGGATTTGACACTATTGCGAAATTTGAAAGTCCATCACCCCCGATTTCCTCTCATTAATACTCTTTCTCGTGCTCTCTGCGCGCTGGGCGGCTGTAATTTGCCACTTGCCTATCACGAACGTTAGGGCTTATTTCTCATGAGCCTTTTCATTGCATTTTATGAAAAGACTTCAAGAACCGCAGTATTCCCTAACCATACTTATGGCTTAAAGAGGTGCTGACATGACATTCGCGAATATTATTTTTACGTTAAATTAAGCTCTCAGACATCAAAACCCTATAGAAAAAAGAACGACAGCCTAATAGCGCCGTAAATAATTAAATAGCTTTTCTACAACGAGTTTCGTTTTCGTTTCCCAGGAGGATACTGTGTCGTTGCGTACGTCTATATAGACCACGATCCGGAGTACCAATATTTCGTCACCAGGCTGCGACACTCGTAGCTACCTCGATAATTCGCACTGGTGCGCCCTTTCGTCCTCCACAAATCTTAGCGGTGCGCACCCGCCGCGGATGGATGGATGCTATGAGCGTCCCCTTTGGTGAGTTGCACCACCATGCTATTGTTATTATATTGCCTAGCGTCCTAGCTATGTTAAAAAAGAAAAAAAAGGAAAGGAAAAAAAAGCAAATGACGCACTCGATAAATAGGGCGCGCCCTGTCGGGTCAGCTTCTTGGTTTCCCCCAAGGAAGGTTAAAAATAAATGCTGGAGTGGAGATGCCATCTCAAAAGTGAAGCCGAACCGCCGCCATCTTACCACAGGCAAGAAGTAACGTTAGCAAATTGCGGCGAATATTCGTAGCGTTTTCCCGTTCCGTGCTATTTAGGATGCTTAATTTAGTCTTATAGATATTGCTGGACGTCTTTCTTTCCGTCACTGGTTTCAGCTGGAAGCCTAAACGTCTTTTCTTTCTTCAAATTTTATGGCCCGTCATGATATCAATACGCAGCCAAAGGTAATATTTTAGGCAATGACATCGAGTTTTTATTTTCAAACACCCCTAGCATTTGCAATAAACGACCAAAAGGACGTGAGCTGGGAAAAGCTTTCAGCTGTCTCGGCCCTCTTTCAGAGTAGAAGTATAGGCAAACTCTGGCTTTACCTTTACTGGTAAGAAACTACGGGGGCTACCACTCCAGCTTATTATGCATGAAATGCATAATAAGCCTCCTCAGCTCCCTGCACATTGATGAAGAGGGTGCCTACAGCATAGTGAGCGATAATAATCGTATTCGGGTTGACTTCTCCCGCACATATAGCTCCCGTTGTGGTCGACCTTCAAGTGACCTTAAGCTAAAAGCATGGTGTAGGAATATTATGAGAGGTGTGCGAACGGCGGCGCCTCGCCGTGCTGAGAGCGCGCCGACAACTTGCGTGTGTTTCGACCACCTCCGAGGGCCGGCGCTATATGTTAGGGGACAAAGGACAGTGTTGCAAAGGACAGTGCCTACCCCGCCTGCAAACTCTTTAGCTCGGTAACCCCCGTGGAACAGTTTGAAACCAAGAAACCAAAGCAACCAGGAGGAGGAGTCGTTTTTTACTTTTTTTGTGTGTGTGGCGATGGGAAATCCAGTGGCAAAAAGTGAGGAGAAAGCGCAGTGACCATATGTTGTCAACGGGGGACATTATGGGGATTTCTACCGCGGTGTGCGTGCACATACATGGCAGTCCGCGGTGCTCGGACAGAGGCCAACGAAAAGCTGATAGAGTTCGTGTGCCAGGACGTAAAGTATTTGACCAACAACCAAGAAATTTTGATCCTTGGAGACTTTAATGGACATATATCTGAGTTGGATGGATACACGGACGTGAATGGCAATCTTCTGATGCAGTTGGCAGAACGCCTACACCTGGATATTGCTTTTCTATACCATAGATGTGATGGCCAATTCAGGTGGTGTGCTCGAGCCAGCGCAACATTTATAGATTATATCCTCATCTCACATAACCTCGCTCGCCTCCTCAGCTCCCTGGACATTGACGAAGAGGGTGACTACAGCATAGGGAGCGATAATAATCGTATTCGGGTTGACTTCTCCCGCACACACCTCAAACCGAGCACACACACGAGATGCGAGGGTCCAATGCGCCTTCAGGCAAAAGGTATTGAAGCAATGACTACGGAATTTGAGGACAGTAGACAACGGCGAGAGGAATACTAAGAATACGTCTCCATTTTACACTGCATTATGCAAAGACATATGCTGCGAGACAGGAACCCTACGTGCCATACGCCAAAGCTGTGGTGGGACAGGGAAGTAGCACGAGCGTGGCAGGCACGCCGAGAGGCAAACCATGCCCACCGCCGTGCGGTCAAGACAAAAGACCGTGAATATTGTGACAACAAGTGGCAGCAATATCTAAAGTTAAAGCACGAAATGCAAGCTGTGGTGCAAATGAAGCTCACCGTTCGCCAATAGGCAGACGCTACAGGACCTGTGGGAAGAGGGAAAGTCAACGGCTGCAAAATTGTGGTGCTATGTTTAGTCGCTCAATAGGAAAGACCAGTCGGAGCCTCAAATCATGAACAGCGAAACTGGAAAACCGGTAGGTGACCTGAGAGAGTATGTCACAACATACCTTAAGTCCTGTATGGCCCTGCAGAAACTAGTGACATCCCTATGCACATCAAGTCTCGTGTGCCGACAGTTCCATACCTCCCGGAAACAAACTGGGCTTTCTCTCACAACAGTGTCGATCCTGCGCTGTTCCACCTGGCGACTCGGCAGAGTAGTGATGATCCCCAAGTAAGGAGGCAACGCATGTCATTTGTGCGACTACAGACCACTGACAGTCACTTGCACACTGTACAGAGCTTTTAGACATGTGTTGAAAGGTTGTACAGAGTCCAGAGGGCTGCTCACAGAGCTGCAGAATGGCTTCCGTAATGGCAGGTGGTTGGAAGACAATCTCTCCGTCCTAATGTAGTGTGCCGAGATTGCCAGGAAGGAAAACAATGCTTTACTTTGCTGCTTCCTGGACGTGGAGAAAGCGTACGATAATGAATCACATGCCAGTCTCTTCAGCTGCCTGTGGCACCTGGGTCTCCTGTAAGCACTACTATCTACAATAAGGCAGCTATACAGCAAACACTGTTACGGCGTCCTTTGCTGGGGTAATGACGGAATCAGTGGAGGTGTCCAAAGGGCTACGACAGGGCTACCCACTGTCACCAATTATATACCTACTATATGTGTCCGACCTGAAGCAAGCGATAATGAAGTCTTCCCTTGGCTTCGGCCTGAAATTCAGCACCACAGGGGTGGATGGAGATCGCAGGATACCGGGTCTTGCTTTTGCGGACGACGAATAGCGGAGACTTTCAGCCTGCCCGCTATTCCGGTAAACGGGAGCGTTTGGGCGGATTGCCGTATTTGCGGGGGGGGGGGGGGGGCAGGGGGTTAAACGTGAGCGGCCAGACCGGTGCAGCCGCCTGGTAGCGTAGAGTTCAACCAGACAAACACAGAGCTAAAACTGCAGTAACCCACTATATCCTGCTTCGCTACTGGTGCAACTTTTTGGCAGCGGCGTAATTGTGAACATGATTGCGCCACTGTCGAAAATTTACACCAGCAGCTAAGCAGAATATAGCAATTAGCTTTGTGTTTGTGTGGTTGAACTTTGCGCCACCAGCTGACGCCACCAATCTGGCCGCTTACGTTTGCGCCCCCGCTAAACCGGTAAACCGCCCGCACTTGCCGGAATACCGGACGCGCTAAAAGTCTAATGACAGAAACTCCAAGAGCCACGCAAACGCTGCTGAACATAGGTGCATCAGAAATCGCAAAGCTGGGGCTTCGCTACAATGCCGAGAAAACGACTGTTGTCCAGCCGGCAGGTGTGATGCGAGACAGTGAAACACTAATACTTACACTGTCGGGAAAAACGCTAGAAGTAGGTGAGACTAGAAATGAAATCGACTTCATACTCTGCGCGAACCCTGGCATCATACAAGATGTAGACGTGCTCGGCAAGGTACGCTGCAGTGACCATAGAATGGTAAGAACTCGAATTAGCATAGACTTGAGGAGGGAACGGAAGAAACTGGTACACAAGAAGCCAATCAATGAGTTAGCGGTAAGAGGGAAACTAGAGGAATTCCGGATCGAGCTACAGAACAGGTACTCGGCTTTAACTCAGGAAGAGGACCTTAGTGTTGCAGCAATGCACGACAATCTCATGGGCATCATTAAGGAGTGCGCAATAGAAGTCGGTGGTAACGCCGTTATACAGGAAACCAGTAAGCTATCGCAGGAGACGAAAGATCTGATCAAGAAACGCCAATGTATGAAAGCCTCTAACCCTACAGCTAGAATAGAACTGGCAGAACTTTCTAACTTAATCAACAAGCGTAAGACAGCGGACATCAGAAACTATAATATGGATAGAATTGAACAGGCTCTCAGGAACGGAGGAAGCCTAAAAACAGTGAAGAAGAAACTAGGAATAGGCAAGAATCAGACGTGTGCGTTAAGAGACAAAGCCGGCAATATCGTTACCAATATGGATGAGATAGTTCAAGTGGCTGAGGAGTTGTATAGAGATTTATACAGTACCAGTGGTACCCACGACGATAGTGGAAGAGAGAATAGCCTAGAGGAATTCGAAATCCCACAGGTAACGCCAGAAGAAGTAAAGAAAGCCCTAGGAGCTATGCAAAGGGGGAAGGCAGCTGGAGAGGATCAGGTAACAGCAGATTTGTTGAAGGATGGTGGTCAGATTGTTGTAGAGAAACTGGCCACCCTGTATACGCAATGCCTCATAACCTCGAGCGTACCGGAATCTTGGAAGAACGCTAACATAATCCTAATCCATAAGAAAGGGGACGCCAAAGACTTGAAAAATTATAGACCGATCAGCTTACTGTCCGTTGCCTACAAAGTATTTACTAAGGTAATCGCAAATAGAATCAGGAACACCTTAGACTTCTGTCAACCAAAGGACCAGGCAGGATTCTGTAAAGGCTACTCAACAATAGACCATATTCACACTGTCAATCAAGTGATAGAGAAATGTGCAGAATATAACCAACCCTTATATATAGCTTTCATTGATTACGAGAAAGCGTTTGATTCAGTCGAAACCTCAGCAGTCATGGAGGCATTACGGAATCAGGGTGTAGATGAGCCATATGTAAAAATACTGGAAGATATCTATAGCGGCTCCACAGCCACCGTAGTCCTCCACAAAGAAAGTAACAAAATCCCTATAAAGAAAGGCGTCAGACAGGGAGATACGATATCTCCAATGCTATTCACAGCATGTTTACAGGAGGTATTCAGAGGCCTGGAGTGGGAAGAATTGGGGATAAAAGTTGATGGAGAATACCTTAGCAACTTGCGATTCGCTGATGATATTGCCTTGCTTAGTAACTCAGGAGACCAATTGCAATGCATGCTCACTGACCTGGAGAGGCAAAGCAGAAGGGTGGGTCTGAAAATTAATTTGCAGAAAACTAAAGTATTGTTTAACAGTCTCGGAAGAGAACAGCAGTTTACGATAGGTAGCGAAGCACTGGAAGTGGTAAGGGAATACATCTACTTAGGGCAGGTAGTGACCACGGATCCGGATCATGAGACTGAAATAACCAGAAGAATAAGAATGGGCTGGGGTGCGTTTGGCAGGCATTCTCAAATCATGAACAGCAGGTTGCCACTATCCCTCAAAAGGAAAGTGTATAACAGCTGTGTGTTACCAGTACTCACATATGGGGCAGAAACCTGGAGGCTTACGAAAAGGGTTCTGCTGAAATTGAGGACGACGCAACGAGCTATGGAAAGAAGAATGATGGGTGTAACGTTAAGGGATAAGAAAAGAGCAGATTGGGTGAGGCAACAAACGCGGGTAAACGACATCTTAGTTGAAATCAAGAAAAAGAAATGGGCATGGGCAGGACATGCAATGAGGAGGGAAGATAACCGATGGTCATTAAGGGTTACGGACTGGATTCCAAGGGAAGGGAAGCGTAGCAGGGGGCGGCAGAAAGTTAGGTGGGCGGATGAAATTAAGATGTTTGCAGGGACAACATGGCCACAATTAGTACATGACCGGGGTAGTTGGAGAAGTATGGGAGAGGCCTTTGCCCTGCAGTGGGCGTAACTAGGCTGATGATGATGATGATGATGAGCCTCTTCGCACAAATGCCTGGGTATGACGCTGTGCTCAGGCGGCGACATCTATAGGCCTCGTGCACCGCCTATGGAGGCGCCACTGATAGCCACCTAGCGGGCGCTTCCAACAATACGCGCGGGAGCAGTAGCAGACGACAACGCTTTGCAGCAAGGGTGACTGAAGTTCGCGGCTGCGATTTGTCCTTTGTTCGGGCGCCAGACTGCTTCTTCTGCGGTGACAGCTGTAGGGAAGACGCAGACCTCTGTGGGAGCGGGTATGAACAAGATGTTACCGGTGTTTGGGGCAACATGGTCCACACACGCGCCAGGTGCGTCCCGCAGACAAACGCCATGAAGACCATTTACATGAAGTGGAGCTCATGTAAACTAGCCGACAAATTTTGTTGACTAATGCGATGTCTCGACCGTGTTTTTTTTTTAATTCTACCCTTGCCGTAATGCTGCTTCTGTACCTCAATAATAAGCACCCGTCGTTAGTGCAGGCTTAGATAACAAATCCGCACGGTGCGATGTCTGCATATGCCGTTGTGATTTTTCTGCCGATGAATACATGTGACGCCGCCGAATAAGGGTAGTGAAAGTCGCCTGAAGAAGAATAATTGCGAATTTATTGATAAAAACGCGTACACTATAGTCAACGAAGCCACCAAACGCACGGGTTAATAAAAGCGCGTGTTAGCGCTGTACCGCCGATGAACTGCCGTTCGCGCTGCAGTTTTTGCAATTTTAAATTCCCTAAGGGAGCTGCTTGGAAACGTACAAAGTTATAGTCTAACGTTGCAGTACTTTTTTTAAATGTTACTAGAGAGAGGTGCCACATGATATATTTAAAGGCAGAGCAGCGCCAGTCAAATTAGATCCAGCGCTGGCGGCAAGGCCGGGTTTAGTCCTATGCGGTGTAAGCATAATAAGAAATAATTTAGTTGAGTACAAAATTCACTTGCAAGAAGCGACTACGTTGTGAAACAAACAAATCACTCGGCGTGTTAAGTCTGCTCAGACAGCATCAAGGTGTGATGACTTACCAAACGTGACGCGAACTATTCAGCGAGAAATGGATCAGCGAAAAATGGAACAAAATACCATATGCAGCAACTATTAGCAATTCTCGCCCTGAGCTACCTATTTTCTAAACACATTTCCCAAAAAACCACGATATCTAAGATGCCCTCGGGCGAAATGAATAAAGCTGTTAAAGAAGCACTTGCTTGGTGTCATTCCGATAAGACACAGCGTGATTTATGCCCTTTACAAACGAGGCAGGGTGAAAACCTCGCAGCTCAAAACAATCAAGAGTTATGCATGAAGCAACTAGCAACAGTTAAACATGTGCGAAGCCACGCATAAAATAGATGTAAAAACATGAAGCGCGCGACAGCTGGTGCGAGGATTTACCGGGCCACATAAAACTAACAATTTCAGTTCTTGCAAACTTCTGTAGCTTTAACATACAACACAATGCGCTCATGCAGTCGTGCTGCCTAGCTAGCCCAACGCGGTAAAGAAGCGGAAAACAATATAAGCGGCAAACGGCACTCCGAACTTTAGCGAAATGCCTTTAAACCACATGCTGCACTGCAGAAGGACTTCGTCGCTTACGCGTCTAACTACAATCGAGTAAAAAAATAATAATAAAAAAGAAAAAAAAACGAAGCAACGAAGGAAAGGATGAGAACAAGAAATTTGGCGCCGAAGCGACGATTGCCACCGTTGCTCCTGCTGATGAGGCTTTGCGGGGAATAATTAGAACCCTATCGCCGGCACGTTTTCGCCGGTATTTGAGCCCCCCACCCTGCAACAATTCTTCTTCGACATTCTTCGGAAGCTTTGGCCATCCCACACATGCGAAGGGTGTTGCCTATTTTGCTCTCAAAACACAAACAAGACGGAGAAGCACTATCAGCGACGCAACAAACTACGGCGTGCTACGGCGCGCGGCTCGCTCCTCTCCCGTGCGTTCCGCGCAAGGCCGCCACCAGTGGCGCGGCCATCGGCGTGCACGCCGCCTATAGACGGCACGAGGACAACATAAGACGGACGGCTCTGCGGGCACAATGTGTTCTCGAGCGCAGTAGCCTGTGGGGCTTCAACCGATACCTTATGATCCGCGGCACGTGGAAACTTGTAAATGTGCCCGCGCTGACGTTTTACAATGCCACTGTCTGCTTGTCACATGAAACTAGGGAATGGTTGAAGCAACGCCAGCGGGAGGTCGGCCGCGCTGCTTTGGGATCACACGGGACGGTAGCCAACAAGGCAGTCCAGGGGGACTTCGGGTGATCCACCTTCGAAGCACATGAGGCGGCAAACAAACTTACCTACCGTTGCCGCCTGCATTTTATGTGGAAGGAGCGATTGGCCAGGCAGGTCTTCGAATACTTGACAGCCACATGTATGCGCACCGACTCGACGAACCGCATGTACCGCCTTGAGAAGAAATATGGGTTCTTCACAGCATGTAGGCGGACTCAGTGAAGCACTATATCCAGGAGGTACGCGACCGCGTCAAGGAAAAGGAAGAGGCGCTGTGGCTACAAGCGATTAACGAAAAGACCACATTGACTCTATATGGCCGACACAACGGAACCATAGGTGCGGTGCGAATCTTTGACAATAGCCTTGTGAGCTGCCTGCTCTTCGAGGCACGAGCTGGGGCACTGCGCACACTGCAACGCCAAAGTAGGATTGATAGTGAGCAGCCGGATGTGATGTGTCGCGTATGTGGTGGGGCTGACAAAACTATGCAGCACATTGGGATACAGTGCAAGAAAATTGAGCCCCAGTGACTAAGAGACAATCCCGTACATGTTGCACTAGGCTTTGATGGCGATGATGGGGAGGTTAACAGGGAAGCGGCAGTGCGAACTAAGCGGCACCTTGAAAGATGGAGAGCCGCAAATCTGGGGAGGTGATCCGTGTGAAGCTCACAGAAGTACGCTAAGTGAGCTGCTCCTCCATAATGTGCCCCTGCTCTCCCCCTTTTAGAAAAATTATCGATGACGCGCCCTGGGCAGCCAATCGGATAGCTCGCCCTACTGACGTCAGTAGGGCAATTTACGTCAAAAGGGTAGGGGCGCCATGAAAATTCAGCCAAGCAGTGTGCTGCCATCGGCAGCGATGTACATATTTAAAACCTTATAATAAATTACATGCTTGACGCAGAGCACTTAGATGCGTCAATAATTGATCAGAAGGACCTACTCTAACGTCTCGGTTCGTTTGTACAAAAGTGTCAAACTCGTTTCAGGGTCCCTTTAAAAGTGGAACGCAACAGCATTCAATGATCCCTGACTGCTTCTCACGCTTCCCGACAAATTCGGCTCATGTAAGCGTAATATTCACCTGCAAACGCTGGCGGCACGGCGTGGCTGGCGGCATACGCTATGCACGGAGCCGAGCTTTCTGGTTCTTTTTCTCTTTCCCCCGCACGGCGGGCACTGCCGCTTCCGCGGAAGCGAGCGCCATCTGGATCTTCTTGTAAAAAACCGAGTGGGGCGCCCCGCTCTAAGACAGGACTCAAACGGCAGTTGTAAAAGGGATTTGTGTTTGAGTCTCCGCGTAAGAGAAATATAATTTCTATATTAAAAATACAGTCCCGCGCTATTATGTTTGTAGGTTATGTGTAACGATAATGGTAAGCTTCCAGTTAGGAGCTGGCAATGTCTGCCGTATGCGATCCAACCCATTTTTATTCTTCTGTTAATTTCCTCCTCATGATCAGGGTTTTTTGTGATTAATTGATTTAGGTAAACGTACTCCTTCACAGACTCTAGAGGCCGACTGGCGATCCTGAACTCTTGTTCCTTTGCCCGGCTATTTATCATTATCTTTATCTTCTGCATATTAATCTTCAACCCCACTCCTACACTCTCTCTGTTAAGGTCCTCAATCATTTGTTGTAACTCGTCTGCATTGTTGCTGAATAAAACAATGTCATCGGCAAACGGAAAGTTGCTGAGATATTCACCGTCGATCTTTACTCCTAAGCGTTCCCAGTTTAATGGCTTGAATACTTCTTCTATGCATGCAACGAGTACCATTAGAGAGACTGTCTCCCTGTCTGACCCCTTTATTTATAGGTATCTTCCTGCTTTTCTTGTGTAGAATTAAGGTAGCTGTAGAACCTCTGTAGATATTTTCCAAGGTATTTACGTAAGCGTTCTGTACTCCTTGATTACGTAATGCCGCTATGACTGTTGGTATATCTACTGAATCAAATGCCTTTTCGTAATCTATGAAAGCCATATAGAAATGCTTCTTATACTCTGCGGATTTCTCGGTAACCTGATTAATGAGATTGATCGGATCCATTGCAGAGTATCCCTTCCTGAAGCCCGCCTGTTCCCTTGGTTGACTAAAGTTTAGTGTTGCACTTATTCTATTGGAGAATATTTTGCTAAATATTTTATATAATGCTGGGAGTAAGCTAATGGGCCTATAATTTTTCAATTCTTTAACGTCTCCCTTTTTGTGGATTAGTATAATGTTTGCATTCTTCCAGTTTTCTGGGACCTTTGCACTCGATAGACACTTCGTATAAGGAGCCGCCAGTTTTTCAAGCATTATGTCTCCTCCATCTTTGATTAAATCGACTGTTATTCCATCTTCTCCTGCCGCTCTTCCTCGTTTCATGTCTTGCAAGGCCCTTCTGACCTCATCGCTAGTTATTGGAGGAGTTCCTGTATCCTGTTCATTACTGTTTCTAATTGAGGTATCCTGACTCCTCTGGGTACTGTACAGGTCAGTATAGAATTATTCCGCTGCTTTTACTATATCTTCGAGATTGCTGATGGTATTACCCTGCTTAGCTTTCAGTGCATACATCTTGGTTTGTCCTATGTCAAGTTTCTTTCTCACTGATTTCAGGCTGCTCCATTTTTTACGGCTTCTTCAGTCTTTCTGACGTTATAGTTTCGAATATCCCTTATTTTCGCCTTATCGATCACTTTTGACAGTTCTGCGAATTCTATCCTATCTCTTGAGTTGGACACTTTCATTTTTTGTCGTTTCTTTATTAGGTCCTTTGTTACTTGGATGAGCTTGCCTACTGGTTGCCTTGGTGCCTTGCCTCCCATTTCAATTACTGCCTCTGAAGAACCTAGTTACTGTTTCATTCATTAGCTCGATGTCTTCATCATCTCTCTGTTCTAAGGCTGCATATTTGTTTGCAAGTACCAGCCTGACTTTGCCTGCTTTTACCCTTACTGCCTCTAGGTTGACCTGTTTCTTCTTGACCAATTTTGCTCTTTCTCTCTTCAAATTTAGGTGAATCCTAGCCCTCACTAACCTATGATCACTGCACTGTACCTTACCTATCACTTCTACATCCTGCGCTCTGCTGGGACAGGCAGAAAGTACGAAGTCAATTTCATTTCTTGTTTCACCATTAGGGCTTTTCCAGGTCAACTTTCTGTTGCTACACTTCCTGAAAAAGGTGCTCATTATTCGAAGCTTATTCCTTTCTGCGAATTCTACCAGCATCTCTGCTCTAGCGTTCTTAGAATCGACGCCATGGTTTCCAATTGCTTGTTCACCAGCCTGCTTTCCCCCACTTTTGCATTGAAGTCGCTTATTTCTACAGTATACTGAGTTTGCACTTTTCTCATCGCTAATTCAGCATCTTTATAAAACTGATCTACTTCCTCATCATCGTGACTGCATGTTTAAGCGTAGGCTCGTACTACCTTTAATTTATACCTCTTATTAAGTATGATTACGACTACAGCTACCCTCTCATTAATGCTGTATAATTCGTCAATGTTGCCCGCTTTGTCCTTATGGATTAGGAATCCTATCCCGTATTGCTTCTTATCTAGGCGACCTCTATAGCAGAGGACATGTCCGTTATTCAGCAATGTATAAGCCTCACCAGTTCTAATCTCGCTAAGGCCGATGATGTCCCAAACAATGTCTGATAATTCCTCAAAGAGTCCTGCTAAGCTGGCCTCACTCGAGAGAGTTCGGGTGTTAAAAGTTGCAAGTAAGGGTCAGTTTCCAGTGGCGGCCTGTCCGGACCCAGAGATTCTTAGCACCCTCTGCTGCGTTACGCGTCTGACCGCCGCCTTGCTCAGGTGCTCCACAGCTGCTGGGGACTGAGGGCTATTGGGTAATTGAGTGAGCCATGTGGGAGGGGGTGGCCGAATACTGCACCAGTGTGGCCAATTCCTGATCTGGTGAGGGAGTGTCTTGTTGAAGCTTTGTGGGCCTTCCTAATTTGGTTGTACCTGGATTAGTATAGCCCCGCTCGCTCTCGGCATCTTTTGCTGGTGACAGGCGTCACTCCAAGCTTGCAGATGTTGTGCTTGAGCAGTGGAGGGCAGCAACACTGCAAAGCAGGCGGTTGCCAACAGCGTCAGTGCAAGACCGGCGGAGCTTGTCCGTTGTGTCCGTGGCAATGTGGGTGTGCGTTGAGGGCACGAAGTCGGCCACTCTCCCTGGAACGCACCTTTGTAGTTTTTTGGGCCCGTGTCTTTCTCGGAGAAGATGTTGTTCGCGAGAAGCGCTGACTTCGGAGCGTTGTGTACTACTAGCTTGAAAGATGTTTTGGGTCTGTGAGAGCGAGTGTCAGTCAGCAACAGACACACTCAAGTAATCACGGCGCGGGTCTTCGTCATCTTCAACGTGCCCAGGAGTGCGTCTGCTGCACTAAAGCTCTTACGGAAATTTCGTAGGCTTTGTTCTGACGCGCGTAAGCAGCACACAGTTCCGGCCGGTTCTGGCAGCTCGTAAGTTCAAAGCTCGCGCCTAACTTCTCCGGCGTGCTGATTGGAGGCGCAAAGGGAGATGGCACACCAACGCGCCTGCATTTCCGGCTTCAAAAACGTTACGTCAAGGCATAGTCAAAGCCTCTACCATTTTATTTCTTTCCTCCATGCTCGCCCTATCCTTTTCCTTTCTTTAGCGGGGAAGTCTCAACCGCTTTCACCGCATGCAGTCAACCCAGTCAAAAGAAAGTATGGCCTTCGAGATTCAATTTTCTTGCTCGGAGAGATTCGTCGCTAGGTGATGGATTTGGACACCACTTCTTTTAATTTAGAGGCTTTTAGATAACTGTTGACTTGCAGTTCCTGTAGCATATATATTTTTTTAAATATTTGCCAGAGTTATCTTACGCAGCTCTGGGGCCAATTATGGAGAAAAAAAAATTGGGACCAATAAGACCAATCAAACTTGGCTCTGCAGGTCACGTGGCATTTTATAAACGGTAAGCACGAGATTCAAGCTGTTTAACCGACATTGCCTACATTGCTATTGTCACTGACTGTCGTTGTTCCTTTCACAAGTTGCCTGTGATACTGAAACTGCCGTCGCCCTAATAAAAGTAAGTGGTCTCGAACCCTCGGCGCAACCGTTGTGGTGCTTGTCGGTTCCCAACTTCCACTTTTCTTTGTACTAAAAAATTAAGCAGAACCCATGCACTGTGGGAGGCCGTTTAAGCTAAGCTTTCTGTGGTGTTTGCTAGAAACGCTGTTCTAGTTTAGCCGCCATTCCTGAACATTTTTAGCTCGCGACGAAGTCGGACGCGTTTTCACCGAGATACGCCTCGCTCAACGTAAACTTTGGGCGGACTGACGTCGCAGACACGACCGGCAGGAAGCAGAGTATGTCGCACGTACTACTCGCCGAACCGAACTGGTCCTGCACGAAATTTTTCTCAGAGTATTTCTATGAACTGTAAATGACACGGTCAGGTTCAATTGCTCGTGTTCCAAGCTATTCTTCGCTGCTTATCGACGCCGGTACACTTCGCGTTTACAAACCAGCATTCGCTTTCGTTCTAAACCACACTTGGCTGCTCCGCCTCGGTCTCTGCATTCTCCGAGACTAGCTCACTGTGCAAAACAGCGTGCACCCGCAAAGTTCGGCGATGAGGCAAAGAATTTTAATTTTGCATAAGAGCGAGTCTGCGTTCAGTGGTGTGCTAGGCAGGACCCTTGCACCTGCAAGCCTGCCACTCAGTGCAGGGAAGAAGTCTTCGCTTCAAATAAGCCCTCCAATACACATTGCTTGCACACGCCGCTTGCTTGCAAAATATGCTTCTTTCTTTTTCGTCCCATACACAAGGACTGCAATACTGGCAAGCGCAGCGACAACGTAATGCTGACATAATTGAGATGTTTTCTTGCAGCTTGTGTGGACTTGCACAGCCATGGAAAGGCCGGGAAGACCCTACACGGGTTCGGCGGAGTCTGCTCAGTCGGCAAGCGCGGAACTTCTGCCACCAGTGGAGACAGTGTGTAAACAACTTGATGCCAACCTTGCTGCAAGTGAGTCTTCACTTTTGCTCCTGAAATTTCATTTTGGCTGTTTAATGTGGCGCTTGATTCAGCTTCATAAATGTGCATCTCGCACTGTTACCTTATTCGGAGCGTAACGGCAGGTGTAAATGGCAGCTTGGGCGGAAACGGTGCTCCTATCAGTCTGTAGGTAGGTACTTAGTGGTATAACATAAGATGGAAAAAAGACTACACATTCAGCGCTGAATATTGTCAAGTGAAAAATGACACTTTGTGAGCTCGTTCTGCACACTGTTCCACAATGGTAAGGCTGGCATATCAGTACAATATTCCAGCACTAAGCAGTGTGACCTTTTGTCATAAATGTGTGCGGAAGATTTAATGCTTGCTATTTGACAACTTGTGGCAGGCTGGTCATGTACAGTGTTCATGGCAGCCATGCAGCACATATACGTGCTTCCTAGCAGATGGAGCAGTATATGTACTCAGGTTAAAAAAACTGAGTTGTGAGAAAGCAGGTTGTTGAGATGTTAATTGGAGATAAATTGGAGCACCACTTTGATTTAATTTTATCTCATCCACATCCTATCATTTTGTTGGTTCTTGTCATAGGCTTGATACCTCTCAGTGGTTCTACAGGCCACATGTTTAGACGTGTTATTTCAGCACCACTAGTAGTATGTTTCTCCAGTACAACAGCAAAAATACTTGGAGGGCACTTAAGCTTTGCCTTTAAGAGTGGAAGGCGATAGCGTTACCAGGCCCTGTTGACACTGACACTGGATATTCTGTGACACGGCGATAGAAAACAATGGCGAGCTGATCCTGGCAGCAATGCAGGGCAGAGCAATGGCTCATACCCCCATAAGCAAGGAAAAGGGGGTTTGTGTTTGAGTTTCCGCATAACAAAACTGTTTTCTCGTATATTCAAATTATCTTCTCCTATATTAAAATAACAATATCGTGCTATCATGTTTGGAGGTTGTGTGTAAGTTGGACTTTACAAATGTTCTGATGCATTTTACTCAGAGCAATTCTATTAGTTTAGTAACGCCCATTCACGACGTGGAGGGCCTGCGTGGTTATGGCTTGGGATGATTTTTTCTGATGGACAACGCCAACACTGGATTTCCTCCATGGGACACTTAATGCTATCGTGTTAAAAGTTTAGTTTTAGTGCAATCCCTTTCAAGGCCTTATAGTTTCCCCAGGAAAGCCCTGTCATTTCTTGAGTTGCCCTGTGCGTGCCATGTTGCAGCAAAATGCATGCAGCATATAGTTGCACACATGTAAATGCAACCAAAGATACACTGTGCACCCTTGGCTGATATGGTCGATGTATCTAAAACATTACTTTTTATTCAAAATTGATGCAGCTTGGAAGACTCGGAAAAAAGTGTGATATTCCATCTTGCACTAGGAGAGCAGTTATGAAGCACCTGGCATTATTCTGTTCTTTTTGTATTTTGTATGGCCCCACTTTCTCCTTCAGTTATGGGCCCTTAAGGTTAGATAGGATATGCATGTCGTATTCCCTGTGTTGACTGCAGTAGCCACACTAAATGCTAATTAGTGCAGAAAACTTTTGCATACTTTCAAGCATTCCAAGTACACTTCGCCAAACTGGTGTGAGCTTTTAATTATGCCCTATGTGTGGGTCCTTTCTGCTGGCTAAAATTTGAACTTTCTCATGTAGCAGCACTAGCAGTGGAAAACATTTGCAAATAGCAACCCACAGTTGCATTTCTACTTCATACTTGCCTTTAACCCTTAATGCAGTCATCGTGAAGCCACATTTTTGTATATTGCTCAGAAATGTAGCACTTATGTCACTTTCTGCAGTACAGAAAGGGTTAATGAGATTCCTGGTCAAAAGAGGACAAAATCAGCCTTATTAGATTATCAATTCTGCGCAACTGCACCGAAGTGAATAGTTGATTGCTTTATACTGTTCATCTTACAGCATCAGCTATTGAAGGGATACTTAAAGAGAAACACTGAATCAGTTTAGATTGATCAAGTATTCTTGCTCTAGTTTTGCTGATTTCATGGTAATAGGCTGATTATTAGAAGAAGAAATGATGGTCAAACTTTGATTTCAGAGTTTTGTGCCAAAACGCCAGGGCCAGTAAATCAGTGTGACATCATGGATTGCAAATTATTTTTTTGCCTTTTCGGCCATTGTGCTTCAGTAATAGTTCTTGAAACTTGAGTTCAGTATTTGCTCATTTGGAAAACAAAGCAACACATTACTGATAAAATTTTAACTATGCCTGAGGAGACGTTGCGGCTAGCAGGGCTGGGAATTTTCAAGGTGGCGATGTCACCCATTTCATTCTTGTCTTTTCAGGCTTGCCATGCATCTTGTCCCCCTAAGAGTGGCTGTTTTGTTATTGTGGGAGGATAATTTACTAACACAGCTCAAATTATTTCTCTTTAGTGTCCCTTTAAGAGTGCTTTTGTCTAAGAGCGTTATCCTTACTGAATGGGAGTGTTCAGTTCTTTGTTTTTGTTTTCTCTGCACTTTGGACTTTTTCGTTCTGCAGGCCTGAAAGGGGCCCTGAAAAGCTTTTCTAGGTGCTCAAAGAATGGCCTTACTATTAAAGAACATCACCTCAAAAATCGCCTGCTGAAAAAATGTTTTTGAATCCTTCAAGTATAAGTGAAGATAGTTATCACACCGATGCATGGCTTTCTCTCTTTCTGTCTCCACTGGCGCACTGGAAGCTCACAGGGGGGCAAGGCCCCGAGCGAAAGTTGAACACTTACGTTTTATTATTTTTGATGCTACTTGAGGTTCAGATGTGTAAGACACTCTAGCGAGATGAGATGGGTGCTTGGTTTCCTGAACCTATGTTGCTTAGAGACCAGTCAGCGCATGCAGTTGTCTGATCATCTCGCCAATGAGAGGGCTTGTTGCAGCATTTTGGCCATGGTATCCATGCAACACAGCACGCCAATGCTATCATGGATGGCATGCTTTACAGAGGCACCTACATATAACAGATGTATATGGACCAGAACTGCAAAGATATTTTTCTAGTCTCTTTGAGATCGCAAACATGTATTCTTCATTTAACTCAATATGAACTATTATAGTATTACTGAGAATTTACTCGCAATCGCAAAATCCGCCAATACCTGTTGTGCCTGCTTGACTGATGTAATGTAGCTGTTCACTACACTGCAAACGAGAGAGTAAGCAATTTTGCACTGTTTTTGACACGACATTGTGATATCCCTGTGCCGCTGCATGCAGTGCAATCATATTTAGCTCACGTTCACACGAGCCTAGTCTGCAAATCATCAAAATTTTCTTGGGTTAAGTTTTTCAGGGCTCCTTTAATCTTTATGTTGTGCAGTTGCCCATTTTGTATTGAGCCCAGTATCACACGTAGTTTCTTCGATTTGGCTGTGTTCTCTACGCTAGCTCAGACAGTGCAACACTTTTGCCCTCATTTTGACAGTGCAGCGAGTGTGCCTTGCATTGTGCTCTTCAACTTGATGTGAGGCCAGTGCAGGTGACATGCAAGCTCTTGGTAGCATACACGGTGCAGGACTACTTGATTCGTGGCATGCAGACTTGTATATTACCCGTTTTAGATTCAACAATTACTCTTGTTTATTATGCCTGGGTTTCATTTGAAAAGGCTTCTAATGCACTAACTAGCTTTCAATTCAACAGCTTTCTCTTAAGATGCATGTTGTGATGAAAAGACAGCCATTATTTCGTTGCCATTTGTAGAACTGCCACGATTATTTAAATAAATAAAAGGCAATGCCTTACCCTTTGTTACATGCTACTTTGCCAAAAAAAGCTTAATTGGCCACTGAAGTTGACAGAGCTCCTTTGTGGCTGAACTTTTCTCCTCAGTTTGCAACAGGGTTAAGAGGCATGTGGAAGTTGCTCTGGACTTGCTCGTCATGAAATTGTGCAGCAGTGCGCATAGTACTCTCAAGATCTGGTTCAGAAAGGGCAGCTAAATTTAAGAGGCTTGCTTCTAATCCAGGGCCGTAAATAATAATTTATAATTTCCGTCAACTCCTGCACTCTTTCTTTTCACAATAAAAACTTGCCACTAGTTTATCCAATTTTGTTTTACATCCGGTGCCATGTTCTGTATACCACCCATGTATTTATTTATTTGTTATTTTGACAGCTTTAAGACCAAAGATTACGTCATTTTTTGTTTTTTCAGAATCCCACTTTGTGCCCGACTGCATTTCTTATATTGATAAATGTTATTACTGTGCACGCCATTATTTCCTGCGTTTTTATCATGCCCTACCATTGTGCGTCCTTTAAACCCTGCCAACTGTTCATGCACCTAGATTCCGCATATTTGTCAGTCTATCTTTGGTTGTAGTTTCTTTTCTTGTTACTGTTGTCATTGTAATCGGTATACTTTATAGTTCTTGTGTGCAGTTTTGCCATATGTATAATGCCAGCCAATATTTTTTTTCTCTTCGTGTTATCCTTTTTCCCGCCCAACCTTGTATTTACCGTCATACCACATTATCAATTCCTCTCCTTTGTGTTAAATTGCAAATTTGAGCCGTACGTTGTACACTGCCAAGTTACTTTGTACTTTTTATTACCCCCCTTACTCAATGCCCTGTCAAGGGGCCTGTAAGGTATGTTCAATAAATAATCAAGTTGGGAAAGGGCATTGTTTTCAAGGCAAATGAAGTGTTGAACTAAGTTGGCCACTGTGAGTTGGTGCATGCAATGGGAACACTGCTTTTATTTGCAGGCTCAGCGTTGAAGGTCTATTTACGCATTCGACCTAGAATTGGAGGCAGGTCATTCACAAATCCTGCATTCCAGCCATGTGATGATACAACTGTTGAGTCCACAACTGCGACTCTGGAACATCAGCATCAAAAACGCTTTACTTTTACAAAGGTGGGTTTCACAACCAGTGTCTGCCGAGTGAACAATAAGTTTGCAAATGGCAGAATGTAGGCATGAAGTTGCTAAAAAAAAATCAGTCTGGTTCATATATTCTAATTTCGGGAAAAATTCAATAATTGAGGTTTTACTGATATCAGTAGAACGTCTTGCCTATCAGTTGATTCGAACCAGCACAAGGATTTTGCTGTCTCCCACTGTTAGCACCTTGCACAAAATTTTCTGTATTGAGTGTTGTCGATGTTATAGCACATTTGTTTGTCATGAGTTGGGGGCTCAATGGGCTTGAAGTGCTTCTGTTGCTGCCACTGTGCATTTTCAAGCATAAGCTATTTTTATCTTTTGAGAGTAACTTGGGCAATGCTTTGTGATGAGCTCCACTGTGCTAACTGGGCTTTCCTGTTGGTAAGCCTGAGTGATAGCTTTTGAATTCTCTGGCAGCATACTATACATTCGGCTGGTCAATATCGAGCGCTTGACAGTACTCTTGTGCTTGACCTGGGAACGTAACTTAGACCTGGCAGAATTCAAGCCGCGTGACTCTTTTGATTGCTCTAGGAGCAGTTGAATGTTCAGCTTGGCCAGGCTTTCTCTGGCCAAGCTGAATTGGTGAAGTACCACTTTGTTGTCAGTCCAAAAGAAAACATGACAGCAAGGCAGGCAGGTTTCACCTTGTCTTGTATTCTTTGCTGTCATGTCTGTTTGTACAGTTATGTGCAAGCATGCACCCTTTATCCCAGCAGTGTGGATTGTTTGGTGAGGATTTACCAATGTGAAAACTGATGAGTTAGACGTGGCACAGAGAGCAGCATTCTTCTTGCTTGTCTTTCCTCTCCATTGTCAGCTTTTTCATTTGGGAAACATGTGCAGTGTTTTAAAGCTTTCATTCAGTTATTCCTCAAAAACAAGCCTCCACTCTTGGCCTTGTTTCCTCATGCTCCGTCTTTATGTTCTCCCCATTCATGTGCACAGGTGTTTCCAGAGGGCAGCAGCCAGGAGCAGCTGTTTATGGAGGCTGTGCGAAATCCAGTGGATGCCTTCGTGAATGGAGCCAATGTGCTGCTCTTTGCATATGGTCCCACTGCTGGGGGCAAAACGTACACTATGCAGGGTCCACCCACTGACCCAGGAGTGGTGCCTCGCACTCTTGACAGACTATTCAAGCTGCTTGGACCTCAGGTCAGGGACTGTTCGCTTTCTATCTCTTTCCTTGCACTGTCCCACACTATACAGAGGATCGGAAAACTATGAAGGCTTGTAGTGATCGGTGTTCAAACAATGGATATTGCTGGAGCTAATGTTCTGGCAAGCAGGGGATTCCACAAGAGATCGGACATGCATGTCCACTTTGTATTCTTATTTTGTCTGGTTTATTTATGTGTTATGTAGGCATATTCAAACAGCATGGAACCAGTAATTTTATTCCCACAAAGCGTTCCTAGCAAGCAAGCGCGCACGCACGCACGCGCGCGCACACACGCACGCGCACACAAACACACACATACACACACACACACACACACACACACTCAAAATTTTAAGGTGGTAGTGAGTATCCTGCTACTGCTTACTGCAATATTTTACTACTTCATGGTCGAATTCAGTGCATACTAGAAAAAGCTCAGTTGAAAGCTTTCCTGCTCATTTTAGTATGCTTATTTCACACTGAAACTTGAACGCAGTGCCAAATATAGACCATTTCCATTGCAACATTCCTGCAAAAGAGTGTTCCTACAAAAAATACAAGATAAGAAAAATAGTTGAATAAACAAGTTTTTCCAAAAAACTCATTTTCAAAAAAGAAGAAAAGACAAGAAAGCTCTGGTTGCAATTAAAAAAAAATTTGATGGAAGTCTGCTTATACCATGCACAACAAGGGTACAATATTTCCTCATTTGCTTTTTTCACAAAATACAATAAGCCAAATTGGCAGACGTTGCATGTGCTAGTTTTAATGCCCTGAGGACTCGTTCCGGTTTCTTAACATTCACTCTCTAAAAAAAGAATAAAATAAAGAAAAATCAACGGTTACCACAAATAAAGGAAGGTTTATTTGGTTTTTTTTTTATTGTGCAGCGAACAGTGAGCATGTTTTCTACTTTTGTTTTGTGGGACGCAACGCAAGAGAGAACAAACTTGACACTACTTGTGCTTGGAAAAATTTATTGAGTGAGCAGTTATTACGTCAAAAAGTTTAATCGTCGTCAGCTGGCTAGCGGCAGTTCTCACAATGGACAGCACATGTCCACTTGACTGATCTTTAGCAAACATCCACTCATGCCATGACTGAATTCTACTCTACTCACTTCTGCTGACGATACTCCTTGATGGCTGCAGCAGGCGCATCAAGCAAGTTAGACCATCTTGTGTACTGCTTGAATAGAGGCGGCACTTCCAGACCTCGGGTTGTGCAGGGAAGCTTGGTGCTTAACAAATCCGCCCAAACCGTCTCGGGTGCTTCTTCCGTGCCCAGTAGCAGAAAATAACCACCTTCCAACTTTGTACTTGGCTTGGCACACCTCATACAGTTGCTACTTAATGTTAAAGGGCCTCTCACCAGGTCTGGCCATTTTGAGCTAACAAGCGCAAAGCATACATTGCGTGATAATGATCGTGTCTGCAAAGTATTGCATCACTGTGCGCCGCGGAAAGATCTGAAATTTCAAACCGAACGCCGTTTTTCCTTCTCATGGCTGCCGTGCTCCAAGCTGGATGATGTACTCGTGCTCGTGTACCTACATACTGGTGTCCGCAGTGTGACGCCGCTCATGATGACACGCGACTTCGAGAATTATTCAAGACAACATTTGTTATCTGTGTGATCTGTTGCTTGAATTGACGAATTGAATTTTAGAGAAATAATAAAACACACCAAGGGAATGTCTGCATGTTTTTATTTTACTTCGCACCAAAGCAAGAGGGATGTACTTCCACTTCATCTGCTTGTTCCCATGGTCGTGGGGTCACGTGCGCAGGTACCGAAACTATGCCATTTTCTACAGTGTTCCAGCGAGTGATCGTGCTCTGCGATCCGCTTGTTCTGCCTCGGTATTCGTGTAGCACTGAATTATACTGCTAGTCATGTGTCCTTGTGCATAGTGCGCAAAATCGTGCCCTGCGTGAAACGATAACAGCTCACGCGCAACGTTGCCAGCGGAAGTGCGCATCGCCGAAAAAAAAGAAAGCAAAAAAATAAAAAGTGAAGGTGGGGCCCGTGACGTATGCGTCACGCGATCCTCAAGGTCCGACATGGGAGAACGCTGGGAAGGAATTTCGCTTGAGGAGGCTATACGGGACGAATGGAGAGAGTCTTGCTATGCAGTGGAGCTCGCCTGCTGAAATCATGGATTGGCGGCACTGAAATATTTCTATCTCAGCTACAGTCGACTCCCGTTAATACGAAGTTCACGGGGACCGCAAAAAACTTCGAATTAAACGAACTTCCAATTAAGCACAAAACACAAAAAACAGAACTTTATTTGTGGCGAAATCGAGTATTTTCTCTAAGAAAAATAGTCGGTCATCTTGCTTTGCTTCTTCTAGCCGAATCACGCTGCTAAAAGCAAGTTCTGCAGGCTGTAGATGTGGCGGAACGCTTCTTCCGCGTTAGCTTCAGCGGCAAAGAAGCGCTCTGCAAGAGCGAGGCCTGCAGCTACATCGGCAGCCTTAGGTTGTGGCTCGCCTTCAACGTCATCGTCGCTTTCCTGGGTCGCTTCCTGGGGCCGAATAATCTCTACAATTTCGCTATCCGTCAGCGCACCGCAAGTTTCGACCGCCTTGTCTACGGCGATGTAATCTTCAAAATTGACGTCCCCGAGAGCATCACCAACATCAGTGCCGTCAAGCTCGCTTGTTGACGCTTCCTCCGCTGAAATTTCAGAGGCATCCTCCGAAGAAGCTGCCACAAAACCACAAGCCCTGAAGCAGTTTGCGATTATTTCTTGCTTCACACGATCCCATGCTCGCGCCAACATGTGGATGGCACTAAGCAGGCTCACCTCGTATTTTGTGGAGCTATCCATACACAAAATCATGCGCTCGAGGAGGTGCCGCCTGTACAGGACTTTAACATTCTTGATGAAGCCTTGGTCCATTGGCTGCAAAACAGCCGTTGTGTTTGCAGGCAAAAATGAGAGGCGTATTGCACTCAAGGCTGGCACATTCACGTGAGCACTGCAGTGATCGACAAGGAACAACACCTTGCGGTTCGAAGCAGCAAACTTGCGGTCCAATTTGCTTATCCAGCTCTTGAAGATTTCGGCCGTCATCCATGCTTTTTTGTTCGCCTCATAATCCACAGGCAGCGTCTTCACGCCTTTAAAACATCTCGGCTTCGCGGCTTTCCCGATCACAAGTAACAGACATCGTTCCGTGCCAGTCATGTTTGCCGCGATCAGCACCGACACTCTCTCCTTGCTGCGTTTGCCCCCAGCACAGTCGTCGTCCTTGAATGTCAGGGTCTTCTCTGGTAGAAGCCGATAGAAGAGTGCAGTCTCATCTGCATTGAAGATGTCTTCCGGTCTGTATTTGGCGAGATATTCACGCAGCTTTCCGTCCTTCCACGTGGCGCATGTTTCCTGGTTAACGGACGCCTTTTCACCACACACGCTCTTGAAAGCCAGGTCATGGCGATCTTTAAAGCGCATCAGCCATCCACCTGACGAAACGAAGTCATCGATCCCCAACATTGCTGCAAGCGTTCGGGCTTTCATCGCAACGATGTCTCCGCTGAGAGGAAGTTTGTTGCTCCTGGCCTCCCTAATCCAAACCAGCAGAGCCTTCTCCAACTCTGGGTAAGCGCCGGTGCGCATTCGCTTCCGAGAAGTCTTGAACTTGTCGTTCTCAAATGCATCCATTATTGTGCGCTTGTTCTTGATGTAGTTAGAGAGCGTGTTCAGCTTGATCCCGTACTTTCGTGCTATGTCTTGTTTGGCGGCACCTCCCTTCTCAACTTCCTTCAAAACCTTGACTTTCGTTGCCAGGTCGAGCGTGCGATAAGAGCCACGGTTTGCCATGGCTATAAACTGCGCGACTAGGTACAGTCAATTCCGAATCACTCGTGGAACAACCTAACCTCCGAGCTTCCCGCACAAAGGCGCTCGACCAAAACACACGCCTCGACATATGCTGTGCACGCTGCAAGACTAATCTCGCACAATCTCGCCACTGCCAGTATGCAGCGCTGCGTGCACTTATGGCACCGGCGTGGCCTCCGCGATCAACTCCGGGCACGCGCGGCAGCCGCGCGTGGCCTCCGGCGGGAGCCGCTTCGCCTCCCGCCGGAGTTGATCGCAGAGGCCACGGCAGCCGTAGCAATGAATAATCGCGCCGCTCCAAGAAGGATGGCGTTGTGGGCGGCTGCGGTGGCGATGACACCAACGCGGAGCACGGAACTGTTGCAACACTTGAAAAATTGCACATTCTACCAAAGAATGACGGTCACCTCGAGGATCCCGGCTGAAAATTAACTTCCAATTAAACAATATTACTGGATGAGGACTTCGAATTATCAAGCGATTTCTTCTATAGGATTACATGCAAAACTGACGGGACCAGCACTTCACTTCTAATTAACCGAAAATTCCAATTAAGCGGCTTCGAATTATCGGGAGTCGACTGTATTAATGAGCCGACCTGAAAAATTTTTTCGGCAGAGCGCTCCCTAGGGGACACGTAACAACTTTCACCGTATAACCAAAATTTGCTATGGGGCCTGGTGAGGGGCCCTAAAAGGACTCACTGCACCATCACTGACATAGGTGATGTGATAGCAGATAGGTGCTTTTTCATCTAACATTTTGGGCACTCTGCGTAGGACGTAGCAGGCACATGCTGCATTGTGATGCATGTCGTAGCTTATGACACCAAAGACATGTGTTGCTTTCCTTTTTGTGGCAACATAGGTGAAGATGGAAATTTCTTTCTTGTGCCAGTGGTACGATTGTTTCAATTCACAGAATAACAATCTAGTTTTCCGCAAAGTCAGAATGGCAGAACAGTGCTTCAACGCTGCTCGCTCTTTGCCTTTAGAACAGCTGCAGCTTGAGTGTGGCCTATGTATTCCCGAGAAATCCATTTGGTCACTCATTGTGTCGCTTTTTCTGTGCCACTGTCGTTACTGAGGCTCAAGACTGTTTTGCAGTTTCGTGTTTTATGAACAGGGCCACCTAAATCTTTGCACTCTCAAAATGTGTGGGCCATGCTCGTTGTCACAGGCAGGGTTGCCATATTTGGCTACTTTGCGCCATATTGGCTACTTTTTGAGGCTGTTGGTGGGGAAAGAAATGCCTTGGCTACTTGGCTACATTTTTGGCTACTTTTGAAATAGCCTGACTATTGTATTTTATTGGATAGAAACTTATGTAGCTCATATTAAGTAGCAGCATTAGCAAATATTTAGGCCAACGCACGATGACGACACTTCAAATCTTTTCAAGCTGGTCCATCATCATCGTCAATCTGACTCGAGCGCTTTCATTTCATGCAAAGGATTTCGCACAGGTGACGTCAAGTGTGTTCCATCTTCACATTGACGTTCCGCGTCAGTCCTTCCGCACATTGGGCTTCTTCGATTTCCGGAGTTCTGGCAGCCCGCTGGAAGCGAGAAAGCAGCCAGCTAGTGCCGGTCCTGATGGGAAGTCAACGTGAGGTGGGATCCTAAGACAACCAGAAGCTGCCCGAAGTTTGCAAAATCGAACACTTGGACAGCTGAGCACGGGATAAACGTAAACATGCTACCAGCATGTCAGCGGCCGGTCTGGCCAGCGCGCTCTCGGTGTAGTCGGTCCATTTATGTGTTCCCAGCTTGAAAATATACAGCTGTATTCAGGAATATGATCACTTTTGCGATATTTCGCGCGACTGGGCATCTCACTTTGCAGAGCATAGCAAAAGGCCTGCGACGCGTCCAATGTCAAGACGCAAAATCGCACATAAATAATCGCGAAAGCGATCGCTCGAGCATGCCTCGACCTTTGACATCCTTCGAAAAATGTGTACCAAGGTTAACTCAAACATTTACACCTGAACTGGAGCTGTGATTCTGATTTGTGATAATATTCTAGTCATATTACATGCTGATCAAAGCGCTCTTAGCTGTAGTCATTTATACCCGTTTCATAATATTTTTTGTATGTTCCTACATTTACTAAAAGCAGCTTTAAGTGTTCGCTGTGATAATGTCTTCAGAGTTGCATAATAAATGAAAATGCAATGTTTTTTCCATAACGTGGCTACTTTTCTGGCTACATTTCTGTATGTGGCCAAAGTTGGCTACTTTTCACATTTTGGACCTGGCAACCCTGGTCACAGGGCAGTTTGTCTGGCACCACCAGTGACCTCTGCTGTTCTCGGCGCAGGAAGGCACATTACCAAGGTGCTGACAAAGCATCATAAAAACTCGATGCTCTTCCGCTCTGTGAAGAAGGATGACTAGCGAGGATGTGTATGTGGGCTCCTTAATGGCGAACTGCACCTCCGCTGCGGGTTGGCCCAGCATTTCACTATGTTGAGGATCGGTCGTGCTTCCGCCGCGGGTTGGCCCGGTATTGTACTATCTTCAGCACTGGCCCACGTATTGGGAGTGTTTAACGTTTGTGTCACCTCCGCCATGGGTTGGCCTGGCATTGCACTATCTTTGAGACATTTTTCTGCATGCAGACACAATGGTGGGGGAAGTAACACTCAAGAGCTTTGCTGTAGTAAGGCAGCATTTGGCTCGGTTAAGCCGCACTGTACTTTTTCGGACAGACACATTATACAATTGCCACGAACCTGGATGAAATGCGAGGCATGTTCTAAGGCCAGAAATTTAGGAAAACAAATTGCATTATATTCACGCAAATACGGAATGTTGCTTGTAAGCTGCAAACCGAGTACACATTAGCACTTCTGAAGGTGGCAGCATGCACACAACACAAAATTGGAGAATACATTTTCATTGAGAACGAGTTACCAGAACGACATTCTTTTGCAGCAAAGAAATCAGCACTGTAGATATATGTACAGTTCAAACTGATAGACAACTAGCAAAGGCACTGAAGGTAGCATGCTCAACATGAGCCACTTTGGTCCATTATATTTTGTGAACAAAGCGAATGAGGAAACAATCTCACCCATGTTTTGCCAGACATAAGTGGACTTCCATCCAAAATAATTTTTAAATTGGGACTGGAGGTTTTTCTCTGAAATGATCTTTTTGGGAAAAACTTGTTTGTTTAGCTTCCTTTCTTACCTTGTATTTTTTGTAGGGACACAATCTTTTGCAGAAATGTTGTAAGGCAACACTTTATATTTGACACTCTTCAAGTTCCTGTACGAAAAAAATGTGTGAAAGCACATCAATGTTACAAAACTTCTCACATTTGGGTTATGTTCGGAATATTTAAATATTTTTTTTTTGTGAACAGCATAAAAACCACATGGAAGCTATTTGCATTCAAGCATATCAAAACGAATAACAGAGGTTTTCGACACAACTGCGTTGGATTCAACCACGAAGCGAGAAAACGTCCACCTATTTCAGAGTAGCTCGCCAGACGTCCACGGCCCACCTTCAGGGTTTTCTTTTTCTTTTTTTGCTTGCAAAGAACGCTTCTTGGGAATGAACTTTTCAGTTCCATGCACTTTGAATTTGTCTGCAGAACAGATAAATACGCCAGACAAAAAAATATCAAGCAGACATGCATGTTTGATCGCTTGTAAAATTACTCTAGGGGGACTTGCCGAAACCTTGTTGAAGTCCCCTGGCCAAAACATTTGCTCCCATGACATCCCTTGTTAAACCACTGTTAATCATTTCTGCCCTACACTGGCCTTCAGTTCGCAGTCAGCAGAGCAGCCTGCACATAAGGTTATCATTCATGTCATGTGAATTACCAGTTAAAGCAGCTACTGGCCTCTTTTTCTCCTTGTTGCCTTCGTGCCAAGGAGTGCACGAGAGAAACTTCATCTGTAGTAGCCACGCTTCGTGCCCTTTGATGCTGGGTTCTGCTGAAATACCCCCCTCAATATGCTTTACCTGTAAGCATTTAGGACTAGTGTAAAAATGACCATGACATAATCCATTATGGTGCTTCAGATTTGGGATGTTCTGCTTCAAAATGAAAATATTCAATAAAATCCAAGCTTTTCTTGTGCCAAAAATTATTTCGACAGCTCTTCCAGCAATTCCACCCCTGGTTTCAATCGCAGCCAGTCTTATTTTAATGTTTGCTTTACTTGTGAAGTCTGTGATGGGGACTTGAAGTTGGAGCACTCAGACATCTATCAGCCACTTATTGCATGTTGGAGTTTCGCCTGTTCATGGCAGGCCACAACACCATTTGGCAAAGAAAGACTTTATTCACCAATTGTTGCCATTGTGGCTTGATCTCGTGGCAATGTGCACTTTTGTGGCGGAAATGCTAACCATTGAACTATCGCACAGCATCCGCAATTCAGTTTGTAGCTCGCATGAGGCAATTTTGGAGAGAGCTGGTGTCTTCGCATTTATTTTGTAGACACCAGGCTATACACTCGCTTATTATCACTGGCGCATAAAATTGGTGCATGCTTAGCCTAGTCTTCACATTAAACACAAAGAAAATGGAAAAGCTAATTTTCTTTCAGGACCTCTAGCCAAGATTGTAGCTATTTTTTGTAGTGGCACAACATTACATTGTTTAAGGCTACTGTCCTCAACATTTCCTTGTCTTGCTAATTCTCTAAGCTCTTACTCTGCAAGGGTCTGTAAATTTTCTGTTAAGGCTGGTGGACCCCTTGTGCATAAGATAGAGCCAGTGTTCCCACCTACTGCAGTGGCTATCACATTTTGTGCGGCTGAGCACAGGGTTCTGGGTTTCATACCCAGCCAGATTCTAATTGGGGTGGAATGCAAAAAATGCTTCTGTGCCAAGCATTGGTTGCAAAGAACCCTAAGTGGTCAAAATCGATCTGGAGTCCTCCACTACTGCGTCTCGCAGACCTCTTGCTTGTTTGGCACCAGCTCCCAACAGTCCAACAACCTGCTTGTAATCTTCTGAATGTCTCCCGAATTCTCCTTCGCTCCACTCAGGTGTGCAAGGGTGCACCAGTCCGCCCCGACTGCTTTGACGACATTGTCTCGCTCAGTGCCGAAGAGGAGGCCTCGGTGCTCTTGCAGAAAGCTAAATTGTTGGGTGAGAAGGGAGCCCGCAGTGCTGCAGACTTCAGCACCTTCCACCTGCCTGCTAATGACAGCGATGGGTCTTTGTTCCTGTCACGTAGCAGTGACGGTGGCTATGGTGAGAATGCACAGGTGAGTTTGCTGTTGCAGTGGTGTCAACATTCAGTGGGCAACAAATCAATTGGGACTGGTAAATTATCCTCTGAATATTTTCATTAATTTTATAGTAAGAAGTTAATCACCAGAAATGGAAATGAGGGCCAGCTTCTCTTTAAAAAATTTCGCACATTAATCAATTTTGCACTTCATCATTTTGAAGTCATGGATTTCAAAGTATTTTCCCAAAGTTGAGCTCTTGTGGCTCAACGTATGCTTTTTAATCTTGTCAAGTAAAGTCTTTGGCTCTTCTAGAATACTTATTTTATGTATTTAGAACATAAAACAGTATAAAGACTAAGCAGTGGGGCAATCTTTTATAGGAATGATCAGAACTCAAAGTAAAAGTTGCAGTTGCTATAATTTGACAGTGTCTACAAAAATTACAATGGGAAAGGCACATTCAGTGCAGTGTATCTTAGGTATAGTAGTGGTTTATAAGAGGTATCCGAACGCAGTGAATAAATTGTGAAAATTGGTTATACTATCTGTCAAATACACATTAAAACACTTTCTTCAAAATTGGAAAATGTGCAGCATTGGCTGGCAGTCCGTAATTACATAATTTTGTGCACAAACCAAGCATTTCGAAAGATTAGTGCGCAGAAGAAGAGAACAAGATTACTATCATAGCGGTGGCTCATTTGACTTAAGTGAGATTGCAGATACAGCATGTAGGTAATTTAAGTTTTTGTGAGGGAAGTAAGCATATAAGAATTTTAATCAGTAAGTGCTTTCCTTTTTCCAAAGTTGGGATGTGATGAGGTGCCATAATTTCCGAAATTGGAGCAGTTGTACTGGCATAAATAAGATGAACAACTTTGGGTGATCTCACGTTTTTAGATGTCTTTCTTAAAGGGATACTAAATCAGTTTAGGCTGATAACTACCGTAAAATACCAATCAAGTGCCCTCCCACCCCCCTGGACATAAGGATAATACAGGGAATGTTGGGGCAGTGAACAAAAACTCGAAATTGGATCATGGGAAGGGGCACTTGCATGGGTGGGGTGTTTGATTGGTATTTTATGGTATTTTTTTTTTCAAAATATTTTCGCTAATTTCACAGTAAGACGTCAATTATTAGAAGAGAAAATGAAGGACAGTGTTCTATCTTTTGAATTTCGGGCTGAAACCCCTGCGCCGGTACATCAGTGTGAAATCGTGAATTTTTAGGTTATATTCCCTTATTTGGGCCATTGTGGCTCGATAAAAGTCCTTGACGCTTGCTAGATTCAGTCTTTGGCCCTTGTAGTCTATCTATGGTAAGAGTTGTTTTTTTGGTATTTTAGAATAGTTTTCTATTGATACAGCTTAAATTGTTTCTCTTTAGTATTGCTTTGAAGAAGTGGTTCATACAGTATAGGCAAACTTCATTGATTAAAAAGAGGGGGGTGGGCGGAGTGGGGGGGACTAGCCACGCCTGAGCAGACAGTGTCAGTCCATGACATTATGGTGTGCTGGTGCAGGACAAGACTATTAGTGTCGCCACCTGTCTTTTCTGGCTATCCATGCCTCTTCTCATGGTAAAAGTGGCTTTTCTGGTATTGTAGAAGGGTAATTTCGATTGTCAAATTATTTTTCTTTTTGTGTCTAATGAAAACTGGTTTTATTATCAATTAATTTAGAGTGGTGAAAGCGCTATGCTTCTTGTGTGCCAAATGACCTGCCATGAGCGGAGGAAGCTAAAGGCGGCATAAAGACAGCACCTAGTTTGTGTTTCTCACGCAATTCTCACAATTTTTGACAGCATGTGCACCAGGCTAAGAAACTTCATCAGTTAACCAACATGTGCTTCTTTCGAAAGTGAGCAAGGGATAAACATTAGTAAAATTTTTGCTGCTTATCTTGCATAAAGGTGGCCCAAATAAGTGGAATTGCTATAAAATCCTAGACTTCATGTGTACATCAAGCTTGTGGGTAGGTGCTGAAATTCAAAAAGAAGTATAATTGCTACATGGATAACTGGTTCAATGCTTTCATGGCGGAAACATTCTGGGAAGAGTTTGAGGTATGTCAGTTATTACTCTTCACAGGGTCACTCTCTATAGTTGTCGTTACCACATCTGTCAACAGGCACTGCTGTGGCTTTCCTTCTATGAAATTTACAATGAGGGCATCTATGACCTGCTGCTGCCATCAGGTGAGGCAGCCTCAAAGAAAAAAGGGGGCCAGCGACGCACCATTCTCAAGTTGGGTGAAGACCGGGCCAAACGCGCATTTGTGCGTGGGCTTGTCGAAGTGCCTGTGCACTCGGCCGATGAAGCGCATCGGCTGCTCTGCCTGGCACGGGACAACCAGACCTTTGCCGAGACGCAGCTAAACCGCAGCTCGAGCCGTAGCCACTGCGTCTTCACTGTGCGACTCGTAGCCTCTGGGGTGGACAGCCGGGATGGTAGCCGGAACTGGCATGTCAGCACGTTAATGCTCTGCGACCTGGCGGGTTCGGAGAGGCCATCCAAAGCTGGCACTGATGGGTCACGGCTTCGCGAAGCTGGCCGCATCAACACCTCTCTGATGGTGCTCAGCCGCTGCCTGGAGGGCTTGCGTAACAACAAGGATGCATCCAGGAAGGCTCCAGTGCCCTTCCGAGAGAGCAAGCTCACCCAGGTATGATTGCATTGTAACGTGTCTAGATTTTGTTCGCACCATTTCAGTAATGCGCTGCTTGACATCAAGCAATTTTGTCTGTTTTGCTGTCTTTGAGCCACTTGTAACATGCTTTTACACTGGCATTTTATGGTCATGAAAAAGACTAACAATGGGGGGTTGTTGCTTTATTTATTTCTTGCACAATCGAAACATTGTGCAAAGTATGTATACCTGCAGCAGGCACATTGCAAGTAAAAATGTTGAAAAGTTTTTTGCTTGCATTCCAATTTCAAGTGTGTGGTCAACAGCCAAGGGATTTGGACAACATGCCGTGAAAGAGATATTTAAGTGGCAGGTTTAGTTGCCAGTTCAACTGAGTGTATCTTTTGAAGATGGCTGCAGTTTGACAGGCTTCTGCAAGTTATGTTCACGCAAACGTACATAGTATAGTGAAACCTTGTTAATTTTGATTTCACGGGACTGAAAAAATGTCCGAATTAAGCGAATGTCTAATTATCGAGGGTATCAAGAAATTGAACAAGTGTTTACATCGACACACTTTTATTTACTGAATGACTCGGCAAATTCTGTTATTATTTTGCTCAAAAGCAGTGCGGAAGCTGCTATTCTCATCTAGTAACTGATCGGTGCTCGCAACGATAAAGGCCTTGCGACTTCCTGCGCAGCACGGTTGCGGCGCACGCGTCATCTGAGATGCTCTTTTCACTACCGCGCGCACATCTTGATTATTTTTTCGCCATTGAGCTGGTCGCCGAAAGACCATCTGTCCATTGCAATAGAGCCAGTGCTCTTTATTCTTGACAACTTTGCATTTATTCAAAACGAAACTACTGTTTGCTGCAACCGCTGCGGACGAAGCAGCCGCTATCGATGCAGTCATAGACGGCGACTACACAGCTATGAAGGCACGCAGCCGACGTTGTGTTATGCGCGGTGGTGAACGCAAGAAAAAGCTTTAAAGGCACAAATAGGGATAAAGCATTGTAGTGTTGCTGTCATTCACGTATGAATTCCGCTGATGACTGAGGCGATGCAGACTCCACTGCTTTGTTTCAGTTGGGCGCTAGCGCAGTTTCTCGTCTTTTGTGCTGCCCATTTGCGGCACTTGCCGAGATCTGAGAGTTGTCCAAATAAGTCCAAATAAGTGGGTTTGATTGCATTAAATAATGCTTACACCTGCAGGGTCCAGGGGACGGATCTAATCTTCCGAATTAACGGTGTTTTGCTTTGCTTTTAAACCAGGGCCTTTTTCGCCTACCCCCACCACCTGCACTTGGCCTGTTGCATGTCTGCTGGGTTCGCATCTCTCCAAGAAATTTTGACTGTTAAAGTAGCGCCAATGAGCATACCTGTGTTATGCATACTAATGAAATAATTGTGCCATAAAGTCAGTCCAATTATTTGTTAGCTTGAGGCTTCTCTAAAGGATACAGACCTAATGTGAGACGAGATATTGTATGCTCTATGAGAGCAGAGTTACGCAAAGGTGATTGAACTTGCGTGCAAAGCAAACAAGTCTTTTGAGGGAAAGTCACATTCGCAGGAGCCAAGCTCGTTGCAACATGAACTATTGTAGCAGACTGGCACCACCCCTGGGGTCTACCAGCTTTGTCTCAGGCAATAGATCAATTGATCACCACTTCATTAGAAACTTGTGCATATGAGCTTCAGGCTTTGACTTGTCTCATTTCATGCTGAGGACAAAATAGCTGATGTTTCATCATTAGACACCTGAGAGCTGCGAAATTGTTTTGATTTCTGTATGCCAGATGACGCTGCAGCATGTAACGTAGGCTATGTGGAATGCTTTTTTGCTGGCGATGAAGGTATCTTAACCCTTTGGGTGTTTTTGCTGGGCATGTACACGCCGCTGATCCATCCCACATGGTTCTTGACCTACATGTGTGGCGCCAATCTTATGTTTGATATTTCGCACTCATATTCTACACTACTGGTTGTTAAAAGGGGCTGCCATCTCTATGGAGTCTCCCAAAGTTATTTTAAATTGTTTCTGCTTACCAGTGCATACGACTCAACGTGTTTACCTCTTGAGCACTCGATCGCAAGCTTGCATGAGTGTCTGCTACCTTCAAGGCATGCAGTGTGAGGAGATGCTATCGTTTAGCATCAGTTCTTCAGTAGCATCAGTTCTGAAGTACCAGTCTTTTTTTTTTTTTTTGCCTTCGGTTGTTGTATGCATTGTCCCATACGCTGGGGTGCAGTAGTGATTTCAATATGGCCGCATGCACTACCTCTTATGTCAGCAACTGCTCAAGCGTTTCTTCTTCTGATGAGACGTGCTTTTGGGACAACAAATTGATAGCCATGAATATTGGTGGATATTTTTCTCGATCTCTTGGTGTAGTGTATTCGTGTGCATACTGTCGGTGCGAGTAAACAGACAAAATGTTGCTTGCAATAAATTTTTGCTGTATTCATGAGTTTTCAATAGCTTGCTAATACTGGAATCTGCATTAAGACAATCACCACAGGAGCACAGCTTTTGTGGAAAAATTCGACCCTTTAAAGGTTAAAATTAGATCTAGTACTTTCCGTCTAAAATGTTGACCTTGTAAACATTTGCGTTTTTTTTAACAAGGGTAGTATGATTGTACTTATTCAGAGAAGAATGAATTGCTACTTTTTGCGATGTTGCGTCCACGAAGTTGTCCCGCACCTCGACGTGACAGGGTCTGCAGAAAAATGCAGAAAAGAAATGAAACGAGGGCTGTCTTCGGGAAAAAAACTGAAAAACAACCCTGGGAACGAAGAGGGGTCCAAAGAAAGAAAAAATCGCAAGCAAGGAGGAAACCGTCTCCCCAACTTGAACGGAGGGACAGTGGCCCAGACTGATGGCCAATAGGACCAAGGGACAGAGAAAAAACGTTTTTGTATTGATGCTTTGAATATAGTAAACTGTTTCCTTTATTACCAAAGATTTCTAGTATCACTTCCTGATGAGTTTCCATTAACAAAGTGAATTCGAGAAAATATTACGGTCCACCTGTCAAGTCACCTTTTGCCCTCGCTTGATTATTGCATGCATGTGGTTGCCTCTTTGAGTAGCGCGTAATATTCAATGGCCCATTTGATTTACTTGATTTTATTTCATCTAGCCATTGAATATGTGCCACTGGCTATGTGCCCAATCTTGGCCAATCGTCTAGAATGGGTACATGCTATTGTAATCCAAGAGGTATATAAATTGTTTAATGCAGCCAAATATATGTCATGCTTTTGTGCGCACACCTATTACAGTAAAACCTCGTTAAACTGTACCCACTTAAACAGTAGTTTCGTTTTAAAAGTGCTAAAGTGAACTTATCGACTCAGCGACTATTGAACATAATGCATTTTGTATCTGCGTGAACCGTACCAGCTTATTGCATATGTATTGGCTAGCACGTAGTGTTTCCACTTTTCGTCCCCCGCAGGGGCGTCTGCGTCAGCAGGCGTTTGGTGTGTTGCGACACCACATACCCGAGCACACGAGGGTTGGACCCTCCCGCGTGTAGCCGTGCGCGGCTTAGCCGTGTCTGGGGAAAGGGGGATCCTGGAGGTTGGGCTGATGCTGGGTGCTTGGACCTTTAAGGCCCCCCGGCGGAGGCAACATACCTCTTTGGCCTCTGCTTCGCATAGACGGCACCCCCGGACTGACCCACCCGGGGAAAATCGGCAGTCGCCTTTTCCTGTCCTCCTCTCCAACCTTCGTCTTTCTCTTTCGCCTTTTTCATCTTTCCTGTCTTCTCATCACTTCTCCTCACTTCCTAGTTTCCTGGCGGCAAGGGTTAACCTTGTGTGGCTAGCCAGCCTTGGTTATGCTGTATTTGGTTATAGCAGCGATGTACGGCTGGCATTGGCAAGGTTTCTCTAGCAGGAACTTCTGTCGCGTCCCCCTGTTGGGCTCCATGGTGGGTGGTCGGCATCGCGACCGAAAACCCAACTGTACCTATGGAAAACGCTTTTCCTCAACTCCCTGATCGCCCTCAGAAACGAGGGCGCACCGAAGAGGTCTTTCAGTTTTTCGGACGCCAAGTCCACAATTTTCCTCGTTTTCACGTGATCCACGCAGAAAAACCAGCTAAAGTGCGAACAATCTCACCGTTCCTTGTATCGAAGACTCTTACTGAAGTTTTTGGTCCAGGATATAAGGCGTCGAGGATGGCTAGCGGTGACCTCCTCTTGGAGCTCCGCGATCAGAAGCAATTTGAGAAACTGCATAAACTAGTATCATTTGGGGAGACCCAAGTTGTAGTAACCCCACACCGCACGATGAATACCTCCCGCGGCGTTGTCTCGGACGATGATTTGCTGGAGCTCACTGAGGCTGAGCTCTTGGACGGCTTCAGTGAACAGAATGTCATAAATGTCAAAAGAATTAAGATGAGGCGAGATGGAAAAGAAATCCAAACCAAACACTTGATAATCACCTTCGGTTCGAGTGTCCTGCCCGAGTCAATCGAGGCCGGGTACATCAAGCTCCGTGTTAGGCCGTATGTGCCAAATCCCCTCCGATGTTTCAAGTGCCAGCGTTTTGGCCACAGTTCGCAGAGCTGCCGAGGCCGCCAAACTTGTGCGAAATGCAGCGCGCATGAACACACCTCTGAAGCTTGTGAGAATTCTCTCCACTGTGTAAACTGTGATGGGGAGCACGCCGCGTACTCGCGGTCGTGTCCATCCTGGAAGAAAGAAAAAGAAATCGTAACGATCAAAGTAAAACAGAATATCTCATTCAAGGAGGCACGCAGGCGGGTTTCATACCTGCCCAAGAAAAGTTTTGCCGATGTGACGCATCAGGGGGCAGTGACACAACGGTCACCGGCGGCTGTCCGACCCACAACCAGTGAGTCGGCAGTTACGCCATCCGCCCCCGCGGCGGTTGCAGCTAGCGCTGCTCCGTCAACCCAGCAGACAGGGCCACAGACCCCGAAGGTGGGTGCAGCCGAGGCTGCCCCAACCTCCCCGGCCCCTTCCAGCGCTGGCAGCAGCCGGCGCAGCCAAATCCCCCAGGGAGCCCCATCGACCTCCGGGCTGGTGGGCGCAGGGGTCTTGCCCTCCAAGGCGGGACCCTCGCTGGTAACTTCTCGCTCGCAAGAGCACGTGTCCGGCGCCTCACAAGAGGCAATGGACACTACACCTATACTCAAGGCGCACCAAGCGCCTAAGGAGCGGCGAGGCTCCCTCGAACGCTCCAGAAAGGGCAAAACCCCGGTTACAGGGCCTCGAAAGAGCTCTGTAAACTAAGGCATCACTTCCATTTCCGTAAACACAGCACCAATTTACTTTAAATATGGATACACAAATTATTGAATGGAACGTCAGAGGTCTTCTTATAAACCTTTATGACGTACAAGAACTCATCCACAAACACAATCCGAAAGTGCTGTGTTTACAGGAAACACACCTAAAACCAAAATACACAAACTTTCTTGGACAGCATATTAATTTACGGAAAGATCGCGATGATGCTCTCGCATCATCGGGCGGTGTCGCCATTGCTATTCAGAAAGCCATAGCGTGTCAACGTTTGCAGCTACAAACGTCCCTTGAAGCAGTGGCGGTTCGTGCTGTTCTCCTAAACAAACTTATCACTGTCTGCTCGCTCTACATACCCCCACATTACAAATTAACTCAACATGAATTTCAGTCCTTCATAGATGAATTGCCAGAACCTTACGTTGTCCTTGGGGATTTCAATGCGCACAACTGCCTGTGGGGCGACTCTCGTATAGATGTGCGAGGTCGTCTTGTTGAACAGTTCCTTTTCTCTTCTGGTGCGTGTCTGCTGAATAAGAAGGCACCCACATATTATTCTCTCGCAAACAGAACATTTTCTTCAATTGACCTCAGCCTAGTTTCCCCGTGCATACTGCCTGAACTCGAATGGGAAGTTATCAACAGTCCTTACGGAAGTGACCACTTTCCCATACTGCTAAGAACACCTAAAGAAAACAAATATCTACCACAGGCTCCTAGGTGGAAGATTGATACAGCTGACTGGGAGAAATTCAGAGCTCTCACTAGCATCTCATGGGCTGACGTGTCTTTGTTAGAAATTGATGCTGCTGTGGAGTTTTTTACAGCCTTCGTAATAGATGCCGCATCTAAATGCATATCGGAAGTAAATGGCTTGGCGTGTAAATGGCGTGTCCCGTGGTGGAACGACGAATGTAGGATCACTCGAAAGAAACGGAACAAAGCGTGGGGCTTGCTACGCACCTCTCCCACTGCGGAGAATCTTGTTAACTTCAAGAAAGCAAAGTCCCAAGGTAGGAGAACGCGCCGACAGGCCAGGAGAGAGAGTTGGCAAAAGTTTTTATCGGGCATCAACTCGTATACAGATGAGGCCAAAGTATGGAACAGGGTTAATAGAATAAGAGGGTGGCAAACATATTCACTCCCTTTAGTAAACACAGAAGGCGATACCCTGCAAGCTCAGGCAGACTCACTTGGGGAGCACTTTGAGCGCGTGTCGAGCTTAATCAACTATTCCCAATCCTTTTTTAAACTTAAAGAAATATAAGAACATAAGCCAATCTTACGAAAATCCAGACAGAATGAGCCGTATAACCAGCCTTTCAGTATTGCCGAGTTGAGAGCTGCATTGAACACAGGCAAAAGCACTGCACTGGGACCTGACCGAGTCATGTATGTCATGATCAGAAACTTACATACTGACACACAACTTACACTTCTCACACTGTTCAACACTATTTGGGCTGCGGGATACCTCCCATCCACATGGAAAGAGGCGATTGTGGTCCCTGTTCTTAAGCAGGGTAAAGACCCTTCCTTGGCGGCAAGATACCGCCCGATAGCCCTCACAAGTTGCCTTTGTAAGGTATGTGAAAAAATGATTAATCAGCGACTCATTCATTTCTTTGAACAGAACAAAATGCGTGATCCCTGTCAGCGTGGCTTCAGAGAGGGGCGCTTCACAACTGATCATCTTGTGCGTATTGAAGGAAACATTCGTGATGCATTTGTACACAAACAGTTTTTCATATCCATATTCCTCGACATGGAGAAGGCATACGACACAACGTGGCACTACGGGATCTTGAGAGACTTGTCAGAAATGGGCATTCATGGTAATATGTTAAACCTAATAGAAAGCTATTCGTCAAATCGTACATTCAGAGTAAAAGTCGGTAATGCATTGTCACATCCTTTTACGCAGGAAACTGGTGCACCCCAGGGAGACGTGCTCAGCTGCACTCTCTTTATTATTAAGATGAACACACTACGTGCTTCACTGCCACCGGCCATTTTTTATTCCGTATACATAGACGATATACAAATAGGCTTCAATCCTGCAACCTCACAGTATGCGAGAGACAGGTACAGCATGGCTTGAACAAGGTTTCCAAGTGGGCAGACGAAAACGGATTTAAAATCAACCCCCACAAAAGCTCTTGTGTTCTTTTTACTAGAAAAAGAGGCCTGGTTCCAGATCCTTGTGTTCAACTGTGTGGACATCAAATACCTATCAACAAAGAACACAAATTTTTAGGTATTATACTAGACTCCAAGCTTACTTTTATACAGCACATTAAATATCTTAAAGAAAAATGTCTAAGGACAATGAACTTACTTAAAATTCTATCCCACTCAACATGGGGTAGCAACAGGAAGTGTCTGATGAATGTTTATAAGAGCCTAATTCGATCACGATTGGACTATGGTGCCGTCGTATATAACTCTGCCGCTCCGAGCGCACTAAAGATCCTAGATCCTGTCCACCATCTAGGTATCCGCTTAGCCACTGGCGCTTTCAGAACAAGCCCGATTGAAAGCTTATACACAGAATCAAATGAATGGTCGCTCCATCTACAGAGAACTTACATCGGCATTACATATTTCCTAAAAATACATTCCAATCATCAACATCCATGTTTTAACACCGTTAACGATATGACATGTACTACGCTTTTCCATAACCATCCCTCTGTAAGACAGCCTTTCTCGCTTCGTGTGAGGGAGCTTAGTGATGAAATGCATGTCCCACTCCCCGAACTTCGCCTAATGCATCCAACCAAGCTGTTACCACATTGGGAGTGGCAGCTGATAGAATGTGACATATCCTTTTTAGAAGTAACAAAACACGCACCAGAGATCGAAATCCGAATGCATTTTCTAGAACTCCAGCACAAGCACTCCTGCGCAGAGTTCTACACAGACGCTTCGAAGTCAAATGCCGGGGTGTCTTATGCTGCCTTCGGCCCATCCTTCTCAGAATCTGGTGTACTGCATCCAGAAACAAGTATCTTTACGGCCGAGGCCTACGCATTACTGTCTACTGTGAACCATATAAGAAAATCAAAACTTCCAAAAGCAGCGATTTATACAGACTCCCTAAGCGGTGTGAAGGCCTTGATGTCAATCTATACACACAAAAATCCTGTACTTAATGAACTCTACACCGTCTTGTGTAAAGCGTACATATCTAACCAGCGTATCATTATATGCTGGGTGCCTGGCCATAGGAGCATTGAGGGTAACGTTCTGGCGGACGAGATGGCCACGTCAATCGCATCGCAAGCTGTTAACCCTACCGCTGAGGTGCCTGTCACAGATCTGAGGCCTTTCTTGCGAAGGAGGCTGCGAGATCACTGGCAACACATGTGGGACACGGAAACGGATAATAAGCTCCACTTGATAAAGCCACAGTTAAGATTCTGGCCCTCGAATACTAAATCGCGCCGAACAGATGTCCTATTCTGTCGTCTAAGAATAAGACACACATTTGGCACCCATAACTTTCTACTCACCGAAAGTGAGCCTCCAACCTGTGGTAGATGCGGGGAGAGGCTGACCGTACTCCACGTCCTCCTGGAGTGTCGGGAAGCCGAATCTGAGAGAAAGAGACATTTTTCCTTAGCATACTGACAGCACATTCCTCTTCATCCTGCAACGTTTCTTGGTCCAGAACCGCTTTTTAATATAGACACAGTCCTAGGTTTCCTCAGAGATGTGGTCTTACATGTTATTAGTCCCATGCATTCGTAACGCCTCCTCTCTCCAGAGGATGCCACTGCGATAATTGTTTTGCATAGCACATGCCTCCAGGCCCTTGCGTTTCAAGGGCTCTAAGGAGGTAGTAGTGCTCTAGCATTTCTTATAATCTGATATATTTTACCTATCGTATCATTCTTTTTAAATGCATCTAAATGTTCATAGTACAAGTCATACGTCATCGCCATAATTTTATTATACAGATTTTACGCACTTTAGAGCGTATATTTTAAGGCCCCTTTACAGCCACGTCACACCAACTTCATAGTAATTATAATTACACTGCAAACTCATTACCACAGACATGGCGCTCTTTGGCCATACGTGGCTCTTGCGCCATAAAACCCCATACATCATCATCATCCGCTTTTCGTCCCAAAATCATGGTGGTATGTCGGCCCGGCAGAACAACGAGCCTCAGAGATCAGAATGGCCTCCAAGCGTAAACGCAGAGGGTGCTTGGAAGGGTGAAGCCACATCACCACTTCGGTGCCTTGCCAGAGTCGGAGCATTGTGGCCCGTGTTGTGGTGTTGGGCAAGCTAGGACAGAAACGGGATGCTCAGCATGGAAGAAAAATTGGACATTGTTCGTACTATCGAACATGGCACGAAGAAGTCGGTGCTGGCACGCGAGAGGGATCTACCGTTGACTATGGTGTGTAGCATTTAGAAACGCGAAGAAGTTGGTAGGCAATGCTGCTGCAACTGAAAATAAATATGTCGGCTACGAGGTTCGACTTTTCGCCATCGTTGCCTCTGTTATTGCCAAAGTGTCTCCTAACGACAATGGTGAGGACGACACGGAAAGCGACAGCGCGGGTGATTCAGGCTTGGCAGTGGCACATGTTGCGCGTTACCGTCTGCCAGGGTGCTTGCCGAAAAGAGGAAACTGGCGAAAAAGCTGGCTCATGGCTTCAGTGAGTTTGAGGCCGTCGTCGTCGCTGCTAGCCCACCGCAGCATCAGATGAAAATAACATGCTTTTGTCACGCAAAGTGCATAAATACTGCATAATTTCTGCCTTTTCATCACAATCTCTCATAGTTCCATTTTTGACAAGTAAGTGGGCGATCTTGCGCTATTTCGGTTAAGCAGTACTACCGTTTAGTGCATACTTTTTCCAGCCAACTACGGTTTACTGAGGTCTCACTGTTTCGCCATTTCTTCCTTTTACAAGCATCCAACATTGCTTTTGTCGTTGCAACATTGCTGCACTGACATCTGGCACTGCGCATCCACCTGAATTCGTATTTGCATTTCAGAATTAGTTATGCATGATGGTAGTGCATAACCAGTCCGTGAGATTATGATCATGCACCACACAGCTCACAGCTTCAAACATTACTTGATACCCGCCGTGGTTGCTCAGTGGCTATGGTGTTGGGCTGCTGAGCACGAGGTCGCGGGATCAAATCCCGGCCGCGGCGGCCGCATTTCGATGGGGGCGAAATGCGAAAACACCCGTGTACTTAGATTTAGGTGCACGTTAAAGAACCCCAGGTGGTCGAAATTTCCGGAGTCCTCCACTACGGCGTGCCTCATAATCAGAAAGTGGTTTTGGCACGTTAAACCCCATAATTTAATTTTAAACATTGCTTGACATTACATGTTGCATAGGATGAAAATGTACAATTGGATGCATTATTTAGTTGTGTAGCATTTAATTAACTGTTCCACATAGGTGTTGCTTTAGATATGATTCCAAGGTGTGCCTTGGATATGCATATTTTTTCTCTGGATTTTTGTAGGTGATGCAGGCCTACTTCACTACACGTGGGCAAGTCTCTCTGGTAGTCAACATCTGCCCAGCCATGTCCATGCTTGAGGAGTCGCTGAATGCGCTTAAGTTCTCGGCTGTTGCCATTGAAGTGGTGCCATTGCAGCTGGAATCGCGCCATGTTCGCTGCAAAGAGGCTGTTCGTCGTTTGACTGAGCGGTGGCACCGTGCAAGTGGAGGTGAAGGGCTTCGTGATGGTTCCCTTGCACCAAATCTGGCCGAGGACGTAGCAGCACCTGCGGCCTTGGATGCAGATGAGGCTGAGGAGCTCTTCGAGACCATCGAGGCACTCGAGCGGGACCTGGAGGACACCCGAGGCCAGCTCAAGTGCGTGTTCATTTGATTCACCCTGCTGTGGTCTTGGTGCTTCAGCCAGTGTTGTCGCTTGCTGTTGTCAAGCAGTGTCACGAATTTGGGCGCTCTAGAAACTGACAGGAGACAGCGTGTACATGATAGAAAAAAAAACATTTATAAAACAAATATGAGTAAGAAAAAAACGACAAATATTACAAACAATAACTTTGTAAACATGTGCTAAATCTATATCCTAGCTATTAGTAATACACAACACCCCAACACTTAAGCTACAGTCTCTCAGTTCCTGATAAGGTAAAGAACAAACAGTCTGAAAATTACGACGTGCACAAGACTCTGTCGTAGCTCAGACGTGGTGCAGACGTTAGCCTTCATCGATTTCGCTTGACGGGGCTGGTCTCTGCATTGGTGGCAGAGCACCAGAGGCTTACGAGGCACAGACCTCAGCCTTCATCGATGTTGCTTGACAGGGCTGGTTCCCACAATGGTGGCAGGGCACCTGTGGCTGATGTGGGGCAGGACATGGCCCTACTCTGTAGTGCGCCTGGTCGATGACGGGGCTAGGCGGTTGCCTCTGTGGCACTGAATGGTGGCAGGTGATAGCTTCACAAGGCTGGACTGAGGCCTTGGAGCATTGCCATGGCACCGTAGCCAGGGCTCAGGAGCTGGAACTGTCGCTGGCAAACTCTGAGGTCCCCTCTCCATTCCAGGTCCCCAATGAATCCCAATCACATCGCCAGAGCACAGTTGGCAATGCGTTGCACCAGTCCATGTCCGTGTCAGCAATGCCCGCTCATCCATCTTTGCCTTTTTTTTATTCTTTCCTCTTCTCTCGTGCTTCAAGCGTTTCACGTGCTTCACACATCAGGTGTCCAAAAGGTGCTCCCAACTTCGTTTCACCGACTGGCATCGTCGTCATCTTCACACATTCACCCTGCTTTTGCATGTGTTTCATCAGTCACTCATGACAAACAGCCCTTGTAATTATAGTTTCCAGAGCTCCAATCTTGTATCTGAGATCTTTCTAGCAGACAGCACCTGTTATAAGCTCTGTGCATTTCTCCAGATGCAGTTGCATTTGGACCTAAAAGTACTGTTAATGCATGTAACGCCTGTATACCTTTAATTAGGGGTGGGCAAATACCAAATAGTATAGTTTGAATTGATTACTGAATCCAGTCAAGAAAGCTGAATGTCAGAAAATTTCTAACCAAATTTAATGCTTAACATTTTGGGCAAGAAAATATGGTACTGAACAAGCTTGGGAGTCTCGTAGCATTGCACAACAAGGATGTAGCAAGCTATCAGTAACTTGGATATATAGAAATCAAGACTGTGATATTGTTACGTTATGGTGACGGTGAAGAACGCGGTAGTAAAACTGAATCGCGATGCCCACAAAGGAAGTGACACTCGAAGCATGATAGTGGTGAGCACAGTCGGCCATCATGAAACTCTGATCAGTGGGTCAAGCATTTCGGCTTTTATACATGAGTCATCGAAGGTTCCAGAGTAATCGCTGGTGCCCGCTTGTCTTCCAGTAAGCACTACACAATTCGAGTCGTGCATATAACCAGATTACAAAAGCTTCGGTGATAACATACAGCGCATAGAACCATCGATGACATTCAAGAAACTTCCAATACATGCAGGCATTCCTGTGCTGAGCGATAATGTTTAACATTTGTTAGCTGATGAAAAACGATCACTTGAGAAAGATAAGTACACATGTCAATATACAGTACAGTCTACTCTTATTAAAGGGGCCCTGTACGACATTTTATTGAAGTCGAGAAATATGTTTGAAGTTAAATTAGACTATTTCAGAAATACTTTGCCACGAAAATTACTTCAATGCGTTCAGCTGAAGCCTAGTCAATGTCCCTTACACGGTGCTTCGGCTCCTTCAATGACTTGCACTGTGTAGGCTAAGGTAGAGCAGGGATGCCCACAATTCTCCGCCTACTGACCGTGGCGCTTAGCTCAACACATTTGAACTGCACGTTTTGGATGTTGACATAGATGCCATCATTTCTGGTTTTGGTACCTATGACGAGACACACGCTTGTCTTCAGCAAGCAGCAATGTGCTTATCGCCATGTTCTCATCGCGGCACTTTGCAGGGGTCGTGGTGTCTATGCTATTTAGCAGACCACATTTAGCAGACCACATCCACGTGCAAGTGTGGTGCGTATGCACAGCATTTGCTTTGTGCACGACGGAGCTTGAGTGCCTACTTGTGCTCATATGCTCCAGTCCGACCGTGCTGCATGCTCCAGACTGGCTTTGTCCTGCACCAGCTTGAGCGACAGATATTAGCCACATCCACTTTGCGCATTTTGAAGCACTATCAACAGCTCAATATGAAGTGAAGTCTGCCAAGGCATCTAACCAGGAGCGGCCAGGAGTGAGCACACACTGGCATGCGTCTGTGTGCCCTGACCTCAAGTTTAACATGGTTTGAGGCTAATTGAGTGTTCGAAAGTACTCAGAATCTGAATCGGCTACAACACCAATAAGCAGGGTGGCCAAAGTTTATTTCCTACATAGGTGGCCGAGTGTGAACAGACGATGATTGGCTTCTTCCAGAAGTACGTAATTATTATTGAAATTAAACAGATTTTATTAAACTTTAATAAACTCAATAAATATACACAGTAACAGGAAGAAGCGCAATGATCATAACATCCTTCTTGATTGATGACAGCTATTGGCCAATAGTAGCCGTATATGGGAATCTGTTATATTGCAAAATAAAGCATCCAGAAAAGAGTGAGGAACATAGTTCTGTTGAAAAGGGAGAGTTTGAGAAAAAAAGACTTCGCACTCCACGTGCCACGCACGACTGCAAAATTTGGCTGAGATGTTCACAGTAGTGTATGCTATCTGTGGACTGTTTTTTTCACCAAGCCCGAAGGATGGTTCAGTTGCTATTTAAAGGTAACACCAAATTAGTATGCCAGCTGTGATTATGGATCACTTCTACAATATGAAAGTCTGGAAAGTATTTTTTTTATCAGTAGGAAGATTTGTGGAACAAAATCAAGTGCTTTTCTTTTTCTCTGACACTAATGAATTAGTGATATCAGAGTCCTTCCATTTTTTTTTTCTGGTCACGAAACTGCCGCCTCAGTTTCATATAGAGCCAGTGCCCGCCGCTAGGGGCGCAACCGTGCATAAGAGGGCATGCGAACGCCGCTGCCGCTGTGGTTGTGTGTGGGGCAGCCTCGGTATTCTAGCTTTCTCAACTTCCTCAACCATCGCTTTAGTTTCACCTAACTATTTTTAACATTGAATATGCTTAAATTACTGCCTGAGCGCGTCTTCTGCCATGATATGAGCACCCGGGACGGAAAAAAAAAGCCGCCCATAACATGGAGCTTGCGGCGGTCTCAGACAAAAAAAAAAAATTTAAATCTGGGATTTTAAGAGCCAGAACCACGATACGATTATGAGGCACGTTGTAGTGGGGGACTCGGGATTAATTTTGACCACCTGGGATCCTTTAAAATGCACCTAAATTTAAATAAACGTAAATAAATGTCTGAATGAGATTTAGGCAGGATTAATGCAAGACAAATTTCGCTACTAAATGTCTTTAAATGCACCGAAAGGTCTGCAAAACGATGCCATTTCTGAATGAGATTTAGGTAGGATTAATGCAAGACAAACTTGCTAAATGTCTTTAAAATGCACTTAAATTTAAATAAACGGGTGTTTTGCAGTTCGCCCCCGTCGAAATGCATCCGCTGTACAAGGCAGGGCGGTCTCGGTCCAGATATCTTCATCATCGCCGTTCGCCTCAACACTTCGGTGGGCTCCGTTTTTTTATATTTACCTGAAATTAAACACCGCGCATTCGCAGCAAAGCGCCAGTGGTCCCACTTATCACCAGATGCAAACATATGGGCTGTTGCAACCCCGCTTACCCGTAAGTAAGCGCCAACTCTCCGTTGCGCATAGCGCCAGATTGTTCGCCGAGCACAGCTGTTCACTTTCTGTTAAACTGTGGCAGAGAAGGACTCTGACTGTGGGCAGTATGTTATAAGGAGATCAAAATAATGAAATTGTTATTGCAAAGGGCTGCTACCGTAGAACACTTAATGACAAAGAAAAGGAAATTGAGCTGCTCCATGCGCTTAAGATTTCTCTGCAAAGCGATGCCATTTCTGAATGAGATTTAGGTAGGATTAATGCAAGACAAACTTCGCTACTAAATGTCTTCGGTGCGGCTTTTACCAACGGATTAAGGCGAACGTGAAGTGTTAGGACCTGAACAGTTGAAACTAGCTGTATTGTAATTAGGCAACTGCCTTAACAAGCAGTCGTTTAGAAGCGTCAGTAAGCCCAGCACTTATTCACGCTGCTCGTGGTTCCGACGCAGAAACGACGAGACTAGGTATTTTGGTTCGTAATGCGCAACTATTTACAATATGTTAAAAACTTCATCATTCGATTAAGAAAAAAAATAGAACGCGATCATTTATTTATCATGTAAAATAAGCGGAGCGAAATACAGACGGCAAATAGGCGTCCGGTCACGAATGGTCCACTATTCACAATGCAAGGAGTTTGTTAAAAGCGTGACACTGATATAATAAGCATAAAGAAATAACATCAAACGTGAGAGATGTGCATTGGGGGGCAGGAAACAAACACCAGCAAACGAATGGCAATAAATACAGAATGCATAATCGATTGTTCCTATAAACAAGAAAGTGTAAAGCATAAGCATTTCATAACACATGGCAAAACAACCCTCAAACGAACACAAGTAGCCGCATCACAAATACAGCATATTTTTTTTAAATGGCTTGTTAGAGATACCACCATTCTACTTCTTCAGCTGTTACATCGTTGTCCCACCCGCACTTGCTGTTACATCGTTGTCCCACTCGCCTCGCACTGCGCGTGCTGCGCACGCGTTTCGGTACACGAACCATGCCCTCTGTGGCACAGTGGCGCCGCGTCGCGGCACCTTTGGGCAGCATATGAACCTCCTCCCATAGCGTGACGACGGAGTTTCGTGACCAGAAAAACATGGAAGGACTCTGGTGATATTCTGTTGTACTGAATACCGATGAGGTTGTCGTTTTAATGGTAGCAAAGTAAAACTCTTGCTTGGGCTAGTTGGTTCATGCATGAATGAGTAAAGGCAAGGCGCAAAAGACCAGCACTGAAGAAGGACACAATCTACAGGACTGGCGCCACTCAGTGGTGGACCTATGTTTTGCGGCAATCTCATTTATTGCAAAGAATGTCTTGTTTTCAATTTTTCTCCAAAATACATGAGGGCTACCGAACTTTACGGTAGGTGGAGTATTGTAGGGCCAATCTGCACGACAAAAAAGACCGTGCACCACGTGACACGATCACTGCTTGGTGTGTAGTCGGCGCCAACAGCAGAGAGCAGGCGCAGTCCACGCCGTTTCCTTGCCAGATTTGGCGCGATTTGTCACCCATCAAGTTCTGAAATCGGGACGGCCACGGCAAGTTCTTGGCTCTCACTCCCCCCACCTCTGCCCTCGTTCATCCACCGTCCACGCAATTGCACGTAACAGGGTCATGACACTTTCGCACTTGTTAGTAAACGAAGCAGCACCACATGTCACATGCTTGCAGACAGGAATGTCTGCTCGCTATATTAAAGCGAAAGCCGTACTACGCCAGCCAGCGAACCAGTTCGGCTCGTCGCGCCGTATGCCGTATGTAGGCAGTCGTATGCCATATGCTGTGGCCGACGAACGACCTTGAGCTGCTGTTGCCTAGCAACGCCGCAGCCGCGCTCCAACAGATGGCCACGCCGTCGCCGCTCGCTCCACCAGATGTGCCGCTGGGGTAGAGGGAAAGGAGGTGCCACCTTGCGGGGTGTATATATGCGCTTCGCCTCAGTGTATTTAGTCATTATGGAGAGCACGAAAGAGACGCACAGCTACAGAACGAAGCGAGGAAGAGACAACGCGCTCAAGAGACACTAGAAGAACGCACCGCACGACTCGAGAAGCGTCGTAATGAAGATGCGGCTAGAAGTCGTGCCACGTCCCGGAGTGACTCTTCAACTGTGGAAGAGACTGCTTTTGCAGCTCTTGCTTTTGCAATTCAACTAGGGTTAACCAGAGTTACACCACAGGCAATTTTTCTGCATATTTTATACTGGCCTGCAGAACAGAATGGCCAGATGATCAGTAACATCAGTCGTTAGTGGCGTTAGGTTTGGAAGTGCCCTCTACACTACATCCCGCCTTCGCCTTGTTACAAAGGTGGACCAATTACAGGCTAATTACAGGTTCAATCTTTTTGGTGTAAAAGCATGTTGACCCGATCGAGTGTACCACAAACAGTGACTTGGAGTCCGGGTGTGCACCGTCCCCGGGCAGTCTGCATCTGGTAAGGAAGGCTCATTTTCCAGCTGAGCCTCCGGAGAAACCACACCGCCAGGCTCAGCAGCAGTTCTCCCACACTGTCAGTTGTCTCCACTGTGTCTGGCACTGGCGACAGTTTTCTCGCACTGTCAGTTGTCTCTGCTGTCTCTGGCACTGGTGGCAGTTTTCTTGCACTGTCAGTTGTCTGTGCTGTCTCCGGCACTGGTGACAGTACCCTCGAACCAGGTGACTCGCTATGACCAGCAAAGGGAGCAAGCAGACAACAGTTCTGCTGAATCACACCGTTTGATTTTCCACCACGTAGCATCATGGACGCTGACCATGACTAAGCACTCGAGCAGCGCACCTGGCATCTGTCACCCAGACGCTGTGGCTAGGTTGTAGACCTGGTAGTGGTTGAGCACCATGGTGAACGTTGCAGTCTGTGGTCTGCCTGTGCCTAACAGCTTTGCCGTGCTCTGTGAAGGTTCTATGGTCGGGTTGTTTCGGAGTTAGATGATCACAAAGTTTTGGCAAACGAGTGCGCAGGTGCCGACACATCAAAAGCTGAGCAAGAGTGAAGCCTGTTTAACCGGGAGTGTTCCGTACACCAGCAGAGCCATGTGATCGTCAACATTTTTCCTCCACAGTTCCTTCACCATTTGCACTGCACGTTCCACTTCCCCATTTGACTGTGGAAAAGCGGGGCTACTCGTGCAATGAGTAAAGCTGTATGTCAATGCGCAACGAAAACTGTGGTCCGTTGTCGCATCGAAGACTTTCAGGCACGCCAAATCTGGCCATAATCACTGATCTGCTTGACATTCCGCACAGAGTCAGTAGTACTTCTGGAAACCTTGAATAGTAGTCGACTACTAACAGGAAGTACTGACCTTCAATATGGAAGATGTCTGCCCCGACTTGTTGCCATGGGAGCTCTGGGGTATCCGTCCGTATCATGGGTTCTGGCCTCTTCTGTCCCACAGTTGCGCATTGCTCACACTTTTCGACCACTTCCTTAATCCTGTGGCTTATTCCAGGCCACCATACCGACTAGCAGGCTCTCTCCTTAGACCGAGCCATTCCGAGATGATTTTCGTGTAGCATTCCTAAGACCTCTGCCTTAAGAGCTGCAGGAACAACCAGTCTACCTCCTTTCAACAAAAGCGAGTCAGCAACAGACAGTTCACTGCGGTATTTCTAGTACACTGACAAGCTTACTGTTGGTCTTGTCTTAGATGGCAAACAGTAGTTGCAGAACTCCACCAAGGCAGAGCAGACGCCATCAGATACTTGATGCCTTCACATGGCTTCCAAGTTAACGGGCACAGTCTCGCCAGCGGTTTCCACAACCACTTGCATGTAGCTTTCAAGAGAAGCAATTTCATCAATTGCAGCATCTGAAGAGGGGAGCGGAGCCCTTGACAATGTGTTGGCAGTAGCTAGCAGCTTGCCCAGAACGTACAGTACCTTGAACTGATAGCGCTTCAACTTGAATCTGCAGGTGTTGTATCCTGGGTGGTAGCAAATCTACCTCCATCTCACCCAGAAGTAGTTAACGTCTGATGGTCGGTTTCAACAACGAATAGGAGGCCCCGAAGAAATTTGTCAAAATGCTGTACGGCCCACATGACAGCTAAGGCCTCCTTTTCAGTCCGGCTGTATCTCTGCTCAATCTTAGTGAGCTAGCATGAAGTGAAGGCCACAGCTCGTCTTTCGCCCCTTGGTTGATCATGCATCAGGACCACTCCAAGCCCAAAAGAACTTGCATCGGCAGAGACCACTGTTGGGTGAGTTGGGTGATAGTAGGTCATGCAGGTTTTCGAAGAAAGCGTACCTTTTACTTTTTCGAAGGCTGCTTGCTGAGGTGGTCCCCACATTCAGGTCCTCTTGCTCAGTTCTCGAATCAGGGCCAACATGTCCGACAGATGTGGCAGGAATCTTGCGACATGATTTACCATTTCCATGAATCTTAGAACGCCTCCGACATCCATGGGTGGTTCTATCTTCTGAACAGCTTCAATTTTAGCTGTCTGGTGGGATGCAATCTGCAGAGACCACAACACCCAGGAATTTGACGCTTGACACACCGAACTTGCACTTTTCCTTATTTAGGGTAAACCCTGCCTGGTGTAACTGGTCCAACACCTTGCCAAGTCTTCTGTCGTACTCTTCTCGATTGCGACCAAACACCAAAATATTATTGATCATGTTAACCATGCCTTGCTGGTCCTCCAAAATGCTGGAAATCCGGCGCTGAAAGTACTCTGGTGCAGATGCGATGCCGAAAGGTAGGCGGCAAGAGCACTACCTTCCGAAAGCTGTTATGATATGGTAAGTTCCTGGCTGCATTCCACCAGCTTGACCTGGTGAAAACTAGGCATCGCGTCCAGCTTTGAAAAGACCTTCACCACTCCAAGGTGGCCCAGAACTTGTTCAACCGCTGGTAGGACGTGTCGCTCCCGGAGGACATACTTGTTCAATTTGGTCAAGTCCACACATATGCGGTAGCTATCGGAGTCTTTCCGCACCACTACCAGGCCAGCACACCATCGTGTCGGCTTGGTGATCTGCCTAATTATGCCCTGTGTTTTCAACTTGTTGAGCTTGCATTTTACTACAGGGCACAATAGTATATGTATCATTCTTGGTATGCTTAAGAAAAATGGAACAGCCTCTAGCTCTATGCGGATCTCGTACAGTTCCTCCAGCATGCCGAGACCTTCGAACAGCTCTTAAGTGAGGCCTTCGGTGGTGGACTTCTCGTCCTAAGTCACGCCTTCTACAAATTTGATGGCTTGCATTGCTTGAATGGCTGGAAAACCCAGCCGAGGCGCCATTTGCAAACGTACCACATACATTTTATGCTCAGCCGTTCACCCCCTCCATCTCAAGGTAGCCCAGAAGGTACCCAAAACCGCCAGCGGCTGCCCTCTGGGGCCTGTTAGCTTTGCTTCATGAGGGTCGAGACATGCAGGAATTGAAGAGTATGCTTGGTACAACAGAAACTTCCGTGCTGCTATCGACCTTGAACTTGAGCAGTGTCCCAATGACTTCCACGTCAACGTACTTAACCCGGGGCAGGTTGAGTGAGCCAACTTCATTCAGCTCTACAGCTGACACCGAAGAACGGCACACGGCTGCAAAGTGGCCCTTTTTTGGGCACTTGTTGCAGAGAGCACATCAGGCCAGGCATTCCATTCTTGGTTGGGACACTCTTCCACATAAATGACACCCATCCCCTGAGGCTGGAGTTGATGAAGCTTTGGCTGGTGCGGGAGCCATATTTCACAGGCTATAAGTCCTTGCTTTTGCAGCATCCACGCAGATGGACGAAAGCGCCGCACTCTCGCCGGCGGAGTCGCGCGCAATACGGCGTCTCCTGTTGACGCACCTGTATCAAAGCTTCTTCGAGACTGAGCTTTGAGCACCTGCACAGTTTGTCCGAGAGCTTGCTGTCAAGCAAGCTGATGACGAAAAGGTCACATATTAGTCTTTCCTCGACTACCTTTGAAAGGAGGTAGCTGCACCGTCAGGCCATGCCCCAAAGTGCGTTATAAAAAGCATTCACTGACTCACCTGATTGCTGTACCCACCGGTGAAGCCTATCGCTTCCATACAGCTCGTTTGCTGGATGAATGAAGTAAGAGTTAAACTTGCCAGTGACTTGCTTGAAATCCGCCATTTGCTCCTCCGAGACCTGTAGCGAGCTGAGAACTTCTCTTGCATGTGGACCCATGCCATACAGCAGTGTGCAAATGCGCACCTCTTCATTGGCAGTGTACAGGCCCGAAGCGTACAGGTAGTCTTCAAACTGGACGAGCCAGTGTTTCCACTGCCTTGGGTTGCTGAAGTCGAAGGGCAGGGGAGCCATTGGGTTCGATGCTATGAACACAGGAGCCGGCGCAATTGCTGGTGCACCTCACAAAGGATCATCTGTCTTCTTATCATTGTTGCTCCTGTTGTGCTCAGATGTCTGCTTCGACCGTGCCTGCTGTTGACGCACCCCTTTTACCACTGTGAAAGAAGCCGAAGGACGGCCACTTCTGACACCCTGTAGTGAATGAAGCAGCACCGCATGTCAGATACTCACAGGCGGGAATCTCTGCTCGCTTTATTGCTGCATATTTTATAACGGTCAACAGAACATGATCAGTAGCATCAGTTGTTAGTGACGTTAGTAGGGTTAGATGTGCCCTCCACATTACAGCGCCCTCCCTGTGAACCCAAAGCTAAGTCTTGTGACGGGTTGCTCGAAGCTACAAAAAGAGACTGGTGTGCATCTATAATTGGCGTCAGGAATGAGAGGCCGCCATATATGTTATGTCGCAAATATGGCAGCCGTGAACAACTTTGTTGCTACTCCGTGCACTCGCTTTTGCTTGTGAGTTGTTTTAATGGCTTTCCGTGTGTCGCGCGGCTGCTGAGGTTAGATATGGGTCGGTTTGGCACCAGACTGTAACTTTATTCACCAACGCCCGGTGGCGTATTTCCAACTGCTTGTAGGTACAGCGGGGCGCGGCACTTGCGGACACGACAGACGTTTGCGCGCATGCGCGAGTAAGAGTGGGTGTGAGAGGAAATGTGGGGAGTTTTGCTCCTTGAAAATACGACTCTGCCTAGGTACTACGGAGGAGTTTCTTGGCGCGCGTTGTATGCTCTTGTCCCTAGGCGTGCCGGCAGAAGTCGCGGGGCACGGTAGTGCTGAACTTACCACCGCAAGTTGGCGGCTCGAGGCAATTATATTTATTCAGTCATGTTTTTACTAATGAAAACAATGTGTCATTATTTCACATTATTGGCGGCGCCTCCAGGACACCAAAGCGGCAACGGGGACACCAAAGCTAGAAGCCGGACTGGTCTGTGGGTTGGGGCTTGCAGAGGCCTGCGCGTGCCAAGGGAGTAAAAGATCGGCTGTCCGCGATAGCGGACAGCCAATTTTTTATGCGAACACCCCCTGGCACACTTCGGCCTCTGCGGCCCCAACCCACGGGCCACCCTGCTTCCAGCTTTGATCCCCCCACTATTGCTTGGGTGGCCCGGAGATCCTGTGCCGCCTGCTTTAATATAACATCAGGTGCTCTCCTGAGGCCTCCGTTTGCCAGTTACATGTGCCCTCCTGGAGCAGTGCTTGTAAAAAATCTGATCTATCGCTGCGACGAAAAAGCGACCCACGACTTACACAACACCACTTAGAACATTGTCTCTTCAGACACAGCGATCACCAAGCGGCGTCCGCGCCCACTGCCTCACCGCACGGGCAGCCAGCGGAGGAGCGTATAAACCAACTCGACCGCACTCCACAATGCCGGCATGTCTAGGGGACAAACGAATACAACGCGCGCTAAGAAACCTCCTCCATAGTGCCTAGGCCGAGCCATATATTCAAGGAGCAAAAGCCCCCAGATTTTCTCTCTCACACCCGCTCTTACTCGCGCCTGCGCAGAAACGTCGAGCTCCGTCAAAAGTGCCGCGCCCCGCTCTACCTACTAGCAGTTCTAAAAATGCCGCCCGGTGAAGCAGTGCCAATTAGACCTAATGGCCTAGGCAGTGCGGCCATGATGAACATTCACCATTGGCTGATGTGGTAAGGAGCCGCAAGCTGTCGCGGAGTGTTTGTATGGGTGGCTCATCAGTGATTGGTCGCGAGATCGCACGTATGGATCAGGGTGACGGCTGCCGAAGCGGCGTCAACTTCGTGGCCACGTATCCAATGCAATCTGCATGCCTATTGGCGGCTCATCATCCTGACCTTTGCACTTTGACAAAATAGGTGCTGCTTTTGTTGCCGTTGCGTTGTCTCTTAGATCGGTTGTGTTGACCCAGATGAACCTTTCTTTGACAGAGGTGGCCTCGGCCAATATGGCACCATTCTTGGAACTTGACGTGTGCGCGCTCTCCGCATCGGGCCGACATGGGGGAGTGCTCCGCCTGCGGCACGCTCGTTGCTCCTCTTTTGCCAAAACTGAAGTGAAACGCTGCTTAGCGGCATCGAGCAAGAGGAGCTCCTCAATATAGGCGACATCTGGCACTGCGCGGGGCTACACCGAATATATCAAATCACAAAATCAAATATTAGATAGTCAATTTGTTAATTGAAATATTTGAATGTTCGTTTTGGTGATATTCGAGTATTCGCACAATCCTACTTTTTGAGAGAAATTGTTTGCATCATCATCATCAGCCTGGTTACGCCCACTGCAGGGCAAAGGCCTCTCCCATGCTTCTCCAACTACTCCGGTCATGTACTAATTGTGGCCATGTTGTCCCTGCAAACTTCTTAATCTCATCCACCCACCTAACTTTCTGCCGCCCTCTGCTACGCTTCCCTTCCCTTGGAATCCATTCCGTAACTCTTGAAGACCATCAGTTATCTTCCCTCCTCATTACATGTCCCGGCCATGCCCCCCCCCCCCCCCCCCATTTCTATTTCTTGATTTCAACTAAGATGTCATTAACTCACGTTTGTTCCCTCACCCAATCTGCTCTTTTCTTATCCCTTAACGTTACACGCATCATTCTTCTTTCCACAGCTTGTTGCATCGTCCTCAATTTAAGTAGAACCCTTTTCGTAAGCCTCCAGGTTTCTGCCCTGTACGTGAGTACTGGTAATACACAGCTGTTATAAACTTTTCTCTTGAGGGATAATGGCAACCTGCTGTTCATGATCTGAGAATGCCTGCCAAACACACCCCAGGCCATTCTTATTCTTCTGATTATTTCAGTCTCGTGATCCGGATCTGCGGTCACTACTTGCCCTAAGTAGATGTATTCCCTTACCATTTCTAGTGCTTCGCTACTTATTGTAAACTGCTGTTATCTTTCGAGACTGCTAAACATTACTTTAGTTTTCTGCAGATTAATTTTTAGACCCACCCTTCGGCTTTGCCTCTCCAGGTCAGTGAGCATGCATTGCAGTTGGTCTCCTGAGTTACTAAGCAAGGAAATATCATCAGCGAATCGCAAGTTACTAAGGTATTCTCCATTAACTCTTATCCCCAATTCGTCCCAATCCAGGTCTTTGAATACCTCCTGTAAACACGCTGTGAATAGCATTGGAGAGATCGTATCTCCCTGCCTGATGCCTTTCTTTATTGGGATTTTGTTGCTTTCTTTATGGAGGACTATGGTGGCTGTGGAGTTGCTATAGATATCTTTCAGTATTTTTACATACGGCTCGTCTACACCCTGATTCTGCAATGCCTCCATGACTGTTGAGGTTTCGACTGAATCAAATGCTTTCTCGTAATCAATGAAAGCTATATATAAAGGTTCGTTATATTCCGCACATTTTTCTATCTCCTGATTGATAGTGTGAATATAGTCTATTGTTGAGTAGCCTTTGCGGAATCCTGCCTGGTCCTTTGGTTGACGGAAGTATAAGGTGTTCCTGATTCTATTTGCAATTACCTTAGTAAATACTTTGTAGGACATGGACAGTAAGCTGATCGGTCTATAATTTTTCAAGTCTTTGGCGTCCCCTTTCTTATGGATTACAATTATGTTAGCGTTTTTCCAAGATTCCGGCACGCTCGAAGTCATGAGGCATTGCGTATACAGGGTGGCCAGTTTTTCTAGAACAATCTGCCCGCCATACTTCAACAAATCTGCTGTTACCTGATCCTCCCCAGCTGCCTTCCCCCTTTGCATAGCTCCCAAGGCTTTCTTTACTGCTTCCGGTGTTACCTGTGGGATTTCGAATTCCTCTAGACTATTCTCTCTTCCATTATCGTCGTGGGTGCCACTGGTACTGTATAAATCTCTATAGAACTCCTCAGCCACTTGAACTATCTCATCCATATTAGTAATGATATTGCCGGATTTGTCTCTTAACGCATACATCTGATTCTTGCCTATTCATAGTTTCTTCTTCACTGCTTTTAGGCTTCCTCCGTTCCTGAGAGCATGTTCAGTTCTATCCATATTATACTTCCTTATATCAGCTGTCTTACGCTTGTTGATTAACTTTGAAAGTTCTGCCAGTTCTATTCTAGCTGTAGGGTTAGAAGCTTTCATACATTGTCGTTTCTTGATCAGATCTTTCGTCTCCTGCGATGGCGTACTGGTATCCTGTCTAACGGAGTTACCATTGACTTCTATTGCTTCCTCTAAGGTCCTCTTCCTGAGTTAAAGCCGAATACCTGTTCTGTAGCTTGATCTGGAATTCCTCTATTTTCCCTCTTACCGCTAACTCATTTATCGGCTTCTTATGTACCAGTTTCCTCCGTTCACTCCTCAGGTCTAGGCTAATTCGAGTTCTTACCATCCTATGGTCACTGCAGCGCACCTTGCCCAGCATGTCCACATCTTGTATGATGCCAGGGTTAGCGCAGATTATGAAGTCTATTTCATTTCTAGTCTCGCCGTTCGGGCTCCTCCACGTCCACTTTCGGCTATCCCGCTTGTGGAAGAAGGTATTCATTATTCGCATATTATTCTGTTCCGCAAAGTCTACTAATAACTCTCCCCTGCTATTCCTAGTGCCTATGCCATATTCCCCCACTGCTTTGTCTCCAGCCTGCTTCGTGCCTACCTTGGCATTGAAGTCGCCCATCAGTATAGTGTATTTTGTTTTGACTTTTCCCATCGCCGATTCCACGTCTTCATAGAAGCTTTCGACTTCCTGGTCATCATGACTGGATGTAGGGGCGTAGACCTGTACAACCTTCATTTTGTACCTCTTATTAAGTTTCACAACGAGACCTGCCACCCTCTCGTTAATGCTATAAAATTCCTGTATGTTACCAGCTATATTCTTCTTAATCAGGAATCTGACTCCTAGTTCTCGTCTCTCCGCTAAGCCCCGGTAGCACAGGACGTGCCCACTTTTTAGCACTCTATATGCTTCTTTTGGCCTCGTAAGGTCACTGAGCCCTATTATATCCCATTTACTGCCCTCTAATTTCTCCAATAGCACTGCTAGACTCGCCTCACTAGATAACGTTCTAGCGTTAAACGTTGCCAGGTAAACTTTGCCAAATTGTTTGCAAATATTTTTTACTGTATTCGTGAGTTTTCAATAGTCTTTTACTACTGGAACAACAAATAAAAAATTGACCACAGGTGCATGTTTTTTTATTAGAAAAGTTTGACTCTCAAGGGTTAAGAGAATGACATGCCTCTTTACCCTTGTGGTTTTAGTGGCACATCCACAAATAGGAGGGGGTGCTAATAAGTTCCTGACTGACCAGAATGGAGAGAGCCAGAGTTATGAAACAACATATTTATTCGGCATAATCTCCCATGAGACCGATGCACTTGGTAAAGTGCAGTAGCAGCTTTTTTAAACCTTCCAAATAAAGTCCTTTTGTTGGGCTTCAAACCGCTTCTCCGCGGCATGTTTGACATTGGAAATGTCCTCAACACGTTGCCCCTTTAGGTGTTTCTTCAAGTTCGAGAACAGATAATAGTCTGAAGGGGCCAGATCAGGTGAATAAGGGTGTTGGCAGACCAAATGGAAAACAAGGGTGTTCAATCTGAAAGCGACATTGTTGGAAGTTTGCACAGGTGGATTTTCATGCAAAAAAAAAAAAAAAAGGGTAGAGTTTCTTTGATCAACAACTCTACGACAATTCATCTGTATTGCCTCCTTCAGCTGCTCCAGGAGGTTAGCATGATACTATCCAGTAATAGTAGTGCCCTGAGGTCAACCAACAGACTATATTCCTTGCCCCAGAAAATGAATGCCATGACTTTTGGGGCCAATTTCTGGCTGTGGAAAGTCTTTGGGTGTGGGGACCAACTCTGGCGCTATTCCTTCGCCTGTTCCTTGGCTTCAGAATCGTAGGTAGGTGTGGAGGCGCGATTCTCCTTGGTCACCAAACTAGCTAAAATGTTTTGTGGCTTGAAAATGGGTGAAAATGGTTTTTAATGCTGGAGATAACAAATCCAACACGATCCCATGAGATCTTCAGTATCTGGGCTATCCTTTTTGCAGATATTTGCCAGTCTTTATTAATCAGCTTGCGGACAGCATTGCAGATTGCCAGGTCAGTTGAAGTTGGTGGGGGCAGCCAGTGCAGGGCTCGTCTTCAATGGTGAAATGCCCAATCTTGAAATGAGAAAACCAGGTTTTGACAGTGCTGGTAGGAAAGACACTTCACTCCAGTGTTCATGACATCTCAGTGGGAATGTCCTTTGTCGATTTTCCTTGGCAAAACAAATTCATAAAGGTCTTAACTCCAATGACATGAAACTAGCTTGTGCCTCTACCATCACACTTTCTCACTGGAAACTTGTTTCAAGAATCATAAACATAAGTAACTGTGCAAACATCAAATATTAGGCTGTTACATGCCCCCACACATTTTACTATTTCATCTGGAAGACTGCAAAGCCTGGAACTTATCAGCACCCCGTCGTACAATAGTCATGGGAAGTTGTGTGAAGGCCATGGTGGCTATCTGTTCAGTAATCAACAGAGTAAGGTAGTTAGTTCCATGTGCTTAAAAGTTCGTGTTTGTATGCACAATGCTTCCATGTGGGCAAAATTTTATGCATTAACAACTTGTCAACATGGGGAGGTGCCTCCACACGAATACGGAAGCAATCACCGTAATCCATGCCCATTCACACCCTCTGTTAGCAGTATATGGCACTGCCTCAACCAAGTTTGTTCATGATCCAGAATCAAAGCTCTGCTTTTGCCAAGTGAACGAACATAAGATTTGTACTACCTTATGGTGTGGTTGAGGCATTATTTCGATCTACAAATTCCCTTGCACCATGTGTTTTCATGGTTTTATATTGGTGCTCCTATGGGATAAGTTTGATGCTATCTTGACTGAAGAGTAAGCACAGCTCTTGCGACAAAATTAGTCGAAGTCCTTCTCGGTAGGTAGCATGCAATGCAAGCGTATAGTTTTAGCATCTGTAGCTGAGATGCAAGTATTCTTTACGTCCTGTGCATGTGCATTTCAATTGCACGAGATTTTTACGTATTTGGAGCTCCTATGCATGTAAAAGTATACCTTAGATACCGTTTGCAGCGAGACTTTAACCCAAGCCCAGTGTCTGCATATTGCAAGTTCATGTGGTGGCATTTTAACCCTGCCAATTCACTTGTGAGCCCCTTAAGCAAGAATAAGACACCATGTCAGAAGACATTTTGCATTCACATGACCTGTAGCTTTATCACTTCAATACGCAACATCTCGTGTGAGCAGTATACCAATGCCTTGCAGGTGGGCACAGAAGATGGCTGCTGCAAACGAAGCCCAAGTCAATGACTACAAGGACCTGGTGAAACACTTAGAGCAGGAGCTGCGCAAGCAGCGCGATAGTGCTGACCGGGAGATGGCAATTCGTGTCCGCAATGCCTGCGAGATCACACGGCTTGAGCTCTACCGTCGGGTAATCATACCTTGTACACTGCACAGCTCTTTGCATTGTCCAAATGTCCAAGGCAGCTCTAGCGCACTGACAAATTTGCTGTCATTCAAGTGTTAGCACTTTGATGTTTTTCTTTTGCCTTCTACAAATACTGTTTTTCATTTCTCCTCATGGTTGTGTGCTCTAATCAATTATTTTTCTCTTCTCCATTACAGTTAAAAGGACTCTGAAACGATTATGACAATTTTGTACAAAAGTACTGAGTCGTTAGGGTATGGCCTCCTGATCATTAAGTGGCACATTTAAGCACTCTGTATAAAGCATGTAATTTATTATAAGGTTTCAAAAATATACGTTGCTACAGAGTGCAATGGCGCTGCCCCACCCCATTTGACACGTGTTGCCCATCTGACGTCAGTCACACTAAAGCCTTCCATCCAAATGCTAGCGCTTCTTTTGCTAAGTAGTACCAACCTTTGATGTACACCACTGTGCCCCGATCCATCGGTCATACAAATTCCGCTTTTGCAATTTCCGCTTCCGTGATTTTCAGTTCCTGAATTTTCGTTTGTTGCATGCTCGAACCTCTATGCAGCAGTCATGTTGCTTCTGCCTAAAGTCAGAAACTGGAACCACACAAGTTCTGCTTGACGCCGGAAACCGAAGGGGTGAGCAAGGGTGACGTGCGAAGGCGGAGGGTAGGTTGGCGGTACTTAAACTGGTCTGGGAAAGCGTGCATGGAGGGTCTTTAAGTTGGACGACCTGTCCAGTTAGCTACTGAGGTCGTGCCATCAATAATTTTTCCAACTTTATGGTGGATAAATGTTGTTCATAATAATTGGAATGTTGGTTAATTTGTTTCTATAAAACAAAGTAGCAGAGAGAGAATACACAATTTATCACTACACTCAAGCACTTCCCGCACTCAGCGAGTGTTGTGTGCTTGTGTTACAACGTGCTCAGTGTTGATGCGAGCTGTGCAAGCATTGTTAGACTCTAGCTTTCTTTTCGCGAGCATCATGGATCACCCTTGTTACACTGTGGGCTGCAAATCTAGCAATCAGTGATATGTCAAGCTGAGACGTCATATCCCTCTGCAATGCAACATGTGAGTGAAGTGCCTGCAGTGCATCGGGCTGTTGGTTTCTGATCGGCACCAGCATCTACGCATTTGCAGTGGTCACTTCATGCTGTACGATTGCTACTACAATAATATCGCGTGTCTGGTATTTGGGTAAGTGCAAGTGGACAGGGCATTTTATGGAATGAGCGGTGATGCAGACGTGAAAAGCCTGCACGGTGTAGCCACTTGGCAGCACAGAGCCCAACCAAATACAGAGCTGATGTAGCAATAACCAAGTGGATTCTACTTTGCTGCTGGTGTAAATTTCGGGTAGTAGCATTATCATGAATATGTTAATTGTTTAAAATGTTTTACACTTATTTAAGGGACTATTAGCTCTGTTTGGCTGGTGAAGCTCTGTGCCGCCACGTGGCTGGACCATGCGGGCTGATCAGGCCGCTCCCGTACATCTACATTAAGGCTCTTCCGTCACAGTAGTAATATGGAGGGGCTCTAGTTTAAGCCTCCGCCCATCCATCAAAATGCCCTGCTCGTCTGTGGTTACTGGAATACAAACACTCTCGGTGCTGCTTGAATAGCTCTCGATGGGGACCTGCGGCCAGGCAGCTAGCGAAGAGGTTGGAGAGGCTTTGCGCACTGGCTCCGAGGAAACTGGAAGTAGGCAACACGTCTTATCATGACGCTGAAGGTGGAGCTTAGCCCCAATCACTCGGCAATTGACTTGAGAAAAAGCATGGCTGTAGAGGAGAGTAACTTGTAATTGTTCGTAGATTTGTTAATATTAGACGCCTTACTTATATATTTGCGAAGGTTTTACTGTAGCTGTACCCTATGCATCTACAAAATTTGTCCAAATCATTTCAGGGACCTTTATAGGGTTCGGGAAAAAATCGGTGATCATTATGCGAGTAAATACAGTAAACCTGAGCCTGTACTTATCATTGTCCGCTCATCAGCAAGCGCTGGAGCCTCCACTTGTGCCTCAATTTAGGTTTGTGATTGAGCGATGTTCGGCCACTCCATTCTTTGTCGTCGAGGCTTGTTCAACTGCAATGAAATCATCTGTGCCATCGCCCAACAGTATCGCGATTCGGGACATTGTCACCATAGACCGCCACCATCTCAGCATAATCTTGGCATTGCCTCTTCAGACGTGGAAGTGGATCACTGCTAATTGGGGGTATGCAAACGCCCAATAGTAGATTTCGTATTGAATGTAATTTTTTCACAAAATTTAATGCTTACAAATTTTGGGCAAGAGAACACTGCTGCACATGCTTGGTAGTCTCCTAGCATTGCATAACAAGACTGTAGCAAGCTATCAGTAACTCAGGGACATTGCAATCTATTCAGTACAGTCTACTCTTATTAAAGGGAACACCAAATTAGTGTGCCAGCACTGGTTACAGCTCAGTTCTAGTACAGTAGAACCTTGTTCATACGTTGTGAAAAAAAAAAAACCGCGAGAGAAAGGTACTAAGAAAACGTACGATCCGAAGTAACTAAAAAAATTTGACTGACTCAACTATTGTTTACACCTACGTAATGCGAAGCGTCGCGCGGATCATTGCATCACGAGACGCCGACGTGCATCGACCTGGTGGTGCTCTAGTGGCCTGAGATGCGCTTTGTTGTTTTCCTATTGCGTGTTTTAGGAGGGCAATGGGACACCGAAATGAGATTGACCTGGTGGGCAGCACTAGATGCTACTGAAGCAAAACGTGATGCCCACATTGCACCGCCTGCAGAAGGGAACGGCAGCACATTTGTATTATCGTGTACTACCAATGCCTGCAGTATACTACCAATGGCACTATGCGCCATGCACTGTAAAACAGAGATGAAAGATGCTTATCACAGTTGAATTGGCGGTGATAGCTGCGAATGCGGTGTGCGATGACCCGAGCGGAGATTTGCTGGTACCAAAGGCAAGTATTGCGGTGATGCTGCCACGGCAAGCAGCTACATACTGTTCTTAGTCGCCCGGACCTTGTGCATTTTCTTGTTTATGTGGAATATAACGGCCGGAAAATGTATCACACGATCGCAGTTTGGCGACGTAGTGAACGTTGGTGCCGAAAAATCGTCTTTTCTGGGAACGTATGAACTGGTAAAAATAACCGTAACTCTATTGGGTTATATTTTGTGTTCTCAATTGCAAACATTGGCAGCGGGAAAACGTATGTAGCGGGAACATATCAACGAGGTTCTGCTTATATGGAGGTCTCTAAATTTTATTTTATGGTTGGAATTTCTGTTGAACAGAGTCAAGTTTTTTTTCTCGCAACCTAATGAATTAGTATTGTTCTGTTCAACTGAATACCAATAAAGTTCTCAGCTTAATAGTGGACCTGTTTTTCAGCAGTCTACTTGCTCCATAAAAAGTTTTGCTCTCAAGCCCTTCTGCACAATGCAGAAGGGCTGTCCAACTTTACACCGTGAGTTATAAGGCCAGTCCGTGCAAGAGGCAAAGTGACTGCACGTTACGTAACTTGATCACTGCTCTACGTGTATCCAATGCTGACAGTAAAGAGCAGGTGCCGTCAGCGCATGTGTGATTTGCCACCTGTCAAAGATTCTGAAATCTAAAGGGTCAGCACGTTCGTGCGACACCACTGGTCAATGTGGTAACGGGCTGCAAGCAGCCATGGAATGCTTGCTGCTAATATGTTCGGACAGGTGGCTCGTCAGTACTCAGTCTCAAGACCATGTGTGCAGTTAGACGGCTATTGAAGAGGTTTGAAGTTCGTCTCCGGGTATTCAACGCAATCCACGTACCTATCAGTGGCTCATCGGCCTGATCTTCGCACTTGCTTTCAGACTTTACGAAATACGCACTGCTATTATTGTCGTGCGCTGCAGTGACCATAGGATGGTAAGAACTTGAATTAGCCTAGACTTGAAAAGGGAACGGAAGAAACTGGTACATAAGAAGCCGATCAATGAGTTAGCGGTAAGAGGGAAAATAGAGGAATTTCGGATCAAGCTACAGAACAGGTATTCGGCTTTAACTCAAGAAGAGAACCTTAGTTTTGAAATAATGAACGCCAATCTTAGGGGCATTATTAAGGAGTGTGCAATAGAAGTCTGTGGTAACTGTTAGACAGGATACCAGTAAGCTATCGCAGGAGACGGAAGATCTCATCGAGAAACGCCAATGTATGAAAGCCTCTAACCCTACAGCTAGGATAGAACTGGCAGAACTTTCCAAGTTAATCAACAAGCGTGAGACAGCTGACATAAGGAAGTATAATATGGATAGAACTGAACATGCTCTCAGGAACGGAGGAAGCCTAAAAGCAGTGAAGAAACTAGGAATAGGCAAGAATCAGATGTGTGCGTTAAGAGACAAAGCCGGCAATATCGTTACTAATATGGATGAGATAGTTCAAGTGGCTGAGGAGTTCTATAGAGATTTATACAGTACCAGTGGCACCCACGACGATAGTGGAAGAGAGAATAGCCTAGAGGAATTCGAAATCCCACAGGTAACGCCAGAAGAAGTAAAGAAAGCCTTAGGAGCTATGCAAAGGGGGAAGGCAGCTGGGGAGGATCAGGTAACAGCAGATTTGTTGAAATATGGCGGACAGATTGTTCTAGAATAACTGGCCGCCCTGTATATGCAATGCCTCATGACCTCGAGCGTACCGGAATCTTGGAAGAACGCTAACATAATCCTAATCCATAAGAAAGGGGACGCCAAAGACTTGAAAAATTATAGACCGATCAGCTTACTGAACGTTGCCTACAAAGTATTTACTAAGGTAATCGCAAATAGAATCGGGAACACCTTAGACTTCTGTCAATCAAAGGACCAGGCAGGATTCCGTAAGGGCTACTCAACAATAGACCATATCCAGACTATCAATCAGTTGATAGAGAAAATTGCAGAATTTAACCAACCGTTATATATAGCTTTCATTGATTATGAGAAAGTGTTTGATTCAGTCGAAATGGCTATGGTGTTGGGCTGCTGAGCACGAGTTCGCGGGATCGAATCCCAGCCACGGCGGCCGCATTTCGATGGGGGCGAAATGCGAAAACACCCGTGTGCTTAGATTTAGGTGCACGTTAAAGAACCCCAGGTGGTCAAAATTTCCGGAGTCCTCCACTACGGCGTGCCTCATAATCAGAAAGTGGCTTTGGCACGTAAAACCCCAAATATTATTATTATTATTCAGTCGAAACCTCAGCAGTCATGGATGCATTACGCAATCGGGGTGTAGACGAGCCGTACGTAAAAATACTGAAAGATATCTATAGCGGCTCCACAGCCACCGTAGTCCTCCATAAAGAAAGCAACAAAATTACAATAAAGGGCGTCAGGCAGGGAGATACGATCTCTCCAATGCTATTCACAGCGTGTTTACAGGAGGTATTCAGAGACCTGGATCGGGAAGAATTGGGAATAAGAGTTAAAGGAGAATACCTTAGTAACTTGAGATTTGCTGATGATATTGCATTGCTAAGTAACTCAGGGGACGAATTGCAAGGCATGCTCACTGACCTGGAGAGGCAAAGCAGGAGGGTGGGTCTAAAAACTAATCTGCGGAAAACTAAAGTAATGTTTAACAGTCTCGAAAGAGAACAGCAGTTTACAATAAGTAGCGAAGCACTAGAAATGGTAAGGGAATACATCTACTTAGGGCAGGTAGTGACCGCAGATCCGGATCACGAGACTGAAATAATCAGAAGAATAAGAATGGCCTGGGGTGTGTTTGGCAGGCATTCTCAGATCATGAACAGCAGGTTGCCATTATCCCTCAAGAGAAAAGTTTATAATAGCTGTGTATTACCAGTACTCACGTACAGGGCAGAAACCTGGAGGCTTACGAAAAGGGTTCTACTTAAATTGAGGATGATGCAACAAGCTATGGAAAGAAGAATGATGGGTGTAACGTTAAGGGATAAGAAAAGAGCAGATTGGGTGAGGGAACAAACGTGAGTTAATGACATCTTAGTTGAAATCAAGAAATAGAATTGGGGGGGGGGGGAGGGGGCATGGCCGGGACATGTAATGAGGAGGGAAGATAACTGATGGTCTTTAAGGGTTACGAACTCGATTCCAAGGGAAGGAAAGTGTAGCAGGGGGCGGCAGAAAGTTAGGTGGGCGGATGAGATTAAGAAGTTTGCAGGGACGACATGGCCACAATTAGTACATGACTGGGGTAGTTGGAGAAGTATGGGAGAGGCCTTTGCCCTGCAGTGGGCGAAACCAGGCTGATTATTATTATTGTTGTTATTATTATTATTATTATTATTATTATTATTATTATTATTATTATTATTATTATTATTATTGCCGTGACCTCTGTCAGTGTTGCATTATCATTTCTGTCAGTTCTGTCGACCCGGACGAACCTTGTACCGACAGAGGCGGGCCCGGCGGACACGGTGCCATTCTGCAAATAGTGGCGTTTGGGCGTCGTGTGGGCAATCCCTGCATCGGGTTGAAGTAGGGAAGCACTCGCAGTGATGAAATCTGCTGTGGCATCAGTCGGGGCGACCTATCCACAGCGTGCTTGGCACTTATTTTGTGCCGAAAATGATGTGAAATGCTTGCTTGGACAGTGTCGATTACAATGGGCTTGACAGCATACACGACATGTGGCACTGTGCAGGTCTCTTAGGAATGAAATTATCTGAATGCTCACTATTCAATTCGATTAGGTGATTTCGTTTGTTTGCATAACCCAGTGCTAATACGTCAACCAACTTTACCAGTGCATGCAGTCATTTTTGTTAGTATGGTGTCCTAGGGTTGTTTCGCTGTACTGTGTAGTAGATCACAATCTTTATATTCAGTTTGAAACTAGAAACATGCACTCATTTAATACCTGCCAGGTTTGTCTGTATTAGTACCATAAATTTGCAACAAACTTTGAGTGTCCCTCGTAACTGGCACAACGAACGACCCAGTTGCCATGTATGGTTGGCCATCCTGAAGCTTCATGCTAAATGCAGCAGGTGAAATAGCACCATTTCCTGAATAAAATGGCACGTTTTGACATGTTTTAATCAATTTTTCCCTTCTTGCACTTTTTGTCCAATTTGCACTTTCGAACTATCGTTTTGGAACGAAAGTTGTGAAAACTGTTTTCAAAATTGTTTTTAGGCTGAAGATTTGTGAGGGACAAGACCGTAGATATCTAACATTTTCTTGATGGAGCAACTTTGAAATTACATTTCTGGATCACAGTAACAAAAACAAAACTTAGTTTTCAAGTAATGCAGTTTCTGCAGAGGAGGAATAAACTTTATTAGTTGAAATGAGCCGACGGTAAAATCGTCCGAGGTGGGCGGCGTCCCTAGTCCAGGAAGCTGTGGGCCTGAGCTGATAGCTTGGCCCTGCTCACCAGGCGATGCTGGTCTTCAGGGGTCGAGCTTGTCAGCTGTGCCTCCCACTGCTCGACGGTTGGTCCGGTGATGGGCGGTGTCGATGGGTTTTGTTGACATTCCCATACCATGTGGTAGAGGGTATTGGGCGTAGAGCAGAAGGCGCATTTGTGAGTATAGCTCGTAGGATACATGGCGTGTAGCAGGGTGCCATGCGGGAATGTGCCGGTCTGTAGTCTTTGGAAGATCACCGCCTCTTCTCTTGTCAGCTGGGGATGCGGGGGTGGATAGATCCTTCTACCCAGTCTGTAGTGGCTCAGGATATCGGCATATCTTTTCGGGATGCTATCTTGTTGGTCTACCGGTGCTCGTGAACCTGGTGGGATAGCCCGGAGAATGTGATCTCGGGCAGCGGCATTAGCCGCTACATTACCCGCCAGGGGCTCGTGTCCCGGGGCCCAGACAATGTACACTTCTGGAAAATTGTCTCGTTTTTCGAGGATGCTCAGGGCTTGTTTGGAAATGCGGCCCTTTTGGTAATTTCTATATGCTGTTTGTGAGTCGGTGATAATTGTGATTAGATCTTCCTCTCGCCGTCCCGTAGTGGCCGCCAGGGCTATCGCTGTTTCTTCCGCACAGTTGATGTCTGGAGTGCTTACCGAGGCCGCTGCTACCTCTTGTCCTTGGCCGTTGATCATGCTGATAGCGTGAGCCGCTCTGTTCTTGTACTTTGCCGCGTCGGTGTATCGGACTTCTCCTTGTTTTGGTCCTTCGTAGGCCTTACGTAGAGCTTTCACTCTCGCTTGCCTCCTTTCTCTGTGGTATTCAGGGTGCATGTTTCTCGGGATGTTAGCCACCGTGATCAGAAAGGAATAAAATTACAACTGGCTGTTACTGTCCTGTAATATAGGGCATCCAGAAAATACTTATTCGGAAAAGGTTTTAGAAAGATAGTTTTCCTAAGGTGGTGCACTCATTCACTCAATGGGACATGAGTAATTTTTTTCTCTTTTGTATTAAGGTAATGAAATTTACATGTGCTGATAACAATACAAAGCATCCTGCCAAATTTTACTGAACTTGGCATGTCGATTCGATATGTGACCTTTCAGCCCCTCACTGCCCTAAAAGGCATAATACAGTTGTATTCTGCACAGGTTTTTTTAACTGAACCACTGACATGTTTACTGAGTCTCATTCTCCCGTGCACCTTTCATCCTTTCCTAGGCTGAGCGAGGCTCAACCATGGACCTACTGGGGAAGCTCGAAGAAGCGCAGTGCCGAATTGCTAAACTTGAGAAGGAGCTGGACGCACAGGCTGTGCACGATGTCTCAGTGGCTGAAGAGCGCCAGTGAGTGTGCGCTTCTTGCCAATTTATGCATGTGACCCTTTGCTGATTGTTCAGTGGAAAGGGCTCTTCATTAAGCTGACCTTCATTGCAAAAGTTTTTTCCCTAACTGATGAGAAAGCATGAGCATGCAGCGTCAGTTACCATTTTTTTCTGCCACTGAATGACCGACCACCTGTTCTAACCTGTTCGTGGCATCTGTGGTTATGTTACTCTAGCATGGTTCTAGACAGCATGCTGTAGTGCTCCGAAATCGATGGCACTTCTGACATCGCCTGCAGCTGACAACTGATATTGCAGTGGAATTCGGCTGCCTTGCCAAGTATATTGAGGGAAGATAGCACCATGCTGGCATTGTTCAAATAAAGTTTTAGTAACTTGGCAGAACTATTCAGTAAAAATATCTCAAGAACTTCTGAGCACTTTGTGTTTGCAAAGTACAGGTGTTCCTTCTAATCTGTGCCGCTGCCATTGATTGCCATTTGGGCAAATGACATGGAGCGTTTGAAATTGGCAGAATGGGCATGACGGAACAAAATTCAGTGCTTGACTGTTGCTGAAGTGTTGCTGATAAAAATGACTTTATAAAGCTCTTCGGACTTCCGAAACCCTTGATCATACAGGTCCCGTCACAATTATGGCATTAGCTGCCACCTTGTTCGCAGAGCAGCCAGTGGAGTTTACGCTCCTAGTGTTGATGCAAATCACAGGATGTGGCTCGGGCTGTAACCAGCAACACACGATTTCTTGGATATTCTAACATGTGCTGTGCCTTTCTTGCTTACAGCCCTGCACCCACAACAGTTGAGGTGGAAACACAGACTGAGGAATTTGGCGATGGACCTCCAGCAGCTGCCACACTGAAAGCACAGGCTCGACTCTCAGAAGTAGAAAGCGAGCTGCGTGACCTTCGCAGCCACCTCGAAGAGTCGCAGTCTCGCTTGATCGATGAGATGCACGCCCGCAAGGATGCTGAGGTTTCGGCCGAACGAGCTCTCGAACAGCTGAACGACGTCCAGCAAAGACTCGCAACGCAGGAGGCTGAGCAGGAGGGCTTAGCACGGCATCTGGAAGAGCTACAGCATGCCAATGACCACATGCAGCAGATGGCTGCAGAGTCTAACTGCAAGATTGAGCAGATGCTCCGCGACATGCAAGAGCGTGAACTTGCCTTGGATGTGCTGAGAGAGCAGCTTGACGACAGGACCGAGGCCTTGAGTGTAGCTGAGCAGAGAGCACGTGCCAGCGAAGATGAAGCCAAAAAGGAGGCTGCGCTCAGAGCATCTGCAGAAAAGCAAAGCAGTGCCATTGCCAAGGAACTTGAGAAAGCCCGCAAGTTGGCTCAGAGCATGGCAGAATCTCGGCAAGAGGCTGAGTTGCGCTTAAAGGCAGTGCAAGATGACCTCCAAAGCTGTCGCAAGGAGCTGCTGGCCAGGTGAGTGGGCACTAACCATTCGTACCAACACCTTTATTTTTCTGACACAATGGTGTGTACAGTTCAACCTAGGATACAGTTAAACATTGATATACAGTTGAAGCTCGAGTTAAAGTGATTACCACCCTCGAATCATTTAGTTAAATCGGGAAGTTTGGAAAATCTAGTAAGGATCTTTCGGTCCTTCGAAATCTAAAATTGTAACGTAGCAACACCCAATGCGTACCACAGCATTGTATTTGCCGCTAACCCATGCTTGCGCATGTAAAAGGTCTGCAAGGGCAACCCAACTACTGCCACCCCTAGCGTCATTTGGTACGTAAGAAATCTAGCAACTGCAGAGTCCATTGTCCCGTGCATGGGCGTGGCGTGCAGCCTCGTCAAAATAAAACTAGGGCCGTGAGCAGGGTGCCTAGATAATTTAACGCATTACCGTTGGAGCGCGCGCTCAAAGAAAAACCTGTCTGTGTCAAAAGTAGAAAGAAATCGCAGCTTTATATAACTGATTTATTTCTAGAAAGGCTTTGGTAAATCGGGTGTAATGCACGCTAGTTACGTTAATTCGGGTTGATGACAACATCGAACTTTATGGGTACTTGCCAGGGAATGGAAATTTCTTCGTTCGAGCGGGAACTTCTTAAAATCGGGTTTCGTTAGGCCGAGTTTTAACTGTAATAAATATTGGATACAGTTAATGTATTCTTGTGTCTGATGCGACTTCATTATACTGACGTAAAACTGTATAATGAAGTAATGGGCATAACAATATAGCACATTATTCACTATTAGCAAGTTTTGCTACCAAAGCTTACTTTGCAAGGAGCTATGAGCCTGATTGGCTTTTAGGTGAAATTTACATCATGAACTCGTATGTTCATTGTATAATGTGCAGCAGGGGTGCAGTAGCTACACGAAAAGCGTGAAATTTATTGACATTGCGCACGTGCTATGCCAAAATGCCTCAACTAGCCACAAAAGTTCTGTCGTGCTAGATTTAGTTGAAAATAAAAGCTGCATTGGCAACCTGCAGCTTTGCCATCGTTCGTGTCCCAGATGTTGCCAACCCTATCCAGTTGTGCAGATGCAGCAACGGAAAGGCGCTTCTAACCACCATAGTGGGGTGGGGGGGGGGGGGGGGGTGCTTGGTATTGGGCACCCAGCATAAGGTTAATATTTCTTCAGAATGCTTTTTCGTGATAGGTCAGTGGTGCAATGGTGGTCGGACTTGGGAGAGGGAAGGCGAGGTCACTCGCTCGTTTGCCCATTTTGTTCAAGCTATTCACTTATGTTGGCAATCATCGTCAATGTTTTCTGTATATGTACTTCACTGTTAAGCTGCCCCAAATTTGGAATTTTGTGCTCTAAAATGGAGTTCCTTTCTCCCGTAACCTGCTCCAAATAAGATTTCTCACTCCGAAAATTGTTCTAAGTCCTCCTCTGACTTTGCAAATGCCAATAGATGCAGTATGGTGTGGGGAACTACCACATTTGCACAAATAAGTTTTTTTCCCTAAATTTCTGGCTTCACAATGCACCTCTCATTATATTAGGGTCTGGGACCCCAATGAATATGTTCATTCTTTCTCTTCTTTTTTTTTTTTTTTTTGCCTTCTCATCGTGCTTTTTGTGCGTGCTGCCATTTCAGCTTGCACAAGAGTGCACAAAATGCACTATGGCAGCTCCCAGTTTTCCAGTCTCCCATCTCCAGAATGCTGTTAACGTTGCGTTAAGGAGGGATGAGGGTCATGAAAACTATTTTTATTTTTCAAATTATGTTGGGGGGGGGGCTTAAATTTTATGTGCCGATATGTTGTAGAATGCTGATTTCAAATATGTCTTTAGATTTCAAATATCTGACTTGGGAGGAAAGATATGACAGAATACAATAGTCCTAATTAGATCATTTCTTACGGGCCTTTGTAATAATTTCTCATTAAAATAAAGTGTTTTTAAGAATATGCAGACATTTCCAATGGCCCACTGCACATCCTCAAGCTAAGCAAATACCAATACAGTAATTGTGATTACCACAAATAAATGCCAATGTTGGAAATAAAAAACAATGTGGCATAATTAGCCTACCTTCTTTCTAATTAATAAATCTATCACATTTAAGAAAAAACGGAAAGCTTTAGGATGTAGCTGCAACATTACTAAAATTATGCCTAGTTCACCGAAATCAGTTGATGCAAACATTATCAAAACTTCTGTGAGATAAAAGCACTTCACGAAAAAAAGAAAGTTGAGAACATTGCATTTAACATTTTACTGCCACTTTAATACCTTTAGGCTCTAGCATGTTACCCAGGTGTTTCTGAGCACGAGAACACTAAATTTACTGAAATCGATCCATGGAAACATTATCGTACCTTTCATAAGGCAGAGAAGAAAGGGGGTGAACCGAGGGGCACGATTTTTATTAGTCATGTCAGTGTTGTTGGCTTCTTATGATATGGCTTTCATAAGACAAAGGCACTGGACGAAAAAACACGTCCAGAAAGTCACTTTCAAGTTTTCACTTTCAAGTGTCGCCCCTTAAATAGAACTGCTGTTTAAAGAGAACACTAGCCTCATGATTGGTTGGTTTTGTATTCATGCAATGCTCTCTGCAATGTCTCTCAGTAAATGGCACTACTGATAAACGGAACCAGTTTCCCTGATTCCTTGAGGTTCCGTTTAAAGGGGGACACTGCTATTGAAATAATGTTCCTCTTTTTCATGAACAATGACTTTCCAGTCTTAAGATTCTTGTGCTGATTTTCAAATATGTAATTAGTCTTGTTGTAGATAATTTAATTTCTACAATGAACATGTCACTGGCATTGTTTAAGGCCACTATAAAAAATAAATGGCACAATAAAAAATTAGTTGTAAGGCATAGTTAGATAGCATAAAGAGTAAGGAATAAAGGATAGCAAGCACTTTTTTTATCTGACAATTAATATTTTATAGCCCATTGAATACAAACCCACAAAATGTGGCAACCAGGGGTCAGAAAATGCAGCAAAGTAATTAATTTCCTAAGTGAAAACAAATACATTTCCTGGCTATATTTCAGAGTATACAAGAAGCTCCGTTCTGCAAAGAAAAAAAAAATCATTCTATCTGTTCGTGGCGTTGAGATATTGAGGCTTGAATATTACATGGAGCCCAAAATTTGTTTTGAAAAAAGTGCAAAAACAAACAACATTAAATATGAGGGGATATGGCATCCAGAACAACCATTTTTGATATTTGCTCTAGACGCATGAAACTTTCAGGACTCATCTAATCTTGTGTACTGCTACAAATATGCAATTTTGTTTTTTTCTGAAGTCAATAAAAAAAGTAGTTACAATTCTTGTGTTAAAAATTTGGGATGTGACTTGCAAAAAATGTACTGCAAGAGGATAGCTAGAAGTAAGCAGGTATGCACCTGGATGTTCAAATACTGCAAGTTAGCACTTGGATGTTTGTATCTGTACTTTAGCCAAAGTTTTAAATTCGCATGTTGCATGCAGATTTTCAAATGTGAATTCTTGTTTGTGATTTCTTCAAGATTTCAAAACATTTCAGTGCCCTAAGACACTATATCATAGTTTTTGTGCGCTCTCTGACTCTCCTCCTTTCAGGGAACAAAAGAATGACAATAATTGAATGAGTAGAAGGGACACAGTGCTGATCCCAAAATTTCAGACCTTAAAGAAGCTGTACTTGAGAAAACAAAGAAACTGGGAAAATATAAATTTCAAGCTTTAAAACCGTGAAATAATAATTACAATATAATTAAAAATGCAAGATACTTCCGCTGATGTAGACATTAGTGCACAGTCTATAGAGGTGCCACTGGTAGCCACCTAGTGGGTGCTTCCAACAGTATGTGCGGGAGCAGTAGCAGACAACCCTTTGCAGTAAACTTGGCTGAAGTTCGCGGCAGCGATTTCTCCTTTGTTCGGATGCCAGACCGCTTTTTCTGCGGTGGCCTCTGTGACGGCCTCTGTGACGCTGGCTGAAGATGCTGGCCTCTGTGAGAGCAGGTATTAGCACGCTGTTACCGGTGTTTGGGACAACCTGGTCCACATACGTGCCAGGTGCATCCCGCAGACAAACGCCATGAACCCCATTTACATGAAGTATAACAAATGCTAACCGGCTGCTAAATTTTGTTGAGTAAGGCGATGTCACGATCGTATCTTTTAATTATACCATTGCCGTAACGCTGCTTCTGTACCTCAATAACAAGCACCCATCGTCAGTGCAGAATTATATCAAACAAATTCGCACTGTGCGATGTTTGCACATGCCGTTGTGATCTTTCTGCCGTTGAATACATATGAAATCACCGAATAAGTGCAGTCAGAGTCGCCTCAAGAAGAGCAATTGCAAATTTATTGATTGAAACACATATGCTAGTCAAACGCATAAGTCTCCAAACGCACGGGTTAATAAAAGCATGTGTTAGCACTGTACTGCCGATGTAATTCTGCTGAATACACTAATGAACTGCCGTTCCTGCTGCAGTTTTTGCACTTTTAAATTCCGCAAGGGAACGTACAAAGCTAAAGTCTGGCCAGCTTGTCAGTTTTTTTTTAATGTTACTAGAGAGAGATGCCACATGATATATTTAAAGGCAGAGCAGCGCCAGTCAAAGTAGATGAGCGCTGGCGTCAAGACCGGGTTCAGTCCTCTGTGGCGTAAGCGTAATAAGAAAGAATTCAGTTGAGTACAAAATTCACCTGGGTGGCACTACGTTGTGAAACAAATCGCTCGGCGGGCTAAGTCTGCTCAGACAAGACAGCATCGAAGCGTGATGACTTCCCAAGTGTGACACGAACTTTTCAGCAAAAATCGAACAAAAATACCATATGCAGCAACTATCAGCAATTCTCGCCCTGATCCACCTAATTTCTAAACACATTTCCCCAAAAAACACATATCTAAGATGCCCTCAGGCGAAAAGAATAAAGCTGTTAAAGAAGCACTTGCTTAGTATCATTGTGATAAGACACAGCGTGATTTAGACCCTTTACAAATGAGACAGGGGGAAAACCTTGCACCTCAACAAAATCAACAACAGTTATGCATGAAACAACTAGCAACAGTTCAACATGCACAAAGCCACACATAAAATAGATGCGAAAACATGAAGTGTGTGACAGCTGGTGCGAGGATTTACCGGGCCGCATAAAACCAACAATTTCAGTTCTTGCAAGCTTCTGTAGCTTTAACATACAACACAATGCGCTCGTGCAGTCGCGCTACTTAGCTAGTGCAACGTGGTAAAGAAGCGGAAAACAGTATAAGCGGCAAATGGCATTCAGAACTTTAGTGAAATGCCTTTAAACCACATGCTGCACTGCAGATGAACTTCGTCGCTTACTCATCTATATATGACCGAGTGGAAAAAGCACAGACCCGACAAAGGAAAGGATGAGAACAAGAAATTTCCCAACCAACGACGGCGATCCATTGCTACCATTGCTCCCGCTGATGAGGATTTGCGGGGAATGATTAGAACTGTATTGCTGGCACATTTTCACCGGTATTTGAGCCCCCCACCATGCAACAATTGTGATGCGAGAAGGCAAAGAAACGCTGGATAAACTTAGCAGAAATGCACTGTACCATACATTGAACCTATTTCTGAATAATAAGACCATGCAAATATGTTCAGCTGACAACTTGCGCAGGGCGTGCAGAAGCAGGGCCGCATTAATTAAAGCGCACCCGCAAGGTCTAGGCAACACAGCGGAAACGGTCGCACATCAAATCAACACTTCTGTGCCCGTGGTGACAGCTTCGCGGCTATGGCATTGCTCGAGGTCACGGATTTGACCGAGACAGCCGTGTTTCGACAGGGGCGAAATAAAAAACGCCCGTACACCTTGGTTTAGAGACACATTAGAGAACACCATGGTGCCAAAATTAACCTGGAGTGCGCCACTACGGCCTGCCTCATAATCCGATAAGTTTAATTTTTCTTCCACAATGCGATGTGCCATGTGAGGCAATGACAATGCTCAACCCTCCCGGAGGTTATGAAATATGGCTCACAACACACCAAGCAACCAAGTTAGTTGTCTAAGAAAAACTGCATTCCGTGTCCTTTCGCATGTGTTTTAAGCCTGGCAACAGTCATTTCATAATGGCGCTTCCCAGGAATGCCGGTGGCGGCAATGCTCCAAGAAAAAGAAGTGCTTCTTGGAGCAGTACAGAAAGCAGCGTTAGTGACGACATGGAATTTGTGTCCGACAGCGACTCGGACGTTATCTTTACCCTGGATATTGCTTCAGATGACGATGAGAGCAACAGCGATGACGACGACGGTGACGCACTGAGCAGTGCACATGTGAAGCAGCGCGTGAATATTGATAACCCGCCACATGCGCCTCCGCGGTTTCCGTTCTCTTCAGTGCCCCGAATCTTGCGGCAGCCTACTGACGAGAATGACATTCTTGGCTGGTTTCATGTATTGACTGGGGCATCATTGACCTAATCGTCACGGAGAGGAACCATTCTACCAAATCCACACAATCCATTCGAACCAAATCTACCACACAAAGAGCGACTATTAATTATGAAAGCTTTTGTTACGATGAAGCAACATCTGTGCAATTTTCAATGTGTTATCGTGTATTGCATCAAATAAATACTTACACTTTCAGTACGTTCCGACCCATTACCACGGCATGCATTGAGGGAAAGCAGCCCTAAACAGCAGTTTTATTTCTTTTTTCATTTCTGTGATAATTCTAAACAGAAACCAATGATGTAATATATTTTCAGAATCGGAATTGCATGACAAAAATTACGAATACTTTAAAAAAGTTGGCGATTGTGGTACTTTTTTTGGAAGTTAAATTGGTGGTTAAAGGGTTAAGACCCGTGTCCCCGTAGTTATGGCACATAAATTGCCACCTTGAGCAAGATGATCAGCACTGTTGTGCAGGTGCGTCACGCGTGTAATCTTCGAAGTCGCACAGTGCATCCTTGTGCAATCCATGAAAGGCTTTGCCATGTTCGTTTATGTCGCAGGCGTATCAGAAATGCTGTTTGCCCATAACATTGGTGGCTGTCATGGAGACAACGCCGTTCTCGGCGACAACAAGACGACATCCGTACTTGTCCCTTCACTTCATTTTGTGATGGCAGTTCGCAGCAACAATGAATAATGTCCTACGGGCATCCATTTTTATGCGACATTTTCTATTTCTTTGGAGCATCACCTCGTGTTACGTTAAGTTTTTCGAGAGACTGAAAGTTTCCCTTCACATTAGTACAGTTGAACTTTGTTTTAATAGTCGGATCTGATACGAAAATACCTTCGTTATATTCTATATTTGTTATAGGCATATACATTTGCGACATGCTGATATTGGCTACAAAATTTGTTTAGTTTGTTATATCCAATAATTCGTTGTATCTGTGTTTGTTATATTGAGGTTTGACTGTATTCGTGGTTGCATTATGTGCAAATGCAACACTTTATATGCAGGAATTAGCAAACAACAAATACCATAGTGGGAGGAGAAAATTGTTTTCGTTAATCCATGGCAGGTGCTGTAGTGGCCTGCCCACATGGAAAAGCCAATATAAAGCACCCTTCACCAGGTTTGGGCATTGCAAACAAGCAAGCATGGTGTGCAGATCCTGTGGGGATGATTGGGTCTCCAACATAGTGTCACATTGTCATAACAGTGAAGAATGGGACACTGCCAAAGCCATGACTTAAACTCAATCCTTTATTTGGCACGCCTATGCCTAGGCAAACAGCACTCGAAGCACAACGAAGTGGCAAGCACGATGATAGATTGTTGAATCTGATCTCCGGGCCAAGATTGTCAGTTATTTATACATGTATCCTTCGTGAAATCTGATGGTTTACTGAAGTAGTGTATATTGTCGGACCCCCTAGGTGGACTCTGAAAGCATTAAAAAAAAAATCAGGCAGAATAAACTGAGTGCATTTGCAGATGTGCATTAGCAGTCTCCTTTTGGGAAGAAAAATAATTTTTCAGTGTTGCTTTATTCGTTTGTGTGGGTGGCTTTGTTTTTCACAACCAGCCTATTGGTCCTTGCCACTGGCATCATTTGAGCCTCGGTGCTCATTCTTGGATAAGCAGCAGAGCATGGTATCAGCCAATGGTTTCATCCAGCACTTGAGAGGTCAGGGACAGTATTGTCCAAGCACAGCATTCTTTGCTATAGCATAGGTGGAGTCGCCTGGAGGTAGAATATTTTACTTGCAATCTGTGGGTGATCCCAGCTGTGCACTGTGAATTTTTCTTGTTTCTTTAATATTTTACCAATGCCTTCAGGGATTCCACCAAAAAACACTGGCATAGAATAAAGCAACTAGGGATGTGAACCTTAACAGCTATCTCTTCTGAAAAAAATAAATAAATCATCGTGGCCCTTAGCTTGGGTATGAAAGGAGGCAATGGAGGAATGTCGCTTGCAGAATGTTTTAAAAAAAGTTAGTTTGTGTTGCTGCGAGTAACCCACCTTCTTGCGCTATCATCTTTCAGCATTTCACTGGCTCCTGTCTCTACTAATTGCTAAATCCTTCTTTTTAAAAATTTATTGGGGTAGATAGCTTCCTGGACAGCAGTCTAAACTACTTTCAGTGTCTGTCTAAATTATTGCAACGGAGTTTGGAGAAGATTCTTTTAACAGCTACGCTTCATATGTAAAAGTGACAAGCACACACACCTAGGTCATGCCTGCTGTGTGTTTGTGAGGTAACTCAAAATAACTTGTTCTATGGCAAGTTGGTTCACATCCTTTGTGAAGCTGGATTTGCAAGCAGGTTGTCTGTTTTCTGTGCACTACAATGGTATCAGGCTCCCTGTGTGCTACACCTGCAACTAATTTGTTGCAGTACACATGCACATTATTTAATATGTTTTTCTTGTCTCCAGGGGTCTCTAATGCGTAGCACCTGATTTCTCTGTCTGTCTGTTTGCACTACACAAGATTCATGAATAGTGTCCCATGGTGGGACACTATGGTCCCACCAGGAGACTCGGTGTCGCATCAGCCGCATTTTAACTGGGAAAGAATGAAAAGCTCTCGTGTACCACACTTTCCGTACACATTAAAGAAGCCTACAGGGTTGAAGTTGACTTGAAGCCCCTTTTTACAGTACCTTGCATAACACATGTGTTGCTTGGGCATTAATTGTTCCTGTACCGCAGGAAATGACACAAGTGGTACCGCATTTCCCAGAAATGCAGCATGTAGACATCCGTGTTTTCAGTGCAAGTGTTAGAAAAACTCATAATGGACTATACACAATGCCATTAATATTGAGAAGCACCACCTTCTAGTGTTAAAGCTGCTTGCTTCTGCAACTACTAGAAGCAAGCTGACCGATACAGTTGTCGTCAGTTCACACTGCTTCGTCATGGCTATATCTTTCAATGATAGAGAAACACCCCAATTATTTCTGTAAGCTGTGACACTCTTTCGTGACTCTGCTTGCTCTGCATGATTCCTTGACAGTGAGCAGTCGCACCAAGCTGCCATGGCATCCATGGAAGCAAAGGAGGAAGAGCTCTCTAGCTTGCGCCAGGCTCTCAAGTCGGCCACTGCCACTGAGAAGAATGTAGAGGAAGAGGCGGCCAATGAAAACTGCCCACGTCGCACTCGTCGCACAACGCGAAACACCCGGCGCACAACTCGAGCCACTCAGGCAAAGGCTCGGTCAGTGGCACCATCAGAGCCATCGGACAGTGAAGCGGACTTCAAGACTCCAGTCCGCACCCCACGTGCACGTCGCACAAAGAAGTCTGCAGTGCCTCCGGAGGACCTACTGGTGAGCAGCTGTTCTCTTTCTATTCATTACTGGCTTTTCATCGCTTCAGGGCAAGGGAAACAGGCTTGCATGACTCCTGCTCATATGTGCTAGTGAAATCTGTGTTTAATTTCAACATGTGCTGTGTACCTTTAAAGGCCATCTATAATGACATTTTGCTTTGGCCAAATCTGTTCACATATTTATTCAAATACTATGAGGCAAGGTTTCCTTACAGAATCCTTGGCCTTGAAGTCACCTTCTCCGGCCTTATATCTGAAACAAAGGGCCCATGCCAGATGTGAGGCTGACAGATTCAGCTACTGTTTCGATATGGTGGCAGCAACGGCACTTTTCTGGTCATCCAGATTTTAGGGGTTCACATTATTTGGCACTAATACTTTCTTGGACTGGTTGGTTCACACTTGAACTATAACTGCGCTGCGCAAGATGCACAAGAAAGGACAGGACAACACCGATGACCAACTTTATTTTTTGAAACAACAGAAAGCCTTTATATAGGCAACCTGTTCATTTGCACCACCTGGATAAGTAACAAACTCTGCATAGAGGCTATAGCATGGACACTGCCTATCAGGAAACAATCTTAGTTATAGTATATACCGTATTTACGCGAATCAAACATGCAGTTTTTTTCGATAAACAGGTCCAAGAATTCCATGCGCGTTAGAATCGAGTACGACTCTAAATCCGCATTACCATATCGCCATCGGCATTAGAAAAATGGTAACCTCATACGCTCCTCTAGCCTAGCTGCCGTAGCTTCCTCCATGTGCATACCTCCATGTTGTACGTGTAACCAGGCGCTGGTGTAACCTAGTGTACCACCTGTCTTGCTGTTTTCTGCGTTTATTCAATCAGCATGGAAGCGCCGACCGGGAGGGCACAGAGTCCATCATGATGCCGCATTTAACCCTTTCAGGGTTGATCTTGTTTGCTATATGCGACCGCCCAGGGTCGATCTTTTTTATTGGATTCCAATTCTTCTTAAGGACTTATTTTGAAAGAAATTTGCCGTCATTTTTCTAGGGTGACCGTAAAGTGCGACAAAAATATTTTGTGTTGGTATATATGTACTCTTCATTCATGAATAACAACAATAAAGAAGGAAATAAATTGATAAGAATTAAAAATTTGATGCATTGTTATAGTTTAAGGCCTTGAAAATGCACACACTAAGATCTTTCACAAGGCTCAAATGTTCCTGCTCTTACACTAATAGCGTAATCTTAATCCATAGCGTAATAAAACTGCGTAGGTGCACGCACTCAAGAAAACTGTGTGGTTGTGTGTCCGTCAGAAAAGCAATACGTGTGACAAAGTTCCGCTAATCTTCATCTTATCGCCAACCAGAGGCAATTAGTTTTCATGAGTCTCAAAAAAAAGAAGAGCACAGGAAACGCATGCTTGGTGGCATCCTTCCTATGTGCGCCCCAGTGAGCACTAAACGAGCAAGAAACAAGCGGTCACCCTTTGAGCGATCAGTAACCAGATAGCCATCAGTTTTGCAAGCGCAAGAAGCCGAAACCGCCCGGCCACCCGCGCGCCAATGCACGAGTGGTAGTATTGGGGGCGAGCTCCACCACTGGAAAAGCTGGCACCACTGTCGGCGTGACGTGGCATGAGGGATCACATGGACACAGTGGCCGCGTTGGCTGCTTCGGCTGCTTCAGAAGCGCCGAAGCGAGCTGAAAACGAAACTTTAAAGTCCCATTTGCACGGCGGTTCTGGTTAAGTAGTGAGGCTTTACCGCCGTCGGTGTCTCCTTGACAACATTTGAAAGTACTATAATAGGTAGTGGCTGCCTTTGGAGGCGTGCAGCATGGTAGGCTACTGCTCAGTGCTGCAGTGCCGGACGTATGCAACGGAGCCTGATGTCAGCCTTATTCACACGTAGCCGCAAGGCAAGGAGCTGCGTGAAGCTTGGCGCGCGAAACTTAGAACCGGCAGACAGCTATTGGCTACAACTCGGGTGTGCAGCAAGCACAAACGCGAGGAAGATTTCTACCACGGTGCCAGGGCTGCAATGTTCGGTGAGTAGCAGAAAATGTGCACCGAGACGCCTGCTGCCCGGCTGTCATGAGGGTTTGGTCTATGAACTTGTTGATATTAGACACTGGCAAGTTCACTGGAACGGAACGGGAATGGTAAGACGCACATTAAAAAAAAGGCATGGCACATGGTCATGTTTGTGTTATGAATTAATGCACTGAATTATGAAAAAGAAGCAGAGGGAAATCGCACGCTGAGAAGGCCAATAAACATACAGTGTGACGTAACTTCAGAAATAATATTGAAATCTCCAAGAATTTAGAAGAAAAAAAAAAAGATTTAATTGTTGCGACGGCACACCAGTCGCCGTAGGCATTGAAGTCTCTACAATGAAATTATTTTTTAACAGTTCTGATAGCGTCTACACAATGGTTCGCTAGTGTACTGTCAAATGCTCATATGCTGTGGCCTAAAGCTCACGGCACAGTACGAAAACGCACTCACAGCGAAAGCAAAACATTATGTGCAGACATGCATGCAGACGCGCATTTGGTCACTGTGAACCCATGCGATCGCTGCATTGAGGCTTCATTCTGTAGTGCTCCATTTGGTTATACACACAGCCCACTATAAGAACATATTTCACATAGTTTACTCTTAGCATTTGCCTACCTTTCACGCAAGAAGCCGATTCGGGAGACTCCATCGTGGCGACCGCACACAGTGGCGTTCACTGTACGTGTTCGGCAAAGCGATAGCGTCTGTAAATGATTCTGCTTTCAGTTTGCCCAAGATTATTATATCGACAGTCAACAACTTCCGTCGTTTTGAGAGTACTTACATAAATGTCCAGAAAGGCTGCCACGTGATGTTTTTATTGAGCACCGTAAGCGAAATCTACAAGGAGTGAACCGCGTGATCCCTCATCCTACGCAAGGGAGGCACTTCGACAAATGGAGACTCCGTAGGTCCTCGCCCTCAATCAATATGCGCGGGAGCAAACTAGTGCTAAAGTAAACCATGCAATGAAAACTGAGAGAGGGAGGCGGGCGAAAAAAATTCCTTGTATTCCCATGTAGTGGCAGCACATGACAGAAAAGAATAAGTTAGCAAATTGGAGTACTTTTTAAACGTACAGACAGCGCTGTAAATATACGGCATCAACCACTTTGAACTTGTTCGCGGCACCGTACATTTACGTCATGGACCCTCAAAGGGTTCAAAGGAAAGTTATCATGTGCGCGGAGACTGACGGAAATCGGGCCGCATCACGGGCGTTCGGAGTTCCCAAAACTTGCGTGTGGGACTGGCGCAAAGAGAAGTAGAATATATTTGCCAGCAAAGCAGCAAGGAAGAGTTTCAGTAGACCAAAGCAGGGCCGCTTCGCTGAAATAGAAGAGCTGCTCGCAGAATACGTGCAAGAGCAGCAAGCGGCACACTGGCCTGTGACGACCGATCTGCTCAAAGTACAGGCGATGTTGTTTAGCCCTACGGAAAGGGCTAATGCGGAGTGACTTCAAAGAGAGTAGGTGCTGGCTATCAAATTTTATGAAAAGAAAAGGCTTTTTTCTTCGGAGGCAGACATGGGTATGCCAAAAATTGCCCGAAGAATATGAAGAGAAATTGCAGTTTTCAGCGGTACGTTTTGACGTTGCGCCATAGAAACAGCTACCACTTCAGACAGATTGGAAATGCCGATCAGATGTCGCTCTACTTTGACATGCCTGCCATCACAACTGTTGAAAAGAAGGGGGCGAAGAAAGTGCACGTTTTGTCTTCCAGCCACAAAAAAACTAGTCACCGCAATGCTTTGTTGCACTGAGGATGGGCACAAGCTGCCCCCGTATCTTATCTTCAGACGGAAGACACTCCCAAAAGAAATCGTGTTTCTGAGTGGCATGATTGTGCGCAAATGAAAAAGGTTGGAAGACTGCAGACTTGGTCGCTGGCTGGATTGATAATGTTTGGCGAAAGAGACCCGGCGGCAATTTGGGTCTCTGTGGGATGCTTGTGCTCGAGTGTTCAGGTGCCACCTTGTCCAGCGCATCAAGGAAAAGCTGGCTGCATGCAACACCGACCTTGTCGTGATACCCGGCAGCATGACATCGCAGCTCCAGCCGCTCGATGTTTGTTTGAACAAGCCAGTGAAAGATAGCATTCGGGCACTATACACCGAATGGCTTGTCAGTGGCTGCCATAAATTCACGCCCACCAATAAAATGAAGCGTGCCTCACTGCAGGACTTTGCTGGATGGGTGAAAGATGCATGGTACTTGATCCCGTCTCCCATGGTCAACAAGGCCTTTAAAAGCCCTACTCCTACTCGATCACAGTTACGTACTCCCAAGTATATCACTGTTAAAAATTATGATTCTGCTGACGACCTTCAAATTGTGCATTGTTTGGAAGAAGCACTTGTACAGCTTGGTACTGACGATGACTTGAATTCTTTGTGGAACAAGTTTAAGTCCTTGTGCCACTTTTGTATCAGAAAATTCATTCCAGATAAAACAAAGAAGATCGGCAGACAGAAACCTTGGATAAACAGAGACATTCTTCATCTCAAACGTAAAATAAAACGATACCAAAAATCTAAAGATTACGACAGGACAATTGTTGGCACGATGGCAAATGACTTGGCTCTAAAACTGAGAGAGGCAAGGGAACATTATTTTACGGAAACACTTGGTCAATTTGCCTCTCAGAACTCCCCAAAATTTTGGCAATTCCTATCTAACAAAGATTCCCAACTTTCGTGGGAAATATGCGATGGTGAAGTAATAATTACAGATGCAAAGAAAATAGCTGAAGCATTTAATGCGTTTTTCCAAAGTGTTTATTCCACTTCGAGCACTAGTGTTGCCGAGAGGCAGATAATTGACAGCCCAGACGTGATCAGTGCAACTATTGAGGGTGTGACTAAGCTCCTTCTATGGTTAGACGCAAAGAAAGCTACAGGGCCAGATAACATTCCTCCTGCTTTTCTTAAAAGGTCTCCGATCTTCTGTAAGTAATTACAGACCAATATCACTCACCTGTTGCTGCTGAAAAAACTTTAGAACACATCATAGTCACTTACCTGAATAATTTTTTGGAGAGAAATAATATACTCACGGCTAATCAGCATGGTTTTAGACAAGGTTACTCCACAACCACACAGTTAGTAGTCATTGTCCATGAGCTCGCTTCCGTGCTTGATAGGGGCGGTCAAGTTGACGCTATTTTCTTAGATTATTCTAAGGCTTTCGACAGAGTCCCTCATTCGAAACTAATATATAAAATGAAACTTCTCGGAATACCTCTACAGATCATAAACTGGGTAAATTCATACCTGACTGGTCGTAAGCAGTATGTGGAAATAAATGGATCATGCTCCCGGTTTTTTGGGGTCACTTCAGGCGTACCTCAGGGATCTGTGCTGGGTCCAGTACTGTTCAATATTTATATTAATGACCTAGTTAAAATTGTGGAATCACCTGTTCGCGTCAAATTGTTTGCAGATGATTGTATTATATTTAGCAACATTCGAACTGTCTCTGATCAGCTTTTTCTGGAAGAAACCTTGGGTAGGTTGGCAGAATGGTGCAATGAATGAGATATGGTTATTAATTATGACAAAACAGTGCATATGTGTATTACAAATAAGTTAAGAAAGCTAGAATACTTGTACAAAATAAAGGATAATAAGATTAGGAAAGTAGAAAGCTGCAAATACTTGGGGATAACTTTAACTTCACGTCTATCCTGGGTGCCTCACATAGACAACATAACCTGTGCAGCCCAAAAAAGATTAGGATTTCTAAAGTTTAAGTTAGGTGACTCCACATCCTCATTAAGATTCATCATCATCATCATCATCAGCCTAGTTACGCCCACTGCAGGGCAAAGGCCTCTCCCATACTTCTCCAACTACCCCGGTCATGTACTAATTGGGGCCATGTTGTCCCTGCAAACATCTTAATTTCATCCGCCCACCTAACTTTCTGCCGCACCCTGCTACGCTTCCCTTCCCTTGGAATCCAGTCTGTAACCCTTAATGACCATCGGTTATCTTCCCTCCTCCTTACATGTCCTGCCCATGCCCATTTCTTTTTCTTGATTTCAACTAAGATGTCGTTTACCCGCGTTTGTTGCCTCACCCAATCTGCTCTTTTCTTATCCCTTAACGTTACACCCATCATTCTTCTTTCCATAGCTCGTTGCGTCGTCTTCAATTTCAGCAGAACCCTTTTCGTAAGCCTCCAGGTTTCTGCCCCATATGTGAGTACTGGTAACACACAGCTGTTATACACTTTCCTTTTGAGGGATAGTGGCAACCTGCTGTTCATGATTTGAGAATGCCTGCCAAACGCACCCCAGCCCATTCTTATTCTTCTGGTTATTTCAGTCTCATGATCCGGATCCGTGGTCACTACCTGCCCTAAGTAGATGTATTCCCTTACCACTTCCAGTGCTTCGCTACCTATCGTAAACTGCTGTTCTCTTCCGAGACTGTTAAACAATACTTTAGTTTTCTGCAAATTAATTTTCAGACCCACCCTTCTGCTTTGCCTCTCCAGGTCAGTGAGCATGCATTGCAATTGGTCTCCTGAGTTACTAAGCAAGGCAATATCATCAGCGAATCGCAAGTTGCTAAGGTATTCTCCATCAACTTTTATCCCCAATTCTTCCCACTCCAGGCCTCTGAATACCTCCTGTAAACATGCTGTGAATAGCATTGGAGATATCGTATCTCCCTGTCTGACGCCTTTCTTTATAGGGATTTTGTTACTTTCTTTGTGGAGGACTACGGTGGCTGTGGAGCCGCTATAGATATCTTCCAGTATTTTTACATATGGCTCATCTACACCCTGATTCCATAATGCCTCCATGACTGCTGAGGTTTCGACTGAATCAAACGCTTTCTCGTAATCAATGAAAGCTATATATAAGGGTTGGTTATATTCTGCACATTTCTCTATCACTTGATTGACAGTGTGAATATGGTCTATTGTTGAGTAGCCTTTACGGAATCCTGCCTGGTCCTTTGGTTGACAGAAGTCTAAGGTGTTCCTGATTCTATTTGCGATTACCTTAGTAAATACTTTGTAGGCAACGGACAGTAAGCTGATCGGTCTATAATTTTTCAAGTCTTTGGCGTCCCCTTTCTTATGGATTAGGATTATGTTAGCGTTCTTCCAAGATTCCGGTACGCTCGAGGTTATGAGGCATTGCGTATACATGGTGGCCAGTTTCTCTAGAACAATCTGACCACCATCCTTCAACAAATCTGCTGTTACCTGATCCTCCCCAGCTGCCTTCCCCCTTTGCATAGCTCCTAAGGCTTTCTTTACTTCTTCTGGCATTACCTGTGGGATTTCGAATTCCTCTAGGCTATTCTCTCTTCCACTATCGTCGTGGGTACCACTGGTACTGTATAAATCTCTAAAGAACTCCTCAGCCACTTGAACTATCTCATCCATATTAGTAACGATATTGCCGGCTTTGTCTCTTAACGCACACGTCTGATTCTTGCCTATTCCTAGTTTCTTCTTCACTGTTTTTAGGCTTCCTCCGTTCCTGAGAGCCTGTTCAATTCTATCCATATTATAGTTTCTGATGTCCGCTGTCTTACGCTTGTTGATTAACTTAGAAAGTTCTGCCAGTTCTATTCTAGCTGTAGGGTTAGAGGCTTTCATACATTGGCGTTTCTTGATCAGATCTTTCGTCTCCTGTGATAGCTTACTGGTTTCCTGTATAACGGCGTTACCACCGACTTCTATTGCGCACTCCTTAATGATGCCCATGAGATTGTCGTTCATTGCTGCAACACTAAGGTCCTCTTCCTGAGTTAAAGCCGAGTACCTGTTCTGTAGCTTGATCCGGAATTCCTCTAGTTTCCCTCTTACCGCTAACTCATTGATTGGCTTCTTGTGTACCAGTTTCTTCCGTTCCCTCCTCAAGTCTAGGCTAATTCGAGTTCTTACCATTCTATGGTCACTGCAGCGTACCTTGCCGAGCACGTCTACATCTTGTATGATGCCAGGGTTCGCGCAGAGTATGAAGTCGATTTCATTTCTAGTCTCACCATTCGGGCTCCTCCACGTCCACTTTCGTCTAACCCGCTTGCGGAAAAAGGTGTTCATTATCCGCATATTATTCTGTTCTGCAAACTCTACTAATAATTCTCCTGTGCTATTCCTAGAGCCTATGCCATATTCCCCCACTGACTTGTCTCCAGCCTGCTTCTTGCCTACCCTGGCATTGAAGTCGCCCATCAGTATAGTGTATTTTGTTTTGACTTTACCCATCGCCGATTCCACGTCTTCATAAAAGCTTTCGACTTCCTGGTCATCATGACTGCATGTAGGGGCATAGACTTGTACCACCTTCAATTTGTACCTCTTATTAAGCTTCACAACAAGACCTGCCACCCTCTCGTTAATGCTATAGAATTCCTGTATGTTACCAGCTATTTCCTTATTAATCAGGAATCCGACTCCTAGTTCTCGTCTCTCTGCTAAGCCCCGGTAACACAGTACATGCCCGCTTTTTAGCACTGTATATGCTTCTTTTGTCCTCCTAACCTCACTGAGCCCTATTATATCCCATTTACTACCTTCTAATTCCTCCAATAACACTGCTAGACTCGCCTCGCTAGATAGCGTTCTAACGTTAAACGTTGCCAGGTTCAGATTCCAATGGCGGCCTGTTAAGATTAAAAGCCTATAAAATGTACGTTAAGCCTCTCTTAGAATATTCGAGTATCATTTGGGATCCACACACAGTGGTAGGTATTGAAAAACTAGAAAGAATTCAAAGGTTAGCCGCGCGCTTCATTTATAAGCACTTCAAACGACGTGATTCACCAATGAGTACGCTGGAAGCCACAAACTTGGAACCACTAACTGATCGAAGAAAAACTGCCAGAATAAATTTCTTTCACCAGCTTTATTACGGGAAACTAGGAATACAACCGCGTGACTATATTATTAAGGACACATCTCGAATTTCCCGCCACAAACACAGCCAGTATTTAAAACAGATCTTTGCGCGAACAAACCTTTTCAAAAACTCATTTTTTCCGAAAACAATCAATGATTGGAATGCCCTACCTGGAAATTCCCACTGGTTACAGCCGCCCACTTGATGAATCTTGTTGACTGTAACCCTTGTATATATTTGTATGTTTGCTTATTTTTGTATCTGCTCACGTAGCCCCCTCCTGCTTGGACAGATGTCCACAGTGTTGTGAAAATAAATAAATAAATAAACAAATAAATAAAAGTGCGGGATTTCAAATGCCATGGATGGCACCGAGAATGAAATGTTTTGGTCTGTTGACAGCAATAAGGAGTTGCCTGATAGCGACGTCTGATCTTGGCGGCAAGGTACGCCGCTTCCATTTGCGGCTTTATTCATCGCAACTTTAGTGTATTGGGACTAAATCTGTTTTTTTCCAAATGAGAGAAAATAGTATTTCTGTATAAAAGCACGAGGTGCGCACTATTGTACTTTGTTTTTTTTTTTTCTTTCTTTTTGGTCATGGAAAATCGGTGCTTGGTAGAATCAAGTAGATACGGTTTATATTTTTTATAGTATGTGGCTAAACGAATGCCATGTGATGTGTCCACAGTCACCAACGATGGGCTTGTTTATATCACTGTTGCCATCGTGGAGCTAAACAAAGGCACCTAAAGTGACCAAGCTGTGCCACCATTTTGTTGTTTAGCTAGTTGGATTACACCACAGACATCATGGCTCTATTTTAGAGCCATGGGCTCTATAAATGCCTGGTGGAAAGTAAGGTTCAGCCATTTGGCATAGTATCTGGCATGGTATTTGGCATTTGGCATAGTAGCATGGCTGGAGTCGGACGCTACTAAAATCATGCCAGAAGGCAATTGCAATCATTACAGTAGGAAAGTCTACTTGGAAAAGTGGCCTGTAGAGCTTGAAGCGTGTGTCCAACTTAGCAGCTGCAAGAAATTGCAGCCAAGACGATTTCAGTACTTTTCAGTGTATGTGTACAAATAAAGTTTGTTCCCTCTGCTTGAATTCTGACCTTTGGCATCCTTGAATTGTCCTTGAATACTGAGTCAAATGTTCTGTATAAACCATGCACCAATGCCCATACCGCGAGATGGGACTACAAGGCTTTGCCGTCGGTGTGCCGCATCCACTGCAGGCCACAAGACCACGTTACAGCTCTGACTATGTGGCAGTGACTCAGTGGAAACCTTGGTGACCTTTAGATTTGCCATCACCAGGTCGCTATCTCTCAATGCAGCGCTGACCATAAGCTGGCCCAACCCATGCCCATCTATCAACCCTTAACCGGAAAACTGAAAGCAGTAACCAATGGAGGTGCTGTTGTTTCATTGAAAAGTCGAAGACTGTGCAAGAAACATCCCAACGATGTAGCAACGACATGCCAACTCCAAGACTAGGCCTTGAATTCAAGAATACACTGCCTAAAGACCTGTTGGTACAATTCAATGGTAATTGAAGAATGCAATGCAGCTGTAATCCAATGCCACAGCCTGACTGCAAGTTAAACCGAAAACCACCAACCTCGACAAGCTTATCGATGGCCACGACACCACTCTAATCGACATAGGAACATGCTACTGTCGTCAGTGGACCATTCGCTACCAAGTTGAGGAAAGTAAAGGCTGCTTAGGGAGTCCCTGAAATTCGATGCTGACTGGATGGAATCTGTACAGCAAGAGTCGCTGTTGATAACCATACTTACCGTCCGAGCTTCGTAATCCTGCAGCGTTGCTCACAGAATGTAATCCTCGGCATGGACTTCTTAGGCCAATATGGCGCAGTCATAAACTTAAAGGGGCCCTGAACCACTTTTTATCGAAGTGGAGAGAGACATCTGAAGTAATGGTAGGCTATTTCAGAACCACTTTGCCGCACAAAGTATTTCAATACGTTCAGCAGAAGCAGAGTTATCGGCAATCAGACACTGCCTTAGCTGTGCTCTCCTTCCTTCTCCAATGCCTTGCACTGCGAAGGCTACGACGAAAACGTCACCGTGGCATGCAATTCAAATTTCCGATTTGGTGCCTATGCCGCGCTAAACGTAAGCCAAACGCAGCTGTCCTCAGAGAGCCGCAGTGCGCTTAGCCACTGGGCGCGGTGTAGCCCAGCGCAGCAACCAATAGCAGCCACGTATTGGAGTGTGCTTTATGACGAAATGAAGCACACAGAAGGGAGCGAGGGTCATGGGGTTTTTGAAATGAAAGCATTTGAGAGAAAGGTGACTTCGCGCTCCGCTTGCGAGCTCCACGGACCGCGTACGACAGCAGAACTTTGGCTGAGATGTTCACAACAATGTATGCTACTCGTGGACTATGTTACTTCACCAAGCCGGAGGGGGTGGTTCAGGGCCCCTTTAAAAATCAAAGTTGATAATGCTGTTCATGGACCAAGCAATAACACTGAATAGGCTTCTCAGCGACAATTGCATGTAGCTGCATCTGCTGTGTGTGACCTCCAAGATAACAGTGGTGCACTGCATAGCATAGTCTACTGCGGCCGCCGAGATGCTGAACTTTTCAGTGGGGCTTCTGCCCTACATAGCTTCCAGACATAGGCGTTGTCAAGGGCAAAGAACATCTGCTGCTTGACCGTAAAACTTGCATCACAAGGGGAATAACTCGATTGCATGGAGGGAAACCGAAGGTGCTGCTGACGAACTTCAGTCACGATTACAAACACCTCAACTAGTGCACATAGAAGTACAGAAGTATTACTTGTTGCACCTAACCACTGACATCGCTCGCTACAAGACTTGCCAAGACTGTCAGCGATGCAAACCACCAACAAGGCCAGTGACTTTGCTAAAGCTATAATACGTGGTTTTCATATTACATGGCTTATTATTTGCATGAAAAATTGTTTTGTTTTTGTTGAGCTAATCATTTTTGTTAAATTGGGACCTAGGGGAAAGCTGTAATAGAACATCATTAAATTGTGTTAATGCTTTTACGTCATGACCAAAAAGAATAGTACTTCTGCCAGTATACATAATAAACCTTACTGCCTTGTCAACACATTCAAGGTTGTTAACATAAGCATTGACTAAGAGAGGGCCAAGACTGCTCCCTTGGGGCACACCTCTTGTGACAGAACTTTATAGCCGCCTAAACATTGGCAGTGAGCTTGAACATGGGACATTATCAGCTCGAGATTTTCCGCGAATGCTGTACATGAAGTTTCTTTGCAAGAATATTGTGACTAGGGCAGTCAAACGCTTTGCTCAAGTTTACAAAAGGCCTAGCGTTGTTTCTTTTTTAGAATTTTTTTTATATGTATGCGTTCCTTTAGCATTACCACAGCTGTTTCTGTTGACTTTCCTGTGCAAAAGCCGAATTGGGCATTAGACAAATTGCGCTCTTCATGCAACACATGCTATAGATGCAGTGCACGTCGGTCAGCAATACTATCACTTTCGTGAGACTTTGCGTGACTCGGTATTGGAAGCATTGGCATCTCTAGGCAATATGCTTCTTGCACAGTGGCAATCATGCTATCTTGGCACTGTGCCAAGAACACTGTCGCTTACAGACGCCAGCATCTTTGGTGCCGAGTCATGCAAAAGAGATCACATCCCCCAGAATTAGTGAGAATACTTCCCTGGAATGCCTTCTTCCAGTGAAACCTAAGCAGACAAAGTGTACACATAGTGACTAGCGGATATAGTGCAAATCTCGGACTATGGCTTCCGAGATTTTCAGCACACTGCGGGTGTCGCCAAAGCTTTTAGGTCATGGGAAGGAGTAGCACTTGTTCTCAACATTCTGGGTTCTAAATTTTTTCTGGCAAGTAGTAGTGGTAGCATGTGCTTTTCTTTTTTTCCTAGTTTCAGAACCAAAACATGTATTTTTTTTTAACTTTGTGTAGTGCATCCACTTCTATTCAAAATGAAATTTTGCATGAAGCCTGCTTTATATTTACATATCTGAAGTGCAACGTCTTACGCCATCCAAAATTTTTTTGTAGTTTGGCGTTCAGGCATCATAAGAGCATATACCAGCAGAGCATACTACAAATTGCAAATTATTCTTTGAATTTTGCTGTTTAATATGGACCCTTTACCCGGGATGCTTGACAGTACTGGTATTTCAGGTACAGGAAGAAAAACCACAGACAGGAATATTTACTTACATCATTCAGATAATGAAGGGGATGTAGACAAAAAGCCTTCTACAGGCTTTTAAAATTAAAGCATTCTACAACTTGCTTTTTAAGGTTGAATACATACAAAAGCAAACAGAAATCACTCTCCTAACAGACAGAATAATTGTATGAATTTAATAGAAAGGATAATCGATAAAAAGCATTTGTCGACCATAATTTGTACATATTTTTGGTATAAACCTATAAACCAATCTCCAGCTGCTCAGGAATCATATAATATATATATATATATATATATATATATATATATATATATATATATATATATATATATAGTTTTATGTTTTATCTTGGCTAGCGCAACAAGAAAAGAATTTTTTTTAATGCTAAATTTATATCTTTTAAGTAACACATTATCATACTACCGTATTTACTCGCGTATAACCCGCCCTTGCATATAACCCGCACCCCTAACTTTGAACCCCATGAAATAAAAAAAAATATCCTCGCGTATAACCCGCACACTTACCTGAAAAAATGAGGACTAGGAAGTTACAACTGAGCAAACAGTCACCATTTTAGTTTTCAAAACAAATATATTTGAAAACGACTGCCGCAACGTTGTCAGTGCTGTCGTTCAATTGTCAATCGTCGCCACTCTCACTGCTGCCGTCTGAGGCTTCATCGCCGCTCTCAAAGACGTAATCATCTTCGGTACCATCTAGGCTGTTGCTTATGGCACACTTCTTGAAACTCTTGCGTACCATGTCGGCCGGGATCATCCCCCATGCATCTACGATCCACTGGAACAGCAGTGCAATATCTGGCCTTCGCACGCGTCCCGTCGGCGTAAGGGCGTAAAGGCCATCGGCCATCCACTGGGCATATAGCCGCTTCACGTGAGCCTTGAAAGGCTTATTGATGCACACGTCGAGTGGTTGGAGCATGGAAGTCATGCCGCCAGGTATTACGACAAGGTCTGTGCCGTTGTCAGCGAGGCGAGCTTTCACCGCGTCAGTGCAGTGGCCTCGGAACGAATCCAGCACCAGCATCGAACGGCGTGCCAACAAGGCACCTGGTCTTTTTTGGTGGTGTACTCGGTAGAGTCTTGCGCTTGAATATTACATACGGGCGCAGTTTGGTGCCGTCGGCCAAAGCACACAACATCACTGTGCAGCGCAGCTTGGTGTTGCCGCCAGTCAGCACACTAACAGATTTTGCGCCCTTTTTTTCCAGGGTCGTGTCCATAGGCATCTCGAAATATACTGGCGTTTGGTCAGCATTTCCCAGCTGAGATAGCAAGTAGTTGCGCTCTTTCCTCAGTCCGATGACGTAACGTTGAAAGTTGAGCAGCTTCTCCTCGTAAGCGTCGGGAAGCCGCTGGCACATGGTAGTTCGCCGCCGCATCGAAAATCCATGCCTGGCCATAAAGCGCTGCAGCCATCCGCGGCTCGCATGAAACTCGCGTGGAATGTGCATTTCCCGGGCCAGCTTCAGGGCTTGCATCTGCGCCATCTCTGTAGACACAGCGTGGCCACGACTCCTCTGCTCCTCGATGAATTTTGCAAGCTGCGTCTCGAGGTGAGGGTACGCGCCAGTCTTCGGGCCGCGAAACGCTCGCCTGTCCTTGTTCGCAGCTTCAAGAGAGTCTTTTTTCTTCCGCCAGTCGCGAATGCAAGATTCGTCGACATCGTTCTTTCTCGCAGCAGCTCTGTTGCCGATTTGTTCAGCAGCGGCGACGATCCTGAGTTTCTCCTTCGCCGTGAATGATTGCCGCCGAGACACACTCATGATGCCTAGACAAGGCTGGCGAACTGTGCAAACTGGGCGTACAAGAAACGGCACCTTACTCAAGGCCCATCAACGTCTGAACAAAGCGTATGCTTAATATTAATATGCACTGCAACACACGTTGATGTCGATGGGGATGCGGACTCTGCACGGCAGGCCGCGCGTTGCCGTGAAGCCGACCCGCCGAGCCCCCCTTCTCCGGAATATTCGCGTATTACCCGCACCCCCACTTTTTAAACACATTTTTTCAATTTTTGGTGCGGGTTATATGCGAGTAAATACGGTATTCTGTTATAGGTATTATGTTAAATGCCTCAAAAATAGGTACATTGTGTACAGCATGTTCTTGGATAGTACATAGTTTTCTGGGGTTGGAAAAAAAGTTGTGCCCCACCCTAGAAACCATAGTTCATAAGACTTAAACAATGAATAATAGTTTTTGGTACACTAAGGAAATAAATTTCTGCACTTTGAAAAGAATCCCTATTCTTGAAATTTTTACGGCAACAGAACCAACATGATCATTCCACTGTAGGCGTCCCTCAAAGAGAACATCCAAGTGCTTAACACGAGGTACAGTTTTTATAAAGGCAGATCCTACTTTAAGAACAGTAGCATGAGATTCTGGATCTAAAAAAAAAAACAAAGCTTTCGTTTTGTCAGTGTTAATTTGGAGGGAATTAGAGGGACCAATGCTGTAAGAACTGTAGGCAAGGATCAATTTGGGTTCGAATCTCCAACACGCATGTTCCTCTAAAAATAGGCTAGTGTCATCTGCATATATAACAAAGGCGGGTTTACCACTGATGTTGACATTCTTGTTAATGTATAAATGAAAAAGTAGTGGTCCTAATTTGCTACCCTGAGGAACACCTGCAGGAATAGCTTTAGTATCCAATAATTGTTCGACTACTACCTGTCGATGACGAAATCTTAAATAGGACCTTATGAGGCTAATAAATGCACCCCGGAAACCATGTACACCAAGCTTGGCAAGTAATATATAGGTGTTAATCCTGTTGAATGCTCTAGAAAAGTTCACATAAATACCCAATGCAAATTCTTTTTGTTCAATTAAATTTAGGATAAGCACTGTTTTGGTGAAGTGTGATTTTCAAAAACCATGCTGGCTGTGTTAAGTTATGCTTCTCACAAAAGATGGACATTCACAGATGTATTACCTTTTCCAAGCACATTGAGAATATCGGAAGTATCGATATGAGCAATGATTCAATAAATCATTTCTATCTCCACTTTTGTGAATTACTGTCACTCTAGCATTTTGGATGCGCTTGGGGAAAATACCATCCTTGAAACAAGAGCTAAACATACAATCTAATATTGGCCTCGAGCTCCACCACTGGAAATGCTGGCGCCACCGTCGGCGTGACGTGCTAGGAGGGATCACGTGGACATAGCGGCCGCGTCGGCTGCTTCGGGCGCACCGAAGCGAGCTGAAAACGAGTTTAAATTCCGTCGTACGCTGCGGTCCTCATTTAGTGGCGAAATTTTCCCACTTTGAGTGTCTCTGTTACAACGCTTCAAAGCACTACAATAGGTAGTGGCTGCCTTTGAAGGCGCGCTACATATATGGTAGGCTACTGCTCGGTTCCGCAGGGCCGGACGCACGTAACGGAGGCCGGTGTCAGCCTTATTCACACGTAGCCGCAGGACAAGTAGCTGCGTGAAGCTTGGCTCGTGAAACATAAAACCGGCAAACAGTCATCGGCTACAACTCCGGTATGCAGGAAGCACAGACGCGAGGAAGGTTTCTGCTACGGCGCCCGGTCTGCGATCTTCTGAAAACGCGCACTGAGACGCTCGCCCGAGTCCGCTGCCCGACTAATGTCATGACGGTTTGGTCTATGAACTTGTCGATGCTATAGATACTCGCAAGTTCAGTCCAGTGGAAAGGCAGTGGTAAGAAGCACATTTTAAAAAAGCATGGCATATGGCCATGTTTGTGTTATGAATTAATGCACTGGATTACAAAAAAGGAGCAGCGGGAAATTGCACGCTGAGAACACCGATAAACCTACAGTGCGACGCAACTCGAAAAATAATATTGAAAGGTCAAAGAATTTAGAAGAAAAAAAAGATTGAATCGTCGCAACGGGACATCACAGGCGTCGAAGTCTCTACAATGAAATTATTTTTGAACAGCTCTAATAGCGCGCACACAACAATGGTTGCTTGTATACTGTCAAATGCTCATATTCTGCGGCCTAAAGCTCATGGTACGGTGCGAAAACGCGCGCGCGGAGAAAGCGAAACAGTGCGCGGACAAGCATGCAGACGCGCAGACGGTCGCTGCGAATCTGCGCGATCGCTGCATTGAGGCTTCGTTCTATTATGCTCCATTTAGTTATACAAACACTATAAGAACATATTTCACATAGTTTGCTCTCAGCGTTTACCTACCTTTCACGCAAGAAGCCGGTTCGGGAGACTCCATCGCGGCGACCGCGCGCAGTGGCGTTCACTGTACGTATTCGGTAAGGAGATAGCGTCTGTTAACGATTGTGTGCTTTCAGTTTGCCCAAGATTATTGTTTAGACAGTAAGAAACTTCTCTCGTTTCGAAAGTACTTATAGAAATGTCCGGGAGAGCTCGCGCGTGGTGTTTTCAGTGAGCGCTGACAGCAAAACCTATGAGGAGCGCGCCGCATGATCCCTCATACTACGCCAGCGAGGCGCTTCCGATAGATGGCGACTCCGTAACTCCTCGCCGCCGATATGGCCGAGAATATCAATAGCACGCTTAAAAGGGAGAATCTGAAAATCGCGTACTTCTCGTGACCTGCTGTTTCATATGGCAAGAAATATTATTTGAATTTCATTGGAATTTGTAGGGAACAGAAAATGCAGTTTGAGGGTTTTGAGGACTTAGTTGGTTCAGACAAGCAGGATCGTGTGTACTGTGTACCAAGGATGCAAAATAATAATTGAAACAATTTGCAAGTCTTATACCAGAAAGCCTTTCATCATTATGTACGATTCCATGTTAAATTGCTTCTTTTTAAGATATCGCTGTTAAACAACCCTTGCATGTAATTGTTCTTTACTCATCTCAAATGCAACATACGCTTACTGAAATATGCCTTAAATAGAGCAAGATCGTGTAAATTTTTGCTTTGAAGGAAACACTTATGGAGTCCTTTCTCTGTATGAGTTGCAAACACTTTGTTTATCGATAGTTTGCATGCCTTTTTGGGCTTTTAAAATGTGTATCGGAAGGATTCCTCATATATTGGTTTAATAGTGGCAATGAAATTATCACAAGCTTTTCTCTGTGCCATTGATCTCAACATGATATTGGCATGCATATCATAAAAATTTTTGTTAACATGCGTTGGTAATAAAAACATGAAGTGTGACATCTATGTAAGTGGTCGTGTGGGCTCTCATATGAAGTTATGAAAACTATTGCATTTCAGTACGCTCTGCATTTCACATTGTTCAGATGATGGAAAAAAAAAAAATCAATGTTTATATTGCCAACCAAGACTAACGAAAGCTTGTTTTCTGTTATGTAAAATTATGTAAAATAAGAAGGCATAAACAAATTGAAAAAATGCTGTAATGCTACTGCTGCTGGGAGGATGATACAAGGCAGAATACATACGTAGCTACCACACTTCAAACACAAGATAACATAGTATAACATGGCCGTCAAGTTGATTTCAGCAGGCAGTCGGCCTTTGGGAATTTGTGATTGCGACGACTCATTCCTTACACCAATATAAGCCGGGAGCAATTCCTGCCGAACGGCGAGAACAACTTTTAGACGGTTGCATCGCTTTGTCGCTGCAGAGTCGGTTGCATTTCACATGCAGAATACATGGAAAGCGCAGAGCCACTTTAGAAATTGGCTTCATTTAAGTCATTGCCCTCAAAAACAAAAACCATTACATGACTACTACATACTGGTGTTCATAGCAAACACTGGGATGCCTATCTTCGAACTTTTTGGTGACCACATGTTTAGTGATTATGCGCATGTGCATTCGCTTCTTGCTGACTCAGGAGGAGGAGGACTCAAAAGATCGTGCTGTCCTGGCTGATGACAATGCAGAATCATCGCCGCTGAAACGTCTTGGCAACTTTGTAGCTGGCATGCTTTCCCGGGGCCCGACTAGCAGGTGAGGAATCGTGCACTTCACTTGACTTTTTATTTTGCTAAAGACCCCCCCCCCTTTTTTTTTAAGGGTGTTTCACATATATTTTTTTTTCTTTACCATAAATTGTAAACCTGGTCTGAATACATTACAGACAAAGCAGCCTGAGGTGTTCGCTTCCATTATCATCTTAGCCTTGTAAGAGGCTGTCCTGTCCGTTAAAGAGGCCCCGAGACACTTTTCTAATCGTAGAATGGCCTCGCTATTCAAAGACATCGTCTCACAAATCTCGTGTCGCAAGCATTTTTTCTTCAACATGTTATCACTAGCTTTACTCAACAATAAAATATAACAAAAACATAGATGTTCTGCCACCTATGTGGGTGGCATCGTCAGTACACAATTGGCAACAAATGAGAAAATACATCCTATTTATGTATGATACTGCCGTAAAAATCCAGCAGGGAGCCACTGTTCAATCTGCATGCAATTCTAACTGTGGCCCCTTGCCGGATGTTTACGGCAGTATCATACATAAATGGGATGTATTTTCTCATTTGTAGCCATTTGTGTACTGACGATGCCACCTGCATAGGTGGCGAAATGTCTGTTTTTGTTATATTTTATTGTTGAGTAAAGCCAGTGATAACAACACACTGAAGTATGAGCTCCCCTGGCTTTTGGAAAATTTTTTCGCAAACATTTTTTGTCTCCACTAGCACTCTGGAAGCTACACAGAAGAGAAGCAGAGGTGATAAAGCCCCGCCGTAAAATTGTCTTAACAACAAAAGCGCTTGTCACGGCACCCTATGGCAGCCGCGCTAGACAATGCTATGCAGCATGTGGCTGATATATCGTAGGCTACACGCAGCAGGTGCAGTTGCCATGTGTGGACCGGAGGTACAAAGATCAAATGATTTTTTTTTGTCATTTTGAGATTGCATACATATATACATACCTGCCAACTCTCCCAGTTAGCCTGGGAGTCTCCCGGTTGTTTGGGCACTGCCAAGGCCATAAATATTCCGATAAACTCCAGCCCCGCCGCAACCAAGGAAAAGAATGCATCACGCAACACGACTCCTAATAAATTGAGTGTGCAGTGGCTTATTTCACTTTTTGCTAATTAAGCCACAATGCAGGCCAGTCTTTGCTTGACCAATTTTTTTTCATGCTCATCATAATTGCCATTGAACCAGGTAGCTACCTGAAGTCAGATTAAAATCCCAGCCATTTATGAGTAGCCAGTGTTGGCCTAACTCAGTTTGCTGCAGATTGAGACATGCATTGAGGAGTGTGGAAGAGCCAGGGAGGTCTAATATGCATTGCATAATGACGGCTTTAGTCAAGTCAGTTTACTCTCCCCCCCCCCCCCCTTTAAATTTTGAAGTCCCAAGGCTGGCAGGTACGTATATATGTTCAATTTATTTAACTAAAGATTAACAGTTATATATTATTGAGAATGGCCTCACAATTATGAAATCGGCGAATAGGGTTGGTGTATCCAGCTGCTTGCAATGACGCTGCATACCAATATTTTGGAAGCCAGAGCAAGTGATTTTTCGCTGTGTTTGACATGAGATTGCAAATTCCCTGCGGCATGCAGTGCAGTAATATTTAGCTTGCATGTTCACAGCTGAAAATAGCAGCTACTACATTGTGCTCAGCAGCAAAATTCCTTTGCCACTGCGGTGGTCAACTAACTTAAAACACTTTGCCCAACTTCTCTTTAGCAGCACTTGCATGTGTCACGAATTTCAGCATTCTAGAAATTGACAGACACACAGTGCAAATACACTAAAGAACATTTATCTCAAGGAACAATTTCAACCCAAAACAGATGACCAGCAAATTAAGCTCGCGCAAAATAAACCCCAAAAAGTTTAACCACTTTTTTTTTTTTAATCAATGAACCCAAATCTGAGGCATTCAGAAAACTATCTACGGTCAAATCTCGTTACCACGAACCCCACATTAACGAATTTCTCAAATTTACGATTATATTAAAAATCTCTACCAGACTGCCTGTATTTTCAATGTATAAATATTTCAAAACTACGAATTTCAATACAGCGCATATTTCAGAATTCAGAGTTGGTAGGTATGTATATATGTATGCAATCTCAAAATGACAAAAAAAAAATCATTTGATCTTTGTACCTCCGGTCCACACATGGCAACTGCACCTGCTGCGTGTAGCCTACGATATATCAGCCGCATGCTGCATAGCATTGTCTAGCGCGGCTGCCATAGGGTGCCGCGACAAGCGTTTTTGTTAAGACAATTTTACGGCGGGGCTTTATCACCTCTGCTTCTCTCCTGTGTAGCTTCCAGAGTGCTAGTGGAGACAAAAAATGTTTGCGAAAAAATTTTCCAAAAGCCAGGGGAGCTCATACTTCAATGTGTTGTTATCACTGGCTTTACTCAACAATAAAATATAACAAAAACATAGACATTTCGCCACCTATGCAGGTGGCATCGTCAGTACACAAATAGTTCAATATAGTTTATTTTCCCCTTTTAACCGAGGAACATCAGTATTACGAATTCGGCTAAAAGTAACAGCGCCGCAACTCTTACGTGAAACAGAGACTGAGAGTGCAGTAGCTATCATCACCATGTCGAGTGCCAACTGCTTCACCACAAACTTCACCGAGAACTTCACAACAAAGGTTTGGCGATGTATGGCGAGATCCAACGATGAATGCAGCTAGCGACGGTGCCAAGAACAAGCAAACGCAGGACAAATTGGACATATTGCAGCAAATCGACGCAGGGAAAAAGCAAAGCGATGTGTGCAGAAAGCGTGGCATTGCCCCATCAACTTTTGGACCATTTTGAAAGACCGAGACAAGATTGTCAAGCTTCATCGGGAATCACAACTAGCTCCTACAAGGAAACGGCTGCAACTGGGAAACTTTCAAAATGTGGACCAAGCTGTTCTCACGTGGTTCAAAGATGCCAGACTGCAAAACGTTCCCATATCTGGCCCAATGCGCCAAAAAAAAAAAGCCTGCGAATTTGCCGATGCACTTGAAATAACTGGGTTCGACGCCAGTGCTGGTTGGCTTTTTCGTTTCCGTCAGAGGAACGGAATAACTTGGCAGCTAGTCTCGGGGGAGGAAAAGGCTGCTGACTAAGAAGGTGCAGATTCCTGGCGCAATGATCGTTTCCTAGAGATAGCTGGATCGTACTCTGAAGACAATGTTTTCAACACGGATGAGACCACATGTTTTTATCAGCTCCTGCCAGACGGGACGATGCACTTCAAAGGGCAGCAGTGCAAAGGAGGGAAAAAATTCTTATCTTTGCGTGACAGTCCTGCTCTGCTGTAATGCAACAGGCATGAAGAAAATCAAACCGCTCATCATCGGCAAGTACGCAAAGCCTCGCTGCATGAAAAACGTGTTCTTACCGTATGACTACCATGCCAATAAACGAGCCTGGAAGACCAGAGAATTCTTTTCCGAGTGGCTCATCAAATGCGATGACCAAATGAGGAGGGATGACTGAAGAATTCTACTGGTCGACAACTGCTCTGCTCACATTGTGAATGTTCGCTTGACACACATTCGCTTGGAGTTTCTGCTACCAAACGACACGTCCTTGCCGCAACCCCTAGATCAGGGCATTATAAAGAGTGTGAAAGCAGAATTTCATAAGCGCCTTGTGCAGCGGTTGATTATCAACCTCCACCTAAAGCAGCCACCTGCAATCAGTATTCGTCAGGCAGCGGAAATGCTCGCAGTAGCTTGGTGGAACTTGAAGGCATCCATCATTAGCAACTGCTGGCGAAAAGCAGGGCTTGTCAAAGTGCCTGTGCAGCTTGAAGGTGACCTGGAGGTGACTGACAACAACACAGGAGACCTGTGGTCCGAAGTTGTAGAACTGCTACCCGCCTTCTCTTCCTTCGATGACTACGTGGAGAGGGACAGTGCAGCGCTAACAGCGGCAAACCTGACAACCCAAGGGATTGTTAACTGCATTCACAACGTCTCCAGTGATGATGACGACCCGAAGGAAGACCACTGTGGGTCACTAAACACAGAAGGTGAGATCACATCGAACATTGATGTTTTAGTGCACATGAACAAAGTCTGCACTTTCATCGCAAAGTGCAATAATGTACCCGATGAGGTATTGTGCAAAGTGGAAGATGTAGACGCATTCCTAATCGGTCGTGCATGCTGCACACACCAGAAGAGAATCACTGATTTCTTCAAATAAAGCAGCTTTGAAGGGAGTGAAAAATTTTGTACGTATTAGTTCTGTGGAAACCCCCAAGGTAGAGAGAAGCAATTAATACAGGGAAAGTGAGACATCCACCCAAACGTAGCCAAGTGCTACAAAAGAAACCTATGTGGGTTCCTCGAAAGAAAAGCTTCACAATTGAGGGAGAATTCGTCCAGGTCCGGCACATCTTTATCTTGAGAGTATGCTTGTCTCGCATCTACTGCCAAGGTACATCATTTTTATTGCTAAGTTTGTCCACTCGCTTATAACTGCAAGTTTTTCATTACAGTGATATTTCAAAATAACGAATGATTTTCGGCAGTCCCGCATGAGTCATTATATCGAGATTTGACTGTATATACGTACATAAAGAAAAGATAGCTGTATATTGTTTCTACTTTGACTGGCGAAGTGACATGTCATCCATAAGAATTGCATGTTATGAACATCATCAGTAGTGGCAGATGTTGGTGTGGCATTGCGTAATTCATTGGCCTGCGTGGTTCCGACACGGTGTAGGTGTCGACCTCCGTTACGGGTGACAGGGTTGTTGTCCTCCACCAATACCAGCGTGGCACAGGACGTAGTCCGGGCCAGTCAGGCGTTGGGCTGCTGACATGGCCACGTGATTGCCTCTGTGGCACTGGGTAGGGGCCAGTTACAGCAGCATGGGGTTGGACTGGCGATGTAGTCGGGGCTCAGGAGCTAGAGCTATCGCCAGCCAACTCGAACATCCCCTCTCTGGTCTGTGGTCCTCGAAGCCGTCTCCAGAGCACAACTGGGGATGCTTCTGCCCTGCTTCTCGTCGATGTCAGCAATGCCTGCTCATCTGCCTTTACGTGCATCGTTGTCTACTTCACATGTTTGCGCGTGCTTTGCCTGTGACTCATGACGGCATGATAGGTAATTGGGTAATTGGGTAATTATGGTAGTTGCACCATTCATGCAAATCGACACTGACTGCTTAGATGTATATTTATTGCTACTTCTTCAGTGCAAATGTTGGCATGGAGTGGGCACTTCATTCAGCATCGCCACTGTTGCTTGTCCACCCTTGTTTCAAAAGCGGAAATTTTATTAAAAGGATATTTTCCTGGTTTCTCGCCAGTGGGTCACAACGCACCAGAGATATAACAAGTGACCCTTTGGTGAGTCATCACGCAAGGGAATGGCAACTCCAAAAATTCGCTGCCAGAGTGAACATGGTAAAAAAGGAATAGAAGTAAATGGTAGTAAATTTATTGGTGGGCTACCTGTGATGATCTCGGTGACTGAGAGAAACCAAAACAGAAATGAGCCATCTACACTAAAGCATGTGTGGGCCGAAAGTGAAAATCCAAGAACTTATACTTTTATGCCAGACGTGTACTGAATTGTGGAGTAGCCATATGTAAGTCACTGGTTATCCTTGTCAGTTCTTCCTATTTTTGCCACTATATTTTGCATAGTGCATTTGGTGAGTGCACATCAGCTAGATCACTTGCCAGCTTTTAATACCTATATGCACTCGGTCTGCACTGTTAATTTGGGCAGTGCTTCACTGAGCACTATGCAGACAATTTATTTACCAACTTGCCATTTGTTGTATGAAGCAAAATTGTGTATTTGGAGACCCTAATGCTTTGGATACCGTTACGACTCTTCATTGTTACTCTTTTTGTGAATGAGTAACAAGAAACTGCTTGGTATGTGCAGTGTGACCACAAGCACACGCAATCGACGCCAGCTACTCTCCACGGATGCCGAATTCGTGGAGCTGTGTGATGAACAGCAGCCATCCGCTACACGGAGGACAAATGCACGGAGGCAGGCCAAGCAATGACTCAAAAGAAGAAACAGCTGCTTCTAAAAGCATTTTAAACAAATTTTAGTGATTGACATGCATGTTAATATAGTTCACACAGTATAATGCATACACCAGCAGGGCAGAGTCTGAGCTGAACCTGGGGACACCAACTAGTTGGGTCAGCCCTTGCATTGTAAAATGTTAGCTGGGTTTGTTGGTTTAACACGTAGCAAACAGCGTGAAAAGTGGACACTATTAAGGGGACAGATGATGCGGGTGCTTCCCCTCAAATCTTTTCTAATTTTTTCGCTGTTTGCCAAATTATGTTCTTGCATTGTGTTCATTGTATATAGTCCATGTAATTGCTTTAACATGCCATATTTTTATTTAACATTTCAATGCAGTTTTTTAGCCATGTGTTCCTTCATTGCTCGTTACATGCAGTTAGTAGCCACAGATATCTGTTGACCTCCTCAGGGACTGTAATTGCAAGAAAATGCATGCCTGTGGATTGTTGTTCTGAGAAACACATGCTTTTATGAAGAACAACATAGAGGGCAACTTTTGCAAGATTCGCTTATTTTTTTTAAACGGACACATTTAAACCTGGCACTAAACCTGAGGCAAGTTTTGTGTGCGAAATAAAGGAATTTGTATTGGCTCGTGCGTGGCTCCCGTACTTTGCAATATTTTCCTTGTGGACATAGACAGTGCTATCCAAGGTGTTTGATGGAGGCAAGGTGCTCAAGGTCTTTAGGTATGTTAATTTTTTTTAATTGACGGAATGATCTCCCATGACTTACTCGCATACTGTGCAGGGCATTTTGTTGCATATTAAACAGCAAGGCAAAGGCTTAGATTTTACTTTTGAACTAGCCAAGGATAACAGCTTGCAGTTTTAAGATCTTGACATAGCCCTTACTGGCAAAGGTTCCTCCTGGATGTACCAACCCCATGCCCACAAGGAATTGTTGTCGCGCGAGTCTACGCACTCCAAGACTGTAAAACGTGAGATTACCACTATGTGCTTTGAATCTGCCCTTGAAAAATTGTGCTGTCATAAGGCACAAGCAAGCTATGACGAACAGATTTTGAAGTTGAGGAAGGCTGGCTTTCCTTGTTTGGTTTTAAGTGCAGTTTCGGAAGCGTTATTGCAAAAGGTGAAAAAAGAAAAAAAAAATAAGCAGTGAAGAAGGTCAAACAGTTGAAAAAGCTAAGCCAGTGGTAATATCGTATTCTCATAAAGTGGCACATAATCTTAAACAGGTCGCCGTGAAATATAAAATTTCTGTGGTTTTTTCCACGCCCCGAAAACTTGCTACTTTGTTCTGCCTGATTGGTTCTGATGACTAAGAAAGTAGGGCATTCTATTAAACATATGAACCCTTTTGTTAAGCGTGAAGAAGGTGTCGTGTTCCGCATACCGCTGAAGTGTGGGAAAGAGTACATCGGCCAAACTGACCGACGTATTAATGAACGCCTGCAGGAGCATAAGCTTTCGTTGAAAAATGGTTGTGGTTCAAACTTGCCACTTTATTGCAAGGCCTGCGGGAATGAGAATAAAAGTATGTGAAGCAAGGCTTCATGATACAACAATCATGTTTAAAAGTAAAAATTCTGTGGTGCGTGAATTGTTGGTCAACCAGATTAAGAAAAGAGGAGATGCCTGTGTCAGCACCCTGTCTCTGAATCAAAGCACGTTTTTAGACAAGTTTTAAATTTTGATTAATCGTGATTCCCTTCATACATGTATATCTCCAGTGTTCTCGCATGTGTGCATTCACATAATCAGTGTTCCTCTTTTTTCGTCCCCCTCTCCCCATGGCTATATAATCAGCCACCTTTGACTTCAATAAGTTGCAAGTAGCGCCTTGCCCTGTCTTTGTTCCTTCCTAGTGTGCCGTCACTGTTGCCGCTTCATCCTTTGCAAGCTATGCACCAACTAGCCCCACAACGTGCTTTACTGACACTTTCCATTTGCACAGCCCTCACATTAGGATAAGTCTTGAAACTTCTTTCCCAAACTGTGACTGGGCAATACTGAGTGCCAGTCAGCCACTACCTTTGAAACTTTTGGAGAGTTCAAGAATTTTTGTTACGTAACATAATGTTCTGAACCAAGATTTCACATGTTTTTTGCGAGTTCAATTAAAGCATGGTGCACCTTTTGCTGCAATTCGGGTGTACCTACAATATGAAAGGAAAAACTGGGGTCCACTCGGGTGGTTGCAGAAAGCTGAAAAGACACCTTGAAAAGGAAATTTGCTGTTGACTAAAAATTCATTCTAGTCCAGGTATTGGATTTGGCAGTGCTGCTATGTTGGGGAACCCACTCTAAACTGGTTGGAGCTTAAGGCCTGGATTAAAATTGCCATCCAAGCCACTAATGTGATCAAGCAGACACAAATGCCAGCTACACTGTACTGCAGGCAACAGTGAGGCACTATATTGGTGAGATGCTCCCCCTAAACTGCACGACGTTGTGCGTAAGGTTAGATATCGAGGTAGCCATTCAAATTGCCATTTGAGCTACTCAATGCTTTAGGTTTGAAGCGGTGCCCCATTCTGGCACAAGAGCTGCCAAGCATGAGACTGGCTATAACATCTCGAATTAAATTAAACCTGGATGGTATAAGCATTCTGAAAGCTCCCAAGTATCGCAATAATGTGCGGAAAGTCTGCCTGAAGTCACACATAAGTGCACTTGTGAGCACTCTTCTAATAGCGGTGTGAAGCAATGGTATGACGTTGTTTACATCACAAACTTTGAGTGACAACTTGCTCAGTAGAGGCTAAACATCGGTCAGAGGGAAACATGACTGTAAGAGGGCGTCTGAGCTGTTTCTTATTTGCAATGCAGACGAATGACAACCTCCCCACCCCCTTTGCGTGCTCTTGATCGCGTTACTGTGAGCTCATTCCTTCTCTTTCTTTTCACTAGCTTGCATGGTAAGACTGCGCTCACCAAGCTACCATCCTTACGGCACACTCTTCGCTTTTGCTCTCACCTAAAGCACACAATGCACGGGGCATGTTAGGATGTTATCGCACTTGGACTTTTACCTGCCATGGTTGCTCAGTGGCTTTGGCGTTGTGCTGCTAAGCATGTTGAAGCATCATATTTCAGCCGTGGCGGCCGCATTTTGATGGAGGCAAAATGAGAAAAAGAAAGACCATTTACTGTGCATTGGGTGCACTCTTAGAGAACCTCATGTGGTCAAAACTAATCTGCAGTCCCCCACTACGGTTTGCCTCATAATCGAAATGTGGCTTTGGCACTTAAAACCCAAGAATTTAAAAATATCTTCGACTTTGTATGAAACATGACACTGCCCTGCATCTATGGTCACTCATGGTCGTGCACCACGCAATTTAAGAGGTCCTTTCGCAACTGCCAGATATAATTCAACCAATTGACCATCTGTGTTCGTGCAAGTTTCCATATGTTGTCTCCGTAATCCTTCATGGCAGCAGTGAAATTTCATTGTATTGAAATAGTGAGTAAACAAACTTTGTTATATTGATAATCAATATACATGGGTGTTATATGCGCAAGAAGCTATAAAATCTTAAATCTATATATTCAGAATTTCATTATACTGAAGTTCGTTATATCGACGTTTAGCTGTATAAACGTACTTCTGTTCTGGTATTCGCCATTGTGGTGCCTCAGTGCTTGGAAAGAGGTGTTTTAATAAGTGCCTTTAGACACCACATGAAAAAGTGCCACCATGGAAGTGCTCCAGATGCCCTTTTTCAGGGTTTTGTCGAGCCCACATTGTTCGGCGAGATTTACATGGCACGGGCTCCTTTTCCAGGACAATTCATCCCTAAAAAAAACTGAGTGTCAGGCAGAGTTACACCTGTACCTATTTGTATAACCGGTGGCTAACCAGTGGCAGAGGGGGTTCAAACTCTCGGCTTCCCAAATAGAGCACTCAACAAGGCCACGTCTGTGGTAGCCATAGAGTGGCATTAAATGTGTGCCATTTAAAATTCACTCTAATGTTTCAGAAGTGCCGCTAGTACCAGAGGCAGTTCCTGGCTGTTAAAAGGCTGGCAAGTGCAGGTAGACCACTTGCAATGATGTTACACTTCGTCAGCACTGTTAAGTTGGACAGCGTTTCACTGAGCACTATGCATAAGAGGTAAAAAGAGAAAAGCCAAGGCAAAAAGCAACAAAATGTGGCTTAACCGTAAGTCACATGATCTGACTAGAGCATTATGATGTAGACTATGTTTTGAAAACAACGTGCTCAAGAGTGCAAATCCTCTCCATGCATGTGGCACTGCCTGAGAAGTGGTCAGAACAAGAAATCCACATGTTGTTGCTCTACTGAACGAAACTAATTAAATAATAAACAGCTAGCTGTACATGGTTCTGTACTGTTGTAGTGCACATCTTCGAAATGTTTGGATTTGGTCGTAGGAGCCGCAGAGCAGTGCCAGTCAGTTTGCTTTCTGGCTTCCAAGATGGCCTAGTTTTGGCAGGAATACAACTGTACATCAGCTTCAAGCAGCTTATTAAATGTAAGCAACAATGCCAAACATGTGTTGAAGATGCTCTTCTAAATCTGGCTTTGTGCATACGAGTAAAGGTTCCAAAGTTAGGGCAAAGCATGAATTGTTGCAATATATGTTTAGTTATGTAAGTTATAAAGGGAAAAATCAAATATCCACCCGTTCGTAGCAATTGCTACAAAGGAAACCCATACGGGTTCCTCGAAAGAAAAGCCTCAGAGTTGAAGAAAAATTTGTCCTGTTCCGGGACTCGAACCCGGGACCACCGCCTTTCCGGGGCAGCCGCTCTACCATCTGAGCTAACCAGGCGGCTAGCAGAGGGCAGGGCGAAGTCGAATTTGTCGACAACACATGAAGCAAAGGCAAGTGTTTGACGTAGTAGTTCTGCGGAAGCCTGCAAGGTGGAGAGAAGTAATTATAAAGGGAAAAATCAGACATCCACCCGTTCGTAGCAATTGCTACAAAGGAAACCCATACGGGTTCCTCGAAAGAAAAGCCTCAGAGTTGAAGAAAAATTCGTCCTGGTCCGGGACTCGAACCCGGGACCACTGCCTTTCCGGGGCAGCCGCTCTACCATCTGAGCTAACCAGGCGGCTCGCAGAGGGCAGGGCGAAGTCGAATTTGTCAACAACACACGAAGCAAAGGCAAGTGTTTGACGTAGTAGTTCTGCGGAAGCCCGCAAGGTGGAGAGAAGTAATTATAAAGGGAAAAATCAGACATCCACCTGTTCGTAGCAATTGCTATGTAAGTTGTTCTGCATTTATGGTGAGTGCAGAATAAAAACGCGGTACAGAGAAGTGATCATGTGCTTCGTGTTCCCGTATTCTTTGTGCTGCAACCATTGATCAACCAAATAAGACTGCCACAACTACAGCATTCAGCTGTTACTTAAATTGACGTGGGGACAACATCTCGCAATGCTCGCCACAAAGCCGTTAGAGCGGCATTGCATGTGACACCATATTTCTGAATACCTAATACAACCAAACAAGTGGACATTAACACTTCTTATTTTGCACTTGTCCTCTCTTAGTGAAGAAAAAAAAACTTGCTTGAAAAATGACGTGTATGTTAACTTTTCGGAATACATATATAACAAAGTTCATCATCATCATCATCAGCCTAGTTACGCCCACTGCAGGGCAAAGGCCTCTCCCATACTTCTCCAACTACCCCGGTCATGTACTAATTGTGGCCATGTTGTCCCTGCAAACGTCTTAATGTCATCCGCCCACCTAACTTTCTGCCGCCCCCTGCTACGCATCCCTTCCCTTGGAATCCAGTCCGTAACCCTTAGTGACCATCGGTTATCTTCCCTCCTCATTACATGTCCGGCCCATGCCCATTTCTTTTTCTTGATTTCAACTAAGATGTCGTTTACCCGCGTTTGTTGCCTCACCCAATCTGCTCTTTTCTTATCCCTTAATGTCACACCCATCATTCTTCTTTCCATAGCTCGTTGCGTCGTCCTCAATTTCAGCAGAACCCTTTTCGTAAGTCTCCAGGTTTCTGCCCCATATGTGAGTACTGGTAACACACAGCTGTTATACACTTTCCTTTTGAGGGATAGTGGCATCCTGCTGTTCATGATTTGAGAATGCCTGCCAAACGCACCCCAGCCCATTCTTATTCTTCTGGTTATTTCAGCCTCATGATCCAGATCCGTGGTCACTACCTGCCCTAAGTAGATGTAGTCCCTTACCCCTTCCAGTGCTTCGCTACCTATCGTAAACTGCTGTTCTCTTCCGAGCCTGTTAAACATTACTTTAGTTTTCTGCAGATTAATTTTCAGACCCACCCTTCTGCTTTGCCTCTCCAGGTCAGTGAGCATGCATTGCAATTGGTCTCCTGAGTTACTAAGCAAGGCAATATCATCAGCGAATCGCAAGTTGCTAAGGTATTCTCCATCAACTTTTATCCCCAATTCTTCCCACTCCAGGCCTCTGAATACCTCCTGTAAACATGCTGTGAATAGCATTGGAGATATCGTATCTCCCTGTCTGACGCCTTTCTTTATAGGGATTTTGTTGCTTTCTTTGTGGAGGACTACGGTGGCTGTGGAGCCGCTATAGATATCTTCCAGTATCTTTACATATGGCTCATCTACACCCTGATTCCGTAATGCCTCCATGACTGCTGAGGTTTCGACTGAATCAAACGCTTTCTCGTAATCAATGAAAGCTATATATAACGGTTGGTTATATTCTGCACATTTCTCTATCACTTGATTGATAGTGTGAATATGGTCTATTGTTGAGTAGCCTTTACGGAATCCTGCCTGGTCCTTTGGTTGACAGAAGTCTAAGGTGTTCCTGATTCTATTTGCGATTACCTTAGTAAATACTTTGTAGGCAACGGACAGTAAGCTGATCGGTCTATAATTTTTCAAGTCTTTGGCGTCCCCTTTCTTATGGATTAGGATTATGTTAGCGTTCTTCCAAGATTCCGGTACGCTCGAGTTTATGAGGCATTGCGTATACAGGGTGGCCAGTTTCTCTAGAACAATCTGACCACCATCCTTCAACAAATCTGCTGTTACCTGATCCTCCCCAGCTGCCTTCCCCCTTTGCATAGCTCCTAAGGCTTTCTTTACTTCTTCTGGCGTTACCTGTGGGATTTCGAATTCCTCTAGGCTATTCTCTCTTCCACTATCGTCGTGGGTGCCACTGGTACTGTATAAATCTCTATAGAACTCCTCAGCCACTTGAACTATCTCATCCATATTAGTAACGATATTGCCGGCTTTGTCTCTTAACGCACACATCTGATTCTTGCCTATTCCTAGTTTCTTCTTCACTGTTTTTAGGCTTCCTCCGTTCCTGAGAGCCTGTTCAATTCTATCCATATTATAGTTCCTGATGTCCGCTGTCTTACGCTTGTTGATTAACTTAGAAAGTTCTGCCAGTTCTATTCTAGCTGTAGGGTTAGAGGCTTTCATACATTGGCGTTTCTTGATCAGATCTTTCGTCTCCTGCGATAGCTTACTGGTTTCCTGTCTAACGGAGTTACCACCGACTTCTATTGCGCACTCCTTAATGGTTCCCATGAGATAGTCGTTCATTGCTTCAACACTAAGGTCCTCTTCCTGAGTTAAAGCCGAATACCTGTTCTGTAGCTTGATCCGGAATTCCTCTAGTTTCCCTCTTACCGCTAACTCATTGATTGGCTTCTTGTGTACCAGTTTCTTCCGTTCCCTCCTCAAGTCTAGGCTAATTCGAGTTCTTACCATCCTATGGTCACTGCAGCGTACCTTGCCGAGTACGTCTACATCTTGTATGATGCCAGGGTTCGCGCAGAGTATGAAGTCGATTTCATTTCTAGTCTCACCATTCGGGCTCCTCCACGTCCACTTTCGACTAACCCGCTTGCGGAAAAAGGTGTTCATTATCCGTATATTATTCTGTTCTGCAAACTCTACTAATAATTCTCCTATGCTATTCCTAGAGCCTATGCCATATTCCCCCACTGACTTGTCTCCAGCCTGCTTCTTGCCTACCCTGGCATTGAAGTCGCCCATCAGTATAGTGTATTTTGTTTTGACTTTACCCATCGCCGATTCCACGTCTTCATAAAAGCTTTCGACTTCCTGGTCATCATGACTGCATGTAGGGGCATAGACTTGTACCACCTTCAATTTGTACCTCTTATTAAGTTTCACAACAAGACCTGCTACCCTCTCGTTAATGCTATAGAATTCCTGTATGTTACCAGATATTTCCTTATTAATCAGGAATCCGACTCCTAGTTCTCGTCTCTCCGCTAAGCCCCGGTAACACAGTACATGCCCGCTTTTTAGCACTGTATATGCTTCTTTTGTCCTCCTAACCTCACTGAGCCCTATTATATCCCATTTACTACCCTCTAATTCCTCCAATAACACTGCTAGACTCGCCTCACTAGATAGCGTTCTAACGTTAAACGTTGCCAGGTTCAGATTCCAATGGCGGCCTGTCCGGAGCCAGGTATTCTTAGCCCCCTCTGCAACGTTACAGATCTGACCGCCGCCGTGGTCAGTTGCTTTGCGGCTGCTGGGGACTGAGGGCCGGGGTTTGATTGTTGTATTCATATAGGAGGTTGTGGCCAAGTACTGCACCAGGGTGGCCAATCCTGCTCTGGTGAGAGAGTGCGTTACCGGTTCTGGTCACCGGGATCAGGCCGCACTCCAGGCCTGTTTGTGCAATTTTCTCAACACACGTTTTTTTTTTTTTTTTTTTTTTGTATTTCCCGGTGGAGAATTGCGCGGCACCGGGATTTGAATCACGGTCCTCTTGCACTGGAGACGGATACTCTACCGTCCCCGCAGGAGTTAAATTAAAAATTGAATTATGGTGTTTTGCGTGACAAAACCACTTTCTGATTATGCACGCCGTAGTGGAGGACTCCGAAAATTTCGACCACCTGGGGTTCTTTAACGTGCACCTAATTCTAAGTACACGGGTGTTTTCGCATTTCGCCTCCATCGAAATGCGGCCGCCGTGGCCGGGGTCCGATCCCGCGACCTCGTTCTCAGCAGTCTAACACCATGACCACTGAGCAACCACGGCGGGTCCCGCAGGAGTTGTACGCCTCATTTATCCTACAGTGGTGCCCTATTTGATCAGTCAAGGTGGACCAATCTGAGCTCGGTTATACCGCATGGATGGCACTCGGCTAGAGAACCTGGTATTTATGACCTGCACATGTGTGGCCACACATAATTGAGGATATATAATTTTTTTTTTTTAGGAGGGTTTCCGTACAGTGATAAAAGGAAGGAAAATACATTAAAAGAAAAAAAAAAGGAAAAAAAAAAGGAACATAACATGTGATTTGAACTCGTGATCCTTCAATGTTGCCCGGAAAGGTAGCTCAGTCGGTTGGTTCGTCAAGCCAACGGTTACTTTCAAGCGCCAAAGCTCCTGCTCCGAGCCTCATACTTATGTGGAAAGGGACTGATGTTGTCCGCGGCAGTCGATTTTTGCTGATTCTGAGTGGTTGGAAGGCATAATTTCTTGGAAAAATGGCCGCCAGAGGAGCAGCGTGAACTCTAGCGGCTTTAGAGACTAGGAAAACTGCCTTACAATATTTAGACTTGAGGGGAAGCTTCGTTAACAAACTATAACACGGCAATCAGCACTCGAATACGACGAGAGAAATTATTGAGACGTGGGAAATTCCCTTGAAATAAATCTGGTTTGCGAGACAAATGCTTGTATGTATTGAATCTCTTAAAAGATGAGGGGGGAAATATGCGCTCACCGAGAGGGCATCTTCAGCACGAGACCACCGCGAGGCACCTTACTGAGATGTAGAGAGCTTCGCGGCCGGAACGAAATCTCCCCTCTCCGCCGGCCCAGGGTGGAAAACGCGCTTTCCGATCGCTCAAGGTTGCGCGGATATTGTATAGCTCTAGCATCTAGGAAAAAGCTTAAACAGGTGCGGGGGCGGCACGCATAGCGTGCCGCCCCCGCAGTTAGTTCCAGTAAAAGCTAGCTGCAGCTCGTATCCTACAATTTTAACGCAATAACATTAAGGCCCCTGTGTCTCGTAAAATTCTATGTCAGCATCTTGCGTCGGACCTCATTTTGCAAAATGTCATTACGAACCACAACTATGCAGGGCCCCTCAGTGTGGTGCAGAAGCGTTGCTGAACTAAGTAATTGAATTCCTCAAAGTAAAATGCGTCAGAAAACTTGTACTGTACAACCTAAACACAACCTACAGGCATGATGGTGTTTGATTGTAATTTGAACATAAAAGAACACGTGATTCTGTTACGTGGACACTCAAACATAAACCCCTTTTCTACAGTTTCTACCATTCATAGAGCAGTGCACTGCACTCGGTTCCTTGCAGCAACATCCAGATGGCACTTGCATCCGCGACCCACAAAAGAGGCCACGCTTCTACCAGAAAGCTCACCCACTCGTCTTCGTAACGTTCACCGCGAGCGTTTCCTAGTAAACATGACAGTTACATATGCTGTAGTTGCCGGCAAGCGTGAGAAGCAGTTGGGTATCTTTAAATGCTGTCATCTTCCACTCTTAAAGGCAAAGCTTAAGTGTCCGCCAAATTTTTCTTGTTCAATTTGTACCTGTTTTCTTTTTTCAGTTCCAACTGTAAAATGTTCTCATGTAGCTTGTAATTGATTTCTTGTTAATGCATGTCATGTAGTGTCAGTTGCTATGCTAAGCTCTTCTTTTTTTGCTGCATCTCATTGCTAATGCTTGTCCATGGTAGAAATATTCTTAGTCAACTTACTTTCTCTTATAAATGAAAAGCATGGTTTTTTATTATGTTTTGAAAATACATTTTTGTTGCAGCTGTAGACCATTTCATACACTGCCAAACAGTCTTTTCAACAGCGATGTTACTGCAGCTATTAGTTGCACAAAATAATTAAGGATAATGTTCCTGAAATTCCTCTTGGAAATCACTTTCAGTTGTACTAGTGGTACCTTTGGGTATATACAGTTAAACCTCAATGTAACGAAGTCAGTAAACTTGCAATTTGCTTCATTGTATTGAAATTCAATCCTTTATCCAAACAAGTACAGTTGCCAATAGATTTTTTTACACTAAGGGGTGCAGTATTTCTCAAATTATAAGGCAATTGTAAAATTTTATTCCTAATGATGATGTCAACTGTGTGATGTGTAGTGACCCAAAAAAGACAAAACTGCTTTTCCTGTAGACAAGAGTAAAAGGAGAAGAATAAAACAAGGTTCTTGATGTCAATCTTGAAATGTTACATTGGTGCAGTGTATGACAGGATAGTAAAACTCTTGCTTGGGCTAGTTGGTTCATGCTTGAATGAGTAAAGGCAAGGCGTAAAAGACCAGGACTGAAGGACACAAACGACAGGACCGGCGCCACTCACAACTAAGTTTATTTCCGCAACAAGCCTGCCTTATGTAGGTCAATCAAGCCGAATCGCACACGAAACGTTAGAAGTACAATACAGCCATCCACCAACCACTCCGGAATCATATGTAGCGCAAAAGATGAAAATCTCAAAATCTGATCTTTTGTCACTGATCACGCGAATTTCGGTTGGACTACATGTCCCGTTTTGTTCATGCTTTCCTTCTCTTCACCTACCTACTTGGCCAAAGAGTGTCCAAATCTATGCCCCCACGATGGAAACAATATCGAAAGGTATGCTTTTGCTGACTGAAAGTGCAAAAAGTAGACCACTTCGATTTGTCATTCCAGACTGTCTGGACTGCTGGAGACGCTGCTTTCAGTTATGGCAAATCTGGCAAATCGCACCGAGCAGCCCCGGGGCGACGGTAATTGGATGAAGCAGCACATCAGGGTGCCCCAGTGTGCACCTGCATACATAGGTACACCTCAAGGAGTATTAATGGTGAATGTTGCCTAGAACACATTTCGATGTGGTTTTAAAGTTAGCAGGAATGCTTGTCTGAGTTGGCAGCACCTGATAACATCATCATCAATATGGGGTGTTTAATGGCTGCTCGGGCTCTGTGACATTTCGCAGCAAGGATGGCTGAAGTTCGTGGCTGTGATTGCTCCTTTGTTTGCATGCCAGACTGTTCTGCAGTAACAGCTGCAGGAAAGGCGTGGGTCTCTATGAGAGCTGACTTGTACCCGATGTTACCGGATTTTTGCGACAACCCTGTCTGCACACGTGCCAGGTGCGTCCTGCAGACAAGTGTAATGAAGTCTAGTTACTAAGTGGAACTTCTGTTAAGTAGCTGTTTCATTTTGTTGGCTGTATCCTTATCATGTCTTTGTTTTTTTTACATTCTACCCTTGTTGCATTACTGTTTCTGTATGTCAATAATAAGCACACACTGTTGGTTAAGGCTTTTGATTTTTTTTGTTCGCTTGGGTTGACACGCGGCATAATTGCAGTATGAAATTTATAAAGAAAAAGCATTCAAGCCCATTTCATAGATATACTGCAACAGTAAATTATAGAATGTGTTGTTAACAATCTATAATTCAGTCTTCAGCTTGATCACTGTTCACCTTCACACCTCTGGCTTGTACATCAGACTCTGCATGGCATGATGCTGGCACACATTGTACTGATCTTGCAACCACTGAATACGCATGACCTGTCCAAATAACCACCATGAAAATCACCACATAAAAAGCAATTGTGAAATTCTTAACGGAAATGCATATCGTTGTCAACAAAGAAAAGCATGGGTGAATACTAATGCAAGTTGGTGCTGCACTGGCAATGCGATTACCCTTCCCACTAGTGTTTTCTGAACTTGAAATTCTCTTAGTGACCCGCTTGTAAACGTACAAAGTGAAAGTCTGACCAACATTTGAGTAACGTTTTGAGAATGTTACTAAAAAGATAAGCCACCCAATATATTTAAAGAAGTGCATGAATGGCTGACCCTCAGCCGGAGTATGGCCAAGTAAGCGGAGACAGAGGATCAGAAAAGGTGTTGATTGGATGGCGTGGACAGCCCAACCAAGATGGTCGGGAAATCTGAAGAACTACCAGAACGAAAGGACCCTACATCAGGTATCGTCATGTTTTTTAGACACAACCACCTCATACTACTAAAGCAGGATAAAGAATAAGCAATTGTCGCCATGCCGTTGGGGCTTTTTTTACTAGAAGGCAAAGGCTGCTCTCAAAAAGAACTTCAAACCTGTGTCAGTGAAGGCCTCAAAGATAAAGGCAAAGGCTGTTTTCATGTGCAGGGAAATGGAACTGCGCAAACTGGCTTTCTCAGTCAACAAAAGCAAAGGTGGCAGCTTTTTGACGGCCAAGAGGCACAAATATGACATCCCCTCCCATTCTATTGTGAGCAGAAGAGAAACTTGGCAGGACAAAGTAAGCAGGTTTATGCAAGTGTTTTTGACCCATTCGATAGAAATAACTTGGAAGACATTACAAAGTTTATACAGTCAAACGACGACATTGGTCATGCTTGTTCCATTGACCTAAAAGATTTGTTTTATTCTGTCCCTCTCATTTCATTGTTTCGGGTTGTTCAAAAATGTACTGAAGTTATTGGCAAATTGTCTTTTCAGAATTCTGCCGGGTCGACCATTCGGTTTTAGGCGTTGCTTGAGTTTTACTTCAGCTCTACGTTTATCCAGATTGAAAAAGGCTTTTACGTACAGAAATGGCATATGCATAGGCTCTTGCATTGCTTCTATCTTGTGCAATGTTTTCTTGTTGGAATTTGACAGAGCAGCAACGAGTGAAGGGATCAACCATAGACAGGTTGCTACTGCTTTTCATTAAGCAGAAGATTTTCTTGTGCTTTTAAAAAAGCGAGCCAGTTGCACATACGATGGCGCCATTGCAGATGTACTACACGTCTTTCAGCACCTTGGCAAAGGGTTAACGTTGCCCATGAACTAACAAAGGATAACGAAATTCCATTTTTAGACAACGCTATAACCTTCTGTGACAACCATGTGTGCTGAATATATAACCCAAGGTCCCAAAAGAAACTGTCGCCCTACCATTCAGCTCATTCGAAAACGGTGAAGTGGACAATAGCCACCCACTGTATCACGCCAGCCTTAAAGAAGGCATGCATGTACAAAGTACAGCAAAGCTTTGATATGGAGATTGTAAGGTTACAGGAAGCTGGTTTCCCGCAATCAGTCATTTTAGCAGTAGCGGAGGCAGTGCTAAAGAAGATAAAAAGCAAAAACACTATTAGTGAAACTGCAAGGGAACACAAACATGAGAAATGCGAAGTTGTGCCTAATGTTCACAAGACGTCACATAACTTAAAGGAGTTTGTGAAACAATACATGAAGTTGAGGCGGTGTTCTTGGCTCCCAGCGAGCTTGCTGGATTATGTTTGTGCACAGGAAGTAGAAATAGGTTGCCTGGGTGCGGAAAACAAACACGAATTTCTACATAGATTGCTGTGTTGGGGTAGTCTATCGGATACCTCTTTCGTGTGGCACAAAGTCTATGTAGGCCAAACTGGAATGTGCGTGAATTCGCACTTCCGTGAGCATGAATTGTCAATTAAGAATAACAAAAGTGCGCACCTTCTCATCCACTTTTCGGCTTGCAAGTGTAAGCCGCTTCTAAATGAAGTAAAGATTTTGTGTCAGTGCCATGATAGCAAAACAAGGGAAATATGCGAGGCATACCATGTAAGAAAAAAGGGACTTCATTGTATTAGAGATACCTCAGTTTATCTGCACAATGAGATGAGGTTTATCAAAGAGTGTAGTTGGGTTGCATGTTGCATGAAGAGATTTTTTTTATATTGGTTTTGCCGCACTTGCGCAGTGGTGTATTTCTGGGTGGTACTTATATGTGGTCTTTGTGGAATAAATGTTAGTTGCAAGTCTGCACTTGTCCTTGTTTCATGCTCTCTCTGCAGTCATTAGTTCATGCAGTTTGAATATTTAATGTGCAGCAACTCGCCCAACATGTTCTAAAATATATTTAAAGGCAGAGCAATGCTGGCCAAGGTAGATTGGCGGCAAGGCCGGGTTTACTCCTCTCTGGCATAAACATTGCACTCTTACGCCACAAAAGATATTAACAAAAAATTAAAATGATTACAAGAGGCACTCAGCTGTGAATTAAAGCACTCAATGTGGTAAGTCTGCTAAGACAGTGGCAAGCGTTGCTTTCATAAACATGACGCCAAGTCCCCAGCGAGAATCAAACAGTAACGCCAATACAGCAGCTAACAGCAATTCTCATCCTGAGCTACCTCTTTAAAGGTAACCACAATATCGAGGCTGTACTAGGGCAAGAATCAAGCTGTTAAGAAAGCACTTGCATATAATCATTGTGATAAAACAGCACAATTCAGCCTCACTAAAAACAAGGCGAGGAAAAAAACCTTGTACATAAAAAAATTTCTGCATGAAGCAACTAGCAGCAGTTGAACATGTGCGAATCAATGCATAAAGTACATCCAAGAACATGAACCACGTGACTGCTGGTGTGACGGTTTAACGAGTTCCATAAAGCCAACGAAATCTGCTTGCAAGCCTCAGCAGCAACACATAACATGGCAAAGAAGGAGCAAGTAGCATTCGCAACCTAAGCGAAATACCTTTAACCCAACGCTGCACGACGGAAAAACAGAACCAAAACATGAATACATCGTGATCAGCTTTGTTGTGTACTCGTGTAAACATCGAGTGCAACAAAGACCGAGAGGTCGGAAAGAAAGCATGGGAACAAGTTTTTCACCCACACTGACTATCCATGGCTGCTGTCACGCCCGCAAGTGAGGCCTCGCACGGAATGAGTAGAACCATGCTGACGGCGAGTTTTTGTTGGTGTTTGGGCACCCCACCACACAATAATTGTTTTTTGACGTGCCTTGAAGCTTTGGCCACCAAACACAAGTGATGGGTGTTGCCTGCCATGGGTGTTTTCTGTCGTGTAGAGTTTTCACTCGCAAAAGGGCACATAGTTGATTTCCAAACGAACTTCAGCAGATACTTGACTAGAAGTCCAATTTCTTACTTCTTGAACACCACTTGTGCAAAGGCCCTCATTCATTACTGCACAGTACTGTACAGGTACTCTACAAAGCATGTGAAGGCTCCAGTGGTAGTTCACAGTGCACGACTAGACCAGCTTGCTTGCACAGAAAAGCTTAATGAACACAGTAATCAGGTATGAGGAGGCTTGTGCATGCTCCCCAACCTAACAGCCATTATTTTGATAGCCTAAAGAACGGAGTAAGTTAACCAGGTGGTTGTTGCCATGAATGAAAACAAATGTGTCCTGCATTATGGGCGCTTATTTGTTTTCAGACTTACAAAAGGCTTTCCATGGCTTTCCTGGATAGCATGGGCATCCCTATGGCTAAAATTTGCGCCACCAAATCTGCACAATAATCTTCTGGCATGGTCGAACTTATAGAAGTTGGGAACTAGGAACAAGGTGCATATTCTGCAATATTTCAGATTTTTAAAATTTTCAGTACTTATACAAAAAGTAGCAAATAATTACTTTATATCACGTTTCTTCTGGTGCTTCCTTGAAGTTTTACATAAGAATTCTCAATAACTCTCTGAGCTAATATCGTTTTAATTGAAACCGCATTAATAAGGATACAATTTTATGTATCACAGTATATGTTGTGACTGATATGTCGTGAAATAATATGTTAAGACTTACGAAAGCCTACAAGCACTGAAAATGAGCATATTTCTAGTAGTAAGGAAGAGAGAGACTATCATAAAAACAAATTTTTGCCGGCACACATACAACTGCTGGCATGCTACTCAGTATAGGGATGGGGAATTGGATTAAAAGATTCCGTAGGGGAGTGGAAAAAAAAATAAAAAATAAAAATAAATAGGAGTTCATTGGTCAGCAGTTGAGATAAGCAAGACATCTTTAGGATATTATTGGAAATAAAGCAGGCAGGAAATTCATATAATCGGATGTTACTGGCATAGGTAACTACAATATAGAAATAGAGGTTTTAATGGAGAGAAACATAATGGAGAGATAGGCAGTATGCTACATTGCTATGCATGTATATATAATGCCTGATTAGCTCAAGGAGGCTAAGTGACTATTTTTCAGTGCCATCTTTCGAAGGGAATTCCAATGAAATCGTCCCCATGCTGTCAATTTCTCCATCCATCCCTCCATCCATGGAGGTACCGGGTTGGCAGAAACGTGTTCAGAGGGGCTTTAGTCTCGAGAGTTCTGCAAAATCCACTATGTAAGGGAACAGACCAAAACCCTCTAGTGAGTTTGTGATGTTGCAAAGCTGCCACTCCACATATAGGCATCATGCTTTTACACTGACATGAGCACTAGCCCATTAAGAAGATTAAAGGTACATATGCAGCAAGGCTATTAGCATTATCAATTCCACAATGCATGAAAGTGACAATGCCTTCACATGCTATGCTGAGCTACGAGGTCACTTTTACGCAGAGAGTAAATTATGGGAGAGCTTGTTAGCTGCACAGCTTGGCTTCATTCTTGCTATCGGGTTTTTAAAAATTTGTTGGGTTCATTAAGGCCACAAATTATGACAGCTATGCAAATGCAAAGTCTTTATTTGACCAGCAAATCATAGCTAATTGTTGGGCATAAGAAGTATGATGTACAGTTGTGCTCAGGCATGACCTGGTTGTCAATATATGCGACAAGCGTCATTGATTAAACATGCATTGAATCTAATACTTTGTTCATTCTGTAACCTACAAGTCCAAAAATATTTTCATGTCACTCAAAAGTGGAAAAAGTTGGCTCGTTTCATTCAGTGGAGCACAAAGTAGTTTCCACCAAGTATTTTAAGGATGACGAACTCGAGCATGTTGGTAGTGCTATATGTCCTCCATTAAAAATGGCATAGGCCTTGAACTGAGTGCACACGCTAAATCATGCCAGTATCACAAAAAGCGGCATTGCTTCATTAGTCCATTAATAGTGTGTGAAGGGGAACTGCAACATGACAAATATGTACAAAGATGCTAGGCAAAAAAAAAAAAAAAACAAGCACACAGCAGTTACTAAGAAATTCCTGATAATATTACCAACAAGGGTCCAATGCAAAAACCTATTATGTTGCCCACTATCCACACATGTGGCAATATAAAATGAAGTAGTGCAACTTCAAAAACGGCGCCTAATATCTTGGGCACTGGAACCAAAAAGAACAAAAACAAATATCTGTCCTTAGGGTAATAAGCGGCGTAGAGGCCCTTCATGGCAATCAGCGTAGCCGTCAAGCCAAGGAAGCACTTATAGTGCATTTCAAAGGCATGCACACCGGCAATCTCCTTGTAGTTCGGCAGGATGTAATATGTCATCAGACAGAAAGCAAAGTTGGTGGCGACCGTGAGGCCCAAGAGTGCGCTCAGGAAGCGGTTGACACCCATCCTGCGTTCAAGATAGAAGCCGAGGCCGATCAACGATAGCACCGTGTAGACCATGTGCAGATATTCCGTGGAGTGCAATGCCGGGAGGAACAACAGCTTCCACTGGCGATGATCTATCACGAGTGAAGAAGTGACGCACGGACCGTTCACCAGCTTCTTCCAGTGGTGCGGCACAAGGTCTAATTGCAGCATGACGAGCACCGCCGACACAAGGATCGCCCCGTAGGGCAACGAAGCCAGCCGGCCAGGTTCACGCCGACGGTCATGGTGCGGTCGCGTGGGGCGCACGGGTTGTTGCCCGAGGAGGTTCCAGACGAGGTCGGAGATGGGCGTGATGACTCCGTAGACGTAGGCGACGCCGACTAGGATACCGGCTAGATGACCGACGAAAGAGGCATTCGGCGTGACAAGCTGAAGGAGCACCAGCTCTACCCAGACGATTTGTCCGGAGGGCAAGTCAACGATGATGCCCAGAACGCGCCGACGTTGTTCGGGGAAGTAGTAATTGCTAAGTACCTTAAGGGCGAAGATGACCCCTGAGAAGCCGACAGCACAGTGGTAGTCGAACGAGACGTCGATGAACGTGGCCAACAGATAGTTTAAACCTACGAACACAACGCTACAGAGTGCAGTAAAGAGGATGATGATGTAAGCGAATTGCGCGCTCCCGAAAGCAGGTTCGAGAATCTTTCCCTTCCAAATGAAGGAAACCATGTTGTAATACAGGTGCAGACTATCGCCGTGTTCGACCGCCCCGTAGAAGATGCGCATCCACTGTTTCTTGAAAAGAACGGTGTCTACACTAATGCAAGCGCCGTAGAGGTCGCGCCAGGGCAGTTCGAAAAGTTGGAGGAAAACGCACGCTTGAGCGAGGACAGTCAAAAGCGTGGCCGGTGGAATGGTTTCTACCCCCACTTCAAACAATACATGGTTTAGGAGCAGCACAAGGCCCATCTTGTCACGCTGTCGCCTGCGTTGCATTGCAGCCGGTGTTTGTGTCGTCGATTTGATCACATTAAACGCAAATTCGATGCAAGGCTTCTTGCCTACTAAGGCGACACGCATCAGTTTGCTAGATGCTTTGAAACGAAACGCATGGCGAGTGAAACTGAACCGAACGTCAAAATGACACGTGCGCACGTGTGTTTTGTTTTGGTCACGACCGATGGATGGATGGGTGAATGTATGGATGGATGGCGGCTACACCCTTTATAACGGGCGGCGGCTAGCGCCACCTAGCCTTCTGCTCGCCCTCCAATTTTTTTTTCTTTATATCCCCTTCTCCTTAAGCTAGTTTTCACTCCCCTTTTACCCCCAAAATAAATATCTAAAATAGTATAGAAAATATTAGCTCCCCGATTTATGGTATTATCTCTCCCTTGACTTCCTCCACCAATCCTCTAGCCTCCCCTTCGTTACTGCCACTCTTTTCTCGTCTATTTGCCCTCGTTCCCCGGGAAAACCTAATGCCCCTTCCATATCTGTCACTGTTCCCTCAGCCAGAGTCGGGCGAAGGTCTGTGCATCTCAGCACTATATGCTCTGTGGTCTCAATTTCGGCTCCGCAAGCTGTGCACAAAAGGTCCACGTCTTCAAATTCAGCCCTGAATGTTTTCGTTCTCAAAACCCCCGTCCTAGCTTCGAATAATAGTGAGCTGCCCCGCGAGTTATCAAATAAGAGCTATCTCTTTATCGCCTGTTTTTGTTTCCTATACATAGATAGCGCTGGCTTTCCGAGCATTCTTTCTTCCCACATTTTTTTCCCGCCTCCTTCACCTCCTTTCCCACACTAGAACCACGGTGGACCCCCTCCCTCGGCTGTAGGTATCTAGTCCTCAGCTTCCTAGTTCTAAGTGTCCACTTTGTGTTCAAACTTTTCATGTATAGATATTTGTACACTTTTCCCGCCCCCTTCGCCCCCCCCCCCCCACCAGTGCTGGGAGTCTCTGTTCATATTTTAACTTACTTATTGCCTCTCTACCTTCGAATGACGTCCACCCCATGTCCCCCTGCACTCCCTCATTAGGGGTGTTCCCGTACGCTCCCAAGGCCAACCTGCCTACACTTCTCTGTCTTGTTTCCATGCATGCCTGAACTTCCGATTTCATGGACAGTACTGCATTTCCGAATGTGAGGCCAGGTACCATAACCCCTTTCCATACCCCTCTAACCACCTCGTACCTATTATATTCCATAGTGCCTTGTGCTTCATTACAGCTAAGTTCCTTTTAACTTTTTCAATCATAATTTTTTCATGTTCTTCCAAGTACTTTTTGCCCTTGTTTAACCATATGCCAAAATACTTGCATTTTTCAATATGATCAATCTTAGTGCTTTGTATTTCCAATGGTTCCCCTTTTCTTCATTGTATACTATTATCCCAGACTTCTCTCTACTGAACTGCAGTCCCAATTTTTCTCCCTCCTCTCCACATATCCTCATTAGAGCAGTGCCAGTCAGTTTGCTTTCTGGCTTCCAAGATGGCCTAGTTTTGGCAGGAATACAACTGTACATCAGCTTCAAGCAGCTTATTAAATGTAAGCAACAATGCCAAACATGTGTTGCAGAAGATGCTCTACTAAATCTGGCTTTGTGCATATGAGTAAAGGTTCCAAAGTGAGGGCAAAGCATGAATTGTTGCAATATATGTTTAGTTATGCAAGTTGTTCTGCATTTATGGTGAGCACAAAATAGACAAAACGCGGTGCAGAGAAGTGATCATGTGCTTCGCTGCTTCATGTTCCTGTATTCTTTGTGCTGCAACCATTGATCAACCAAATATGACTGCCACAACTACAGCATTCAGCTGTTACTTAAATTGAAGTGGGGACAACATCTCGCAATGCTCGCCACAAAGAGCGGCATTGCATCTGACACCGTATTTCTGAATACCTAATACTAACAACCAAACAAGTGGACTGTAACACTTTTTATTTTGCACTTGTCCTGTCTTAGTAAAGAAAAAAAAAAACTTGCTTGAAAAATGAGTTGTATGTTAACTTTTCGGAATACATATTGTAACAAAGTTAGTTCCAGTAAAAGCTAGCTGCAGCTCGTATCCTACAATTTTAACGCAATAACTGTGGTCTGTGGTCGTTACTTCATGCAGTTTGAATTTTTAAAATGCAGCAACTCGCCCAACAAGTTCTTCTAATATATATTTAAAGGCAGAGCAATGCTGGCCAAGGTAGATTTGCAGCAAGGCCGGGTTTAGTCCTCTCTGGCATAAACATTGCACTCTTATGCCACAAAAGGTATTTAAAAAAAATTAAAATGATTACAAAAGGCACTCAGCAGTTAATTAAAGCACTCAATGTTGTAAGTCTGCTGAGACAGTAGCAAGCTTTGACTTCGCAAACATGATGCCAAGTTTTCAGCGAGAATCAAACAGTAACACCATATACAGCAGCTACCAGCAATTCTCACCCTGAGCTACCTCTTTAAAAGTAACCACAATATCGAGGCTGTACTCGGGAAAGAAGAATGAAGCTGTTAAAAAACAGCACAATTTAGCCTCGTTAAAAGCAAGGCGAAGAAAAAAACCTTGTACATAAAAAAATCAACATTTCTGCATGAAGCAACTAGCAGCAGTTCAATATGTGCGAATCAATGCATAAAATACATCCAAGAACGTGAACTGCGTGTGACGGTTTAACAAGTTGCATAAAGCCAACAAAATCTGCTTGCAAGCCTCAGCAGCAACACATAATATGGCAAAGAAGCAGCAAGTAGCATTCGCAACCTAAGCGAAATACCTTTAGCCTATACACTGCACGATGGAAAAACGGAACCATAACATGGGTACATCGGTATCAACTTTGTTGTGTACTTGTGTAAACATTGAGTGCAACAAAGACCGAGAGGTCGGAAAGAAAGCATGGGAACAAGTTTTTCACCCACACTGACTATCCATGGCTGCTGTCACGCCCGCAAGTGAGGCCTCGCACGGAATGAGTAGAACCATGCCGCCGGTGAGTTTTTGTTCGTATTTGGGCACCCCGCCACACAAGAATTGTTTTTCGACGTGCCTTGAAGCTTTGGCCACCAAACACATGTGATGGGTGTTGCCTGCCATGGGTGCTTTCCGTCGTGTAGAGTTTTCACTTGCAAAAGGACACATAGTTGATTTCCAAATGAACTTCAGCAGATACTTGACTAGAAGTCCAATTTCTTACTTTTTGAACACCACTTGTGCAAAGGCCCTCATTCATTACTGCACAGTACTGTACAGGTACTCTACAAAGCATGTGAAGGCTCCAGTGGTAGTTCACAGTGCACGACTAGACTAACTTGCTTGCACAGAAAAGCTTAATGAATACAGTAATCAGGTATGAGGAGGCTTGTGCATGCTCCCCAACGTAACCGCCATTATTTTGAAAGCCTAAAGAATGGAGTAATGTAACCAGGTGGTTGTTGCCATGAATGAAAACAAATGTGTCCTGCATTATGGGCGCTTATTTGTTTTCAGAATTACAAAAGGCTTTCCATGGCTTTCCTGGATAGCATGGGCATCCCTATGGCTAAAATTTGCGCCACCAAATCTGCACAATTATCTTCTGGCATGGTCGAACTTACAGAAGTTGGGAACTAGGAACAAGGTGCATATTCTGTAATATTTCAGATTTTTTAAATTTTCAGTACTTATATACAAAAAGTTGCAAATAATTACTTTATATCACGTTTCTTCTGGTGCTTCCTTGAAGTTTTACATAAGAATTCTCAATAACTCTCTGAGCTAATATCGTTTTAATTGAAACCACATTAAAAAGGATACAATTTTATGTATCACAGTATATGTTGTGACTGATATGTCGTGAAATAATATGTTATGACTTACGAAAGCCTACAAGCACTGAAAATGAGCATACTTGTAGTAGTAAGGAAGAGAGAGACTATCATAAAAACAAATTTTTGCCGGCACACATACAACTGCTGGCATGCTACTCAGTATAGGAATGGGGAATTGGATTAAAAGATTCCATAGGAGAGCGGAAAAAAATTAAAAAATAAAAATAAATAGGAGTTCATTGGTCAGCAGTTGAGATAAGCAAGACATCTTTAGGATATTATTGGAAATAAAGCAGGCAGGAAATTCATATAATCGGATGTTACTGGCATAGGTAACTACAATATAGAAATAGAGGTTTTAATGGAGAGAAACATAATGGAGAGATAGGCAGTATGCTACATTGCTATGCATGTATATATAATGCCTGATTAGCTCAAGGAGGCTAAGTGACTATTTTTCAGTGCCATCTTTCGAAGGGAATTCCAATGAAATCGTCCCCATGCTGTCAATTTCTCCATCCATCCCTCCATCCATGGAGGCACCAGGTTGGCAGAAACGTGTTCAGAGGGGCTTTAGTCTCGAGAGTTCTGCAAAATCCACTATGTAAGGGAACAGACCAAAACCCTCTAGTTAGTTTGTGATGTTGCAAAGCTGCCACTCCACATATAGGCATCATGCTTTTACACTGACATGAGCACTAGCCCATTAAGAAGAGTAAAGGTACATATGCAGCAAGGCTATTAGCATTATCAATTCCACAATGCATGAAAGTGACAGTGCCTTCACATGCTATGCTGAGCTACGAGGTCACTTTTACGCAGAGAATAAATTACGGGAGAGCTTGTTAGCTGCACAGCTTGGCTTCATTTTTGCTATCGGGTTTTTAAAAATTTGTTGGGTTCATTAAGGCCACAAATTATGACAGCTATGCAAATGCAAAGTCTTTATTTGACCAGCAAATCATAGCTAATTGTTGGACATAAGAAGTATGATGTACAGTTGTGCTCAGGCATGACCTGGTTGTCAATATATGTGACATGCATCATTGATTATACATGCATTGAATCGAATACTTTGTTCATTCTGTAACCTACTAGTCCAGAAACATTTTCATGTCACTCAAAAGTGGAAAAAGTTGGCTCGTTTCATTCAGTGAAGCACAAAGTAGTTTCTATCAAGTATTTTAACGGATGACGAACTCGAGCATGTTGGTAGTGCTATATATCCTCCATTAAAATGGCATAGGCCTTGAACTGAGTGTACACGCTAAATTATGCCAGTATCACAAAAAGTGGCATTGCTTCATTAGTCCATTAATAGTGTGTGAAGGGGAACTGCAACATGACAAATATGTACAATGAAGCTAGGCAAAATTTAATATATAACGCACACAGCAGTTACTAAGAAATTCCTGATAATATTGCCAACAAGGGTCCAATGCAAAAACCTATTATGTTGCCCACTATCCACACATGTGGCAATATAAAATGAAGTATTGCAACTTCAAAAACGGCGCCTAATATCTTGGGCACTGGAACCAAAAAGAACAAAAACACGTATCTGTCTTTAGGGTAATAAGCGGCGTAGAGGCCCTTCATGGCAATCAGCGTAGCCGTCAAGCCAAGGAAGCACTTATAGTGCATTTCAAAGGCATGCACACCGGCAATCTCCTTGTAGTTCGGCAGGATGTAATATGTCATCAGACAGAAAGCAAAGTTGGTGGTGACCGTGAGGCCCAAGAGTGCGCTCAGGAAGCGGTTGACACCCATCCTGCGTTCAACATAGAAGCCGAGGCCGATCAACGATAACACCGTGTAGACCATGTGCAGATATTCCGTGGAGTGCAATGCCGGAAGGAACAACAGCTTCCACTGGCGATGATCTATCACGAGTGAAGAAGTGACGCACGGACCGTTCACCAGCTTCTTCCAGTGGAGCGGCACAAGGTCTAATTGCAGCATGACGAGCACCGCCGACACAAGGATCGCCCCGTAGGGCAACGAAGCCAGCCGGCTAGGTTCGCGCCGACGGTCATGGTGCGGTCGCGTTAGGCGCACGGGTTGTTGCCCGATCAGGTTCCAGACGAGGTCAGAGATGGGCGTGATGACTCCGTAGACGTAGGCGACGCCGACTAGGATACCGGCGAGATGACCGACGAAAGAGGCATTCGGCGTGACAAGCTGGATAAGCACCAGTTCTACCCAGACGATTTGTCCGGAGGGCAAGTCAACGATGATGCCCAGAACGCGCCGACGTTGTTCGGGGAAGTAGTAATTGCTAAGTACCTTGAGGGCGAAGATGACCCCTGAGAAGCCGACAGCACAGTGGTAGTCGAACGAGACGTCGATGAACGTGCCCAACAGATAGTTTAAACCTACGAGCACACTGCTACAGAGTGCAGTAAAGAGGATGATGATGTAAGCGAACTGCGCGCTCCCGAAGGCAGGTTCGAGAAGCTTTCCTTTCCAAATGAAGGAAACCATGTTGTAATACAGGTGCAGACTGTCGCCGTGTTCGACCGCCCCGTAGAAGATGCGCATCCACTGTTTCTTGAAAAGAACGGTGTCAACACTAATGCAAGCGCCGGAGAGGTCGCGCCAGGGTAGTTCGAAAAGTTGGAGGAAAATGCACGCTTGAGCGAGTACAGTCAAAAGCGTGACCGGTGGAATGGTTTCTACCCCGACTTCAAACAATACATGGTTTAGGAGCAGCATCACGCCCATCCTGTCACGCTGTTGCCTGCGTTGCATTGCAGCCGGCGTTTGTGTCGTCGATTAGATCGCATTAAACGCAAGTTCGACGCAAGGCTTCTTGCCTACTAAAGCGACACGCAGCAGTTTGCTCGAGGCTTTCACACGAAACGCATGGTGATGAAACTGAACCGAACGCCAAAATGACACGTGTGCACGTGTGGTTTGTTTTGATCACGACCAATGGCATTGCCACGACTATGGGAATCATCATGATAGGAATGACTTGTGTTGGCTGGGATTGCAAGAGGCTTCGTCTAAAACGTGAATATGGCTACACAAGTCACCGTTTATATTGGTTTATATATTATAAACGGTGACACAAGTAGCGCGCCCTTAAAGTAATATTCTCATACAATGTTTTCATTCACCCATATTACATCTTTCAATAATGCTTTCTCACCTACAATGCATCAACCAAACCAAACTAAGAAAAGTTCGAACAAACCGAACAAACGACGAACTTTTCCAAAGCGATCGCAAATCTTGTGGTCTGTCCTCCAACTTTAGCAGCCCACTGATACATTTTACGTTTCAGCAATTGTACATCCAATAACAAGCCCTCATAATTAAACGATACATGTTTTGAGCAATAACAAAGCTAAAGAAGCTTTTTACGTGCTGTTTCAGTAGGAAATTAATCATTGTGACAGACGGAACGGTGCTAGTAGTGCTAGCTAAAACCCCTCCATACCCGTTTCCGCAGGTTAAGTACCGCCAACCATAGAGTTTCTCACTACATTACCTAGAGGGAAATCTGGCGCTGCTGCGCTGTGGTATGCATGGGAATGCCGGTATATTGTGGATTCGGATTGGCATCATTCTCGTAGAGACAGGACACCTTGAAGACGCGCTTGGCAAACACCGTTCCGTCTGTCACAATGATTCGTTTTCTACTAGAACAGCATTTGAAAAGCTGTTTTAGCTTTATTATTACGCGAAAACATGTTTTGTTTAATTATGAGAACTTGTTATTGTGTGTACGACTTCATGTTACGTAAAAAGTATCAGCGGGCCGCTAAAGTTGGAGGACAGACGACAAGGTTCGCGCTCGCTTTGAAACAGTTGGTCGTCTGTTCTTGCTTTTCTTCGCTTGGTCATGCATCGTGAGTGAGTAAAGATGTAATATGCGTGAATGGAAACATTTTATGAACATTTTACTTAAAGAGAGTAAAGATGTAATATGCGTGAATGGAAACATTTTATGAACATTTTACTTTAAGAACGCGTTATTTGCGTAGCCATATCCACGTTTTAGACGAATCCTCTTACAACATCAGCCAACACGAGCCTCGCAGACACATATACCGCCATTCCCATGACGGCACGGTGCCCCCTTAAGAAACTCCCATAGACGGTGGCGCCAGATTACCCTCTAGGTGTTATAGTGAGAAACTCTATGCCGCCAACCTGCCCTCCTCCTTCACGGTCCTCTCCCACTCACCTCTTTAGCTTCCGGCATCAAGCGGAACTTACGTGGCTGCAGCTTCCTGTTCCTAGTGGAAGTGACGCTTTGTTTTTTAGCGTTGTTTACTATTGCGTCGCTGGAGAGGCTTTAATTCCACGAGCTGCGGTTGAAACTGTGAATGCGATTCCATCCAAGAACCACCGCCTACTGTAACCAGCGATCTGCTCGTGTTCGCTGCTTCGCGTCAACCTGCAACGGGTTGTGGCACGAGTGACAACGTACAGTGGAATGTAGTGCCTGGGCGCTTGGAGACCACTGCCGTTTTTCGTGCATTTGGAAAACAGCGACCGCGACATACAACTTCAGCGGAATACAACAGCTTGTCCGCTTTGCATTCTTCTTATGGTGACTGGAAGCGGAAACGCCGGAACCGGAAATTTTTAAACCGGAAATGCCAGAACCGGAAATACCGGAACCGGATTTGGTGTGAGGGGAAAAGCGGCGCACAACAAAGGTTGTCGCTACTTAAGAAAGCGGCAGTCGCGTGTTGATGGAGGGGTTTTAGTGCTAGCCATGCGCTCTCAACATGGTGCATCATTCCCATGTAGGTTGAGGCAACGCTCATGAGAGCCCCCGTAGACACTAGCGCCACATTTTCCTCTAGGGTATTTATTTAGAAACTATGATTTGAGGGATCGCCAGCCGTTTATGCGCAGGCGCGAGTAAGAGCGGGCGCGCGAGAAAATCTTGGGGCTTTTGCTCATGACTGCCTAGGCACTACGGTAGAAGTTTCTTCTGTGGTTTCCTAGCTCGTGTTGTAGGCGTTTGTCCCTAGGCGTGCCGGCACTGCGTAGCGGGGTCGAGTTTGTTTACGCTCGGACGCTGGCTGCCGGCGCTTTAAAATAGGTGAAGCAGCGGGCAGTGACGCCCGATTTGGCGACCGCTGTGTCGGACAGACTGTCTCGCACCTGCGGCGCTCGTGCTAAGTCTGTCGAGGCGGATCATAGCTTTCTCGCGCCTTACAGCGATCTACCTTGTAAATAACATCACAGATGTTTCTGTGGGAGCAGTAGCGACCGTAGTATAGTCCGGGCCACATATATTGAAAAAAGTCGCGGGGCGTGGTAATGCTGAACTTAGCGTCACAAATTGGCGGCTGGACGTAATTATATTTATTCAATCGAATTTTTTTACTAATTGTAACAACGTTTCATTATTTCGTATTAGTGGCGGCGCCTCCAGGACACCAAAGCGCAGAAGGAATACCAAAGCTAGAACCCGAACTGGTCCGTGGGTTGGAGCTCGTCGAGGCCTGCGCGTGCCAGGAGTGTATAAAATCGGCTATCGCGGACAGCCAAATTTTTTTATGCGAACACCCCCTGGCACGCTTCGGTCTCCGTGGCCCCAACCCACGGGCCGCCCTGTTTCCAGCGTTGATCGCCCCGCTACCCCTTGGGTGCACTGGAGATCCTGCACCGCCTGCTTTATTATAACCTCAAGTGCTCTCCTGAGGCCTCCGTTTACCGGTTACATGTGCCTTGCCGGAGCAGTGCTTGTAAAAAATCCAGTCTATCGTCGCGACGAAAAAAATTGGCAGTGGCTTACACTGTAAAATAATTTACACCCTAAAAAGTGAAAAGGGTGTAAATGTGTCTATAACTCTCACCTTCAGGGTGTCAGTTATATAAATTGCATCCTAAGGGTGTGAGATAGACACATTTACACCCTTTTTCACTTTTAAGGGTGTAAATTATTTTACAGTGTAACTCGGCTACGCCAGGATATACGTAGCGAAAGCTAAGTCATAGCTGGTTAATCGTGGTTGCAAGTCCAGGTTAGTCCGGTTGTCTAGCTATGTTGCGGCGTTTAGCCAGTCGTTCGCTCGCTGTTCTTCTCTTTCCTGGGCGATTCGTTTCCACTTCATCTCGTTCCGATGTCGATTCCAGGCCTCCTCCTGCTTATCAGAATTGTCGCCGGCCATATTGCCGCCTCAACTGTGGTTGCGGCGCACGCGAGCTCTCCTTTTCAATCCTCCGACATGTTATCAGGCATGCGACGCAGCTGGCGAAGCGAGCGGAGGCGAGCGCAACGACGAGGAACGCGGTATAACGTCGTACCAAACGGCGGAAGCAGAAAGGCGCGGCACTGCGCAGCGGCGCTACACCTGTGGCTCGAGGCTACTAGTAGCGCATGCGCAGTAGTGACACGGGAGCGAGAGAGAGAGAGAAATATCCGCGGCGAGGCGCGCGTTGTGACGTCATGTGCCTCCTCGGAGCACCGCCGCGGCGAAATCGGAAGATCGCGGCGAGTAAAGCTTTGGCTTTAAAATATGGCATAAGTGGGCTGTCAGTTCTTAGCGGTCGAGCTTCTGTGTTGGAGGGTGGTTCTCTTAGCGCATGCTGGACTTCGTCACGGAGCAGATAGGCGCGAGCTTTGAACTTGCATTGCTACGACCCGCCGGAAGTGTGTTCTGCCGACGTGCATCAGAATTAACAAAGCATACGAATCTTAGCGAAGCAGCCAGCGCTCCTCTGTTTTTCAGTGGCACGTTGAACAAGACGAAGACACGCGCCGTAATTGCTTGAGTGTTTCTGTTGCCAGTTGACACTCACACACACAGACCCAAAACACAACTGTCAAGCTTACAGTCAACGCTTCAAGGTCAGCTTGTCTCGCGAACAAAATGTGCAGCGAGAAAGACACGGGCCGAAAAGCTTATTTCGCTTTTCAGAGGCCTAGAGCGGCAGTAACAGATTCAGTAGTGTGGTTACCATAGCAACCGCGCTCCCGAATGTCCTGCTGCCGCTCTAGGCCTCTGAAAAATGAAATAAACCAGGATCAAGCTCGATCCAGATCGGCCCCGATCGCGATCAGAAGTGTACGCGTGACTGGAGTGATATTGCGCAACAAAAAACGACACGGACGTAAGAGAAGAAGAACACCAAGCGCAAACTCTCAACTAAGTTTATTGTACCACTGAATCAGTTTTATACTTGTGAAGCAGTGTAGACTGCGCATGCGCTTACATGAAAATGAACTGCGCATTCGTGTAACATAGTTACGAGTCATGTGATGCCGCCTCCAGGAAACTTGGTGCTTTTTCTGTGGCAGCCAGTGAAGGGAAGCTAATACGCTTATCACCCAATGATCACCCAACGTATATGACAGAAGTGGCTTGTTGGCTCGCGCCTCATACGACCAACACATGTAGCTGTCCTGAAACATCAGGCGAAAATCAAGAAACGAAGAGGCCTATCTACCGGCAACTCATGAGTAGTTTGAAGGGGAACTAAGCACTTCTGAAACGGACGGAAAGTGACATTTCATTACAAGTGCAAGGCACTGCAGTTTTTAAGTTATTTTGATACGTTGATGACTTTTTAATTTTCATTGACTGCTCTTTTGATGCCTTCATTCTGGAAACTAAGGAAGCGTTAGAAACGTTTCAGAAGTGCTTAGTTCCCCTTCAAACTACTCATGAATTGCCGGTAGATAGGTCATCTTCGTTTTCTTGATCTTCGCCTGAGCTTTCAGGACAGCCACACGTGTTGGTCGTATGAGCCGCGAGCCAACAAGCCACTTCTGCCATATACGTCCGCACATTCTAAGCTTGTTAAGCGGGCCATTATCAGTTTGTGCTTCAAGAACGCCCTTAGCAAGTTTTGCTGCCATGTAGTGGACGTAAGCTTTGAAAAGCAAACTCGACGTTTGTCCTTGGCTGGATATCCTAAAGTGGTGCAACTGTCTGTCGCGGAACGCAATTTAAGAAAAGCGCGATCCAGCATGCAGAAGTCAGTTGTCGATGCCCCTCCCGGCAAACGCCCTATTAAAGTAAGCGTTCTACCTTACATGCACGGGATATCCCATAACTTGAAAAAGATAGCCCAAAGGGCGAATGTAAGAGTTGTTTTTTTTTTTCTACTCCCAACAAGCTCGGCAAGCTTTGCAGGTTGACGAATCCAAATGCCGTCCCGTCCGATAAGTGCAGAAAGCATCACCGCAAAAAGTTTGTCGAGTGTGTCTACCGGCTGGTTTACAACCTCCCGCTTTCATGTGGGAAGCAATATATCGGACAAACTGGGCGTTGCCTGAATAATCGGCTCCGCGAACACAGCAACAGCGTAAAAAATGGCACCGGTGGGTTCTTGGCGATTCATTGTTGCTATCATGGATGCTAACCTATCGAGGACGAATGCACGATTGTTTCCCGGGGCAGGACACAGCTCATCCGTGAAATAACTAAAGCGCAGATGATTGCAAAATTGGGTGATAAGTGTATTAGTTTCCCTTCACTGGCTCTCACAGAAAACGAAGTTTCTTGGAGGCGGCATCGCATGACTCGTAACTATTTTACACAAATGTGCAGTTCATTTTCATGAAGGCGCATGCACAGTCTACACTGCTTCACATGTATAAAACCGATTCAGTGGTACAACAAACTTATTTGAAACTTTGCGGTTCTCTTAGGTCCGTGTCGTTTTTTGTTGCGCAATATCACTTGAGTGATGGATTACCAACTTGCCCAGAATTCTGCTCTCATTAAGTACGTGTGACACCGGTATGACATTTCCTTGCCTCCGTAGGAGAAGGCAGAGATTGAGTTTCTTAAGACAAAATATAGTACAATTGTATAATAACACGATATAATAATAAAGAACCTGATATATTTACTATGAACGAGGAAAAAGAATGTTGCCGATGGCGTGTACATCGCACGCTGCGAAAATCTGCAGACAGCAGGTATCTTTATTCTTGGCTACTCGAAGCTTTCTTTCAGTTGATTACAGATAGACTAATGTCAGAGATCACATTGTTCTTTACTGAATTTAAAACGCAGATATGCTTTTGCTGGTTGAGTGGTTCTAAGGCCGCACGTCGTCTCCGTTACTTGACGGCCCGTAAAACTGAGGTTTCTAAGACCTGTGGACCGTGGAACCACACAGAAATTTGTTGCCTCGTAGACCTAGGCGTCGGAGCAGCGTACCGCTCTTCGACGAGGCAGAGCAGCATGTCTCTCTACATGGCGTAACTTTTGTATTGCCAGTCTTTTGTTCATCGGACAGTGCTAGCCGCTGTCGCCACTTGTTCACTGCGTATACTGTGCCACATTGGACTCGTGGTTTGATTGGCATTTGTGTGGGCATAATTATCACGTTCTGCGCAAGGCCAGCAGGAACAGTGAACCGTCCACTGAACCCGTCATGCGGCTCTGATGTCGTTGCCTGCCCCCCCCCCCCCCCCCCCCCCCCCGCCCATGATAAACTGCCGCAATCTCAACTACATGTTACGCAGTTTCTCATTTTGTGCTTGCTGTACACCGCTTAAGCCATTGTAAAACGGCTGCTTCAAAAGGGCTGCATTTATTCCACCTATTCCAAATCACGTGTAAGCACGTCTATAGACACGTGAAGTGCACGCGCATAGAAATCTTCACAAGAAGATGTGCGCTCTAGTTATATTTTTGTGTTGAACCCACTAGTTTATCAGAGTGTATCTTGTACTCTTTTCTGTATACGTTTGTGCCAATGTCCTTATACTGCGCTTCGAATGCATTGGAATGCGCCTGCTTTGAACAGTGTCTGAATTTGCTCATGCGTCCACTCTTACATCGCTCTTACATCGAGCACTTACATCGCTCTTACATTACAGGCTCTTAGATCGAACTGGGCCACCGCCCTGCGCATCTCCGACCTCAAGACGCAAGATGGGCAGGCCAGCGGGCCCGAGAGGCGGTGATGAGGCAAGGCCTCGAAGTCCCCTCCTGGGAGACCTGAGCGCGGATCGCTAACTTTGCCGGATTTTCTATAAAGTTGTTTCCATCCATCCATTAGCTGTGTCGCGCGAAAACCGTGTTGTGTGTTTCGCATTTTTTGCGTCAAAGTATCTTGAAGCTCATATATTCTGCGTACAATGTAAGTTACGCTATGTATTTGATATGTATTTATATACAAATGCCTAAGTGTGAATGGTCATTCTATGTGGGTTATTGAATGCACTGTATGCTGCTGTCAGCAGCACGGAGATGAAGTCCAGTCATGTGGCATAGAGTCCCTTTCAGTTTTGTATACTTCACAGTTGTGTATTGTGCTGATTGTAACTGCACCTTACAAATGCTCTGTCGAAATAAATAAAAAATCTAATTCCTGTTAACCGTCTTACTACGTGTAGTGCAAAGACTGTGTCGTGTCAGCCAGCCACAAGGACACGCCCATTGTCTGCAATTGATCACGCGACAGACTGAACAGGAGCTTCACAATCTGGTTAGTAGCAAACAATCGGCCAGCCCTTCTTTCTCTAGAACAATCATCGCTTTAGCACATATACAGATTGGTCAGTTACCACGAAAAAAAAAACGTAAGTCTATAGCCCATTAAAATGTTCGCCTTGTCAGATCCATTCACTGCTCTGAAAAACGCTAGTTCGGCGCAAACGTGACCCCCATGGCAATTGCATGTGCTGAAATGAATTTACCGGCAAGTGCAGATTGGTTATTTCTGACAAATAAAAACGTAAGCCTATAGGCCGTTCAAATGTCGGCCAAACCCAATCCAATCACTTCTCTGAAAAAGAGAGGATTTATTTATCGCGTAAATCGGCGTCAGCACTTGCGTGGGGAGCGACGAATGCGAAGAACCAGCCCGTTAGAGAGGACTCATTGAATCTGGCTGAAACAATATTTTCGTGGGCTACAGGCTAACCGTTTTTGAAATTCACAGAAAAAATTATTCGGACCTCATTCGTTTATTTATCGTGTAATCCGGAGCCAGTGCATGCATGGGGAGTGATATATGCGAGGAACCAGTGCTTTAGAGATAATTCTTTGGAACTGGCTGAAACAATATTTTCGTGGGCTATAGGCTTACTGTTTTTTTGATTTTCCGAGAAAATTATTCCGAGCTTATTCGTTTATTTTTCTTGCAAGTCGGCCTCAAAACATGCGTGGGGAGTGATATATGCGAGGGACCAAGACTTTAGAGAGAACTTATTGAACCTGGCTGAAACATTATTTTCGTGGGCTTACTGTCTTTTCGATTTTCCGAGAAAATTATTCAGAGCTTATTCGTTTATTTTTCTTGCAAGTCGGCCTCAAAACATGCGTGGGGAGTGATATATGCGAGGGACCAAGACTTTAGAGAGAACTTATTGAACCTGGCTGAAACATTATTTTCGTGGGCTTACTGTTTTTTCGATTTTCCGAGAAAATTATTCCGAGCTTTTTCGTTCATTTTTCTTGCAAGTCGGCCTCAGAACGTGCGTGGGGAGTGATACATGCGAGGAACCAGTGCTTTAGAGAGGACTTATTGAACCTGGCTGAAACGTTATTTTCGTGGGCTATAGGCTTACCGTTTATTAAATTCAAAGAAAAAATTATTCGGACCACATTCGTTTATTTATCATGTAATCCGGAGCCAGCGCATGCGTGGGCAGTGATACATGCGAGGAACCAGTGCTTTAGAGATAACTCTTTGAACCTGGCTGAAACAATATTTGCGTGGGCTATAGGCTTACTCTTTTTTCGATTTTCCGAGAACATTATCCTGAGCTTATTCGTTATTTTACCGTTTTTTAGATTTTCCGAGAAAATTATTCGGAGCTTATTCGTTTCTTTTTCTTGCAAGTCGGCCTCAGAACATGCGTGGGGAGTGATATATGCGAGGAACCAGTGCTTTAGAGATAACTTATTGAACCTGGCTGAAACATTATTTCGTGGGCTATAGGCTTACTGTTTTTTCGATTTTCCGAGAAAATTATTCGGAGCTTATTCCTTTCTTTTTCTTGCAAGTCGGCCTCAGAACATGCGTGGGGAGTGATATATGCGAGGAACCAGGGCTTTAGAGATAACTTATTGAACCTGGCTGAAACATTATTTTCGTGGGCTATAGGCTTACTGTTTTTTCGATTTTCCGAGAAAATTATTCTGAGCTTATTCGTTTATTTTTCTTGCAAGTAAGTCTCAGAACATGCGTGGGGAGTGATATATGCGAGGAACCAAGGCTTTAGAGAGAACCTATTGAACCTGGCTGAAACAATATTTTCGTGGCTTACCGTTTTTTCGATTTTCCGAGAAAATTATTGTGAGCTTCGTTTATTTTTCTTGCAAGTCGGCCTCAGAACATGCGTGGAGAGTGATATATGCGAGGAACCAGTGCTTTAGGGAGAACCTATTGAACCTGGCTGAAACAATATTTTCGTGGGCTATAGGCTTACTGTTTTTTTGATTTTCCGAGAAAATTATTCGGAGCTTATTCGTTTCTTTTTCTTGCAAGTCGGCCTCAGAACATGCGTGGGGAGTGATATATGCGAGGAACCAGTGCTTTAGAGATAACTTATTGAACCTGGCTGAAACATTATTTTCGTGGGCTATAGGCTTACCGTTTTTTCGATTTTCCGAGAAAATTATTCGGAGCTTATTCGTTTCTTTTTCTTGCAAGTCGGCCTCAGAACATGTGTGGGGAGTGATATATGCGAGGAACCAGTGCTTTAGAGATAACTTATTGAACCTGGCTGAAACATTATTTTCGTGGGCTATAGGCTTACTCTTTTTTCGATTTTCCGAGAACATTATCCTGAGCTTATTCGTTATTTTACCGTTTTTTAGATTTTCAGAGAAAATTATTCGGAGCTTATTCGTTTCTTTTTCTTGCAAGTCGGCCTCAGAACATGCGTGGGGAGTGATATATGCGAGGAACCAGTGCTTTAGAGATAACTTATTGAACCTGGCTGAAACATTATTTTCGTGGGCTATAGGCTTACTGTTTTTTCGATTTTCCGAGAAAATTATTCGGAGCTTCGTTTATTTTTCTTGCAAGTCGGCCTCAGAACATGCGTGGGGAGTAATATATGCGAGGAACCAGTGCTTTAGGGAGAACCTATTGAACCTGGCTGAAACAATATTTTCGTGGGCTATAGGCTTAATGTTTTTTTGATTTTCCGAGAAAATTATTCGGAGCTTATTCGTTTCTTTTTCTTGCAAGTCGGCCTCAGAACATGCGTGGGGAGTGATATATGCGAGGAACCAGTGCTTTAGAGATAACTTATTGAACCTGGCTGAAACATTATTTTCGTGGGCTATAGGCTTATCCGTTTTTTCGATTTTCCGAGAAAATTATTCGGAGCTTATTCCTTTCTTTTTCTTGCAAGTCGGCCTCAGAACATGCGTGGGGAGTGATATATGCGAGGAACCAGGGCTTTAGAGATAACTCTTTGAACCTGGCTGAAACAATATTTGCGTGGACTATAGGCTTACTCTTTTTTCGATTTTCCGAGAACATTATCCTGAGCTTATTCGTTATTTTACCCTTTTTTAGATTTTCCGAGAAAATTATTCGGAGCTTATTCGTTTCTTTTTCTTGCAAGTCGGCCTCAGAACATGCGTGGGGAGTGATATATGCGAGGAACCAGTGCTTTAGGGAGAACCTATTGAACCTGGCTGAAACAATATTTTCGTGGGCTATAGGCTTACTGTTTTTTTGATTTTCCGAGAAAATTATTCGGAGCTTATTCGTTTCTTTTTCTTGCAAGTCGGCCTCAGAACATGCGTGGGGAGTGATATATGCGAGGAACCAGTGCTTTAGAGATAACTTATTGAACCTGGCTGAAACATTATTTTCGTGGGCTATAGGCTTACCGTTTTTTCGATTTTCCGAGAAAATTATTCGGAGCTTATTCGTTTCTTTTTCTTGCAAGTCGGCCTCAGAACATGTGTGGGGAGTGATATATGCGAGGAACCAGTGCTTTAGAGATACCTTATTGAACCTGGCTGAAACATTATTTTCGTGGGCTATAGGCTTACCATTTTTTCGATTTTCCGAGAAAATTATACGGAGCTTATTCGTTTCTTTTTCTTGCAAGTCGGCCTCAGAACATGTGTGGGGAGTGATATATGCGAGGAACCAGTGCTTTAGAGATAAGTTATTGAGCCTGGCTGAAACATTATTTTCGTGGGCTATAGGCTTACCATTTTTTCGATTTTCCGAGAAAATTATACGGAGCTTATTCGTTTCTTTTTCTTGCAAGTCAGCCTCAGAACATGCGTGGGGAGTGATATATGCGAGGAACCAGTGCTTTAGCGATAACTTATTGAGCCTGGCTGAAACATTATTTTCGTGGGCTATAGGCTTACCGTTTTTTCGATTTTCCGAGAAAATTATACGGAGCTTATTCGTTTCTTTTTCTTGCAAGTCGGCCTCAGAACATGTGTGGGGAGTGATATATGCGAGGAACCAGTGCTTTAGAGATAACTTATTGAGCCTGGCTGAAACATTATTTTCGTGGGCTATAGGCTTACCCTTTTTTCGATTTTCAGAGAAAATTATTCGGAGGTTATTCGTTTCTTTTTCTTGCAAGTCGGCCTCAGAACATGTGTGGGGAGTGATATATGCGAGGAACCAGTGCTTTAGAGATAACTTATTGAGCCTGGCTGAAACATTATTTTCGTGGGCTATAGGCTCATTGTTTTTTCGATTTACCGAGAAAATTATTCGGAGCTTATTCGTTTATTTTTCTTGCAAGTCGGCCTCAGAACATGTGTGGGGAGTGATATATGCGAGGAACCAAGGCTTTAGAGAGAACCTATTGACCCTGGCTGAAACAATATTTTCGTGGGCTACAGGCTTACTGTTTATTCGATTTTCCGAGAAAATTATTCTGAGCTTATTCGTTTATTTTTCTTGCAAGTCGGCCTCAGAACATGTGTGGGGAGTGATATATGCGAGGAACCAGTGCTTGAGAGATAACTTGTTGAACCTGACTGAAACATTATTTTCGTGGGCTATAGGCTTACCGTTTATTCGATTTTCCGAGAAAATTATTCTGAGCTCATTCGTTTCTTTTTCCTGCAAGTCGGATTCAGAACATGCGTGGGGGGTGATATATGCGAGGAACCAGTGCTTTAGAGATAACTTATTGAACCTGGCTGAAACAATATTTTCGTGGGCTATAGGCTTACCGTTTTTTCGATTTTCCGAGAAAATTATTCTGAGCTTATTCGTTTCTTTTTCTTGCAAGTCAGCCTCAGAACATGGGTGGGGAGTGATATATGCGAGGAACCAGTGTTTAGAGAGAACCTATTGAACCTGGCTGAAGCAATATTTTCGTGGGCTATAGGCTTACCGTTTTTTCGATTTTCCAAGAAAATTATTCTGAGCTTATTCGTTTCTTTTTCTTGCAAGTCAGCCTCAGAACATGCGTGGGGAGTGATATACGCGAGGAACCAGTGCTTTAGAGATAACTTATTGAACCTGGCTGAAACATTATTTTCGTGGGCTATAGGCTTACTGTTTTTTCGATTTTCCGAGAAAATTATTCGGAGCTTATTCGTTTCTTTTTCTTGCAAGTCAGCCTCAGAACATGCGTGGGGAGTGATATATGCGAGGAACCAGTGCTTTAGAGATAACTTATTGAACCTGGCTGAAACATTATTTTCGTGGGCTATAGGCTTACTGTGTTTTCGATTTTCCGAGAAAATTATTCGGAGCTTATTCGTTTCTTTTTCTTGCAAGTCGGCCTCAGAACATGTGTGGGGAGTGATATATGCGAGGAACCAGTGCTTTAGAGATAACTTATTGAACCTGGCTGAAACATTATTTTCGTGGGCTATAGGCTCACTGTTTTTTCGATTTTCCGAGAAAATTATTCGGAGCTTATTCGTTTCTTTTTCTTGCAAGTCGGCCTCAGAACATGTGTGGGGAGTGATATATGCGAGGAACCAAGGCTTTAGAGAGAACCTATTGAACCTGGCTGAAACAATATTTTCGTGGGCTATAGGCTTACTGTTTTTTCGATTTTCCGAGAAAATTATTCTGAGCTTATTCGTTTATTTTTCTTGCAAGTCGGCCTCAGAACATGTGTGGGGAGTGATATATGCGAGGAACCAGTGCTTTAGAGATAACTTATTGAACCTGGCTGAAACATTATTTTCGTGGGCGATAGGCTTACCGCTTTTTCGATTTTCCGAGAAAATTATTCGGAGCTTATTCGTTTCTTTTTCTTGCAAGTCGGCCTCAGAACATGCGTGGGGAGTGATATATGCGAGGAACCAGTGCTTTAGAGATAACTTATTGAGCCTGGCTGAAACATTATTTTCGTGGGCTATAGGCTTGCCATTTTTTCGATTTTCCGAGAAAATTATACGGAGCTTATTCGTTTCTTTTTCTTGCAAGTCAGCCTCAGCACATGCGTGGGGAGTGATATATGCGACGATCCAGTGCTTTAGAGATAACTTATTGAACCTGGCTGAAACAATATTTTCGTGGACTATAGGCTTACTGTTTTTTTCGATTTTCCGAGAAAATTATTCTGAGCTTATTCGTTTATTTTTCTTGCAAGTCAGCCTCAGAACATGCGTGGGGAGTGATATATGCGACGAACCAGTGCTTTAGAGATAACTTATTGAACCTGGCTGAAACATTATTTTCGTGGGCTATAGGCTTACTGTTTTTTCGGTTTTCCGAGAAAATTATTCGGAGCTTATTCGTTTCTTTTTCTTGCAAGTCGGCCTCAGAACATGCGTGGGGAGTGATATATGCGAGGAACCAGTGCTTTAGAGATAACTTATTGAACCTGGCTGAAACATTATTTTCATGGGCTATAGGCTTACTGTTTTTTCGATTTTCCGAGAAAATTATTCGGAGCTTATTCGTTTCTTTTTCTTGCAAGTCGGCCTCAGAACATGTGTGGGGAGTGATATATGCGAGGAACCAGTGCTTTAGAGATAACTTATTGAACCTGGCCGAAACAATATTTTCGTGGGCTATAGGCTTACCGTTTTTTGGATTTTCCGAGAAAATTATTCTGAGCTTATTCGTTTATTTTTCTTGCAAGTCAGCCTCAGAACATGCGTGGGGAGTGATATATGCGACGAACCAGTGCTTTAGAGATAACTTATTGAACCTGGCTGAAACAATATTTTCGTGGGCTATAGGCTTACTGTTTTTTCGATTTTCCGAGAAAATTATTCGGAGCTTATTCGTTTCTTTTTCTTGCAAGTCAGCCTCAGAACATGCGTGGGGAGTGATATATGCGAGGAACCAGTGCTTTAGAGATAACTTATTGAACCTGGCTGAAACATTATTTTCGTGGGCTATAGGCTTACTGTGTTTTCGATTTTCCGAAAAAATTATTCGGAGCTTATTCGTTTCTTTTTCTTGCAACTCGGCCTCAGTACATGTGTGGGGAGTGATATATGCGAGGAACCAGTGCTTTAGAGATAACTTATTGAACCTGGCTGAAACATCATATTCCAATGGCCGGACAGGCCGCCATTGGAATATGAACCTGGCAACGTTTAACGCTAGAACGTTATCTAGTGAGGCGAGTCTAGCAGTGCTATTGGAGGAATTAGAGGGCAGTAAATGGGATATAATAGGGCTCAGTGAAGTTAGGAGGCCAAAAGAAGCATATACAGTGCTAAATAGCGGGCACGTCCTGTGCTACCGGGGCTTAGCGGAGAGAAGAGAACTAGGAGTCGGATTCCTGGTTAATAAGAATATAGCTGGTAACATACAGGAATTCTATAGCATTAACGAGAGGGTGGCAGGTCTTGTTGTGAAACTTAATAAGAGGTACAAAATGAAGATTGTACAGGTCTACGCCCCTACATCCAGTCATGATGACCAGGAAGTCGAAAGCTTCTATGAAGACGTGGAATCGGCGATGGGCAGAGTGAAAACTACATACACTATACTAATGGGCGACTTTAATGCCAAAGTAGGCAAGAAGCAGGCTGGAGACAAGGCAGTGGGTGAATATGGCATAGGCACTAGGAATAGCAGGGGAGAGTTATTAGTAGAGTTTGCAGAACAGAATAATATGAGGATAATGAATACCTTCTTCCGCAAGCGGGATAGTCGAAAGTGGACGTGGAGGAGCCCAAACGGCGAGACTAGAAATGAAATAGACCTCATACTCTGCGCTAACCCTGGCATCATACAAGATGTGGACGTGCTCGGCAAGGTGCGCTGCAGTGACCACAGGATGGTAAGAACTCGAATTAGCCTAGACCTGAGGAGGGAACGGATGAAACTGGTACATAAGAAGCCGATCAATGAGTTAGCGGTAAGAGGGAAAATAAAGGAATTCCAGATCAAGCTACAGAACAGGTATTCAGCTTTAACTCAGGAAGAGAACCTTAGTGTTGAAGCAATAAACGACAATCTTGTGGGCATCATTAAGGAGTGTGCAATGGAAGTCGGTGATAACTCCGTTAGGCAGGATACCAGCAAACAATCGCAGGAGACGAAAGATCTGTTCAAGAAACGCCAATGTATGAAAGCATCTAACCCTACAGCTAGAATAGAACTTGCAGAACTTTCGAAGTTAATCAACAAGCGTAAGACAGCTGACATAAGGAAGTATAATATGGATAGAATTGAACATGCTCTCAGGAACGGAGGAAGCCTAAAAACAGTGAAGAAGAAACTAGGAATTGGCAAGAATCAGATGTATGCGTTAAGAGACAAAGCCGGCAATATCATTACTAATATGGATGAGATAGTTCAAGTGGCTGAGGAGTTCTATAGAGATTTATACAGTAGCAGTGGCATCCACGACGATAATGGAAGAGAAAATAGTCTAGAGGAATTCGAAATCCCGAAGGTAACGCCGGAAGAAGTAAAGAAAGCCTTAGGAGATATGCAAAGGGGGAAAGCAGCTGGGGAGGATCAGGTAACAGCAGATTTGTTGAAGGATGGTGGACAGATTGTTCTAGAGAAACTGGCCACCCTGTATACGCAATGCCTCATGACCTCGAGCGTACCGGAATCTTGGAAGAACGCTAACATAATCCTAATCCATAAGAAAGGGGACGCCAAAGACTTGAAAAATTATAGACCGATCAGCTTACTGTCCGTTGCCTACAAAGTATTTACTAGGGTAATTGCAAATAGAATCAGGAACACCTTAGACTTCTGTCAACCAAAGGACCAGGCAGGATTCCGTAAAGGCTACTCAACAATAGACCATATTCACACTATCAATCAAGTGATAGAGAAATGTGCAGAATATAACCAACCCTTATATATAGCTTTCATTGATTACGAGAAAGCGTTTGATTCAGTCGAAACCTCAGCAGTCATGGAGGCATTACGGGATCAGGGTGTAGATGAGCCATATGTAAAAATACTGGAAGATATCTATAGCGGCTCCACAGCCACCGTAGTCCTCCATAAAGCAAGCAACAAAATCCCAATAAAGAAAGGCGTCAGGCAGGGAGATACGATATCTCCAATGCTATTCACAGCGTGTTTACAGGAGGTATTCAGAGACCTGGATTGGGAAGAATTGGGGATAAAAGTTGATGGAGAATACCTTAGTAACTTGCGATTCGCTGATGATATTGCCTTGCTTAGTAACTCAGGGGACCAATTGCAATACATGCTCACTGACCTCGAGAGGCAAAGCAGAAGAGTGGGTCTAAAAATTAATATGCAGAAAACTAAAGTAATGCTTAACAGTCTCGGGAGAGAACAGCAATTTACAATAGGCAGCGAGGCACTGGAAGTCGTAAGGGAATACATCTACTTAGGGCAGGTAGTGACGGCGGATCCGGATCATGAGACGGAAATAATCCGAAGAATAAGAATGGGCTGGGGTGCGTTTGGCAGGCATTCCCAAATCATGAACAGCAGGTTGCCATTATCCCTCAAGAGAAAAGTATATAATAGCTGTGTCTTACCAGTACTCACCTACGGGGCAGAAACCTGGAGGCTTACTAAAAGGGTTCTACTCAAATTGAGGACGACACAACGAGCTATGGAAAGAAGAATGATAGGTGTAACGTTAAGGGATAAGAAAAGAGCAGATTGGGTGAGGGAACAAACGCGAGTTAATGACATCTTAGTTGAAATCAAGAAAAAGAAATGGGCATGGGCAGGACATGCAATGAGGAGGGAAGATAACCGATGGTCATTAAGGGTTACGGAATGGATCCCAAGGGAAGGGAAGCGTAGCAGGGGGCGGCAGAAAGTTAGGTGGGCGGATGAGATTAAGAAGTTTGCAGGGACGACATGGCCACAATTAGTACATGACCGGGGTTGTTGGAGATGTATGGGTGAGGCCTTTGCCCTGCAGTGGGCGTAACCAGGCTGATGATGACGATGATGATGATGATGATGAAACATTATTTTCGTGGGCATTAGGCTCACTGTTTTTCCGATTTTCCGAGAAAATTATTCGGAGCTTATTCGTTTCTTTTTCTTGCAAGTCGGCCTCAGAACATGTGTGGGGAGTGATATATGCGAGGAACCAAGGCTTTAGAGAGAACCTATTGAACCTGGCTGAAACAATATTTTCGTGGGCTATAGGCTTACTGTTTTTTCGATTTTCCGAGAAAATTATTCGGAGCTTATTCGTTTATTTTTCTTGCAAGTCGGCCTCAGAACATGTGTGGGGAGTGATATATGCGAGGAACCAGTGCTTTAGAGATAACTTATTGAACCTGGCTGAAACATTATTTTCGTGGGCTATAGGCTTACCGTTTTTTCGATTTTCCGAGAAAATTATTCGGAGCTTATTCGTTTCTTTTTCTTGCAAGTCGGCCTCAGAATATGCGTGGGGAGTGATATATGCGAGGAACCTGTGCTTTAGAGATAACTTATTGAACCTGGCTGAAACAATATTTTTGTGGGCTATAGGCTTACCGTTTTTTCGATTTTCCGAGAAAATTATTCTGAGCTTATTCGTTTCTTTTTCTTGCAAGTCAGCCTCAGAACATGCGTGGGGAGTGATATATGCGAGGAACCAGTGCCTTAGAGATAACTTATTGAACCTGGCTGAAACATTATATTCGTGGGCTATAGGCTTACCGTTTTTTCGATTTTCCGAGAAAATTATACGGAGCTTATTCGTTTCTTTTTCTTGCAAGTCAGCCTCAGAACATGCGTGGGGAGTGATATATGCGAGGAACCAGTGCTTTAGAGATAACTTATTGAGCCTGGCTGAAACATTATTTTCGTGGGCTATAGGCTTACCGTTTTTTCGATTTTCCGAGAAAATTATACGGAGCTTATTCGTTTCTTTTTCTTGCAAGTCGGCTTCAGAACATGTGTGGGGAGTGATATATGCGAGGAACCAGTGCTTTAGAGATAACGTATTGAGCCTGGCTGAAACATTATTTTCGTGGGCTATAGGCTTACCCTTTTTTCGATTTTCCGAGAAAATTATTCGGAGGTTATTCCTTTCTTTTTCTTGCAAGTCGGCCTCAGAACATGTGTGGGGAGTGATATATGCGAGGAACCAGTGCTTTAGAGATAACTTATTGAGCCTGGCTGAAACATTATTTTCGTGGGCTATAGGCTCATTGTTTTTTCGATTTACCGAGAAAATTATTCGGAGCTTATTCGTTTATTTTTCTTGCAGGTCGGCCTCAGAACATGTGTGGGGAGTGATATATGCGAGGAACCAAGGCTTTAGAGAGAACCTATTGACCCTGGCTGAAACAATATTTTCGTGGGCTACAGGCTTACTGTTTATTCGATTTACCGAGAAAATTATTCTGAGCTTATTCGTTTATTTTTCTTGCAAGTCGGCCTCAGAACATGTGTGGGGAGTGATATATGCGAGGAACCAGTGCTTGAGAGATAACTTGTTGAACCTGACTGAAACATTATTTTCGTGGGCTATAGGCTTACCGTTTATTCGATTTTCCGAGAAAATTTTTCTGAGCTTATTCGTTTCTTTTTCCTGCAAGTCGGATTCAGAACATGCGTGGGGGGTGATATATGCGAGGAACCAGTGCTTTAGAGATAACTTATTGAACCTGGCTGAAACAATATTTTCGTGGGCTATAGGCTTACCGTTTTTTCGATTTTCCGAGAAAATTATTCTGAGCTTATTCGTTTCTTTTTCTTGCAAGTCAGCCTCAGAACATGGGTGGGGAGTGATATATGCGAGGAACCAGTGTTTAGAGAGAACCTATTGAACCTGGCTGAAGCAATATTTTCGTGGTCTATAGGCTTACCGTTTTTTCGATTTTCCAAGAAAATTATTCTGAGCTTATTCGTTTCTTTTTCTTGCAAGTCAGCCTCAGAACATGCGTGGGGAGTGATATACGCGAGGAACCAGTGCTTTAGAGATAACTTATTGAACCTGGCTGAAACATTATTTCGTGGGCTATAGGCTTACCGTTTTTTCGATTTTCCGAGAAAATTATTCTGAGCTTATTCGTTTATTTTTCTTGCAAGTCAGCCTCAGAACATGCGTGGGGAGTGATATATGCGACGAACCAGTGCTTTAGAGATAACTTATTGAACCTGGCTGAAACAATATTTTCGTGGGCTATAGGCTTACTGTTTTTTCGATTTTCCGAGAAAATTATTCGGAGCTAATTCGTTTCTTTTTCATGCAAGTCAGCCTCAGAACATGCGTGGGGAGTGATATATGCGAGGAACCAGTGCTTTAGAGATAACTTATTGAACCTGGCTGAAACATTATTTTCGTGGGCTATAGGCTTACTGTGTTTTCGATTTTCCGAGAAAATTATTCGGAGCTTATTCGTTTCTTTTTCTTGCAAGTCGGCCTCAGAACATGTGTGGGGAGTGATATATGCGAGGAACCAGTGCTTTAGAGATAACTTATTGAACCTGGCCGAAACAATATTTTCGTGGGCTATAGGCTTACCGTTTTTTCGATTTTCCGAGAAAATTATTCATAGCTTATTCGTTTATTTTTCTTGCAAGTCGGCCTCAGTACATGTGTGGGGAGTGATATATGCGAGGAACCAGTGCTTTAGAGATAACTTATTGAACCTGGCTGAAACAATATTTTCGTGGGCATTAGGCTCACTGTTTTTTCGATTTTCCGAGAAAATTATTCGGAGCTTATTCGTTTCTTTTTCTTGCAAGTCGGCCTCAGAACATGTGTGGGGAGTGATATATGCGAGGAACCAAGGCTTTAGAGAGAACCTATTGAACCTGGCTGAAACAATATTTTCGTGGGCTATAGGCTTACTGTTTTTTCGATTTTCTGAGAAAATTATTCGGAGCTTATTCGTTTCTTTTTCTTGCAAGTCAGCCTCAGAACATGTGTGGGGAGTGATATATGCGAGGAACCAAGGCTTTAGAAAGAACCTATTGAACCTGGCTGAAACAATATTTTCGTGGGCTATAGGCTTACTGTTTTTTCGATTTTCCGAGAAAATTATTCTGAGCTTATTCGTTCATTTTTCTTGCAAGTCGGCCTCAGAACATGTGTGGGGAGTGATATATGCGAGGAACCAGTGCTTTAGAGATAACTTATTGAACCTGGCTGAAACATTATTTTCGTGGGCTATAGGCTTACCGTTTTTTCGATTTTCCGACAAAATTATTCGGAGCTTATTCGTTTCTTTTTCTTGCAAGTCGGCCTCAGAACATGCGTGGGGAGTGATATATGCGAGGAACCAGTGCTTTAGAGATAACTTATTGAACCTGGCTGAAACATTATTTTCGTGGGCTATAGGCTTACTGTTTTTTCGATTTTCCGAGAAAATTATTCGGAGCTTATTCGTTTCTTTTTCTTGCAAGTCGGCCTCAGAACATGTGTGGGGAGTGATATATGCGAGGAACCAGTGCTTTAGAGATAACTTATTGAACCTGGCTGAAACAATATTTTCGTGGGCTATAGGCTTACCGTTTTTTCGATTTTCCGAGAAAGTTATTCTGAGCTTATTCGTTTATTTTTCTTGCAAGTCAGCTTCAGAACATGCGTCGGGAGTGATATATGCGACGAACCAGTGCTTTAGAGATAACTTATTGAACCTGGCTGAAACAATATTTTCGTGGGCTATAGGCTTACTGTTTTTTCGATTTTCCGAGAAAATTATTCGGAGCTTATTCGTTTCTTTTTCTTGCAAGTCAGCCTCAGAACATGCGTGGGGAGTGATATATGCGAGGAACCAGTGCTTTAGAGATAACTTATTGAACCTGGCTGAAACATTATTTTCGTGGGCTATAGGCTTACTGTGTTTTGGATTTTCCGAGAAAATTATTCGGAGCTTATTCGTTTCTTTTTCTTGCAAGTCGGCCTCAGTACATGTGTGGGGAGTGATATATGCGAGGAACCAGTGCTTTAGAGATAACTTATTGAACCTGGCTGAAACATTATTTTCGTGGGCATTAGGCTGACTGTTTTTTCGATTTTCCGAGAAAATTATTCGGAGCTTATTGGTTTCTTTTTCTTGCAAGTCGGCCTCAGAACATGTGTGGGGAGTGATATATGCGAGGAACCAAGGCTTTAGAGAGAACCTATTGAACCTGGCTGAAACAATATTTTCGTGTGCTGTAGGCTTACTGTTTTTTCGATTTTCCGAGAAAATTATTCTGAGCTTATTCGTTTATTTTTCTTGCAAGTCGGCCTCAGAACATGTGTGGGGAGTGATATATGCGAGGAACCAGTGCTTTAGAGATAACTTATTGAACCTGGCTGAAACATTATTTTCGTGGGCTATAGGCTTACCGTTTTTTCGATTTTCCGAGAAAATTATTCGGAGCTTATTCGTTTCTTTTTCTTGCAAGTCGGCCTCAGAACATGCGTGGGGAGTGATATATGCGAGGAACCAGTGCTTTAGAGATAACTTATTGAACCTGGCTGAAACAATATTTTCGTGGGCTATAGGCTTACCGTTTTTTCGATTTTCCGAGAAAATTATTCTGAGCTTATTCGTTTCTTTTTCTTGCAAGTCAGAATCAGAACATGCGTCGGGAGTGATATATGAGAGGAACCAGTGCCTTAGAGATAACTTATTGAACCTGGCTGTAACATTATTTTCGTGGGCTATAGGCTTACCGTTTTTTCGATTTTCCGAGAAAATTATTCTGAGCTTATTCGTTTATTTTTCTTGCAAGTCAGCCTCAGAACATGCGTGGGGAGTGATATATGCGACGAACCAGTGCTTTAGAGATAACTTATTGAACCTGGCTGAAACAATATTTTCGTGGGCTATAGGCTTACTGTTTTTTCGATTTTCCGAGAAAATTATTCGGAGCTTATTCGTTTCTTTTTCTTGCAAGTCAGCCTCAGAACATGCGTGGGGAGTGATATATGCGAGGAACCAGTGCTTTAGAGATAACTTATTGAACCTGGCCGAAACAATATTTTCGTGGGCTATAGGCTTACCGTTTTTTCGATTTTCCGAGAAAATTATTCTGAGCTTATTCGTTTATTTTTCTTGCAAGTCAGCCTCAGAACATGCGTGGGGAGTGATATATGCGACGAACCAGTGCTTTAGAGATAACTTATTGAACCTGGCTGAAACAATATTTTCGTGGGCTATAGGCTTACTGTTTTTTCGATTTTCCGAGAAAATTATTCGGAGCTTATTCGTTTCTTTTTCTTGCAAGTCAGCCTCAGAACATGCGTGGGGAGTGATATATGCGAGGAACCAGTGCTTTAGAGATAACTTATTGAACCTGGCTGAAACATTATTTTCGTGGGCTATAGGCTTACTGTGTTTTCGATTTTCCGAGAAAATTATTCGGAGCTTATTCGTTTCTTTTTCTTGCAAGTCGGCCTCAGTACATGTGTGGGGAGTGATATATGCGAGGAACCAGTGCTTTAGAGATAACTTATTGAACCTGGCTGAAACATTATTTTCGTGGGCATTAGGCTCACTGTTTTTTCGATTTTCCGAGAAAATTATTCGGAGCTTATTCGTTTCTTTTTCTTGCAAGTCGGCCTCAGAACATGTGTGGGGAGTGATATATGCGAGGAACCAAGGCTTTAGAGAGAACCTATTGAACCTGGCTGAAACAATATTTTCGTGGGCTATAGGCTTACTGTTTTTTCGATTTTCCGAGAAAATTATTCTGAGCTTATTCGTTTATTTTTCTTGCAAGTCGGCCTCAGAACATGTGTGGGGAGTGATATATGCGAAAAACCAGTGCTTTAGAGATAACTTATTGAACCTGGCTGAAACATTATTTTCGTGGGCTATAGGCTTACCGTTTTTTCGATTTTCCGAGAAAATTATTCGGAGCTTATTCGTTTCTTTTTCTTGCAAGTCGGCCTCAGAACATGCGTGGGGAGTGATATATGCGAGGAACCAGTGCTTTAGAGATAACTTATTGAACCTGGCTGAAACAATATTTTCGTGGGCTATAGGCTTACCGTTTTTTCGATTTTCCGAGAAAATTATTCGGAGCTTATTCGTTTCTTTTTCTTGCAAGTCAGCCTCAGAACATGCGTGGGGAGTGATATATGCGAGGAACCAGTGCTTTAGAGATAACTTATTGAACCTGGCTGAAACATTATTTTCGTGGGCTATAGGCTTACTGTGTTTTCGATTTTCCGAGAAAATTATTCGGAGCTTATTCGTTTCTTTTTCTTGCAAGTCGGCCTCAGAACATGTGTGGGGAGTGATATATGCGAGGAACCAGTGCTTTAGAGATAACTTATTGAACCTGGCCGAAACAATATTTTCGTGGGCTATAGGCTTACCGTTTTTTCGATTTTCCGAGAAAATTATTCTGAGCTTATTCGTTTATTTTTCTTGCAAGTCAGCCTCAGAACATGCGTGGGGAGTGATATATGCGACGAACCAGTGCTTTAAAGATAACTTATTGAACCTGGCTGAAACAATATTTTCGTGGGCTATAGGCTTACTGTTTTTTCGATTTTCCGAGAAAATTATTCGGAGCTTATTCGTTTCTTTTTCTTGCAAGTCAGCCTCAGAACATGCGTGGGGAGTGATATATGCGAGGAACCAGTGCTTTAGAGATAACTTATTGAACCTGGCTGAAACATTATTTTCGTGGGCTATAGGCTTACTGTGTTTTGGATTTTCCGAGAAAATTATTCGGAGCTTATTCGTTTCTTTTTCTTGCAAGTCGGCCTCAGTACATGAGTGGGGAGTGATATATGCGAGGAACCAGTGCTTTAGAGATAACTTATTGAACCTGGCTGAAACATTATTTTCGTGGGCATTAGGCTCACTGTTTTTTCGATTTTCCGAGAAAATTATTCGGAGCTTATTCGTTTCTTTTTCTTGCAAGTCGGCCTCAGAACATGTGTGGGGAGTGATATATGCGAGGAACCAAGGCTTTAGAGAGAACCTATTGAACCTGGCTGAAACATTATTTTCGTGTGCTATAGGCTTACCGTTTTTTCGATTTTCTGAGAAAATTATTCGGAGCTTATTCGTTTCTTTTTCTTGCAAGTCGGCCTCAGAACATGTGTGGGGAGTGATATATGCGAGGAACCAGTGCTTTAGAGATAACTTATTGAGCCTGGCTGAAACATTATTTTCGTGGGCTATAGGCTTGCCATTTTTTCGATTTTCCGATAAAATTATACGGAGCTTATTCGTTTCTTTTTCTTGCAAGTCAGCCTCAGAACATGCGTGGGGAGTGATATATGCGAGGAACCAGTGCTTTAGAGATAACTTATTGAACCTGGCTGAAACAATATTTTCGTGGGCTATAGGCTTACCGTTTTTTCGATTTTCCGAGAAAATTATTCGGAGGTTCGTTTCTTTTTCTTGCAAGTCGGCCTCAGAACATGTGTGGGGAGTGATATATGCGAGGAACCAGTGCTTTAGATATAACTTATTGAACCTGGCCGAAACAATATTTTCGTGGGCTATAGGCTTACCGTTTTTTCGATTTTCCGAGAAAATTATTCTGAGCTTATTCGTTTATTTTTCTTGCAAGTCAGCCTCAGAACATGCGTGGGGAGTGATATATGCGACGAACCAGTGCTTTAGAGATAACTTATTGAACCTGGCTGAAACAATATTTTCGTGGGCTATAGGCTTACTGTTTTTTCGATTTTCCGAGAAAATTATTCGGAGCTTATTCGTTTCTTTTTCTTGCAAGTCAGCCTCAGAACATGCGTGGGGAGTGATATATGCGAGGAACCAGTGCTTTAGAGATAAGTTATTGAACCTGGCTGAAACATTATTTTCGTGGGCTATAGGCTTACCGTTTTTTCGATTTTCCGAGAAAATATTCTGAGCTTATTCGTTTCTTTTTCTTGCAAGTCAGCCTCAGAACATGCGTGGGGAGTGATATATGCGACGAACCAGTGCTTTAGAGATAACTTATTGAACCTGGCTGAAACATTATTTTCGTGGGCTATAGGCTTACTGTTTTTTCGATTTTCCGAGAAAATTATTCGGAGCTTATTCGTTTCTTTTTCTTGCAAGTCGGCCTCAGTACATGTGTGGGGAGTGATATATGCGAGGAACCAGTGCTTTAGAGATAACTTATTGAACCTGGCTGAAACATTATTTTCGTGGGCATTAGGCTGACTGTTTTTTCGATTTTCCGAGAAAATTATTCGGAGCTTATTGGTTTCTTTTTCTTGCAAGTCGGCCTCAGAACATGTGTGGGGAGTGATATATGCGAGGAACCAAGGCTTTAGAGAGAACCTATTGAACCTGGCTGAAACAATATTTTCGTGTGCTGTAGGCTTACTGTTTTTTCGATTTTCCGAGAAAATTATTCTGAGCTTATTCGTTTATTTTTCTTGCAAGTCGGCCTCAGAACATGTGTGGGGAGTGATATATGCGAGGAACCAGTGCTTTAGAGATAACTTATTGAACCTGGCTGAAACATTATTTTCGTGGGCTATAGGCTTACCGTTTTTTCGATTTTCCGAGAAAATTATTCGGAGCTTATTCGTTTCTTTTTCTTGCAAGTCGGCCTCAGAACATGCGTGGGGAGTGATATATGCGAGGAACCAGTGCTTTAGAGATAACTTATTGAACCTGGCTGAAACAATATTTTCGTGGGCTATAGGCTTACCGTTTTTTCGATTTTCCGAGAAAATTATTCTGAGCTTATTCGTTTCTTTTTCTTGCAAGTCAGAATCAGAACATGCGTCGGGAGTGATATATGAGAGGAACCAGTGCCTTAGAGATAACTTATTGAACCTGGCTGTAACATTATTTTCGTGGGCTATAGGCTTACCGTTTTTTCGATTTTCCGAGAAAATTATTCTGAGCTTATTCGTTTATTTTTCTTGCAAGTCAGCCTCAGAACATGCGTGGGGAGTGATATATGCGACGAACCAGTGCTTTAGAGATAACTTATTGAACCTGGCTGAAACAATATTTTCGTGGGCTATAGGCTTACTGTTTTTTCGATTTTCCGAGAAAATTATTCGGAGCTTATTCGTTTCTTTTTCTTGCAAGTCAGCCTCAGAACATGCGTGGGGAGTGATATATGCGAGGAACCAGTGCTTTAGAGATAACTTATTGAACCTGGCCGAAACAATATTTTCGTGGGCTATAGGCTTACCGTTTTTTCGATTTTCCGAGAAAATTATTCTGAGCTTATTCGTTTATTTTTCTTGCAAGTCAGCCTCAGAACATGCGTGGGGAGTGATATATGCGACGAACCAGTGCTTTAGAGATAACTTATTGAACCTGGCTGAAACAATATTTTCGTGGGCTATAGGCTTACTGTTTTTTCGATTTTCCGAGAAAATTATTCGGAGCTTATTCGTTTCTTTTTCTTGCAAGTCAGCCTCAGAACATGCGTGGGGAGTGATATATGCGAGGAACCAGTGCTTTAGAGATAACTTATTGAACCTGGCTGAAACATTATTTTCGTGGGCTATAGGCTTACTGTGTTTTCGATTTTCCGAGAAAATTATTCGGAGCTTATTCGTTTCTTTTTCTTGCAAGTCGGCCTCAGTACATGTGTGGGGAGTGATATATGCGAGGAACCAGTGCTTTAGAGATAACTTATTGAACCTGGCTGAAACATTATTTTCGTGGGCATTAGGCTCACTGTTTTTTCGATTTTCCGAGAAAATTATTCGGAGCTTATTCGTTTCTTTTTCTTGCAAGTCGGCCTCAGAACATGTGTGGGGAGTGATATATGCGAGGAACCAAGGCTTTAGAGAGAACCTATTGAACCTGGCTGAAACAATATTTTCGTGGGCTATAGGCTTACTGTTTTTTCGATTTTCCGAGAAAATTATTCTGAGCTTATTCGTTTATTTTTCTTGCAAGTCGGCCTCAGAACATGTGTGGGGAGTGATATATGCGAAAAACCAGTGCTTTAGAGATAACTTATTGAACCTGGCTGAAACATTATTTTCGTGGGCTATAGGCTTACCGTTTTTTCGATTTTCCGAGAAAATTATTCGGAGCTTATTCGTTTCTTTTTCTTGCAAGTCGGCCTCAGAACATGCGTGGGGAGTGATATATGCGAGGAACCAGTGCTTTAGAGATAACTTATTGAACCTGGCTGAAACAATATTTTCGTGGGCTATAGGCTTACCGTTTTTTCGATTTTCCGAGAAAATTATTCGGAGCTTATTCGTTTCTTTTTCTTGCAAGTCAGCCTCAGAACATGCGTGGGGAGTGATATATGCGAGGAACCAGTGCTTTAGAGATAACTTATTGAACCTGGCTGAAACATTATTTTCGTGGGCTATAGGCTTACTGTGTTTTCGATTTTCCGAGAAAATTATTCGGAGCTTATTCGTTTCTTTTTCTTGCAAGTCGGCCTCAGAACATGTGTGGGGAGTGATATATGCGAGGAACCAGTGCTTTAGAGATAACTTATTGAACCTGGCCGAAACAATATTTTCGTGGGCTATAGGCTTACCGTTTTTTCGATTTTCCGAGAAAATTATTCTGAGCTTATTCGTTTATTTTTCTTGCAAGTCAGCCTCAGAACATGCGTGGGGAGTGATATATGCGACGAACCAGTGCTTTAAAGATAACTTATTGAACCTGGCTGAAACAATATTTTCGTGGGCTATAGGCTTACTGTTTTTTCGATTTTCCGAGAAAATTATTCGGAGCTTATTCGTTTCTTTTTCTTGCAAGTCAGCCTCAGAACATGCGTGGGGAGTGATATATGCGAGGAACCAGTGCTTTAGAGATAACTTATTGAACCTGGCTGAAACATTATTTTCGTGGGCTATAGGCTTACTGTGTTTTGGATTTTCCGAGAAAATTATTCGGAGCTTATTCGTTTCTTTTTCTTGCAAGTCGGCCTCAGTACATGAGTGGGGAGTGATATATGCGAGGAACCAGTGCTTTAGAGATAACTTATTGAACCTGGCTGAAACATTATTTTCGTGGGCATTAGGCTCACTGTTTTTTCGATTTTCCGAGAAAATTATTCGGAGCTTATTCGTTTCTTTTTCTTGCAAGTCGGCCTCAGAACATGTGTGGGGAGTGATATATGCGAGGAACCAAGGCTTTAGAGAGAACCTATTGAACCTGGCTGAAACAATATTTTCGTGGGCTATAGGCTTATTGTTTTTTCGATTTTCCGAGAAAATTATTCTGAGCTTATTCGTTTATTTTTCTTGCAAGTCGGCCTCAGAACATGTGTGGGGAGTGATATATGCGAGGAACCAGTGCTTTAGAGATAACTTATTGAACCTGGCTGAAACAATATTTTCGTGGGCTATAGGCTTACCGTTTTTTCGATTTTCTGAGAAAATTATTCTGAGCTTATTCGTTTCTTTTTCTTGCAAGTCAGCCTCAGAACATGCGTGGGGAGTGATATATGCGAGGAACCAGTGCCTTAGAGATAACTTATTGAACCTGGCTGTAACATTATTTTCGTGGGCTATAGGCTTACCGTTTTTTCGATTTTCCGAGAAAATTATTCGGAGCTTATTCGTTTCTTTTTCTTGCAAGTCGGCCTCAGAACATGTGTGGGGAGTGATATATGCGAGGAACCAGTGCTTTAGAGATAACTTATTGAACCTGGCTGAAACATTATTTTCGTGTGCTATAGGCTTACCGTTTTTTCGATTTTCTGAGAAAATTATTCGGAGCTTATTCGTTTCTTTTTCTTGCAAGTCGGCCTCAGAACATGTGTGGGGAGTGATATATGCGAGGAACCAGTGCTTTAGAGATAACTTATTGAGCCTGGCTGAAACATTATTTTCGTGGGCTATAGGCTTGCCATTTTTTCGATTTTCCGATAAAATTATACGGAGCTTATTCGTTTCTTTTTCTTGCAAGTCAGCCTCAGAACATGCGTGGGGAGTGATATATGCGAGGAACCAGTGCTTTAGAGATAACTTATTGAACCTGGCTGAAACAATATTTTCGTGGGCTATAGGCTTACCGTTTTTTCGATTTTCCGAGAAAATTATTCGGAGGTTCGTTTCTTTTTCTTGCAAGTCGGCCTCAGAACATGTGTGGGGAGTGATATATGCGAGGAACCAGTGCTTTAGATATAACTTATTGAACCTGGCTGAAACAATATTTTCGTGGGCTATAGGCTTACTGTTTTTTCGATTTTCCGAGAAAATTATTCGGAGCTTATTCGTTTCTTTTTCTTGCAAGTCAGCCTCAGAACATGCGTGGGGAGTGATATATGCGAGGAACCAGTGCTTTAGAGATAAGTTATTGAACCTGGCTGAAACATTATTTTCGTGGGCTATAGGCTTACCGTTTTTTCGATTTTCCGAGAAAATATTCTGAGCTTATTCGTTTCTTTTTCTTGCAAGTCAGCCTCAGAACATGCGTGGGGAGTGATATATGCGACGAACCAGTGCTTTAGAGATAACTTATTGAACCTGGCTGAAACATTATTTTCGTGGGCTATAGGCTTACTGTTTTTTCGATTTTCCGAGAAAATTATTCGGAGCTTATTCGTTTCTTTTTCTTGCAAGTCGGCCTCAGAACATGCGTGGGGAGTGAAATATGCGAGGAACCAGTGCTTTAGAGATAAGTTATTGAACCTGGCTGAAACATTATTTTCGTGGGCTATAGGCTTACTGTTTTTTCGATTTTCCGAGAAAATTATTCTGAGCTTATTCGTTTATTTTTCTTGCAAGTCAGCCTCAGAACATGCGTGGGGAGTGATATATGCGACGAACCAGTGCTTTAGAGATAACTTATTGAACCTGGCTGAAACAATATTTTCGTGGGCTATAGGCTTACTGTTTTTTCGATTTTCCGAGAAAATTATTCTGAGCTTATTCGTTTATTTTTCTTGCAAGTCAGCCTCAGAACATGCGTGGGGAGTGATATATGCGAGGAACCAGTGCCTTAGAGATAACTTATTGAACCTGGCTGTAACATTATTTTCGTGGGCTATAGGCTTACCGTTTTTTCGATTTTCCGAGAAAATTATTCGGAGCTTATTCGTTTCTTTTTCTTGCAAGTCGGCCTCAGAACATGTGTGGGGAGTGATATATGCGAGGAACCAGTGCTTTAGAGATAACTTATTGAACCTGGCTGAAACATTATTTTCGTGGGCTATAGGCTTACCGTTTTTTCGATTTTCTGAGAAAATTATTCGGAGCTTATTCGTTTCTTTTTCTTGCAATTCGGCCTCAGAACATGTGTGGGGAGTGATATATGCGAGGAACCAGTGCTTTAGAGATAACTTATTGAGCCTGGCTGAAACATTATTTTCGTGGGCTATAGGCTTGCCATTTTTTCGATTTTCCGATAAAATTATACGGAGCTTATTCGTTTCTTTTTCTTGCAAGTCAGCCTCAGAACATGCGTGCGGAGTGATATATGCGAGGAACCAGTGCTTTAGAGATAACTTATTGAACCTGGCTGAAACAATATTTTCGTGGGCTATAGGCTTACCGTCTTTTCGATTTTCCGAGAAAATTATTCTGAGCTTATTCGTTTCTTTTTCTTGCAAGTCGGCCTCAGAACATGCGTGGGGAGTGATATATGCGAGGAACCAGTGCTTTAGAGATAACTTATTGAACCTGGCTGAAACATTATTTTCGTGGGCTGTAGGCTCACTGTTTTTTCGATTTTCCGAGAAAATTATTCGGAGCTTATTCGTTTATTTTTCTTGCAAGTCGGCCTCAGAACATGCGTGGGGGGTGATATATGCGAGGAACCAGTGCTTTAGAGATAACTTATTGAACCTGGCTGAAACAATATTTTCGTGGGCTATAGGCTTACCGTTTTTTCGATTTTCCGAGAAAATATTCTGAGCTTATTCGTTTCTTTTTCTTGCAAGTCAGCCTCAGAACATGCGTGGGGAGTGATATATGCGACGAACCAGTGCTTTAGAGATAACTTATTGAACCTGGCTGAAACATTATTTTCGTGGGCTATAGGCTTACTGTTTTTTCGATTTTCCGAGAAAATTATTCGGAGCTTATTCGTTTCTTTTTCTTGCAAGTCGGCCTCAGAACATGCGTGGGGAGTGAAATATGCGAGGAACCAGTGCTTTAGAGATAAGTTATTGAACCTGGCTGAAACATTATTTTCGTGGGCTATAGGCTTACTGTTTTTTCGATTTTCCGAGAAAATTATTCTGAGCTTATTCGTTTATTTTTCTTGCAAGTCAGCCTCAGAACATGCGTGGGGAGTGATATATGCGACGAACCAGTGCTTTAGAGATAACTTATTGAACCTGGCTGAAACAATATTTTCGTGGGCTATAGGCTTACTGTTTTTTCGATTTTCCGAGAAAATTATTCTGAGCTTATTCGTTTATTTTTCTTGCAAGTCAGCCTCAGAACATGCGTGGGGAGTGATATATGCGACGAACCAGTGCTTTAGAGATAACTTATTGAACCTGGCTGAAACAATATTTTCGTGGGCTATAGGCTTACTGTTTTTTTCGATTTTCCGAGAAAATTATTCTGAGCTTGTTCGTTTATTTTTCTTGCAAGTCAGCCTCAGAACATGCGTGGGGAGCGATATATGCGACGAACCAGTGCTTTAGAGATAACTTATTGAACCTGGCTGAAACATTATTTTCGTGGGCTATAGGCTTACTGTTTTTTCGATTTTCCGAGAAAATTATTCGGAGCTTATTCGTTTCTTTTTCTTGCAAGTCGGCCTCAGAACATGCGTGGGGAGTGAAATATGCGAGGAACCAGTGCTTTAGAGATAACTTATTGAACCTGGCTGAAACATTATTTCCTTGGGCTATAGGCTTACCGTCTTTTCGATTTTCCGAGAAAATTATTCTGAGCTTATTCGTTTCTTTTTCTTGCAAGTCGGCCTCAGAACATGCGTGGGGAGTGATATATGCGAGGAACCAGTGCTTTAGAGATAACTTATTGAACCTGGCTGAAACATTATTTTCGTGGGCTATAGGCTTACTGTTTTTTCGATTTTCCGAGAAAATTATCCTGAGCTTATTCGTTTATTTTTCTTGCAAGTCAGCCTCAGAACATGCGTGGGGAGTGATATATGCGACGAACCAGTGCTTTAGAGATAACTTATTGAACCTGGCTGAAACAATATTTTCGTGGGCTATAGGCTTACTGTTTTTTTCGATTTTCCGAGAAAATTATTCTGAGCTTATTCGTTTATTTTTCTTGCAAGTCAGCCTCAGAACATGCGTGGGGAGTGATATATGCGACGAACCAGTGCTTTAGAGATAACTTATTGAACCTGGCTGAAACATTATTTTCGTGGGCTATAGGCTTACTGTTTTTTCGATTTTCCGAGAAAATTATTCGGAGCTTATTCGTTTCTTTTTCTTGCAAGTCGGCCTCAGAACATGCGTGGGGAGTGAAATATGCGAGGAACCAGTGCTTTAGAGATAACTTATTGAACCTGGCTGAAACATTATTTTCGTGGGCTATAGGCTTACCGTTTCTTTAATTTCTCAGACAGACAGACACACAGACAGACAAGAAACTTTAATTGGTCTTAAATGACTATGTTGTAGTAGCGGGCCGCTCCTGCGCCGGGGGTGGAAGATCGTGATGTTCAGCCTTGTCGCAGGCCCTTTGGACAGCCCGAAGCTGGACTTGAAGGTCGTCGCTCTTGACGGCTTCCTCCCAGTCTTCTTGCCTGTTGAAAGGCGAGTGGCGCAACGCAGAACATTGCCACCGCATGTGGTTCAATGTGGACCGTTCCTCGCCGCAGTCTGGGCAGCGGGGATCCACAGCTGGAGTGTAGTGGCTCAGACTTGAGCGAGACGGAAAAGAGCCCGTCTGCAGCATTCTCAGCACTGAGGCCTGGGGTCTGCCTAGCTTCAGGTGAGGAGCCGGAAACTGCCTGCGTCCCAGCTGGTAGTGAGCCGTTTTATCGTGGAAAGTAAGCCGTGGGTTGGTCGTTCGGTCGATCTCCTGCGAAGCCGGGCGCCTTGGACCGGCGCGGTTGATGAGACCTCGCGCCTGGTCGCGGCCAGCTCATTCGGGTTGATCGAGCCGGGGGTGACGTTTCGGCCGATGTGAGCCGGGAACCAAGTGATGACATGACGGGCCGTGCCTGCCTTTCGGGTCCTCAGCACTGCCGCAGCCTCGGCCGAGACCGAGCCGGGGAGAAAGGCCATCACCGCCGACCTGGAGTCTGTGAAGACCTACGTGAGCCCGGGTTCGCACAGAGCCAGCGCCACTGCGACTTGCTCTGCTACGGACGCCGTCGAGCGTTGGGTAGACGCCGCATTCAGGATCTTGCCCTGGGGGTCAACCACTGTTGCTACGTAGGAGTTTGACCTGGGATACCTCGCCACGTCGACAAAGGACGCGAGCTCTGTGTTCGTGATGAGTGCTCGGGCTCTGACTGCGCGCCGGGCCTCGTTGTGTTGTGGATGAACGTTCCTCGGGAAGGGGGAGACTTGAAAGGCGTCCCTTTCACCCTCGCAGAGCGGGACTGCGCACGACTCCTCGGCCATGGCTGCCAGACCCACCATTTCGAGTATTCGACGGCCGGCCTTGGTGGTAGAGAGGCGAACGATCTGTGCCGTTTTGTGTGCTTCGACCACTTCGCTCAGGGTGTTGTGGACCCCGAGTTGCATCAATTTCTCCGTGCTGGTCGTCACGGGGATGCCGAGGACTCGTTTAATGCTCTTCCTCATGATTGCGCAGATCTTGTTCTCCTCCGACCGCGACCAGCTTAGCACAGAAGCCACGTAGTTGATACGGCTCATGAGGAGGGCGTGGTAGATCCTTATGAGGTTGGCTTCGCTGATATGCCCCCTCCCTGCTGGTCACTCGCGAAACGAGTCTGAGCATGTTCTCCGTCTTCGCGCTCAGGCGCGCGATCTCAGAACATGCCTCAGAACATGCGTGGGGAGTGATATATGCGAGGAACCAGTGCTTTAGAGAGAACTTATTGAACCTGGCTGAAACAACATTTTCGGGGGCTATCGGCTTACTGTTTTTCGTTTTTCCGAGAAGATTATTCTGAGCTTATCCGTTTATTTTTCTTGCAAATCGGCGTCAGAACATGCGTGGGCAGCGATATATGCGAGCAATCAGCGCTTTAGAGAGAACTTATTGGACCCGGCTGAAACAATATTTTCGCGGGCTTATCGTTTTTTCATTTTTCGGAGAAAATTATTCTGAGCTTACTCGTTTATTCATCGCATAAATCGGTGACCGCGCGTCCGTGGGGAGCGATACATGTGAAGAACAATCGCTTTAGAGAAAACGTTTTGAACCTGGCTGAAACTACACTTTCGTCGGCGTTTTCCCATTTTTCAGATAAAATTAATCTGAGCTTATGTGAAGATGCGTAAATATGGGTCTGCACGCGCGTGGGCAGTGATTTGTGGCTATAGGCTTACGTTTTTTTTTTCATTTTTTCGCGGCAAGCCAATTCGCGTATATCCGTTCACTCATCTTTGAAAATATCATCAGCAAGTGCAATGGGAGTGATGTATGCGCCGAACAAGCGCTTTTGAGAGAAGTGGTTGGACGGGACGAAAATTGTAATGGGCTATGGGGTTAACATTTTTTTAAATTTCAAATCTGCGTTTAAAACCAATCTTTGTATACTCATTTATTCATCGCGAGAATCGACGTCAGCTAATGCCTGCGAGCTGAAGTGTCGATCGAGCCATCATTTTCCAGTGATGTGAGTGGACCTGGCTGCACTGATATAGTAACGGCTTATCTTTTTTTCTGAGAAAACCAGGTAGGTCTCTAGGGAGGGGCTATATGGTCTTACCCAGACCATGGGGCTGTTGCTCAGCGCGGTGAGCGGCCGCGTTTAGAGAGCTTTCGGTTGTCAGGGCAGTGAGTTCACGAGACCTTCGCGTTGCCTCGGAACAATGGGGTTTGAGACAAGACAGTGGAAACAACAGAACGCCCTCCCCACCCGCGTTCCTGCTGTACCACGACCGTAGTCAAATGCACAGAGCTCAGTTCTTGCTGCGGATTCCACATCAAGAAGCATTAACACGAAAACAAACAGAAGCGCGCGATTCGACATGGCGCAACACGGTCGAGTCGGAGAGCCTAATTGCATGCATCATAGATGAATAGAAAGCTTTCCTGCTGACTCCTTAAAAATCACAGGAGATCGACTCGACAATTCGAGAAACTCCTCTCCTAAGCGAAGTGAAACCAGACCTCTTTCTGCATTTTTGCGAGCACTGCATGAAGGCTCGGCATTCGCCCGGCGAAAACTGCACCACGCATGCTAAGCAAACTTGGTGTAAGCATTTGACGATGAGAAGCACGAACTGATTGATTGCCTCCGAAGGCAACGGGCGCAAAAACTATCTGCACGATAAAGGACGTCGGCGAAAACTGCACCACGCGTGCTAAGCAAACTTGGTGTAAGCATTTGACGATGAGAAGCACGAACTGATTGGTTGCCTCCGAAGGCAACGGGCGCAAAAACTATCTGCACGATAAAGGACGTCGGCGAAAACTGCACCACGCGTGCTAAGCAAACTTGGTGTAAGCATTTGACAATTGCAAGCACGAACTGATTGATTGCCTCCGAAGGCAACGGGCGCAAAAACTATCTGCACGATAAAGGACGTCGGCGAAAACTGCACCACGCGTGCTAAGCAAACTTGGTGTAAGCATTTGACGATTACAAGCACGAACTGATTGATTGCCTCCGAAGGCAACGGGCGCAAAAACTATCTGCACGATAAAGGACGTCGGCGAAAACTGCACCACGCGTGCTAAGCAAACTTGGTGTAAGCATTTGACGATTACAAGCACGAACTGATTGATTGCCTCCGAAGGCAACGGGCGCAAAAACTATCTGCACGATAAAGGACGTCGGCGAAAACTGCACCACGCGTGCTAAGCAAACTTGGTGTATGCATTTGACGATGAGAAGCACAAACTTATTGGTCGCCTCCGAAGGCAACGGGCGCAAAAACTATCTGCACGATAAAGGACGTCGGCGAAAACTGCACCACGCGTGCTAAGCAAACTTGGTGTAAGCATTTGACTATGAGAAGCACGAACTGATTGGTTGCCTCCGAAGGCAACGGGCGCAAAAACTATCTGCACGATAAAGGACGTCGGCGAAAACTGCACCACGCGTGCTAAGCAAACTTGGTGTAAGCATTTGACGATTACAAGCACGAACTGATTGATTGCCTCCGAAGGCAACGGGCGCAAAAACTATCTGCACGATAAAGGACGTCGGCGAAAACTGCACCACGCGTGCTAAGCAAACTTGGTGTATGCATTTGACGATGAGAAGCCCGAACCAATTGGTTGCCTCCGAAGGCAACGGGCGCAAAAACTATCTGCACGATAAAGGACGTCGGCGAAAACTGCACCACGCGTGCTAAGCAAACTTGGTGTAAGCATTTGACGATGAGAAGCACGAACTGATTGGTTGCCTCCGAAGGCAACGGGCGCAAAAACTATCTGCACGATAAAGGACGTCGGCGAAAACTGCACCACGCGTGCTAAGCAAACTTGGTGTAAGCATTTGACAATTGCAAGCACGAACTGATTGATTGCCTCCGAAGGCAACGGGCGCAAAAACTATCTGCACGATAAAGGACGTCGGCGAAAACTGCACCACATGTGCTAAGCAAACTTGGTGTAAGCATTTGACGATGAGGAGCACGAACTGATTGGTTGCCTCCGAAGGCAACGGGCGCAAAAACTATCTGCACGATAAAGGACGTCGGCGATAACTGCACCACGCGTGCTAAGCAAACTTGGTGTATGCATTTGACGATGAGAAGCCCGAACTTATTGGTTGCCTCCGAAGGCAACGGGCGCAAAAACTATCTGCACGATAAAGGATGTCGGCGAAAACTGCACCACGCGTGCTAAGCAAACTTGGTGTAAGCATTTGACGATGAGAAGCACGAACTGATTGGTTGCCTCCGAAGGCAACGGGCGCAAAAACTATCTGCACGATAAAGGACGTCTGGAAGTCGGCGTTGCTGCGAGGTTCCGCATATATTTATGCCGTATATGGAAGGCATAGATGCTATACTGTTGAACTACCAAAGCTACTCGAATGAGGTATTGCGTTCTCGACTGAATTGTTCCTCAGAATTTTTGAAAAAGGCAGCCCAGAAAGAAATACAATGAAACAGAGTCCACAGCTTTTATCTTAAATGTTATCAGATTATTAAGTATTAGAAGTGCAAAAAGATAGCAGTGTTCAAACCTGAAAGTGATGTCATTTTACTGGCGCGGTTCCTTACGGGCATCGTATAGTGGCGACTGTTCGATGCCATTATAGGCCCTACAAGGCGTGTTACATAGAGCTTTTAAAGGTTTAAAAAGGCAGCATAGCAAGAAAGAAAGAAAGAAAGAAAGAAAGAAAGAAAGAAAGAAAGAAAGAAAGAAAGAAAGAAAGGAAGAAAGAAAAGGAACGAAAGACACGGACGGAGACGAAAAGGACGAGCGCTGACATTCCAACAACTCTGTTAATGATTCACAATATATACGCGCTGTCCGAGCCAGGGCTTATCATCTGCGCGTGCGTAAACATGCCAGCGTTTTGTCTGAGAGCGTGATGGAGGCCACGCTGACACATCCCTTCCCGAGTCTCGTTCAGACTCTGCGGTTTCCCACGTCACACGCGTTTTAATCTTCTTGATAATGGAGGTGTTTGCAAGGTCTGATGAACAGTCCTTGCAAGTCAGACAATGGCTTGCCAGAAAACGCGCATTTTATAGCGAAGCTGCGTATAGCTACCCTCCGGGCGGCGGTCGATGTCCGTCCGTCTACGCGTCGCGTCGACACGAAGAAATTTTCGCCTCCAGTCTCTCACGAATGCTCTATAGCTCTAAATCTGATGCAGATATCTTGAAAAAAAAAAGAATCGCACTGAAATTGGCCGCTAAGACGACTCTATCATTACGCCGAGTTTCATTTACTTGCCATAATTAGTTAAAAGTGAAGTTGTTAACGTTTCAGAATTCCCGTCCGCTGTCATTACATGGGCGTCTATACAGAGGGAGCATGGTTACAGAAAATCGCTTTAACCCTTGCTTTATGGAAGCTGTCCCGAAAAAAATTATATGACATTTATTTATTTATTTATTATACTTAAAAGGCCCCAGAGATGGGGTATTACATGAGGGATGGGCTTAGTTTAACAAAACAGTGATTCGAGAGCAGCCTTGAAGTGATGAGCGTCGGAGTGGTGCGTGTTGTCGGCAGACAGACCGAGATTAGGACGACTAAGCCACTAAGACGACTCTAACATAACGCAGAGTTTCATCTGCTTTTCATAATTACGTAGTTCACAGTGAATTTGTAAATATTGCGGAATTCCCGTAATACACGTCACAGCTTCATAAAAGAATAAGAATAAATCACGTTTTTGTGTCCTTCAATAATAATAATAATAATAATAATAATAATAATAATAATAATAATAATAATAATAATAATAATAATAATAATAATAATAATAATGTAATGAAGAAAGGAAGATAATGCCATCCCGATCATCATCAAGAACGGAGGGCACGAGATCGGCGCTCGGACACCACCATCTTGTTCTCCCGACCTACTGTTCCGAGCTACCGCCTGTTTGTTGGACACTTCCAATAAACCTCCTTACATTTGGTGGAACGTGTTGGGTACGCACATTGCCGGCACCCTGGAACTCCGATCCCGTACGTTGCACTCGACCATGCACGCTGACTCTGCCCAACCGCCACCATCTCTCCCGGCCGCCGTTTGCCCCGGCCCGGTTCGCCAGCGAGACCCCCCGGTATTTTCGGGTACGGAAGACCAGGACGTCAAGGACTGGCTGTCGGCCTACGCAAAAGTTAGTGGACCCAACAAGTGGGATGACGCTGCTAAGCTGAGTACCGCGAACTTTTACCTGGCTGGCGTGGCGAAGCTGTGGTATACGAACCACGAATCGGAATTTGAGAACTGGCCCGCTTTTAAGGAGGCAATATCTGCCGTTTTAGGTCGCCCTGCCGTGCGGAAGTTATGCGCCGAGCAACGGCTGTGCACACGGGCACAGCAACCGAATGAAACTCTTACCGCCTATATTGAGGACATAATCGATCCCTGCAGGCGCGCCGATGCTTCAATCAGCGAAAGTGCCAAAACACAGCATATTATGAAGGGTGTCGATGACGATGTCTTTCAAATGCTTCTTGCGAAGTCTCCTGGCACAGTGTCTGAAGTGGTAACTTTGTGCCACAGCTACGACGAATTGAGAAGGCAGCGGGCTCTCACCCGACGTTCATCTCATACGTACAGTCAACCACTCGCTGCACTGGACATCGTGCCTGACCAGTCATACCTTCTCGCACAAATGAAAGAATTTGTGCGTGAGGAGGTGGCCCGTCAGTTGTCTTTCCTGCCGTTTGCTCAGCGTCAGGAGCTCCCACAGCAGCAGCAACTGCAGCGACCAATCCCGTTGGCTCCCGTGCTGCGACACGTCATCCAAGAACAGATTTCCGAGGTCGTGCCGGTGCCCATTCAGCAGCAACCTGTCGCGGCGCCTCTAAGTTACGCTGAGGTAGTAAAGCGGCAGCAGCTTCAACAGCCCTCACCGTCGCATGGTGTGTCGTATGCTGCAGCCCCGATTCAGCCGTCCTTGACATGGGCTGCTCCCAACACTGCAAATCCCTGGCGAACGCGCGACAACCGGCCGATCTGTTTTGCATGCGGTGGCCCTGGTCATACCACCAGATTCTGCCGCCGTCGCGCGCCAGGATACTCAGACGCCTGTTCGCAGAACTACATGGATCGTCCCCGCTCTCGTTATGAAGGTCCGGGTCCCCAAACAAGCACGTCTTCACGTGACTATCCGCAACCCACGTCTCGTCGCTCACCTTCATCCCGTCGCCGATCCTTGTCGCCCATGCGTCTTCGACCAGCCCCTGAAAATGAGGGAAACTAACCCCCGCAGTTCATGAGGCAAGAACTGCGCTGTCGAAATGCTCAAGTCCTCGAACTTTGCCGTCGAATATTGTCGAAGTTTTCGTAGAAGGCACCCGTGCATATGCTCTTGTCGATACCGGTGCTGCCGTTTCTGTTATAGACGCCACACTTTGCCGCAAGCTTCGGAAGGTGACCACGCCTCTTGAGATGATGCCCTTATGTACAGCGAATGGAGACCCTGTTCGGCCTACAGCTGCCTGCACTGCTCGACTTATTATCGCTAAAGAGCACTACATTGTTGAGTTTATCCTCCTTTCATCCTGCTCGCACGACATCATACTTGGCTGGGACTTTTTATCGTATAATCACGCCGTTATTGATTGTGCCAGATCTGAACTTCAGCTCTTCTCGTTGTGTGACCAGTCATACAACCCCGCTCATCAAGCTGCACACAAGCTAGTCATAACAGAAGATACAGAAATTCCGCCGACAGCAGCTGTTTTGCTCCCCGTATTCTGCAACAGCATATGTGATGAAGCTGCATTCTTTGAACCATCACGCCTCCTCCTAAGTCGGAAGCCACTTCTTCTGCCTTATTCGATCCCCTCTATTTCGAATGGAACAAGCGCTCTCTGCCTCACAAATCCTCTTCCGTATCCCATCAAACTGCTTAAAGGTGAATCCCTTGGATGCATGCAACCCATTGATATTGGCCAAATTTTTTCCGTGCAGCATGATTCAGCTCGACGCGACCTCGACGTCGTCAGTGCTCTTAATCCTTCTGATGTACCAGCTGCCGACCTATTCGATTCGTCGATCGCAGACGGACTGTCACCATTTGAACGCTCTGCTCTTCTCCAGCTGCTCTACCAGTTCCGCGACTCTTTCGATGTTGTCCAACGGGCCCTTGGCCGAACTTCTACCATTGTTCACTACATCGACACCAACTCGCCAGTGCGACAACGCCCTTACCGTGTCTCCACCGCGGAACGTCAAGTTATTACCGACCAGGTTGACGATGTGCTTAAACGCGACGTTATTCACCCTTCACAAAGTCCGTGGGCATCACCTGTGGTTCTCATTAAAAAAAAGGAAGGATCAATTCGCTTCTGCGTGGATTACCGGCGCCTAAACAAGGTCACTCGAAAAGACGTGTACCCGTTACCCAGAATTGACGATGCCCTTGATTGCCTACAAGGTGCCGAGTTTTGTTCATCGTTAGACTTGCGTTCCGGGTATCGGCAGGTGCCTTTAGCAGAGGCCGACCGTTCAAAGACAGCCTTCGTCACGCCTGACGGTTTATATAAATTCAATGTCATGCCCTTCGGCCTCTGCAATGCGCCTGCCACCTTCGAGCGCATGATGGACTCGGTTCTGCGGGGTTTGAAGTGGCACATGTGTATCTGCTACCTCGACGACATTGTTGTCTTTGCGCCAGATTTCGCAACCCATCTGGAACGCCTCAACCATGTCCTGACGTGTCTGAAGACCGCTCAGCTGCAACTAAACCTCAAGAAGTGCCGCTTTGCTGCGCGAAAACTTACAATTCTCGGTCACGTCGTGTCAAAGGACGGTGTGCTTCCGGACCCTGCTAAACTACGTGCCGTGACCGACTACCCCAAACCGACGACTCTAAAGCAGTTACGAAGCTTCATAGGGTTATGCTCCTACTTTCGTCGGTTTGTGCGCAACTTCGCCTCTATAATTGCGCCGTTGACCCAACTTTTAAGCAGCGCCTCCAGTCTTTCGTCATGGTCTTCTTAGTGTGACCAAGCCTTCTCCACCCTTCGCCGTCTCCTGACGTCACCACCTATACTGCGCCACTACGATCCGACGGCCGCAACTGAGGTGCAAACAGACGCCAGTCGTGTCGGCCTCGGTGCTTCGCAGAGTATGTCGTGGCATACGCCAGCAGAACGCTCACCAAGGCTGAGTAAAACTATAGCGTCACCGAGAAAGAATGCTTGGCAATAGTCTGGGCGCTTGCCAAGTTCCGCCCTTACTTATATGGCCGCACGTTTGATGTAGTTACGGACCTTCATGCATTATGTTGGCTGTCTTCGTTGAAGGATCCGTCAGGTCGCCTTGCCCGCTGGGCTCTTCGACTTCAAGTTTGACATCCGCGTTATATATCGTTCCGGACGCAAGCATGCCGATGCTGATGCACTGTCGCGGTCACCACTATCCACCGAAACTGCGTCCATATCCATTGTAGACCACCCATTGTCAGCTCTTGACGTCGCCACTGTCTCCTCTGCACAGCGCCACGATCCCTGGATCGCTTCGCTTCTTGACGTTTTATCCGAGGCACCCACCCTTTCGACCACTAAAACACTGCGACGCCAAGCTTCGCACTTCAGCATCCATGATGGCCTCTTGTACCGGCGCAACTACTCGCCAGATGGTAGGAAGTGGCTCCTAGTTATCCCGAGAGCGCTGCGCTCTACAATCTGCGCGTCCTTTCACTCCGACCCGCAGTGTGCTCACGGCGGTGTCTACAAGACCTATGAACGCTTACGCAAAAGGTACTACTGGCGCGGAGTGTTTCGCTTTGTCCGCAAGTTCATTCGCGGCTGCCACGAGTGTCAACGACGAAAAAAACCACCGCATCCTGCCGCAGGTTCATTACAGCCCCTTCCGTGCCCAGACCGCCCATTCGACAGCGTTGGAATTGACCTTTATGGACTTTTACCTTTGACCACGGCGGGAAACCGATGGACTATCATTGCTGTCGACCACCTTACACGATACGCCGAAACCGTTGCTCTTCCCACGGCGACAGCACAGAACGTCTCCTCTTTCATCCTCAAGCGTTTTGTGCTTCGACACGGTCCTCCTCGCGAACTCCTCAGTGACCGTGGCCGCGTATTTCTCTCTGATGTAATCCAAGGACTTCTCCACCAGTGCAGCATTGTACATCGGACGTGTACTGCCTACCACCCTCAGACGAACGGTCTCATTGAGCGGTTTAATCGGACACTGGGCGACATGCTTGCGACACATGTTGCATCTGATCAGTCAAACTGGGACCTGGTTCTTCCATTTGCGACATACGCGTACAACACCGCTACGCAAGTCACAACCGGGTATTCCTCCTTCTTCCTTCTGTACGGTCGCCAGCCGACGCACACTATCGACACGTTGCTGCCATACCCACCAGATGCCTCAGAGTGCACGGCCGTGTCGGAAGCCACCCATTACGCTGAAGATTGCCGACAACTAGCCAAGCGCTTTACTACAGCCGACCAACAACGCCAGAAAAACGCCCGCGATGATGACCACTCTCCTGCCGCAACATTCACTCCTGGAGCACTTGTGTGGCTGCTTGTACCACCCTGCGCCCCTGGCTTGTCGTCCAAACTACTCCCAAATTATCATTACCTTACGCTGCACCTCTTACCTCTTACGCTGCACGGCGACCGTCGTCGACGTGGACGTGATGTTGTTCACGTAGACCGCCTCAAGCCGTAATTCGACCCTCTTGTCCCCACCTGTTAGGTCGCCAGGATGGCTCCACCTTTCACGACGGGGGCAATTGTAATGAAGAAAGGAAGGTAATGACATCCCGATCATCATCAAGAGCGGAGGCCACGAGATCGGCGTTCGAACACCACCATCTTGTTCTCCCGACCTACTGTTCCGAGCTACCGCCTGTTTGTTGGACACGTCCAATAAACCTCCTTACAACAACAACAACAACAACAACAACAACAACAACAACAACAACAACAACAACAACAACAACAACAACAACAACAACAACAACAACAACAACAACAACAACAACAACAACAACAATAACAACAACAACAACAACAACAACAACAACAACAACAATACATAGATGCGTCTATTGAGGTAAAACACCACAGCTTCGCTGCTCGTCCTTCACAGAGTGGAATGGCAGATGATTTTTTTTCGTGCTCTCTTGATCTATCATTAACACATCTCCCAGTTTGCCCAACGTACAATTTTCAGCACCTTAAAGGAACGGGATGCACTACACTTCCTGCGCATTCAACACAAGGCCGCCTGTGCTTTGTGCCGCAGTCACGTTGCTGGGTTGCTGCCGGGTCGACCCACCCACAATGCTTTGACAGCTTGTGGGAGGCAGAGAACACGACTTTCACCTCGTTAGGCTGGGCCAACTTTTTCAGCTTGTGTGATAGCGGGTGAACGTGAGGTATCACAGCTACCGTCTGCCTATGCTGTGCACGTGTTTCACACGTTCGAAACTTAGAGCGCATCTTTTTTAAAAGCCTGCGTACAGCGCGTCTATTTAGCCCCATATAGTCTCCCGTGATCCATCACTATCCCTCAACACCAGCACAGGCGGCATGCCAACTGGACCACCGAACAGGCCAGACTATAGAGTGCGTACCTAGACAGACCTCTGGGAGGGGTAGTCATCTGGCACAAGAGGGAGCTCTGTGCGTGCATTCCTGACGAGCAATAGGTGCAGAGGAAAGGTGAAAATGACGAACTTGGTGGTATAAGCCACTATACCCTGTTTCAACGCTTATATCTGCCCGTCCGTCCTCCGTCGTGCCGTGTTTGCCGGGGACTCCCCCGGCCGGGGCGAGTGCTGTTGCTTTGCACCGGCTCCGTGTTCACACCGGACGTTCTCGAGCGGTGGCAACCACCCCGAGGGCGACCTTCTCCTTCCTCCTTTCCCGACTTCCTTACATTGCAAGAACCCAGGCTATCCGCGGACCAGGATGTGTCATCGGATTCGCACAGCTCCCCGGACTGGCCTTTTCACGTGGTTGACCCATCGCTTCTTCTGGAAGTGCCAGTGCCTCGTTCAGCACCGGGACCGTTACCTCAGAACAATGCGAGTGTCCTAATATGAGGCATGGATTACGCCATCGACCCGATTGGCAGATGACTAACAGGTTCATCTAGCACTCGCACTTGGCTTTCGTTAAGGGTGCGTGCATACTTAAGTGGCTCCGAATACACACCACGTCTCCTGATGTTATCTACCCAACAGGCGCTTAAGCCAAGTTTCCGTAAATACATTTGAATTAACGAATCAAAATTATTTTATGGTTGTAGCTGCATCATCTGCATGCATTCAGTGTAATAACAGTGGGCGTGCGTTCGTATGTGCGCGCGCTGTACATGTGCCCAGTGACAACGCAAACCCATAAGTGGAACGATTTCCTTCTAACAGCTTATCGACCGGGAAAAAGAAACAGCGCTGGTATTATGTGTGTAGCCAATCTCAGCCGTATAATTATTGCCGTTGCGCACATGCGGCCATTACACATTTGGTAATTCGCAATGATGTGCACTCCTGAGAGCAATAAAAATAACGAAATTTCAGAAAGTCTGCAAGGAAAGCATTGTATTCTTACTTTGCACAGAGTAATGTAGAAAAGCGCATGACACAACAAAAACAAGTTCATTGTGGTCTAAAAGGGGCAACGAAGATTGTGACCGTTCTGCGTAGTGTAACGATGCCGACTACGTAAGTGCACATCCCTGCATTGGGTTTAAATGGTCTCCAGGGCTGCATCCAAATTCATAAGAAAAATTGCTAATATGCTGCAGGGCAGCGTCACACACGGAAGGGAGTGAGTTGTACTTGCCGCCGCATTTCATGTAGCACCACGATATGAAGAGCAGCTGCGCGGGAGAGTAGGCTTCAAAGTCGACGAGTCTGACGGTATGAGCGGCGTCGCTCTCGAACGCAGCCAGCAAAACGGCGAGAGACACGATTTCGGTAACCGCTGCCGGCCCTTGCTGCGCTGACGGTGCCTTGGCAAGACAAGGCAGGACCGCAGAGATCACATCGCTGGTGACGTGTTCCTCCATGAGAAGCTCTCCCATAGCCTCGGCCGCCTGCGCTCCGAGACCGGCATAGTTGACCATGGTGGGGAGGTCGTAGTCGTACAAGGGAAATGAAAATGCGAACGGCATGAAGTGGAAGTCTGCCTGCGATGGAAGAAGAGAGTAGACCTTCGTGCTGTGGACGGTGTTTGAGCCGAAGACACGACCGGAAAAGCGCGCGTGCGCCATGACCTTTTTCCAGTTGTCGACGAAAGAGTCTGTCATGGGGGGTGCGGCTTCATCAAGCTCGGAAGCCTCAATACCATGCTCGTCCTGATCCACACTCGGCAGCACTGTCTTGAGCGATGTCCAGTTGGCGACTACTGGCTTCTCGGGATCGAGAAAATTCCACTTGTCAAGATGACCGCGGTACGTGCTGCGCACGGTTAGAAGGAGTTTCTCGACATCGGCGAGTGTTTGTCCGTTCAGAATCAGTGCGTTGTACTGGGAGAAAGTGGCGTGTCCCCCGAACAGCTGAACTCTTCCGAGGCAGAATGCGCCGTGCTGCAGAAGAGCTCGGTACCTGCTGGAATAATAGTTGGCTACAAGGTCTGCGTCCGCGTAAAGCGCGGCGACTTGAACTGTGCACCAAGACACGTAAAGGTGAACCATGCTTTCGCCGTGCCGGTGCCAAAGCTCGACGAAAGCATAAACGAAGCCGGGATCCCAGAGAATGACTGTGGCGTCGTCGTCCACAGTCACGTTGTACGCTCTCATCGCTTCCGCGAAGCGGGCTTTAGACAGGTTAAGGCGCGCTTCGTAGAGCCAGGACTGTGAGATGGACATCTCCGCTCTATGCCCCACCGTGATGTTTGCTAACGCGCTGGTCATGTCATCTGACACGGACATCATTTCGTCCAAGCCGACGACCGTACCTCGGCCTGCCACGCTGAACTTGTCGCGCAGGGCGTTGAAGTAGATTCTTTTCTGAACGTGCGTGTGGAGACGTTCATACTTGGAAGATATAACTGGGAACGAGGTTCCCCTGGTCAGTACAATTTTATTCTTCTCCGCGCCACCTTCCACATGAAGTACAGCGTCCCAGCCAAGGGTCATCGACGTTTCCAGCATTAGACGGAGCACGTCCGGCTTATCAGGGCGGTGAGGCCACACGATGCCCGCTGCGGACAGCGCCAGCTTGGCGTTCGCCAAGTCGTTGCGCGTGCCTTTGACTACTGCGTCGCAGCTTCTGTACAACGCAGCTATCCGCTCCTGCGGGGTCTGGTTTGTCGTCGGCACTTGGACGCTCCAGAAAAGGTCGCTAACTCTGTCGAGCGCTGTCAGGTACGCGTACTCTCTAACCGAGTACACGGTCTTGCTCCAGCCGTCGCAGACGTAGCGGTAAAAGCTGCGGCACGGTTGCACTGATGTGTTGATCGATTGCCGCAGCCGCGCGGAATACTCGACGCAGGCCTTGCTCTTGCAGACCCGTATCGTTGGGAATTCCTCTTTGACGCTGAAGGCAAGCACGGAGGCAACGATCGCTCCCAGCCCGGTCGATGCCAGGCACACCATGACACAACGGCGACTCTTGTAGTTCTTTTTCGATGCAAGGCTTGGTGAGTGATGGCTTTCACCGCTACTGCGCTGCATGTCTGTATGATTCTGTGCTTTGGCGGTATTTTTGATGATGATCCTAATTCACAGAAAGTATACTCACTACAAAAAATAAGTCAAGAATAGTGTGTGGTAGAAGGAAACGTTTATATATACAGGGTGTCCCAGCTAACTTGGACCAAGATATTAAATATACCCAGGAGCTCTAGAGAAATCGTACTGACTGCACAGTAGCCGTAGTCGTATGTACTTACGGCCAGTATTTTTTTTCATCACGAAGTATTACATAATTAAATGCATTTAATTAGGGAACGTTATAATTATTGCTTGAATCGCAAACATATCAATTACAAAGTTGTTGGGCACCTCAAATAAGCTCCGAATCAAGCATTTATTTAGTGCTCAGCTTTGCCTCGTTGGTTTTTCCGAGAAAAATAAACAAAAGCGCGCGAAACATCCAAAATACGAGATAGATAGGCGCTCGCGCGCTGCTACTCAAGCGCTCCCAAGCGAATAGCCACGGATACACGGCTTTACTATCGGCGGCAGCTCGATACAGGGCTTCACGCTATGTGATGGTCGCGGCATCAAGAGAACACGCCGCTGACGCATTGGTAAGCGTTGCGGAGCCTTGTACGATGCGGCTGTTGGTTGCTTGTAGGCGGCTTGAGTAGCGGCGTGCGAGTGCGCATCTATTTCGTATTTCGCGTATTTCGCGGGCTTTTGTTTTTTCTTGGAAAAGAACAGCCAGGACCACTTCAGCACGAAATAAATGCTTGATTAGAAGGTGATTTAAGGTGCCCTACAACTTTGTAATTTTTTTAATGCGAGGATAAATGCCTCAGGGCATACAAGGGTATGGGATGGGGGTGAATAAGGATGATTAAATGAATGAAAATAGATTTGCATACCTAATGAAGTCCAAGAGGGATCGATAATGCGGTCCCTGCGTCCAAGCAGTGTAATGGCTCAGATTATGCGGCGAGAGTCCCGCTGCTGCGAGGTGCCGGAGCCTCGTCGGTTTCAGTGCAGGGCAAACCCACAGCAGGTGGTGGATGTCGGCTTCAACATTTCGCGACTTGCAGAGTGGACACTCAGGACGAGGATATAGCGGGCGAAAGCGCGGCCACTTCCTAGTCACGGCAGGAGTGAGGGCTAATTGATATTTGCGATTCAAGCAATGATTAAAAAGTTCACTAACTAAAATTAATTAGGTAATACTTCGTTATGACAAAAAAATGCTGGCCGCAAGTACATACGACTAAGGTTACTATGCAGTCGGTACGATTTCTCTAGAGCTCCTGGGTATACCTAAAATCTTGGTCCGACATGAAAAACTCCCAATACAGCTTTCTGTTCCTCAATACGTTCTGCATAAATGTTGGAAATAGTGAGGAAAATGAAAAATGAAAGGGCAAGAAAAGATAACAGCGACGGCTATCAATCCGGTCACTACCTTTTACACACACACAATATATATATATACACTACCGATACAGCTTTCAGTTGCTGCTCAATATGTGTTACATAAAAGTTTTTCCCAGCGTGAAAGAAGCCCGAAAATGCACGCAAAATTGCCGCGCGACTGGCCTCTCGAGGCACTTTGCGTGTATTCTCGGGCTTACAGATATATGCATACAGATACACGAAAAATCATTCGTGGTTTTCCCGTATTTGTGGGTGAACGAAGGAATTTCCTCTTGAAGTTACCTTTTCGACAGGTGCAGTGTCTTCGTTAAAGGAGCAGTTGCTTTCCTGAGCAGGCTTACATCATCGACGGCAGTACCAGGGACACCAGGGCCCTGCTCGGACTCGACCTCGAGGAAGCGTTCGACAGCGTTCTCCACGAACACATTCTGGCCTCCGTGGCAGACCTCGAGCTGGGCCTCAGACTATATAACTACGTCCGTTCGATCCTGACGGGGAGGAAAGCGAAGCTGCGGATCGGCGACTTTGTCTCCGACGAGGTGCTCCTGGGCCCACGAGGCACGCCGCCAGGCTTGGTCATTTCGCCTGCTCTCTTCAACATCTGCATGGTCGGCCTCTCGAGGGATCTGGCCCAAGTTGAAGGTATCAAACACACCATCCACGCCGACGACATCACGATCTGGTGCACCGGCGGTAGCGAAGAGCAAGTGGAAAGCGCCATGCAAGGGGCGGCAAACGTCACGGAGCAGTACCTGCTACCCACCAGACTCAGATGCTCCTCGACCAAATCTGAGCTTCTGCTTTATAGAAAAGAAAAAGGCGGCAGACCCAAGGGCTGGCAACTGGGCTCGGAAAGTGACATTCACATGTTCGCTCGGAGCGGTGACCCGATACCCAGGGTCGACGCCATCAGAGTCCTAGATATGTTCATAGAATCACGCGGCGGCAACGGCACTGCGTTGCACAAGATAATTGCGAAGACCGACAATGCTTTTCGCCTCGTGCGAAGGGTCACTAAAAGACATCGTGACCTCATGGAGGACAACCTGCTTCGGCTCATCAGCGCCTTTGTGCTGTGTCACTTCACGTACACGGTGGCCATGCACAACTGGCTCAGAGCCGAGCGGGAAAAGCTTAATGCCCTCATTAGAAAATTTGTCAAGAGAGCCCTCGGGCTGCCCATCAGAACGCATACCGAGGACCTCTTTCGGGTCGGCATACACAACACCATGGAGGAGATAGACGAGGCTCAGGAACGGGCCCGGCTGTCTCGGCTAACACAGCTAACTCGGCTGTCCACCACACTGGCCGGCAGGCGTATCCTCGAGGAGATCGGACTCGCACCCACCAAGAACTTGACTGAAAACACCCAAATACCCTCAGAAATAGGGGAGAAGATCGTGGTCGCACCTTTGCGCCGCAATGTTAATACCGTTCACAACGCAGGTCGTCGGAAGGCAAGAGCATTGAATATACTGAAGCAAATAAACAAGGAGAAGATCGAAGCAAACTTCGTGGACGCAGCTGCATACCGAGACGGTAAGGCTTTTGCGGTTTCCGTCGTGGACACGCTGGGCAAAGTCATCAACTGCGCTTCCGTCCGGACGACGAATTCCGAGGTGGCCGAGCAAGTGGCCATTGCACTCGCCATGCAAGACGGTCGGAGAGAAAGGGTGTATAGCGATTCGAAAGTGGCCGTCAGTGCATTCCAGAAAGGCCGGGTAACCCGGCAGGTAATTCAAATTCTGAAAGGCGCCAAACACGGCGACACCTCCATACACTCCATCATTTCGTTCCCTGCCCCCATCGGGGCGATTGAGTGGGTTCCTCTTAACCTCAACGAGTCTGCCCACGAGGCTGCGCGTGGCTTTACCGACCGTGCTGCCCTCGGATCGGGCGACTTTCTCCCCGGACACAGAGACGCTCCTATCACGCACAATGAACTTACTAAATTCTTTTACTTAGAGAGAAGGGTTTCCCGCCGCCTCACTCCAAGTTAAGCAGGCCGCAGGCGGTCACGCTCAGACTCTTGCAAACGAACTCCTACCCAAATCCGGCGTCCCTTAACAGCATATATGCCGAGATTTACCCGAACTGGTCTAGCGTAACCTGTGGTGAGGCTGCTACTTTGTCTCACATGCTCTGGGAGTGCAGGTCTTTGGGCCCGAAGTTCACCAAGGAAGAGTGGGACGCGCTCCTGCTAAGTGCCGTCTTTGAGGACCAAATCCTGGCCGTCCAGCGCGCCCGAGATGGGCTGGCAGACTAGATCTGTCAGACCCGTCGTCGTATTAGCCGGGTGCGCGTTCTATCGCGTTTTGCTGGACCCAATAAAAGTTTATTCACTCACTCAGGCTTAGATATATGCCTCCCGTCTCCCAAGGACGAGATGTTCTGGCGGGTGCGAATGAGTAAGGTGAGGGTTGGGTATAAGACATAGGAATTAAGGGCCGACTACAAAATTTCGCAGAGAAAGAGGTTTTTTTAAAAAAAATACCAATCAAAGACACCCTTCTTGAAGTACTGATATCACATTTTCACTTTGTTTTCTTTTATTGTTTCATAAAAGAAAGGTCTAACCTCACCACTCAATCCCCCCATCCCCCTCGAAAAAAAAAGAACAAGACCAAGAGCTGGCAGGCGTCAGAGCGCGCTAAATAATTTACTATATATAGTACTTCTTTCTGCAAACCAATTTCGCTCTCGGTACCCATGGCGGCAGATGTGTCATAATGTCATGATAAATTGCCTCGCTCCATTCCTGCCAGCGCAGTGGGGAGGCACGCGTGCAATATTTCCTTTCCCCTTCTTTAATGAACAACGTGATTATCATACTTAGGCATATTGCGATGAGACTAAGAAATTTCGCTCTGTGAGAGGACGTCGCGAAAATTCGGATGGCTCTGGGCGACATTTCAACCCCCACCCCCTCCCCGGATAGTATAAAATAATATATATCTCTTGTTTCCAAACTTTCATACTTGGTACGTTTCATGCATTTACATGCGATAAGCGTGCAGGTTGTAGTTTGTACAACTTCAAAAACATCTGTCAGTACTCCGTTAATAGTGTTGGCGCTGAGAAGGGCCTACGCTAAATATAAAGTTAAAAAAAATCAAATGGGTGGTTAATGAAAATCTCGCAAAACCTCGAGGAAAAAAAAATGTGCGAGCGTGCCGAAGCGAAGTAGCGTATATGAGACAAGGGGACGGCTTCGCGTGGCGCATTTTCCCGACAGAAGCGTTCAGATTGCCGTAGAAATCCACGCTGCGCCAAGCTGTGCGGCTTACAACAACGCCGCTCTGAAAATAATACTTGCAGAATTGAAAGGGTATCTTCCATGGTTGAATCTAGATGGCGTAGATGGTCTTTCTGTTATCAGTGAAAAACGAAGCAGTAATGTTGATCCGTTTGCTTATAAAAACAATTCTAAATTTTAGTTAATTGCTCCAAGGATCGTTCTAAAGGCTCCGACGGCATTTTCGATTTCTCCTACCGCGCCTCTGCATCTTCACTTTTGAAATGCACATCGAGGAATTTGGATCAATGAGTTTAGTTCGCCTGTTCCATCACCACGTGTCATTTGTACATTTTCCCACCACGTCACCATTTGTGAACATCCAATATCTCCCGCATGGAGACTGCTTCTATCGTTTCATTATTGCACCGGAAACTTGCTTTACATTAATGGCGGCTTACTCGTATTTGTAGGTTTCACTACACTGCGCAAGTGCTTCGCGCTTCAGTGGCAAGCTTATAGGAAAGCTGGTGGCCTCGAGTCATGGTCACAGGCTGGAAGAACTCTGCACGCGAGGCCAAGTGGTTCTGTTACAGGCAAGGGCGCAAAGCTTGAGAAGAAGCCTGCGCATACCGCTCAGCCTGCGTCTCCTCTTGCCTTCACGGGTAGGTAATCCTAATGACAGTAACAATTAACTAACAATAACCTGTCTCGTTACAAGAGCTGATGCCAAAAGCGCCGGTCTAGCGCTCGCCACCAGAAAACGAAGCCAGCCAACAATGGTGATGATCCAAGCACCTCCGTCAGCCAGGCACTTCGAAACGCCATCATCTCAGCGAATGGACCCAGCAGTCAATAGCGATGGAAGTGGTGCACGGAGAACACGAAATAAGAATGTCAGTCTGAGTTCAAAATTATCTTGAGCTGCTTCTAATTAAACTAAAAGTGTATATGTGACCCGATGCGCTAAAATATGTAACAGGTCAGACTGTCTTGAAACACTCTGGGTTATGGTACTTTTTTTTTTCATTATAGCAAAGGTCCAGGACAAAGTCTTCTATCAAGAACAATGTCAGAAATATCGCGTGTGAAAAAAGAATTTTGCGAAATTAGGCGCTAAGAAAAGTGGTTGGTTCCGCTAAAAAAGTGAAGGACAGTCATCCTCGGTTTTGACGACGTTAGTCAAATTATGTGGCCACGAAACAGAACATCCACCCATGAACATTGCGCGATTCAAGCACGCTGCATTGCAGACCATGCAGCGACGAGCCGAGCAAGCTAATAGTATCCGTGTAGACTGCGTATGTCTCATAAGCACATGTTTGTCTAAGGCTCTCTGATGAGGTTGAACCATCCTTGTGTCGACTAAGAAATATGTCAGCGGTTTTCGTTGCATAGCACGGCTGAAAATACAAAATAAAAAAAAATGGCTACTTTCAACTGCAAGGATACTGTACCTAGCAATGACGATTAACTTTAGTGTCCAAAATCAACAGGGGTCTATAAGATAAGCCCTAGCGGAGGGATCGGAATTAACTTTGGCCACCTGGCGTTTTTAAATCGCGGACCAAGCTCAGCGAAATAAGGCACCCGGGGTCGGGAACCCGCGTGCTAGGAGTTGAACGTCATGTAAAATATATCGATCAGTCAAAGCGGCGGGTGCACATAACGGACCAGTCAGCATCAACATCTGCCCGTTATGTATCTTTTAAAGTATGACCAGTCTGTTAACAAAAAAAAAAAACGACTTTCGGCGCTAGATATAGTGTGCTCGCTAGAGGAACTTCTCCGGAGTGAGCTGCTGTGAAGCCTGTCCCGTTAAGGCGATTCCGTATGATCCCGTCGGTTGGAATGCCGGCTGCACGGGTTGAGTCACCAAGTTTCTAGGGTCGGTGGGTTTGAGGTGGTCCTCCGCGAGGACGTCCGGGTGCGAAACGTCGCTCTCCGACAGGCTGGGCTCCTCAGGCTGAAAGTAAGATAAATGGAGTGAACAAATTTAAAATTAGTCACCACTGGTCGAGCATATACCTTTCGTGAACGAATATGTAAGCAAAGAGAAACAATACATACCATTGTGCTTAGTCCAGTCAAAATATGCCACACTCGTTTAGCGAGAAGAATAAAGAGTGAAGGGTTCCATTTTTCAGTAAACAACTATACATAAAGATAACAGACAATGAAGGCAGGGAAAGCATGGATGAAATTAATTGATTAGGTGAAATCAAATAACTATAAGTGACACCTAACTTTGCAATCAGCTTCATATTCATAATTCTAACTTTTTTTTATTTCATTCTCAGTTTTGTCGGGGTTCATGCCCATTGTGCATAGTTCTTTACTCATGTTAATAGTCTTTAGCGCGAAGAAACGCGCGACGCGAGAGAAGGCACACAGGTCCTGCCTGCCTTCTCTCGTGTCGTGCGTTTGTTTGCGCTAAGACTATTAACATGCAATGACAACTAGCCCACCAGTCCGTTTTGTTGATCTTTTTTTTCATTTCATGAGATCTTGGCCTGCGTTTTATTTTGCGACTGATCAGTTTCTTATTTTTTATTTTATTCCCTAACAGCACCAATTATTGTTACCATATACAAATTCTGTTTGGTTTCTGCGATTTACCGGGTGTTTCACGAAGTGCGTTAGAAATTCCTTTAAGATGGGAAGAATGAGATAATGATATGATTTCCTCTCTATTGCTTTTAGCACAGTGTCATCCACTTGAAGATCCAACCTATGTAGTAAATAAATAAGTAAAAATGTCATCATCATCATTATCATCACCCTGGTTACGCCCACTACAGGGCAAAGGCCTCTCCCATACTTCTCCAACTACCCCGGTCATGTACTAATTGTGGCCATGTCATCCTTGCAAACTTCTTAATCTCATCCGCCCACCTAACTTTCTGCCGCCCCCTGCTATGCTTCCCATCCCTTGAAATCCAGTCCGTAACCCTTAATGACCATTGGTTATCTTCCCTCCTCATTACATGTCCTGCCCATGCCCATTTCTTTTTCTTGATTTCAATTAAGATGTCACTACCTCGCGTCTGTCCCCTCACCCAATCTGCTATTTTCTTATCCCTTAACGTTACACCCGTCATTCTTCTTTCCATAGCTCCTTGTGTCGTCCTCAATTTAAGTAGAACCGTTGTCGTAAGCCTCCAGGTTTCTGCCCCGTAGGTGAGTACTGGTAAGACACAGCTGTTATACACTTTTCTCTTCAGGGATAATGGCAACCTGCTATTCATGATCTGAGAATGCCTGCCAAACGCACCCCAGCCCACTCTTATTCTTCTGATTATTTCCGCCTCATGATCTGGATCCGCGGTAACTTCCTGCTCAAAGTAGATGTTTCCCTTGCCATTCCCAGTACCTCACTACCTATTGTAAATTGCTGTTCTCTTCTGAGAATGCTAAACATTACTTTAGTTTTCTGCAGATTAGCTTTTAGACCCACCCTTCTGCTTTGCCTCTCCAGGTCAGTGAGCATGCATTGCAATTGGTCCCCTGAGTTACTAAGCAAGGAAATATCAGCGAATCGCAAGTTACTAAGGTATTCTCCATTAACTATTATCCCCAATTCTTCCCAATCCAGGTCTCTGAATACCTCCTGTAAACAACTTGTCAATAGCATTGGAGAGATGGTATCTCCCTGTCTGACACCTTTCTTTATTGGGATTTTGTTGCTTTCTTTATGGAGGACTACGGTGGCTGTGGAGCCGCTATAGATATCTTTAAGTATTTTTACATACGGCTAGTCTACAACCTGATTCCGTAAATGCCTCCATGACTGCTGAGGTTTCGACACAATCAAACGCTTTCTCGTATACGAGAAAGCTATATATAAGGGTTGGTTATATTCCGCACATTTCTCTATCACATGATTGATAGTGTGAATATGGTCTATTGTTGAGTAGCCTTTACGGAATCCTGCCTGGTCCTTTGGTTGACGGAAGTCTAAGGTGTTCCTGATTCTATTTGCAATTACCTTAGTAAATACTTTGTAGGCAACGGACAGTAAGCTGATCGGTCTATAATTTTTCATGTCTTTGGCGTCCCCTTTCTTATGGATTAGGATTATGTTAGCGTTTATCCAAGATTCCGGTACACTCGAAGTCATGAGGCATTGCGTATACAGGGTGGCCAGTTTCTCTAGAACAATCTGCCCACCATCCTTCAACAAATCTGCTGTTAACTGATCGTCCCCAGCTGCCTTCCCCCTTTGCATAGCTCCCAAGGCTTTCTTTACTTCTTCCGGCGTTACCTGTGGGATTCCGAATTCCTCTAGACTATTCTTTCTCCCATTATCGTCGTGGGTGCCACTGGTACTGTATAAATCTATATAGAACTCCTCAGCCACTTGAAACTATCTCATCCATATTAGTAATGATATTGCCGGCTTTGTCTCTTAACGCATACATCTGATTCTTGCCAATTCCTAGTTTCTTCTTCACTGCTTTTAGGATTCCTCCGTTCCTGAGAGCATTTTCAGTTCTATCCATATTATACTTCATTATATCAGCTGTCTTACGCTTGTTGATTAACTTCGAAAATTCTGCCAGTTCTATTATAGCTGTAGGGTTAGAGGCTTTCATACATTGGTGTTTCTTGATCAGATCTTTCATCTCCTGCGAAAGCTTACTGGTATCCTGTCTAACGGAGTTACCACCGACTTCTATTGCACACTCCTTGATGATGTCCACAAGACAGTCGTTCATTGCTTCAACACTAAGGTCTTCTTCCTGAGTTAAAGCCGAATACCTGTTCTGTAGCTTGATCTGGAATTCCTCCATTTTCCCTCTTACCGCTAACTCATTTATCGGCTTCTTATGTACCAGTTTCTTCCGTTCCCTCCTCAGGTCTAGGCTAATTCGAGTTCTTACCATCCTATGGTCACTGCAGCGCACTTTGCCGAGCACGTCCACATCTTGTATGATGCCAGGGTTAGCGCAGAGTATGAGGTCTATTTCATTTCTAGTCTCGCCGTTCGGGCTCCTTCACGTCCACTTCCGGCTATACCGCTTGCGGAAGAAGGTATTCATTATCCGCATATTACTCGGTTCCGCAGTCTACTAATAACTCTCCCCTGCTATTCCTAGTGCCTATGCCATATTCCCCCACTGCCTTGTCTCCAGCCTGCTTCTTGCCTACCTTGGCATTGAAGTCGCCCATCAGTATAGTGTATTTTGTTTTGACTTTACCCATCGCCGATTCCACGTCTTCATAGAAGCTTTCGACTTCCTGGTCATCATGACTGGATGTAAGGGCGTAGACCTGTACAACCTTCATTTTGTACCTCTTATTAAGTTTCACAACAAGACCTGCCACCCTCTCGTTAATGCTATAGAATTCCTGTATGTTACCAGCTATATTCTTATTAATCAGGAATCCGACTCCTAGTTCTCGTCTCTACGCTAAGCCCCGGTAGCACAGGACGTGCCCGCTTTTTAGCACTGTATATGCTTCTTTTGGCCTCCTAACTTCACTGAGCCCCATTATATCCCATTTACTACTCTCTAATTCCTCCAATAGCACTGCTAGACTCGCCTCACTAGATAACGTTCTAGCGTTAAACGTTGCCAGGTTGAGATTCCAATGGCGGCCTGTCCGGATTCAGGGATTCTTAGCACCCTCTGCTGCGTCACAGGTCTGACCACAGCCGTGGTCAGTTGCTTCGCAGCTGCTGGGCAATGAGGGCCGGGGTTTGATTGTTACATTCATATAGGAGATTGCGGCCAAGTATTGCACCAGGGTGGCCAATCCTGCCCTGGTGAGGGAGTGCGTTACCGGTTCTGGTCACCGGGATCAGGCCGCACTCCAGGCCTTCTTTATGCAATTTTATCAAGACGCGGATTTTTTTTTAATCCGGTGGAAAATTGCGCGGCACCGGTATTCGAACCACGGTCCTCTTGCACGCGAGGCGGATGCTCTACCTCTACGCCACCGCTGCACGGGAATTATGTATATTAGACTAATTATCTTTTTAACCAAGAAAGCTATGCGATCGATTCACATTGCGATGCGATTGATTTCACAGAGAAAAGCGAAACTGAACAGACGATCGTTACTGTGGCGACCAAGTGTGATGTGACTGTTTCCGCCCTGCCGTCGGGTGACCCTGAATTAAGCCACCGAGATTGTGGCTTGATAAGGGCGCTCGCTTGATGCTCGCAGCAGTGAGGCACACCCAATTAGGTTGGCGTCTACTATGGACGTTACAGTTGCGCTCTTCGGCTGTTCAGTTTCGCTTTTCTCTGTGAAATTTATCGGAGTTCATTGCGCCAGAAAAACCAGCAGCGTGAACTACTAGCATTTCTTGAAAGGGTTACGAGTTTCTCGGATGGCGTACTTCAAGTCTTCCAATAGTATAGATCACACAGCAACTTTAATTTAAACAGGTAATTAGTGTAAGTTACATAATTGCTTGTATGATTACAACATTGAGTCATTTTCAAATGAATGACTTTCGTAAGGACATCATTTACTATCTCGTGTTTTCTACTTTTAAGAAATTTCCAATGCACTTCGTGAAACCCCTATTAGTAGTGCTTTATGGTGGACAGGACATTGTGAAGTGTTCCCTCCGTGCAGGAATGACCTGAGCACTCACACATCCCGCGCTAAAAGGGGCCAATATGTTGTGAATGTGAGGGGGTGAACGTTATATTATGTGGTTTGGACAAATAAAACTCCAATTGGAAGCGCAGGGCTTGTCCTGCGCGCATGTTTGATTTCTGTCTTCGTCTTTTCGCGCTCTTTTACTTCGAGTTTTTCCTCGACGCAGAACGAAATCGTTTCTCTAGAGATCGATGCGTAGGCATTAGGACAAATGAGGGGATGATACCTTCACCCGCGGTGACACGATTCGCGCAAACGCCGTCCACAGAACATTTTGTCCAGCACAAAAGTAATCTTCTTGGCTCATAAACACGGTCCTTCAGTGTTATCCGCGTTCGACTTTGCCATAGAGGGTGTCGTAGTGTTGCCAGATTCAGTTATTTGTAGCGAGATCAGGCTAGCCAGGTTTTCGCCATGTTCGGAAAGTGATGGCCAGGAAATTTTCGAGCTACGTGGTTTTTGTTCTTCCTAAATATAACACTGGCCTCTTTATTTAACTTCGTGCAGAAGTAAACGAAAGAATCCGCACTTAATTTAAAGTGAATGTGCAGGCAACAAGAAAAATTGCAATTTAATAACTTCAGCCGGCTGATCAAGCTTACATGTCTTGTTACATGTAGTCTACATACGTCGCTGCAATATTGAAAAAAATCTGGGAGGAATATCTGTGGATAAAATGCTTTGGCCTTGTCTGCCTTGTACACTTATAATCGCGCACTACAGCGATTACTATATCAACCTTTAATAGGTACATCCCAATGGCAACTGCACCGTCGTCACAAACCGTTGTTACATAATGTAGCTTCTCGGTATAATAACCATCCCTATGCCGTCGCAGCAACGATAAATAGATTGAGAAAAGAAGTGTTATCGAAACTTGTACTTTATTTCCTAGCATTGACCCCCACATAAAAGGCTTCGCCAGCAAAGAAATTAATGAAGGGTGAGGCCTAATAAGCATAAAAAGGGTGTGTGGCGCAAGGTCAAAATCAACGGAAGAGGTGGAGACAGAGATTGTTGTCATTCTGGCGCTCTTTTCATCTCCTTTTGTTTCTTCCGTTGATTTCAACCTTGCTCTACGCATCCTCCTTAAGCTATGCACCAACTAGCCCAAAATTCTACTCGTCTAATAAGCAACATTGTAGCAGGGCTACTGCTAATGTTCTCTGCAACTGACAGTGTGTGACTTCGCTGAGGCGTAATATGGCGTAATAATTGTTTCTTTTTTATTGCTGTCTCCACTATTGGAACTTATTGAAAGCTTGGAGCTATTGTATTTTTGCCACTCTTAGGTATGTTGGCCAGTAACTCCTGTAATAAACTGGCTTCGGTCACCGCGGCAATTACTACATACATTTAGCTTACCGCGTTGCAAGATCCGCTATCGCAAGGCAACTGTGTGCATCGCGCACGTCCGCCTTTATCGCCGTAGCGGTGACAGAGGCGGCGAAACGGCGAACACCTCGACTGCCGCCGCCGTTCCGTCGTGGTATCGACGGTGCAAGTGGTGCGAGCGCGGACCACGCGTGGATGGTTAAAAAGCTTTCAGAGACGGGCGCAGTGCGTTCGGCTGTGAAAGGACTGGGAACAAGTGGACGCGTCAGACTGCGCTTATACTCCGCTGCGCACATAGCAGTCAACGCTGTGGAGGCTGGAGTGACTACTCGCAGTGGCTTCGTTCGCGCTTGGATATAGCTTCGTGTCTTTTGACCGTAATTGTGCGCGACTGTATCTTACATGGGCTCAGTATTGAATGAAAGAAGTTTTTATCCTTAGAAACAAATGGTAAACGGCTGCTAATGCATTGTTTTAGATCATTTTTATTTTTGTTGTTCTTCTCGTTTTCTTTTTTTAATTTGCAACCCGTCGCGAGGAGCCTCACGTGCATCCTCGAGCGAGTGAACGCCGTTGACTCGCAGCGAAGCATGGACGGAAGGTGTGGAGTGATAACTTTTCCTGAGCGGACTTCTCGTGCAGCTTCCGCAACGTTCACGTGATGCTATGCACAGAACGTAGTTGGCTCTTCAGCGGAGCGTTCTGCCTCCTGCTTCTTGCGCGATCGTTGTACGTACAAGCCCTAGCGTTCCTGCCGAGTAGTTGTGAGCATGCCATGTAACACTGACGTGTATATACCAACGTTGATGCACGCTGTCGCTTGAGTGAAATGGCGCCGGCGTTGCCCAACGTTGTGAGACGCCTGTTATCTACCAGCAGGGCACTGTTTCTTTTGCTCAGCGGCAGTTCTCTCGCGTGCTGCGTCGCGCAGACATGTCGTCTCTGTGCTTCGGTAGAACAGCGTGCGAGTATATATATATATATATATATATATATATATATATATATTATTTTAGCTCCTAGCTCAAGCTTCTGCATCATTGTACGGAAACGACAGACCATACAAATAATCGTGAGACTTGCCGCATTTCCGTTCCAGATGTCGTCGAACTCGCCCCTCAGCCGTGCAATGAGCAGTGTCGGCAGCACTGTGAATGGCACGAGGAACATAAGTGCAGGCTGGGCCAGGCGCATCAGGTAGAGGCTGGCGAACGTCGCCAGAAGACCTAAGCCGTAGACTGCACAAGGATAATAGAACAACGAACAAACAGTGGCGCTAAAAGTAGCAAAAACGGGCACAACTTAATATTTCCTTATCTTTACGATGATGTTGCATGAGTAATCACTGTAAATCGCTATTAGAAACAACAAATAATCATTAGGTTAATTAAAAATGACTCTCCCCAGTTTGGATTCCGTTTCTGAAACTGGGCCTGGGAAATTAAGCAGCAATTGGACATTTCAAAAAGCTGGAAGAGCTTAATGCTTGGTGTAAAAATGGCAGCTCTGATGTACATGGTCTAAGAAAGTTCACGTACTGCAGTTTGACGTGGAGGCGGATTATATGCCGCGCTGACTTCTTGGTTTTTCTAAGGCTTTGCAAGCAACGTTACAAAAGCTATTTCACTTCCTTTTATACATGTCTCATTAAGCGACTGGGACGGCACGGATGACGAGAGACCGAAATTACTCCCCAGAAAAAGCTGAAAGGAAACTTAAACAAAACACTTAATTTGGCTATAGGCTGGTAGATTAGACAGTATGTACGTATGTACATACTGTCAGTATGTACGTAACCTTTATTATAGTGCATTCTGCTCAGTGCATAAGTGTGCTTTGTGAACCAACGTTTGTTGTTGTTGTTGCTGCTGCTGCTGTGGTTGTTAAAACAATACAGCGGGCAGAGAACTAATACAGAGCACGGGAGTATAAAGTTGGCCAGTGCAGCTGTGGACAGAGCATTGGGTGAGTGAAAAAATTGACCGAACAGTCCAAATCTGGGGTTGACGACGCCTTGAACTTTCCACACGAGCTCCTTATCCCGTCATGGATGCCGACAACGTCTGCTGAAGAATAATACTTTATCAATAGAGATTCAATATAATATACTCAGAAATAAGCAAAAACTAATCCTCATAGCATTTATGGTATTCTCAGCTACACAAGAACGAAATAAATGCCGTGTAATGCGTGACTTGTCGACGTCATCGGCACCACGCATAGCCCTCGAAATTCGATTGTCCAAGTTTAGCCTAAAACATTCTCACCACCAATACATGGCCTTTCTTCGTGAAAGTCATGCAAATAACGCATTGCACGACTACTCTGGCAGCCTCAACTGCGTTACCCTTTAAAAGTCTTGTTCCGTTAAGAGAAAATCAGCAGTGCTTGCGGGAATTGCGAGGTGGAATAACCAAACGTGATCTCTTCACACTTATGCAGGGTGTTTCACGTAACTTAAACCAAGAATTCAGAAAAAATTGGGTAACTGCAGCTGGGTGAAACCAACGGCACATGCTTTGCCGTCATGTGGCGCTGCTCAAAATATTTTTTTTTATATTTCGCTTGATTAGTTCATGAACTAAGATCATTTATTTAAAAAAAAATTATATTCACTTTAGGGCCGAGCATGTTACGTTGTATAGGGGGTTCAGGAACGACTAATCCAATTTTGTTGTGGCAATGTACATGCTGCGTGGTGATATTTTAGGCGTTTAAGGAAAGCTTACAAACTGTGAAATGGAGCCATGTGACTGCGCTCATGCGCTATCGTATTGCAGCGCCCTCAACCGTGCTTATAGCTTATGGCTTATTAGGGACGGCGGTTCTTCCTTTCCGTGGCCCACCATCAAAGATGCTGACGCGCTGTGAAGCCGATGCCTACCGCTGCGGCCGCTATCTTCGCCACAGTCCGCGCGCACCGTTCTTTCGCACGAAACGCGTTTGAGAGCGCTGCAATACGATAGCGCATGAGCGCAGTCACGTGGTTTTATTTCATACTTTGTGGGCTTTCGTTACACGCCAAAAAAGTCACCACGCAGCGTGTATGTTGCCACAAGAAATTGGATCGGTCGTTTCTGAATCACTTCTACAACGTAACGAAACACACTTGGCCCTAACGTGAATATTAATTTTTTTTGCATAATTGACTATAGTCAACTAAATAATTAAGCGGAATATAAAAAAATACTCCAAGGAGCACCACATGACGGCAAATCATATGTCGTTGGTTTCAATCAGCTGCGGTTAAAAGTTTATCTTACTTATAAAATAATTAGGACTTATCAGCTGCGGTTAAATAAGTCCTTGGTTAAAGTTACGTGAAACGCCCTGTATCCCTTTTTAAACTGCGCCATTTCAACACATTGAACTTTGTTACTCTTCTACGAATATCCATATGGAGAACTCCATAGTGATAGGGTTATGAATTGTTACTTTCTTTTTACCACTGTTAAAGGCATACTCCGCACAGTGGACGAATTGACTATTCAGTGCACGTAAGTCGCACAAATAACAGTCGAACAGATTTAAAACGAAGTGCTTGAGGCCTCTAAAATCATTCATTATACAGGTCACTTTGTTGTAAAGGTCGCGCACCGCACAGCCTCACAGTGGAAACGGAACAGAATTATTCCTTCGTTATACAGGCCATTTCGATGTAGAGGGGTTTGTTGTATATGCGTTCGACTTTATGTTGGACATCTTGATCACCAGAAGACCGCTTGTTCTCAGTTGTGTTGACGTACCGTGTGGCGGAGAAATAGACGTTAACGCCCATGCAAAAGGCACCCATGCCGAGTGTATCCGTATGCATCCTCACTTGTTATTTTCTTGATGTTAAGTTTATACGAGTAACACAAATTGAAAACAGGTTGTAAACTTTATTTTGCTGTAGCTCACAGTGCTTGAATGCAGTGAGAAGGTGAGAGTGGGAAAGTGAGAAGTTGGGCGAAAACTCATATGGCCAGTAGCATGTTGCAAAAAGTGAAAAATGAAGGTCAGTGACCAAGTAAACAATCTTACTTTGTCAGCGACCTTAATTGTTCACTTTTTGTAAAGCGGTAGTAGTCGGGGCAGGGGGGCGAAGCGGCTGCTATGTGTTGCGAGAGATCCTCTGTAGTTGACACAGTAGCTGTCTCGCTATAGTCTATTCTGTGACATAAGTAAAGACTGGTCTCCAAAATTGGGCGGTTGCCGATCTAGGAAGACACGAGAGGAGCCATCAAGAATTTGTATTCGGTTACCAGGTGACTTAAGCTTTACACCTAAGTACCGACCTTAGCTTCGGGCAATATGAAGAAAACAAACGCATTCAGTGTGACTTTTGGCTGATCGTTCAATATCGCTATAAAATAAATACGTTTTTACAGCATTCGTATATGCGACACCTTTACGCTCGGTTAACGTTTCAAAGGAGTAGCCGCACCCGGCTGCAGCAATGCGAGCGCCAGCTAAAACAAAGTTCCTAAAAAAATGCGTGCGCACGCACGCACGCACGCACAAAAATTATGCCGAGCCTTTTGTTAAGCGGAATTACAGACTAATAGCGAGTACGACGGGCGCCTTGAATGCATCACGGTTTCAGAGGCAGCATGCTTATATGTGCGTAGGGCAATTCGAATCCATTCTATCCACAAGAGGCATCTACTTCATTACCGTGCAGCCGCGGCTGCGCGAAGGCGAGTTTTCAGGTTACTTTTTTTTTCTTTCCCGCGCATGGCCAGCACCGCTACTGCCGCAGATGCGCGGATGCAAGCGCGTTATGGTGGTGGTGCAAAGAACACAGCGATTCGCGCGGAGCGCTACTCCGCTGTGATTGGTTGACCTATTCGGCAAGAGAACAGCCACACTGCAGCCACGGTCACGAAACCCGGCGAGGTCCGCAAAGAAAATCTTCGCTGTTAAAACAACTTTCCTACTGCTTTTCTTCCCCATACACTGCTGGACAACAGAAACCAAAAAAAAGGGGGGCAGTGGAACACAAGGGTTGATTAGGTTCCTCCAGAACAGAGAATACTTACATATCAAGGCCACAGGGAAGTACATGCAACCACCGACATTGCTGAGGTCGAAGCCGCGCAGAAACGCGAGCAGAAGGCCTGCGCAAATGATGCGAGCAGCTGAATTGGTACATTTGGACGACATACATGCATATATCATTGCTCACGACTTTAAAGTGCGGCGGATACGACAAATATGACTACGCCTCGATTTCCATTGCTGCATGCTCAGGCTTTAGCACCAATTCGTACCGTGTAACCAAAATAATTACAGGGGGAGAGAGGCTGGCTAAGTTGAACGTGCAGCCGTAGCCTATGGACTGTATGGTGCAGCTAACTATTGCCATGTGAGTATCGTTCACTTCGTAGGTTGTTTTGGTATCACGTTTTTGTTGTCTGGCGAGAACGCACTCACGATATCAGATAACACATAGTTCTTGAACGTAGTAGCACATTCCAAAAAGATGGGAACATCGTATATCATTGTGTTGGTGAGCTAATACATCATTGTGGCACGCACACTAAAACAATTCGCACACTTGAGAGCGTTTTTTATTTGTTTTATAATTCGCCCCTGACACCTATAGAAAAGGGCGTTTGAGTGAAGTAGTACGCCCATATGAAAGGAATTTTTTTACGCGTGAGCGTATATGCCCCCACTTTGAAGATTCGCGATGCGGGTTTATGAAGCTCGGCGATAAAAGCTGGCACAGCGCCAAGAATGAGGCTAGCGGCACAGCTGTTACGCTGGATGATGGTTGACCTGCATAAGGATCTACCTGATCTTGAGCTATATACTTATTATTGCGATAGCAATCATATGGACACTCCCGAGGAATTTCTGCCGTCGCCGTCACCGTGATGCTCCGTATAAAGTCCAAGGGTGATAACACTTTCAACGCGTGGCGCGTGCTGTATGTGCGAATGAAAGCGTGCAAGGGTGAGCCGGCGACGGCTGATAAATCTAGCGCGCGCAACGGAAGAAAGCGGGGAGGAAGCGCAGTCTTCCGTGGTGCGCAAGACACCAGGAGAAGCGTAGGGAGGGGGAGGGGGGGGGCGCTCTACTCCAGCGGCTGCTGAGTATGGCGCGGCCGCGTGGGGCCTTTAGCTTAAAAGCGATTTGCAATGGGGAGAGAGGGGCCCAGTGCTGGTATCTTCGTGTGCACTGTATTTTTGCCGCTTAGTTGGCGTTGAAGCGAGAAGCAGCACAAAGCTCAATTCGCTCGCTGTTGCTGCCGCGCTTCCTCACTCCAGCGTTTTGAAAGCGACTTTCTGCGGTCATCGAGTGAGATGTGTTCATATTTGCTTGTATGCACATGACACCATTCTTGTTAATTTAGTTAGTAAGCGAATGTTTACAAGTTTATACGGCTGGTAAAGCTACTATCTTTACTTCATATAGCTGTCTACTAATTTGTTACGTGACCGACGCTTTGCCTTCAGGGCGAAACTGCGACATTTTTACTAGACCACAACAATCCTCTGGGAGGTCAACTGTTCCAACATACCACCGGAAGTGACATTACGTATCACTTAATAATTAATAAAGAGACTTTCTAAAAAAATAATAGCATGATTTCGTGAGCTATCTTCTCCACTCTACTTCTCTCCTAAAGACGGTCCTATTGCTACGACACGATAGCTAAACGCCGCGAGAACGACAGGACACAAGACAAGGCGCAGATGAGACAAGTGTCGATCTCAAGTGGATTTTATTACAGACGAATAACAGCAATAGAAAAGACGGGACCTTTACACTAAAAGCACCTGCAGGCGTAGGAAACAGTGGTTTGGGCGCGATGAAATACGCGATTTTCCAAGCGAGGAAATATTGTTATTGAATATAAACTTACCAAGCACTATGGCATGCGTCATTCTTCCTATTCTTCCTGGTTTTTGGGCGCTCTTATATATCGAAATAAAAGGTTACCAAGGTTGGCTAGCTCATCTGATACTCTTTTTCTTAATTTCAAGTGATTCAAGCCTCTTCCTAGTCATTTCACTGGTTGTGTTTGGACAATGGTTTGGACATACACACAATGGCTGCGTTTACTCGGCTCGGTAGGTCCGAGCACTCCTGAAATTCTTTTGTGGTTATCTTTAATCTGTTTTTAACGCAGCAGCTGCTACTGAGCGCTATAGCATTGTACGCCTCATTATTTTTCTGTTTCCGTGCTGCCCATGTTAACTCCCAAGTGAACGCTTCCATTTCATGTCATTTATTTATTTTCTGAAAGTGCCCAAGAACAGCTCCACGTCTTAGTATTGGTGAAATTGTGTTACACAAAGAACTGAAAACAGAAAAAATCAAACGTAATATCTGAAAAAACAGTGGTACGCGAATTGAACAAAAAATTGAATTAATCAATGAGAGAAGTCAGGTAATGAGCAAAGAACAGAGCTCAAGATATCAAAATCATGACGCAAGGTATTTTGTTGTGTTACAAGACGCGTAATAGCGTTAGAGGTGCAAGAGGGATTCACTTAGAAAATGCTGGGATTACGCAAGTTTGGGCGAGGCACGCAGAACGTTACAACTGACATTAACTGCGGACAGGAGAAGTGGTTGTGAATTAGTTTCCACAAAAATAAGTAATCACGATTTTTTCGCCCTAATTCTAGAGGTCTAATATTAAACATACGCAGCACACGGTCATAGGCACGACATACACAGCGTCCCGGAAATCGAGCGTACAGGATACGAATAAAACTTCGCTGAACACATCTAATTTTTGTCGCATTAGTCAAATTAATGCGCGTAATTATGATATATATAAGAGGCGCTGGAGCCCCGGCAAACTCCTCTCCGACTGACCATATTATGCATCGTTATTAATAGCCAAGTCTGAAAACAGTGTGCGGAGGCCAACAGCTGTTGCTCACCGGGAACGAGAATGTCTCCGAAGCCGAGAAGCGAGTAGCTGTTGAGACACGCGGAGATGTCTTGGTTTCCGAACCGCGGCACCCGCATCACCATCGGGATCTGCTCCTTCGAGCCCCCGCCGCGGGCCACTTCAACCATGATACTGTCGCCTTTCTGCGGGCGAATGATTGTAGGTATCCTTAAATATATGAATTGTCATATCGAAATGGGGCTAGAGGCGAGGGTACAAAATATTCCACGACAGCTTGAGGCGTCATCGAACGCACAAGCGGAAGCTGAATATGCAAAAGGTTACTGAGTCACCAAACCTATTAACATGTGAGGCGTAGTACAAGTTTAACAAAGATTCCTGGCTATAGCTCTGCAATAATGAAGAATAGTTAAGTTCCAGTGACTACTTGGAGCGTATTAAGGTCCCTAAACATTAGCCCAAAGGTTCATAAAAAAGGGGAGGCTAAAAATAAATTAAAGTACCGAACTTGCAACTCTAATTCGGCAAAAAAAGAATGTGAGCTTTATCTATCACAACATATAAAACTAGTGTAATGCGCATGAATATGTAAATTATATTGCATAGCATATTATTGCTATACATTTGTACTCTTAATCAATCTATGAGCTACAGCTTCCTCAGCTTTTTAGAATTTCGTCATCTGTTGGAAGAAAGAAATTGTCGTTATAAACAGAAAGGTATTTGCCTACAGTCACTAGAATTTCTTTGAACTTTTCTTTTAATACGCTAACTATGGTGAACCTTTAATTTGTCACGATTCTGTAAATAGTTTTTCGAGTTCTTTCCCTATGTGTCCTCTATAGCTTCAATTTATATCTGCTTTCTCACTCTTAAGGTGCAGGCATGAGATAGTTTCGAATATTTATTGTTTTGCGTTAAATGAAGGTCTTAGATTCTAACCCGTAGAAAAGAATAGTAATAAGCCCCAGCGTGCCGTAAATAATTTATTGCCATGTAATGTAGCAGCTTTTCTACACTCAGTATTGGTTTCGTTTCCCAGGAGTATACTGTATCTGACCTCACAACACGGTATCCTTCTTGGAAACGAAACATAAGCTGGCTACAGAAAAAGCTATTATATTGTTACGGTGCATTCGGACAGAACCGTGCGCGCAAGAGGGAAACGAAGAGGGAGTGGTAGACTGCCTCCTCGAGCTGTGACCTTTGTACCAGCCTTCGCGATTACCATTGACTTTTCCCGATGTAAATAGTTGTAAATACACCTATGCATCGGGCTTCCTCTTCGTAACATTTAGTGGAGGTTACGAATTATTACCAATTGCGCTTTGAGGCTTGTCACTATTTTTTCTACGGTTTAGAGAGATTGGATTTTCATCTAATAAAAAAAAGAATAGTAGAAAGTACTGTGCCAGTATGGCCCCTTTAACATTTTCTCCTCCATCTCCCCTCCCTTCCTCGACTGCTAGCTGCTGCTCAAGCGTCTACCAACGTCATTAGTCTAGCGAAGGGGTCTAGTTGGTTGACCTTCAAACTGAGGACTTGCGTTGAAGAAAACTTGAGCCTAAAGCCACAAGATACAAAAGAAAAACACGACGACTGGTGGAAGTAGTCGCGCCATTTTGACCAGCCAGGGCTCTTTTAACGCACTCCTGACGGGCACAAGAAATTCTCGCCCTCCCCCCCCCGCCCCCCTCATAGGAATGCTGCCGCATCCGCCGCGAATCGAATCAGCTACTCAGTGCTAACCAGCAGCCACTGCGACACCTCGAGGGTTTGTTGAGCTCAACAGGGCACACGTGAAACATCTCCGTGCGAGTGCAGTCAACGTGAAAAGGAACAGCCGATTTACATTCGAGATCGTCAAATTTCATGGCGGAAATAATAAAAACATCGTGCAGGCTGTTAGACATGGAAACATATATAGCAACTATCAGCAAGTAAGAGCGCGCTGCTACAATAACAATTGTGCGCGGTTTCATAATAGACTACCGAGTAAATTATTGACACTTCAGCTGGAGTGGCACTTAACACTCAAGAAGACGAGAAGCATTCGTGAACGTGGAAATGCAGCACACACACAAAAAACTCACGAAAATTTAAAGATTTGAAAATGGCTTACCCCCGAGGCATTTACAAAGCTCGTCGTTGCATTGTGAGTAATTTTCGCCTGGAAATATCAAATGTGAACAATAGTATTATAGAAATATTTTTTTCACAATCTTTCATGTTTAAAAGCAGCTTGACAGTTGTCGAAAAAATAATATCTGACACGTTTTATAGGGATTGGACACACCTCTATGAGCATCAGTAATGTAGAGCCTTCCTTATCAGTCAGCTAAGTCATACAACTGAATACTGAGTGGCTTATTCATTGTATCACATAGTAATTTTATTTAAACAAAATTTGATTATTTCCTCGTGATTCACGTGAAGTGTACAATCAACTGAGCTTTATTTTTAAAAATCAACACGTGTTAGAAACACATGTGTCGCTTATGCATCAAAGATCATGCAGCCCACGAACCCCCCCCCCCCCCCCCCGAGATTTTTCGAAATTTAAAGCAACTAAATTCTGGTCTTTTACGTGCCAAACCACGATCATATTATGAGGCACACCTTGAAATTTTCAGTGAAAGTAAACCACGCACTGAATGACCAGAAATGAAGAGAAATCAAGCAAAATAATAGAAATCAAGTAATACCGTCAGAAACAATCACGACAATTTCAAAGCAGAGGAACTTGAAGCAAAGCTTGTGCAAGTGCATATGTTAAAAAAGAACTGTGCGAGAACTGCGTATCATAAAAACCTCACGACATAGAAAAAAGAATATAGTCAGCCTTTCCACTCGAAGAAAGACGAGCAGTGAAGCTGTATTGTTTTACCTCAATCGACGCATCTATGTATGTAGAGTTGCTGTTGGACACAGACAAAGAATAGATCTTATTATTTTATGAAGTAGTGACGTGTGCAAACACCGCCGCATGGCCAGATGGGAATTCCACTATATCTACAACTGATAACTACATAATTGTGAAAAGTAGATGAAACTCAGCGTAATGTTAGCGTCCTCTTAGCGGCTAATTGTCATGCAATTCGTTTCTGCATAATTTTAATAAAACAAGAGTTCCAGCCGTTTTCTGTAATCATGCTCCCTCTGTAGACGGTCATGTATTGACAGCAGACGGGAATTCTGTAGCGTTTACAACTTTACTGTGAACTAACTAATTACGGCAAGTAAATGAAATTCAGCGCAATGATAAAGTCGTTCTAGCCGCAAATTTCAGTGTAATTTTTACAAGATACCTGCATTAAATTGAGAGTTACGGAGCATTCGCGAGAAACTGGCGACGAAAATGTTTTCGTGTTCACGTGACGCGTAGACGGAAGGGCATTGACCACCGCCGGAGGGCAGTGTTGTGATCGGCCGTTCACCGCGCGACACCCTCCGGCCGCGGGTAGTGCGACCGTGGGAAACGGGCCAACGGCCTCGTCAAGGTTGTTTTCAAATGGGATGATTTATGGTCTAAACTGGAGTACCAGCCGCCAACTTGTGACGTTAAGTTCGGGGCTACCACGCTCGCCCGCGACTTCTGCAACACTAGTCAAAACCGTGCCACCTGTGTACACGTATGTGTAGAGAAATTCAGGGCACTTTTTTTAGAATATTGCAGGGGAAATGGCCACAAATAGATAATGTTGGTGCATATGAGTAGCAATTCATCTGCAGGGTACGGAACATCACCGCCGGCGACGGAGGTGGGGGAGGAAGGGGAGAGGGGGGCACGCACCCGCTGTGCCATCTCCAGGCTACGCCACTGAATAAGGGACACAAACTGAGCGGCAAAGTGTTTTCTGCAGAACACGCGTCCAGTCGTATTTTCGGTGCGATAATGTGCACAGTCAAGTGATCACGAAATGTTGTGCACGATTCTTGCAACTGCGCTTGGGGCAAGAAGTATCGATTAGGATGTCCATTTTATTGACTGCTTTTGGCGTTATCACGCTATTCAGTCCATGTCACTCCCGAAGCTTGTCATTAATTTTACAGCTCTCATTTTGCCGAGGTGTTACAACAGTCGCTTATACGTTTGCATTTACAGCGTATCTGCTCTACCATCTCTGGTGCGATTAATCCCATCGGTACCGCTATCTAAACGTCTCTACACTACGATGGCAGAATCATATCAACTGCTGATGCATCATTGTTAAAATAAGACGATCTGACGGGTCACTCAAAAGTACTGCTACCATTCCGGCTAATATTCCGATAAATCTAGTGGATTTAGGTCTTCTTTAGCGCCAAAAACGAAATTATAACGGACAAATGGCTTTTTAATGGATTTGTCATGCAAATTGTTAAGCCGATTCACGAGAACGTTTAGCCGTATTGTGACCGAATTTGACTCTTAGCTTAGCTCAACGTTCGGCTTTAGCTAAACGAAAATACGCCAATGACTTGCAGCGCCTTTCTTTAACGACGTAAGTACGTAGGTACGTTACGATGAAATGAATATGCATACAGCTCTTACGGCAGAACCGGTATATTAAAACCAAGAGCCTTTTTTGAAAGGCGGTTCCGTAAGTGCTTTGCCATCAATCTAAACAAGTTTCTTGTATTTGCTCTTCCTGTATTTGCGGCGTGTACAAAGTTACTTATACAATTACAGGCTTTCCAAAATGCAATTTTGGTGTGTAGCATCTTCTCTTTAGAATAAATGCACAGAAACCTTTCAGCGATTTCAGAGGAATGTTTAGTGGATCATGGCAGACATTGAATGCTGTTTTAGCTGAATAATTCTCCCCGCCCTCCGACTTAAGAAAGTAGTGTTTTCGTTGCCCTGATGAAGACAACTCTCCGTGTTGAAACATTGGCTCCAGGAACATTCCTAATTCATCCACTGTTCCCCACTTCAAACCGCTATTTTCCGGTAAAGTTCTGTCAAAGACAGCAGGATCTAACGGTGTAGTTGGGCTTTGTACTGGGCAAGCAGAATTAGGAGATAACTGGATTGCGGTTGGCGTAAAGGATGCAGTATTGTTGAAATAGTTTTCCAAAACTCATTTCGTATCTGCTTCTTTCTATACCCGAAAGTAAAAATGAAGCTATAGTGGAGCACGGTATTTTATGGCCAACTTAACAGAAGTTCTGGTACACCGCTCTACTAGTGTTAATGAAATATGGGCAGAAAAAAGGGAGCCGCCAACGAGGACTCACCGGAATCAAATGTGGCGTGAGAAATACGAAAAATATATCATAGAAGAATAGAATCGACAGAAGCAGTGTGCATATCTGAAAGAAAAAGAAAAAGTGATGTATTTATATTGTTGTTATCTGCGACAGAGAAGACATATCGAACACGTGTTTGTATTGTGAAATTTACAGTGAACCTCGTCAACGTAACGATCAAAGAGTTAGCTCTATACATTAATTATCGCTTTTGTGGATCAGGTGCGCAGCATGCGCTAAACAGTCAGAAGCGTCTGTGATGTTACTGTCTGAATTAGTCACGTGCGCAGTGCTGTACTCAATAACAAACATGCATCACTTTCCTTCAGCGTCCCTGGTAAGAATCAGTTCAGAAAAGAAAAAACAGCTCAATGAGGCCAGGAAATGGTCAGTGGGAACTGCAACTGCGTCATTTGTAATGGAGTGTTTTTTATTATTTATTCTTATTTATTTATCACAATACCCACAGCACCCGCAGGCATTACAGTGGAGGGGGGGATCAGATCAAATAAAGAACCAATAAATGACGCAGCTAAAACAAAACATGTACCCGGGACACTTTCATACTTTCGAACCCACACACACGCACACACACACTCTCTCTCTTTCTTACTTTGGTGGGCTTATTGAATTCGAAAATAGCTTGCTTCAGGTAATTTTTGCGACATCAGATGGTAACTTGTTCCACTGGCTTATGGTTCTGGGAAAAAATGGCATGTTAAACGTTTCAGTTTTACAAGCTGTTTCTTTAATCTTACTTTTTTGGTCCAGCCGTTGTGAAACGTAATCAGGCTTGGAAGAATATTTCCCGGGATCTATAGCCGTTCGAGAGTGGAAAATTTTCATTCTGAGATATTCCTTGCATTGCTGTAGTGATTCTCAACCGAGGCCTTCTTTTGCTCTTGAAACGCTGAAATTCCTGGTATAATCTGGACAATCAAAACGAACGGCTATGCTTTGAATTCTTTCTAAACTGTTTACGTCACGTGCTGACCGCGGATGCCACACAGGGCAAGCATAATACAAAATGGATCAGACATTTAATTTGTACAATGATAGCTTTGTCTGGAGAGGCAACTTTCTTGCATTTCTGCGCAGGAAACCTAGAACGCGGCATGCTTTAGCTGTGATATGATCAATGTGACGGCTCCAAGAAAGAACAGGCGTGAAATAAGCTCCGAGATGTTTGTGCTCCTGAGCTGATAATGACTTGGTTGAATTTCGAGAGTGACAGGGGTCATGAGTTGATCTTTTCCTCGAAAAATGCATATGAACAGATTTTTTCAAGTTAATGAGCATGTGCCACTTGTTTCTCCCCTCATTTACTTTGTACAGGTCATTTTGTAAAACACTGCAGTCATGGGTAGTATGAATAACCCTATACAAAACACAATCATCCGCAAATAGTCTGATTTGCGATGAAATACCGGAGCAGATATTTATATAGATGGGAAACAAAAGTGGCTCTGACTGATCCTTGGGGCACGCCAGAGGACACATCAACTTCACGGGATGTCTTGCCGTTAAGCACAACTTCCTGTCTTTTTAAATTTAGGTATTCATTTATCCACTTAACAACCATACCTTTTATATTATACATTTCAAAATTTTCTATAAGAGTGAGGGACAACCATCGAACGCCTTCTTAAAATCTAGAAAGAAGCGGTCAACACCGAAACCATTGTCCAAGCTCCTGCTAAATCATGCGTAAACTCAAGCAGCTGTATTGTACAGGAAAATTCACTACAAAATCCATGCTGCTGGGGGCTGAGCAAGGAGTGCACGTTCATATGGCTTATAACATTACTGTAAAACACATGCCCAAGTATCTTACATGCAAAGCTAGTAAGTGAGGCAGGCCGGTAATTCAAAACACTATTTCGCGGTCCCCCCTATGCACGTGGACGACATTCGCAAGTTTCCAATAATCTGGTAAAGAGATCTTTTGTAAAGATTTGGTGAAGATTGCGCACAGATATTTGGTTACTTCTCGTGGGCATAATGAAAGCAGCGCAGGCGATAAAGCATCAGGCCCAGTTGCTTTATACGCATTCAATGTTCTGAGAGCGGCCTCAATCTCTCGTTGGTTGATCACGATATCGCTCATTGGCTCACCCAACACAGGCGGCAATCGCGCCACAGAGTTTTGAGTGTGAACACGAGCAGCGTACACATAACGGGAAAAAAAAGGAGATAAAGCACTCGGCTTTTTCGATCTGATTATGGACGGTAGCGCCGTCGCTATCAAGGGCCGGAATTGATAATACACCTTTACGGTTCATTTTAAAGAATTGTCACAGTTCTTTCGGTCTTTTCTGTATACGGAGATGGAACGTGCTGAAGAGCTTATCTTTGGCTGTCTTCAAAGTTGCCTCCATCTCTTCAGTATTTTTTTTCTTGAGTTTATCTTCAAGCTTCAACGAAGGGTTTTTCTTATAAGCAGTGTACACGTGCGCACTGTGCCTGGCCTTGCATTTCACGTCTCGCGAACACCACGGCTGACTTTTGCTGCGTCGCGCAGTCAAAACCCATGATGGTAAATATCTTTCACGCATCTCGAGCAACTTCTTAAATACTTTCCATAGCTCTTCCATGTTCAAGAATTCAATCTGTGTCTCAAACACATCAAAATAGGAATCTAAAGCCAGAACCATATCACTGACACGTGCTTTTTGATAGCTGTAGATACGCTGCGTAACACCGTTAGCAGCTCTCACATACTGCAAATTCATGTCGCGCAATACGGCTTGGTAGTCGCTTATGCCCGGTAGCACTGTTGTATAGCGCGCATACTCTGGCCTGTTAGTGAAAAATAAATCTAAAATATTTCTTGCTCTTGTGGGCTCTAGAACTAGCCGAGTTAGCTTGAAGAGGCGACATATCTTCAACATTTCTTTACTTGACTGGCTGAAAGCGCTGTAGCTGGCATCTGCTAGAGACCAATCTGATTCTGGAAGATTAAAATCTCCGCCTATATATAGATAATCGGTGCTCACTGTTTTCTAAACTCGCCAAGAATATTAAATTTGCTTCTTGGTGGGCGATATAACGAACATAGCGATAATGAATTTATGTTCTTCAATCTAATCTCTACCCACAACATTTCATTTGACTGCATTACCGGGAGCACATTGTCGCATCCGCTAAAATAAAAACACCTCCACTGTAACGATTTTGGTCCTTACGGTAGCAAACAAAGCCTCCGGAAAATAATTCACTATCCTCAACGTCAGCATCAAGCCAGGATTAAGATCCAAGAACGACAGTTGGTCTAGACATATCAACGAGGCTAGAAAAGTCATCCCCTTTATTTCGTATACTTCTGCGATTTACAATAAGAAGAGAGAGCACCGACCCATCCGTGTTGAGTTCCTGTCATTCTGCTTGCACAACTTCGTCCAGGGATTCATCATATAGACTTACTTCACCTTATTTATATGAAGAGTAATGAACTTGAGGTTTACTTTGCTGGTCTTCTCTTGATTCGCCTTAGCGTAATCCCACAGTCGTTTGCGCTTTTTGTGCACGTTTTCCGAAAAGTCCTCTGAAATACTAATATCTGAGAGAGAGAGAGAGAGAGAGAGAGCAAGGACAGGAAAGGCAGGGAGGTCAACCAGAAGAGCATCCGGTTTGCTACCCTACAATGGGGGTGGGGGAAAGGGGAATAGAAAGAGGAAAAGGGGAGAAAGTGAGCAGTGAGTGCGTGTGGACGGGACACTATACACAAGGACACTATAGACGGTCTCTTAAGCCGGTGCACTTCAAGAATTGCACTGATGCACGATTCGCTTTTCGTGCCAGTGACGGGTGTGGCCACGGTCCGGGTATGTTTGACTCGGTGAATGGTCTTAAGTCCAGTTGGTGTAAAGTTTCCCGCAGAGAGGCGTTGTACATCGTAGCGGGGGCAAGTACACAATAGGTGTTCGATGGTCTCCTCGCACCCACAGGAATCGCACATCGGGCTCTCGGCCATTCCCGAACGATAGGAGTATGAGTTCGTGAACGCTACTCCCATATACAAGCGGTACAGAAATGTTGCTTCGCCGCGCGAAAGGATAGATGGCAGTTGCAGCCGTAGCGTGGGGTCCAGTTCATATAACCGGCAATTGAAGGCACTTGAGCTCCAGAGATCTTGCGACTTTTTGCGTGCAAGTAGGCGAAGTTCTCTGGCAGCGTCCGACCTCGCCAAAGGTATTGAACGAGTCTGGGTATCTTCGTGGGCAGACCGGGCAGCCTCGTCAGCTAGGTTGTTGCCGACGATGCCACAGTGAGCAGGATTCCGTTGAAATATGATGGTGTGCCCTCTTTCCAGAGCATGGTGGTGCACTTCCCTGATGTCAGATGTCATCTGCTCGTAATTTCTTTGGCGTAATGCAGACTTGATGCTGTGAAGGACTGCCTTAGAGTCACAAAATACGACCCATTTCTCTGTTGGCTCTTCGCTGACGTACATCATAGCGGCACGGAGAGCTGCAAGCTCTGCCGATGTAGATGTAGTCATATGCGAATTGAATTTAACTGTAACCTTCTTTGCCGGAATGACGAATGCGGCAGTTGAGCTGGTACGGGAGGTCGAACTATCGGTATATATATGTATGTGGTCATGATACGTCTGGTGCAGTAATAGGAACGTAAGTTGCTTCAGAGCCGGCGATTGATGATCGGACTTTTTTCTGAGCCTTTTAATTACACCTGTACATGTGTTCTCTTATTCATCACATCGAAAATTCGAAAAAGAAATGTATCAGGAAGATATAACGGCGCCGTCGTAGACGGGCCACAACTTCCGTATAATGCGTGCTCGTTCAGCAAATTGAGGTACAGCGAATGCTCTCTTCCCCAGCTTTTTCAAGGGTGTCTATAGTGCACATGGACGCGCGATGTATACGCGAGAGGCTTAACCAGCACCGCTCATGGTGGCATGGCAGTGAATGTACATTGAAACAGTCTTTTCTAAATGGCATAGGTGCCGAAAGCTTTATTAGACGATGCGTACCAAAAAAATCAATATTTGGAAATATTTTCGGGAACAAAGCAGCGGTAAGCGACAGATCTTCTGGAAGAATAAAAAAAAAAGAAATTGTTGCGTTTTCCAAGCACTGTGAGAATCAATGTTATGTAAATGATTTTGCTGGTAGCTAGCTATTTACGGTATCGCTTGCGGTCACGCAAAGTGTTTTCAGATGATCCAATGTACATGTTTCGCGTAAAGCGACCGATTTAGAGTTCGACAAAAGTTTGTCTGGTCAGGTAACATGCTGAAGAAGTTGCGGTCACTGACCAAGGAAAGGTGAAAAAGAACGCAGAGACGTTTCAGAGTCTAGACAGCTTTAGAGTAATCAAGGTACGCGTACGGGTTCCCAAACGCCTCCTAGTGGTTTTGTCCACCCTGACTTGGTCAGTGACCTCAACTTCTTCAAAGCCACCGATTGTATGTGTAACGCGAGTGTGCATGTGACGACAGCGGCAAGGCGAAAGCACGACGACAAAGATAGCACGACGACTGGCTCACTGCATTCTGACGAAGGAACATCTATTCCCTTACAACCAAGGCTGATGCCGAAGGCGGTATCATCGCACATAGCGCCAATCACTTACTAGGGCAGGAGACAGCTCCCACTGTGGAAAGTGGGTCAGTGGCAACGGCAGTGCAATATCTCAAAGCACTCTCTTCCACAGCGAAAGAATGGAGCAAACTCGCTCTCGCTTTTACAAGCAAATTGTTGCGACGCCACGTGACGCACGCGAAAGACAGTGGTGGGCTTGAATATTATTCGCACGTTCCTGCTTGTGGGTCCTGGGCCCGTGTTCTGAAACGTTTTACATCTTGAAGGGGTAGCGCTATACGACGACGACAGAAGGCAGGAACACACAGGACAGCGCTGCCTTCTGTCGTCGTCATATTGCGCTGCCCCTTCAAGATGTTCACCCAGTACCAACTCGCCCGATGTATGTATGTATGTACGTATGTACGTACGTATGTATGTATGTATGTATGTATGTATGTATGTATGTATGTATGTATGTATGTATGTATGTATGTATGTATGTATGTATGTATGTATGTATGTATGTATGTATGTATGTATGTATGTATGTATGTATGTACGTATGTACGTATGTATGTATGTATGTACGTACGTACGATGTATGTATGTATGTATGTATGTATGTGTGTATGTATGTATGTATGTACGTGCGTATGTACGTGCGTATGTAGGTATGTACGTACGTATGTATGTACGTATGTATTGTTGCGTGCTCCAGGGTAGCGTACCGTGCTGCTGCCGAGAAGTAGCGGCGCCTGCCTATCGAAGCTCCACCGACATTACTTATTGGGTAGCGTGGCGTTGTCGGCGGGCTGCAGGTATCCGGTAGATCATGGCGACCAAGCAGGGGCGAGACGATCTGTCGCCCGTGGGCTCCGGCCCAGAGGGTAGGGTGAATGACCTGTCGCCACGTGGTGTCAGACGCCAACCCTAACAGTATGTGTGTATGTTATGAACGTCCCCTTTGGAAACGGGCGGTGGGTTGCGCCGCCAAGCTCTTTTTATACTGCCTAACCTCCTACCTAGGTTAAACAACAAAAAAAGAAAAACAACTATGAACTCCCACAACCAAATTTTCTGATCTATTGAGAACTGTGCTTTTGTACGTCTCCGTTCTTTGTCGTTTCCCCTACTTTTCTTCCACCAATCCTCCAATCGCCTCTTACTAATCTCTATTGCAGACATGTTTACTTTTCCCCTGCTCTCACTGAACCGAAGGGTTTCAAGGAGGCCAGTGGTGCCTAAATCGATCGCGGGCAGACGTCTTCATATTCTAATAAAACATGCTGCATAGTTTCCCTAGCTTTACCGCATCAAGCACATGTTTATTCTTCCTTCTTATATCTCGCTTTATAGGTGCGTGTTCTAAGGCATCCCGATCTCGTTTCGAAAAGTAATGAGCTTCCATTTGAGTTATCATAAATTGTTTCTTTCCTGATTTCGTTTTTTCCTCTTAAGTAGTTACTCATGGCAGTTTTCTTTTCCAATGCCGATACCCATGAAATTATTTCAGCCTCTCTGACTTTCCGCTTGACGTTCTTTGTTGCTGTGTTGCCCACCCTACAGGCCGCATACTTGCTGGTAAGCTTCCTAGTTCTTTTCCTCCACTATGAATCAATGTTTTTCCTGTACATATACCTCAACACTCCCCCAGCCCATTTACTTTCTTCAATATTGCTCAGTCGTTCTTCATACTCAATTTTACTGCGAGCTTCCCTCACTTCAAAACTAGTCCATCCCATATCACCCTGTACAGCTTCATTTGTAGTTTTCCCGTGAGCGCCCAATGCGAGGCTTCCCACTGACCTTTGGTTCCCATCGAGTCCTGATTGTACCCCTGATTTAAAGCAAACAACCGCATTTCCGGAAGCCCGAAAATAAACAGCGCCATCTAGTAGTTCCGGCCCACGTCATTTTAACGTCATTGCGTCGATGGGTGCACTCGCCATAAATTGAATAAACGAACACGTCCTTTGGCGTCTTTTGGCGTTCGGTTGGTGGTGGAGTGTACCAGAGATAACATAGGTGGTAGTTTAGAGCAGTCTTCTTGGTGACGTCTTACACGCGTTGTTTCGCAGCGATAGTTGTTGATTCATTTAAAATAAAACATTCCACACTTCTTTATTCAACTTATTTTACCTGATGCGGCCGTAACCAACCGTAATCAGCGTGCAGAACCAGTACTGCGGTCACTACACTCGAAAACAACACATCCGAGCCGCTCTGCCCTCGCACGGTGCGCTCTTTCATGCGATGTGAAGCGTTCGACAGCGCGTGTTGGTAATGCATGCTGACGTCACGGGTACGCAGTCGCTTGGTTTATTGAACGTGACTATCGCGGCGGCGAAACTCTCGCGGAAGGCGAACGTTTCAGAATACGGCCCCTGGTAGAAACTGGAGCGCCGGCACATGCTCTCGTTTTTCTAAGCCAGTTGTTGCTATGCGACATCACGCGCGGCAATCGTCTCAAAGTACTAGTTGACTGTGCAGAAGTATTAATTAATTATGGTTTTCTTACGTGCCAAAATCACTTTCTGATTATGAGGCACGGCGTAGAGGAGGACTCCGAAAATTTTGACCACCTGAGGTTCTTTAACGTGCTCCTAAATCTAAGTACACGGGTGTTTTCGCATTTCGCCCCCATCGAAATGCGGCCTCCATGGCCGGGATTCGATCCCGTGACCTTGTGCTCAGCAGCCCAGCACCATAGCCACTGAGCAACCATGGCGGGTGTGCAGAAGTATGCATGCGTCTCTTGCCTAATGGGTAGGGCATCAGGCTATATTGCACTTAAGGAGACTGGCTCGAATCCCAACATCGGAAATCTAATTTTTTATTGTTGAATAGGCTCAGAACGTGGCGAGAGAGGAGCCTACCTAGCGCAAAGTTCTTGGTAGAATGCTTCGGATTAAATAAATACGCAGGTCGCTGGGTGCATTGATCGGCTGTTCAATCGACATGTCGTGTACCCACCTTTAGGCTGGGCATGCGAAGCACGCGCAAGATGTACACGCTGAAGCAGACGCCCAGAACGTCCTGCATTATCCATGAGAGCGGGTGGTGCCTCCAGTAGACCCAGACAGCGGGCACTATGACGGCCATGATTAGCACGAGCGCCTGCCGGACCTCGAGCGAACCATGGAAGCAGGGTACTGCGCCAACCGGAAGCCTGCGCATGCGCGGAGAGACTGCACTGCGTTGCCCGAACAGCGACGGTCAGGCGTTGCAACTGCGCGAACCTGACTGACGTAATACCCGGTCTTTAAGCCCTTGACAGCCGCTGCGGTGGAACGAAAAAAGAAACTAAATGGTATAGTTTTACGTGCCAAAACTACGATATGGTTATGAGGCACGCTGCAGTGGGGCATTCCTGATTAATTTCGACCACCCAGGGTTCTTTAACGTGCACCCAGTGCACTGTATACGGGAGTGTTTGAATTCCACCCCCATCAAAACGCGGCCGCCGCAGTCGGGATTTCATTCAGCGCCCTCGGGCTTAGCAGCGGAACGCCAAATCTCCTACGCTACCCTTGCGCGTGGGTAGGAATGAAGAAACGTTCTTTGGCTTCATTAACTGTTCGCTTCATATGGTTGTGATCAACAAAAATAGAGCCACTTTGTTCTCCTCGTTCATCGCACACGTTAACGAGTCCCAGGTCGTCAAATTAATCAAGCGTTCCTCACTAACTAACGTTCATAGCCCGTCAGTTGTTTTGAAATATTATACAAAATAACTAATTAATTATTGATTAACAGCAGTAGCGTAGTCAAGGTGTGGCAAATTGGGCTCGTATACACATACGCCCGTCAGCTGGTAATTTCATTCTGTGCATATACAACCTTCGTATATCTATCAACAAATATATCCATCGAGATACTGAGCTGCTCAGCCAGCAGTTACGGCCAACCCGAGAGGATAGGCATAGAAAGCTTCGCTTTAATATCGACATGCTAGGCCATTCCTTGCTCCTCTGCACTTTTCTTATTAAACAGCGGGGGGAAACCCCAACAGTAGTGCTCACATGCGTACCTGCCGGTGCCACAGGGCATCTTGTAAACCAGCGGCTCCAGAACACCGAGAATGGCGACTGCCGAAGACAGCGCGAACATGCCGTGAATGAAATAAACTGCGAGGAAGATGTATATGATGTATATGACCAACAAGATGTATATATATATATATATATATATATATATATATATATTTATATATATATGCTCACTGACCTGGAGAGGCAAAGCAGAAGAGTGGGTCTAAAAATTAATCTGCAGAAAACTAAAGTAATGTTTAACAGCCTCGGAAGAGAATAGCAATTTACAATAGGCAGCGAGGCACTGGAAGTCGTAAGGGAATACATCTACTTAGGTCAGGTAGTGGCGGCGGAACAGGATCATGAGACCGAAATAATCAGAAGAATAAGAATGGGCTGGGGTACGTTTGGCAGGCATTCTCAGATCATGAACAGCAGGTTGCCATTATCCCTCAAGAGAAAAGTGTATAATAGCTGTGTCTTACCAGTACTCGCCTACGGGGCAGAAACCTGGAGGCTTACGAAAAGGGTTCTACTCAAATTGAGGACGACGCAACGAGCTATGGAAAGAAGAATGATAGGTGCAACGTTAAGGGATAAGAAAAGAGCAGATTGGGTGAGGGAACAAACGCGAGTTAATGACACCTTAGTTGAAATCAAGAAAAAGAAATGGGCATGGGCAGGACATGTAATGAGGAGGGAAGATAACCAATGGTCATTAAGGGTTACGGACTGGATTTCAAGGGAAGGGAAGCGTAGCAGGGGGCGGCAGAAAGTTAGGTGGGCGGATGAGATTAAGAAGTTTGCAGGGACGGCATGGCCACAATTAGTACATGACCGGGGTGGTTGGAGAAGTATGGGAGAGGCCTTTGCCCTGCAGTGGGCGTAACCAGGCTGATGATATATATATATATATATATATATATACACACGCAAACATACAGCGATCCATAGAGTTTCTCACTATAATACCTAGAGGGAAATCTGGCGCCACCGTCTATGGGAGTTTCTTAAGGGGGCACCGTGCCGTCATGGGAATGACGGTATATGTGTCTGCGAGGCTCGTGTTGGCTGGTGTTGTAAGAGGCTTCGTCTAAAACGTGGATATGGCTACGCAAATAACGCGTTCTCAAAGTAAAATCGTAATGAAATGTTTCCATTCACGCATATTACATCTTTACTCACCCGCACTGCATCACCAAGCGAAGAAAAGCAAGAACAGACGACCAACTGTTTCAGAGCGAGCGCGAACCTTGTCGTCTGTCCTCCAACTTTAGCGGCCCGCTGATATTTTTTACGTAACGTATAGTCGTACACGCAATAACAAGTTTTCATAGTTAAACAAAACATGTTCTCGCGTAATAATAAAGATAAAACAGCGTTTTACGCGCTGTTTTAGTAGGAAATGAATCATTGTGACAGACTGAACGGTACTTGGGAGGCGCGTCTTCAAGGTGTCCTGTCTCTCCGAGAACGATGTCAATCCGAAGTCACAATATACCGGCATTCCCATGCATACCACAGCTCAGCAGCGCCAGATTTCCCTCTAGGTAATAGTGAGAAACTCTATTCAGCGATCACGTCTAGTCTTATGGCACCAATGACGAGGCAATTTGGCCATCATTGGACAGAGCAGCTACCGGCGGCAGAATTGATGTGTCATGCATAATAGCGCATCCTATTTTCTAAGGATGACTAATAACGGTTTCTTTTTCTTTTACAGAGAAAGCATGAGCTTTCAATCTCGACTTCTATTTCTGAAGTTGGTTGGCGTTTCCTATATGCGGAGTTACGTTGGCAACACTATAAAAAAAATATATTCATACAGGTCACACATTCTCACTAAAAAACAAATTTATATATATATATATATATATATATATATATATATATATATATATATATATATATATATATATATATATGCAGCCGGGCCGAGCACTGAAGAGGATGACACTGGCCATGATGATGAATATGCACAGATGGACAGGAAGGATGAACATAATGCTCACACTGTTTACCAAGCGCGCGGTAGCTGGTTATGGCAGCGAAGAACGCCGTATGATAATTCGCTAGGGTTGAGGGTTCGGCGAGTTGGTATTGCATTCTAAATCCGGTACAGCGCAACATGGAAAGGAAGAAACAAGCCGAGCCGCCCAGAAGAAGAAACAGAGTTCTGTTTCTTCTTCTGGCAGGCTCGTCTTTTTTTTTTCATATTGCGCTTCACCAGTTTTAGAATGCAGTATGAAAAGTTTTAAACGTGAAACATGCACAGTCTCTGTGGCATGGCAGCGGCTGTTGAGTAGCGTGACAACGGGAATGATGCGATAGTTCTCCGAGGATGTTTTGTTGCTGAACAGTGTATGACCGGATGAAATGGCATTGAGACTTTTCGTATACGATCCAGTAGCTCGAACTGGGGTCCACTTCGTATTCAGGGTGAAAGGAAACGACACGGTGGTATGCGTCACATGGAGCTTAGCGGTCTTTTTCATTGCCGTCAGTGTTGCGGCGGGCGTGGTGGTGACGTTGGGCAAAGCGCGAAATGAACTGCCCACACACTGACGCCGACGAGGGCACAATGACACCAAAGAAAGAGACGTCGAGGAGAGAGGTCGCTTGACGGCCGCACACGAGTAAAAAAATGATGCGTACCCCCTCAGTGCGTTGTACCACAGTGGTGTTGTGCGCGAAAGTCCCGAATGGCAGAATGACATCCCAATTCGTGTGGTTAGGGTTGAGGTACACTGATATCATGTCGGACAGCGTGCGATGAAAGCGTTCGGTGAGGCCATTAGTTTTCCGGTCGTATATCTGGAAGTCGTTTAATGGATCGTGTTGGACGCACAGAGAACATATTTCGACCGGTCTTGCCACAATCACTCAAAAGGACACATGGGGCTCCATTGGATAAAAAAGGTGGTTTTCAAGAAAAAAATGCCGCAACCTTCGCTGCGGATTCTGAAGGCACTGCGGCTGTCTCAGCAAAACCGTGTCAAGTGGCCTACGACCATGACTATCCACCCCTTATTGCCAGTTAGTAAGGGTAACGGTCCATAGAAGTCGATACCAACGACTGCGTCAGGAGCTTCAGGACATGGGACCGGTTGGCGTATAGCACAGCCGGAGGTGAGGTCAGTCGTTTGCCGCGCTGGCAGAGCGAGCGAGGAGCGACGTGTTTGGGTATACGCTGGTGGCAAGTTAGGGCCAAGAGAAGCGACTGTGGAGGCGCTCAAAGGCTCCGTGGGAGCCGAAGTGACCAGGCCTTGGGATCGTCGTGAAAGGTCTCCTGTACCACCTGGGCCCGAAGGGATCGGGGAGTGATAGGAGCCGAACGCTGTCCTTCGGAATGAAGCACGCACCGATATATTATGTAATTTTTGATCTCGAAATTCTTCGACGGAGCCGCGCGTTAGGAGGACAAGATGAGCCGCGAAGACGTTCCGTAATTGAATGGAAGGAGGAGTCGTTGCGTTGGAAAGATGCAAACATACGAGGGTGGCGAGATGGAAGCCGGTCGATAGCTGCGAGTGAAATAACTAAGACGCGTCTTCAGGCTTGCTCATGGAAGGTGGCAAGGGAGGAGTGTTTGAAGACGGTGGTAGTGGACAACGAGAGAGAGCATCGGCATTCTGGTGTTTTTTTCCAGACTTCTAAGGCCACGAGCTGAAAACGATAAAACTGACCATGATGATGAATATGTTCAGATAAGAATATTAAGGGCGAATGTAATGCTCCCAATGTATCAGGGTGTTTCAGCGAACACTTTCGACACTTTTAAAGGTTGCCTGTGGCAAAATAGCGCAGTTCTAGTTCATGAGCTGGTCTAGTCAAAGAGGCGGAAATTATTTGCAAAAAAAAAATTAACAAACATTCACTAATTAATGTTTTAGTTAATGACCTTATGGTCCATATTGCAATTTACAAATTCTAGCCCTGGAGCTCGCAAGGCGGATCCACTTGGAACGAATTCTCAGGACGACACCAGTTTTGAGATAATAATTCCCGAACTTCGCGGAGAAATGCATTGGTGTTCCAGTTATTTTCTTAATGAACGTCGTTTTATTCATTGAAGCACAAAGTAACTGGAACGCCAATGCATTTGGCCGCAAAGTTCGGGAAATATCTCCAAACTGGTGTCATCCTGAGAATTCGTGCCAAGTGGATGCGCCTTGCGAACTCCACGGCTAAAATTTGTAAATTGCAATATATGCCGTAATGTAATTAGCTAAAACTAAATTAGTGATTTTTGTTAAATAATCGATTATGCATTTCAATTTTTTAAATGTCCACCTCTTCGAGTAGACCAGCTCATGAGCTATAGAATTGTGCTATCTGCCACAGGCAACCTTTAAAAATTTTTGAAAGGATTCGCTAAAACACCCAGTGTACGCAAGTAGCAAGCATAAAAAAGTTAGTGAAAGGCAGCTCACTGAAGTGCTATCGGCCCCTTAACGCGCATGCTTTCTCAGCAGTATATCGTGGCAGAATGCAGATTCCCGCAGGGAAGGTGCGTTTGCGTCATTCGCAGACTCCGCAGCTTTTGGACGGCTTTACCCTGAGCTTGAGGTGCTGGCAGTTCTATAAGCAGGCTCTTTCACTGCAGTACGTTTCGCAGCATCCGGTTATCATGCTACTTCACAGAAGCAGCCAAGCTGCGAAGTGAAGGTGAACCCTGTCTGGACACGTGTGCTATGACGCATCATCATTATAAGTCAATGCCCGCGTTTATGTGAATGCGACACTAGCGTATCGCGTTTATTAGCTCATCACGGTAATTACTTTGCGACAGCGTTTCCACGTGGCGCATCCCCATTGGTCCGAAACAAGTGTTAAGTGGACGAGAGCCACGCCGGCAGTTGTCTCACTTTCCCTATATCCCTCAGTGCGATACGCCAGCGTTTATGCCTACCAAGTGAGAAATTTCCTTGTCTCGAACCATACCCTCTCCCGCCGCAACAGTTTGATTCATCTCCCTACCGCCCTGCCGCCGTTTACATGGATGCGATGCGCTAGAAATGTTATGTGACGTGCCACATATGACATTAGTGTAAACGCCGCTAACTTAAGTCAAAGTAGTCAAAAGAACATGCACCTATGTCAACTGTCCCATCCACGTCATAATTTTATCACTCCATCTAATACAGGCCTCGGCTGCGTTTACATTACATTGGTACCCACCATTGTCACTCCTGATAAACCACGGGATATCTGCACCAGGCAATACGTGAAATGCCAAACTCCACCTCTTAATTCCAATCTCAAAGTGGAATGTCATCAGTCCACCTTTGGTAAAGAATCCGCACTGCCGTCTTAACACATAGGTCGTAACGAGGTGCCCTAAGATTTTTCTTCCTACAGCCTTTTGCGAGCTCTATTGTAACGAAATTGCGAAAGTTTGGCATGGTGCTTACGACAAACCAGTAACTAGTAGCAAGTTATCTCGAATGGGTGTCCCACTGTAGACAGCGCAATTAACGAACCGCACGGTGATGCGACCAACAGTGAGAGTAAATTTCAGACGTGACCTCTAATAATCGAACCTATAGGATCCGTAAGCGGTAAAAATTAAGCTCAGTTCTCCCACATTCGAGGTGGCAAGGGGGCGCCGTGCTCACCGAGGTATGCGATGAAGAGGTACAGGACGACGAGCATTGTGCCCATGAAGACGACGAAGGAGAGCACCCAGACGGGCGAGACGTCGAGCGAGCTCTCTTCCTCGATGATGTTCATGCCTTGCGGCCGGCTGGGCCGCCGGCCGACCACGCTGCCGGTGCTCGAGAGCCGCCGACGGCGCATCGCCGCTTCCTGACGCTTATGCACCTCGCACAAGTACCTGCATGCAATGGTGTGCCACAGAAGACAGTCCCTGTACACAAATCTTCGTGCACAGGCAACCGAGGATGCCACCACGGCAAGGGTAGACATCGTTCTAACTAACTAACTAACTAACTAACTAACTAACTAACTAACTAACTAACTAACTAACTAACTAACTAACTAACTAACTAACTAACTAACTAACTAACTAACTAACTAACTAACTAACTAACTAACCTATATCCTGAAAATAATGAAGTGGGTTATGAAGAACGTTGTGTTATGCAGTGAGTGCTTCGGATAAGTTCTGACCAGCTGGGATTCTTCGATAAACTAATTAATCAATTGACTGAATAGCTGAATGATCGTCTAACACTAAACTAATTAACCTACTGACTCACTAACTGGTTGACTGGTTTAGTGACTAACTTACTACAGAACTAAACAAAAGTTACACAAACAAAATATTGAGCAAACGAAGATGACACCGCTCAAAATCGGTTCAAAATAAAGACTAAATAGTTCAAGACAAGTAGTTAACTATCAAAACTAAACTTTTTCAATAGTCAGATATCCAAATCAAATCAATCTTTGTTCAACGTCTAAGAACACCTCCAACATTCACCACCCAGAACCTGCCAGCGATCCGGTATTAAATCGATAGCTGTACTCTTCGAGGTACAACTCCCAAGGTCAATCACGGCGCGCGTTTGACCTTCAGCCGCCGGCGCTCGTGTGACGTCACGTCACGTGATCCGCTGGGGAGAGGCGTCGCAGCTGCGCTCGCTCGAGCCTCGCCGCTGTGTACCACGCGAGTAGGCGAGGGTTAGAACAGCTGCTTCGGCGACGCTTAGTCGCTCACCAGTCTCGCCATGGACGAAGCACGCGCCGGTACGAGCGCGTCTACTCTTCGTCTCAGGCGCCAGGCTGCGTCTGAGCACCCTGCCGATATAGCTCGCTGGGAAGAAGCACTGAAGAACCATGTTTTTTTTTTTTTTGAAGTTTGAAGTTTGTTTACTTCGGACGGTCATGTACAGATTCTCCGTGGACGCTGGCGAAAAGGCAAATAAATGCCTGACAAAGCGCCAGCTACCCATAAGCACAAACACTCAGTGAGCATAAAGAAAAGAGAACAGTAAAAAAAAAAAGAAAGCGGCAATTCATAGTTTAAGAAAGTCAAAGAAGTTGTGGAAACCACACATAACTGCAAGGATACAAAATATATGTAAAATATGATGACTTCAAGAGTAATTATACAAACACTAGACGGTCTAATGAACAACACTGAAAACATGACAACAACCATACCGTACAACAAAGGTGATCATTTGCCGACATAGTCCGTTCCTACTGAAACGATAATAGGTAAGTATGCATAGTTTTTTTCAGGGCGTGGGCAGAAGTGCTTCTTCCGATAATGGACAATGCATTAGGGTGTTTGTGTAAGAAATCTGGTATTAAGTATTCAAGCTTGTGGGTGTCGTAGTTTGTGCGCAGCTTTTACTTTTTATAAAACGTATGTCGCAAGTAGCGGCAGTGTTCTCCCCGAAGGTATTTATTTACAAAATCAAATGGATCAGATACTCTTTGGTTATATATTAGAGTAGCTATTTCTTATTTCTTATTGAGTATATTACCAATAGTCAGGATTTGTTGCTTTTTAAATATTGGAGCTGTGTGACAATGGTATGGTTCACCTTCGATAATACGTAATACTCTTTTTTGGAGCACAAGTATACTTTCCATGTTAGTTTTTGTCGTGGTAGCCCACACAAGCAGACAGTAATGAATGTGTGAGTGTACCAAATTGTAGTACAGCTGTTTCTTTAACCACACCGGAATCAAGCTTCGCAATTTACTTGCAACACCATCCTCGCGACACATTTGCACGGACAATAATTGTATGAATAGACCAATCTAGGTATTCGTTAAAAAGTATACCAAGAAATTTGTATGATGTAACTCGGTCAATTACTTGATTAGGAAAATGAATAAAGTTCTCGTCAAGAGCTGGCTTATTACGAGGTCTAAATATAACATACTCTGTTTTTTTATGTTTAATTCTAAACCTAACTTTAAGCCATTTTGATGATGATGATGATGATGATGATGAAAAACTTTATTTATCCCTCTTTAAAGGGAAGGGGGCAATGGAATAGAGGGTGGGGGGAGGAACTACTTGAAGTAGGCCTCCTTTATCCTCTCAGCCCACTCCAGGATGGCCTCCTGAAGATCGGGCCTGGAGCTGCGCAAGGCAGCCTCCCACTGCTCCTCACTAGATATTAATTGCTTGAGGAAAGGGGGAAGGAGGTGTTTAGGGCACCCCCACATGATATGGTTTAAGTCTACTCTGGGAGATACACAGAATTTACAAGAGGGAGAAAGGTAAATGGCGGGATGAATGCGGTGGAGGAGGTAAGGGGACGGAAAGGTGCGAGTCTGCAGCTGTCGCCACAGAACTTCACACCTACGCGGGGATTTGCCCATGAGTGGCGGAAAGGTTAAGCGGTCTAATAGGTAGTGTGTGCAGATTTCGTGGTAAGTAATAAGTCCAGTTCCTGCAGCCAATCGTTAGCCTGATCATATAATGACTTTAATTTCGTGCCCGGAAAAGAAAGCGCCACTGTCGTCTGCATATAATGTTAAATGTGGCGTGTGTGGTACATTTACGATATCATTTACATAAATTGGAAAAAGAAGTGGCCCAAGAATCAACCCCTGAGGAACGCCGCATGTTATATGCCCCATCCTAAATTTCAAGTCATTAATGGCAGTGTATTGAACGCGATTTTTAAGGTAGTTTTGAACCAGATCTAAAGCTACTCCTCTAATTCCATGTTTACACAGTTTGGCTAATAACATGTCATGCTTTACCGAGTCAAATGATTTGCGGAAATCAAGGAACAAGCCTAAAGTGAACAGTTCGTGCTCAAAGTTGGCAATAATTTTATCTTTTGTTTCCAATAGGGCCGCTTCAGTAGATTTTTATTTTTGAAAGCCATACTGCTGCTTAGTTATTATGTTATGTTGAAGAAACTTAGAAAACCTAGAATAGATGGCCTGTTCAAAAGCTTTTGAGAATATCTGCAAGACTGAGACCGGCCGGTAATTGCCAAGGTCGCCTTTGTCGCCTCCTTTGAAGATTGCTGTCACCCTTGCGACCTTTAGTTTATCAGGAAACGTTCCAGTGCAAATAATTAAGTTGGATATGTGAGAGAATGGCCGAACAATGATATGAGAAATCGCTTTTATAGGCTGAGGCTTCATTTCGTCTGTGCCACATGCAGTATCATTTTTTATTTTCTGCAGGTGGTCATGAATCTCTAATTCAGTAGCGGAAGTGAGGAATATCGGCGACACAGCACAGCGCATAATTTATGACGTGCAATCAGTGTTGCTTGTGACAGGGTTCTCAGATATCGCGGCACAACCATGTCTAACCATGCTTAACAGAGCTTTCGCTCGTATAACTAGGTTCAAGCCACGTTGAACCCCAGCCAATTTTTCACTCTGCGACGCAACTCAAATGGTAACCATAGCGTCGATCAGCTGACTATGACACTATAGAAATGAAACGAAGCAGTATTGGTCAAGCCCGTCGTTGCAGGTCACAACAACAAACATCGCAGCCTTCACCCTCTTCCGCTAATGTTTGAGAGCACCGATAGATAGGATTGAGGAGGCTTTTTTGTACTTTGTTACGAATCCGTGTTCAAAGACGTAGCTTTGTAGCGGAATCTTTAGCCTCTCGTGTTCTGGCCGCGTTTGTAATGCGCGGTGCCTTTCAGTCGACGCGCGAACTTGGTATGCTCCACAATGTAGTTTCAGCAGACACAAAAACGAAAAATAATAATGAAAGAAATATTCAATCAGCACAAAAAAAATCTTGCACACATTTGCTTCAGTTCAATTTCAGAGTTAGTGAAGCTTAGTGTAAATATCGATGGACATATCAATGATACACGTCTGCATGAATTTGCACATTAGAAACACCGCTGCGTGGCACAAATGCCGGAATGATGTGCTTGCTGCGAGATTGGTTAAAGATGTCGGCCGCATATAAGACGCGAGACAGCACCACTACCTATAGGCAACGAAGTAGGTGTTGCTGGATGAAGACTGATACTACGAAAAACTGACATTGGTGAATAAGTCTCCATGCGGCCCATGCAGCCAACAGAAAAAAAGAAAGCTCAATCGTTTTCTTGTTCTTTTTGTTTTTTTCCCAACAAAGGCGCTCATACATGGAACCAGAGATGCGCTAATTTTCTGTCACTAGCGGGGGCACTTAGCTATGACGCAGTCATTTCAGAGACTACGAGTAACAGAGAACTGCTACAGCTTGCTTTATGAGGCAGTTTTCAGGCCATACGCTTGGCTTTTCGGCACCGGCCCGTACGGAGGGCGAATGCATGGGCAGCGCTATGGAGAGAGCTCCCCTTCAATCGTAGTGTGAACCTATAAGACAGAGAAGGGTATACTCACACCTGATGCCTGATGTTTCCCGACCAGTAGGAACCAATCCCTACCGAGAAGACTGCGAGAAACCATATTACTAGCAGGCCAGGGTCTACTTGCATGCTTTTGGTAAACAATTTCGCCGGAAATGGCTGCTTCGGTATCATGAGTTTCTGAAAGTGAGAATACCCATAGTCTGCTGAAATTTGGCCGTGCTGTCTGCGAAACCCGTGGTTTTCGTTCAGATGTGTCAGAACGTGTACAAACACACGTGACTTAAGGTTCAAGCATCTGACAACGTACTTAGGAGCTAAAAAAACTACAAATCGCCTATAGCATGTATGTCTCTTATGCTACTCTGCCCTTCAATGACGGCATCAAAGGTTCAATGCACAGATAAAGTGTGTGTAAACTAGTTAGCGCACTTAGCCACCTTGCTTACACACACTGAATCAACAGAAAAGGCTAGTTTGCAATACGTCATATATTAGCAGTCAGATGTCCGCGAACGCCTCTCACTTGCACATGCTATAATTTACAATAAGAATGACTCTGCTTTCATCGTACTTGGATTCTGAGGAACGGTTCTCACTTAATGTTTTAAGGCCTGAAACCAAACAGGGAAGCGATTTTCCCATAACGATATAAAATAATGTTTATTAAGGCGTCATAAAGAGGAAAGCAGCGTGAGGCGCTATGAGCAGATGGTGTACGCACTGTGTTAGATACGGGACCTTTTCCTGAGCCTACTTCGAGTTCACCAGACCACATCAAATCGCGTCACAGCTAATTAAGGAGCGCAGAAGTACATCTACCACGTTCCCGAGGCGCCGCACGTCCAAATTAGTTGGCGTCCCCCACCTCGTGCGCCGCATCTGGAACTATTCACTGCTTGACTCTTCCCGAAAGTGTAGCGAGAGCCTGGCACTGTTCCAGGTAACTGGGTTTGGAGGCAAGACGGCTGTAATGCACCTTGAAGCCCTGGCAGCAATCCCCCAATCCGCCTTTGTGAAAACAGTTACAGACCGGGAAGGCAATACCGCAGAAAAATAATTCCTCGGACAATTGGAGCCCAAGGAGTGACCCTCTGAGCCGAATGTGACGTACACTCGCACGGGCGCCTACAATTGGCCGAAAATGACGCCACCTGAGCGGGCTCGCCGATTGGCCGAACGTGACGTGACTTCGAGACACCGAAGGGGTTAAAAGCCAGAGACCGGTAGCAGCAAGAGAGCATTCCTTCATTCATCTCTTTCGAGCTTCTTGCCACGGGCCGCCGCGTCCGAGTTGCTGCCGGCTCGTAATGACTTTATGATTGTTAATGTCTTTGCTCTCTCACTGTAAATAATGTAAATAAACCTCCAGTTTTCATCTCAAAGTCCTCCTCAACCTCGGCCATCTCCCGCACCCAACGGCAAGGTCCAAAAATCTGGGGGACAGCAACTGGGATTGTCCTCCAGATCCAACAACTGGTGAAACTTCCGGCAGCCCCAGGCGCTAACAAGTTGGTCATAGCTTACTCACAGAGAAAGCTCATGCGGCGTGTTTGTGGTGCTGTGATTGGAAAGGGTATACACAGTATTCGGTTTAACACCGATGATTTCTCTTTCGGGGGCACCCGAATTATTCTGACCACCTAGTGTTGTATAACGTGCACCGAAAGCACGGCACATGTTGTTGCCATTCGCCTTATCGACACGCGGTCACCAAGAGCGGGAATCGAATCCACGGCCTTGTGCACACCGACACAACGCTGTGGTAACTCAGAGGCCGCACTGGGTGGATGAGCACAGAGAACAAGCTGAAGCTGGTATTTGCCAATGTGCCCTTAAAACTTCGGATTAGTTCAGAATATTTGTGTCACGTCATATATTTAAAAACAGTCGAATACATTACTTTTACTCAAATGCGAATATTTAACGGGTACTATCTGATTATAAGAAAATTTTGAGGTCAGAGAAGCGTTTGATTCGAGTATTCTTGCGCCTCATGCCCAACGCAAAGTAGTTAAATTTGCTTAAAAACGCAGAAGTAATTTTAATCAAACAACAAGCGTTTCATTGAAACGAACACGGGACCGGGCATGAAAGAAAGCTTCTCGTGACGTCAGCGGTGACGCTACAACAAGCGCACATGGTTAAGAGGATAATATAATGGCGTCATGAGATAACGTGTTCAACTAAAATAAATTCTAAATGTTTTTGCAACTCATGTTTTTCTGCGGGAAACATAATAACTCGCTATATCAAAGCTACGTTGCTGCCATCGATTATTCATTGGTCATTGTATGTTTCCATTACGTGATTTACAAGGATTGTATCACTGCACGAAAATGATGCCGCTATCATCCTAAACGCTGGCTACAAGACTAAAGGTATGCGAGAGAAGAAGGAAGATGTACAGAACGAAACGCTGACTAAATTATGAGGCTAATTATCACATTCGTGGTGCCCCGAACCTTGATTACACATGTCAATGTTCGCCTTCCTTGCTTTAAATATTTTGTCTTATTTGCTTCTGTTTCTTTTTTGACCGCCAAACGGCATGTGAAAGCTTTTAAATTTGCTGTTTTTTCTTAATAAATTTCATTCGAAAGTCAGCGCATCGTCATGTTTCTTTTACTTTGCATTCCTCTCTAGCTATGTTTCAATCATGTTAGCACGCAAAATCTTCGATCCGTCCTACTTTTATAGTAGCTAGAAGCCGTCGTCACCATCGATATACTTCCTCCGTCTTCTCGGGGTGAACAGTGGTAACTCAAGCTCACGTCGAGCAAAGGAAACCAGGGAAGCAAATCGTTCGTAGTAGGCACAATACACACGTACCTTAAGGAATTGAGCCGATTTGTTTGCTGCAAATATGAGCACCAGGTCCGTCACAGACGAAGACGTCTTCTCGACAGTAATGTCATTCTGTATATGGCAGAAAGACAAGGCCAGATTCAGTAAATATTCTCGGATGAGTGTGTATAAAACTAAAACTTTGTACCTATAGTGTTCACTCTTCCTGAAGTAAAAAAGAACATAAATGGGCGCGTGGTATCTGAAATCTGCTACACAATGCAACGTCATTTTATCTTGCACATTTCGACTGCGAGAATTCTTCACAAAGCAATAACTTTCAAGTGTTCTTGCAACGAATATTCCTCACAGCACGCAGCCAGAACAGACCGTTAGTTTTAGAAATATCGAATGCAAGCAGCAAATAGCCAGCGCTGTGTAGGTCTATAGTATCGACATTGTCCCAGTTTTCGCACTGTCTACTGCTACCTTAGCGTAATGTACAAAGTCTTAGAACTAAAGTAAAAATAATTTTAATAAAACCCTATGCTAGCTATGCAAAATCTGCTTGCACAGGTGAAGACAACTTCACTTTGTTTGATTCTCCTGGAACGCTTTTGTTTCGAGATATTCATCATCAAATTTGACACTCATCCGACCAATTTCGCATTCAGTGGCATGGATCTCAACACAACGTCAAGCCCCCGTTATGACGTAGCTTACTGCGTGTGGCATATCGTTTGAAAGCTGGTCAGAGCTGACAACAACTGCAATATTGTTATCGGCTGGTGAAGACAAGCAACGACTGACTTTTTCCCATTCCCTCAGGTTGACATTCCCTCACGGCTTGACGTTGCGTTAAAATCTATGTTCCTTGAGTGTGAAATTAGCTGAATGAGTGTCGAATTCGATTCTGAATATCTCGGAACAGCAGCACTCCAGGAGGACCAAACAAAGTGAAATCGCCTTTGAATACGATTGTGTTGACGTTTCAAACAAACATATATCCTAATCGTGATAGCAAAAAGTTCATTAACAAGTTCGTGTTAAGTATTCGCCCGATAACTAAGTGTTTGTGAAAATTGTGCCTGTCAGCGCACATAAACCGCCTGTGCAAGCAGAATTTGCGCAGTTAGCATCGCGTATTTATTAAAATTACTGTTAGTTTAACTTGGAAGACAATGTATATCTGTCGTTCCAATTCACTGCACCGTTACAAATATGCAATTTTTTTTCCTTATCGCTCCCGGCCAAGGCGGCCGCATTTAGATGGGGGCGAAATGCGAAAACACCCGTGTACTTAAATTTAGGTGCACGTTAAAGAACCCCAGGTGGTCGAAATTTCCGGAGTCCTGCACTACGGCGTGCCTCATAATCAGAAAGTGGTTTTCGCACGTAGAACCCCATAATTTCTTTTTTAATTTTCCTTATCGCTATCAATGAAATGATAAATCAGGGAAGAGTGAGCAAGGAAAACAGCACGCAGCAGCCTAATTCCGGACCTCGAGTAAATAAATAAATAAATAGGTTCAATGGTGTTGTTTGGCAACGGACTGCACGAACCTAAAAGCTAGTGCAATACAGCGGTGCAGGACCTCACGCTGAAAAAGAGATAGGTACCACAGATGCAGCACAATGCAAACGTAAATAACAATAGCTGATGCCAAATACCTTTCGACTACTTGCCAAAAATTAGGCAAATATCGCTTACCTCGCAGATTGAGAACTTCTTATAGGCATGGGTCGCATCTGCATTATATAACTAAGAAAGTCCTCTACTTTTCTTATTTGTGAAAACCTACAAATACTCGGACACCAAAGCGAAAATATCATCAAAAGGCCATCGATATCTCGCCTAGTCTACTTCAACTTGTTAAAGTACTGAATAAGTTTTGCAATAGCGAGAAAAAGATAATGTTGCTATAATCTTATATTCACCCGATACCCCACCGTTTCCCCACACGTACGAGCTTATTCGAGGATAGCGCAATTATGAGGGCGTAAGCTCTGGCATCCTTGTATATTTGCATGGCTTTTTCCAGAGTGCAGTTTCCGGTGTCTTGAATGAGGACCACCTTTTCCTTGAGGTCGATTCCATATGGCTTATCACAGCTGCTCTGGCTTGTAAAGCTTATCACCTGGAGCACCTCCTGAAAAAATCGGGATCATGTCTCTCTTGTTCCGTTAACTCGTGAGAATAAGCAGATTATTGTCGAAGCTGAAAACGATATTAGGGGTGTTAGCATTAGGACTGTCGAAGTAGGCAAAAGTGTGTATGTGAAGTGTAACACACATACACAAACACGCACGCTCACACGCACACAAACACGCACGCTCACACGCACACAAACACGCAGACGAACACGCAGACGAACACGCAGACGAACACGCAGACGAACACTTACACGCAGACGAACACTCACACAAACCCGAACACGCAGACAAACACTCACACAAACCCGAACACGCAGACGAACACTCACACAAACCCGAACACGCAGACGAACACTCACACAAACCCGAACACGCAGACGAACACTCACACAAACCCGAACATGCACGCGAACACACGCACAAACCCGAACACGCACACGAACACACGCACAGACTCGCACACTCACGCGCACACTCACGCGCACACGAGCACGCAGATGCACACACACACTCATACGCATACACAAACTCACACGCAGGAGCATACGCCCACTCACGCGCAAGAACGCGCACGCACGCTTACACGAATACTACGCGCATACCACACGCACACTGCACGTGCACACAACGTGCCGCCTTACTATAGAGCTATAGCATGAGCGAGGAAAAGGATATTCGCATAAATAATACCAAATTCAGGCATATCGTTTAGTTTTGGAACGAAGGCATCGTCTGTTGGGCTAACAGCGGACTGACCAAACACGGGTGAGGAATAAGAACAGTTTAGCCTTTACTTATAAGGCCATCATGAATGATACCACCTTTATATCTCAAGGGTGGTGCACAGTTATATTCCCATAACGCCTAACTTGTTTCCATATATGTTTAGTGTCATAAACTAGCCCCAACTTGAGATTAGGGGATATAGTTTTTTAAACCGATGTCGACAGGTAATTAAAGTCACATTTTAGTTTTTTTTAACTCAGTTGATTTTTGGCCGACTTAGTTATTCTATAGTTGCAGTACGGGCGTTTCGTTTTGCAAGGCATAGTTCTTGTAGAGTACGCGTTCATACATCCTACAGGATTTTGACTGGGTGGTGCGTCGTGTATGTATGGACATCTTATGTAATGGAAGTCGTACAGATAAGCAAGTGAAGGATATGGCCAGCTCAGTCATTACGGAGCGCCTCATCAACATATTGTTTGAATGCGCATTCATCCAGCAAATAAAAACAAGCGTGGAATACAAACTTCCTCCCACAGCGCCTCTAGGACAGCTGGATGACCGAACATTATGATGAAGGTTCAAATCCCTCCTATTATCACATGATTACATTTAATAGCTCAAACTACCTTTATGTATTCGTTGATCAGACGGACAGGGATGACGGTAAAATGACCCTAAAACAATGCATTTTTCATTGGACATCTGTAGTTTACAAAAGACGCATTCACAATCTACGACAGCAAAATCTGTGCACACTAGGTGCCGCGTACACAATTATGTACGCCAAGAAAGCGCGTCAACAGCAAAACCACTGATGAAGGTAATGATTTTTAAAATGCTTCGCACACATCTTAGAACCCTTCTGCTTGGAATCGTGCTGCAGGTTTGAATAACGGCAGCAAAATGTTGTTGTGAAACGAGTGGTAAATTAGACGATTATGTGTCTTTTCTCAGTGTGAGTATGTCATTATATGTAGTGGGTTCACTTCTTTGATTGACTTTCACATTGTATTGCCCTGTGAATAATGTTCAAGTGCCTGGATAGGTGCTTTTCAAGCCTGCTAGACATGAAGTAGTTCCCATGTTTAATGTTCCTGTAGTGAGTTTTCGCATGGGGTCCATATTCTGTGCATAACAAAACTCAATAAAAATTGAAAATTCTCAATTTATTCTGCAGCTGTAAGCTTTATACTATTCTAGAGATGCGGTTGAAAGTAAGTTTCAACAGAATTCATTGGTGCACGAAAGGGCTAGTAATACCTATTATGTATACTAAAACAAACACACCACCACAAGGCCTCCCGTGTACTTAGATTTAGGTGCACGTTAAAGAACCCCAGGTGGTCAAAATTTCCGGAGTCCTCCACTACGGCGTGCCTCATAATCAGAAAGTAGTTTTGGCACGTAAAACCCCATAATTAACTTATTAACCACGAGGTGTGGCACGATAACGCCTGAAGCACTGATAGTCCGATGAAAAGACTTCCGCATTGGAGACAGACGGGTCAAGCCATGGATCCGCGCCTACCACAATGGTTAGTTTTATGGATCAAAGAAGGAAGCGAAAACCATTCACTGGGTTATCCATTAGCGATTAATAGTGAAAATGCAAACTGGTGGCAGCACAATTCAGGGTTGCATTGACGCAGGGCGGCATTGAGGCAGGCAGTGTGAAGTGCTGTCAAAGAACATTAGGTTGTTTTAACACTAAACACTCTATGGTCTCTACATTTTATACACAAGTCATAAGTTAATCGCATAGGGTTGCCTGCGATCACAAAAGAAAGTAAACGAAAAAGACGCTGAGACTCTCACCGCAGCGTCTGGACCATCCGGCAGTTCTTTGAACTCTGGGTAGTATGACATGCACAACTGGACTGGATGCTCGCTCGGTGTAATTAGGGACACCACAGCGATTTCTTGAGCGCCCTGTAAAGTGAACGTTTTCGCTACAAAGCATCAATTACGCACTTGATACCACTTTGCTGACGTTGGGCACTTCTGGTTTCCGAATAAAGCTTTCATGTAGCCTCACGAGCTAACATATATCATAGAGGTAACGTGATGAGTAGCCTCTTTATTCCAGCTTTCATTTGGGTGCAAGAGAGCGAAGTATGCATCGGGAGGTCCTTCCTTCAAAGTTGGTAATCTTTGTGAAAAATTACGTCTACTGGCGAGCAAGAACTTATCCAAAGATGTTTGAGGAGTGAAAATGGCTATATTTTATCACTTTGGTGCTGTCGAGTTGGTGAAAATATGGATTTTGCTTATAAAAAAAGTATAAACTTTACTGTACTTAAGATAATCACTCACCGAAACATGAGTGGACGGCAGCACAGGGCAGTCAGTTGTCCCTATGCCCTCTTTATATCTACAATTAAGGCAGCTTAGCTTCATTTTGGAGATGTGTCGATGCTCCACGCCAGCAGCACAATCTCATTTATGCATACATAGTGCATCATTATGCGTAACTTGTTTGGTCATTGTTGTATTCTTTTTTTTTCCTGCAGACTACGACATCGGACCGGACATGACCGGACTCCCAGGAGGAGTTAATGAACACCGAAGCCTTGCTGGAAATGATGGAATGAAACACGTCGTGACGGCACAAGAACGTCAACAGAAGTTGTTCGTCACCGCTGCAGCCTCCTCGACAATTCCAAGGTGGCGGCTGAACATGGACGTTGTATTCACCACTCAGGATGCTATATAGAGCAGCGGAAACAGCGTGCAGAGCTGCGCACAGAGCTGCGCACACGCGTGGTCTCGCACACGTGTGGTCTCGCACAAGAGCATAATCTAATAGTTGTACTGGACAGAGAGAGAGGCGTCTGACGAACAGCGGGTCTTATAAGTTAACTTGACTCGCAAGCCACAGTGGATACACAAAATGTGTTCTGCGAGCTAGCTATTTTATCAGAGAAGGCTGTTTTCCCTTGTACTTACCACACAAAAAAGGTTGAAGCTTCAAAGCCCAATATTTTTCTATACGTTACCTTCTTTAATTTGTAAAAGTTGTATCGCAAATTCGATGCCACAGTTGAACGATAGCTTGTCGTGGATTGGTCTACAAACACTGTGCCGTCGCTTTGTGATGTCAGCGTCTTTTTCACACCAGTCGCATTGCCCCGAACGGCCAACGCAATAGAGTCATCGTAAGCGCTCGCTCGCACGGTCGCAATACCACTGTCGGCCGACGGTCCACTGACTTTGCAGCGACAATACCGCAGTAACGTCCATTGTCGTCTCGTTTTGTCTGGCTTCGTCAGTTTTAACAGGGACGCATTTGTCCAGGAGGATGGCATCTGCATTGGTTTGCGCATTATGCCAGGCATTATTGATGTCTTCGTGGCCTGGTGTGATAAATAAATTCATGCACGCGTAAAAAAAAAAAAAACTTCCTGTACTGAACGTGTGCCACCACGTGAATGATTACTCGGTGGTACTGGGGCAAGTGCGAATTCATAAAAGTGAAGAGGCTGTAAAGATGTCTTGGTTTTTGAGCATTGTTCTGAAAGTCGGAAGTTCATGCACGAGCTGCCTGCCGACAATCAGCTGTAGTTTTTGTAGTTGTGTCTCTTAATTTGTGCTGGCAGTACCGAACCCGTAGTACTATGGTGGGAAAGGAAAAGCCTGTTCATTAAAACTTCGCAAAAAGAGGGATCATTAAAAAATGTCCGCACAGTGGCCTTCGGATATGGCACGAAGTATGCTGGTCAAGTGGCACGTTTGAAAAAAGAAAAGAAGCAGGGTATATACCCAAACGAGCTGGTGGTTGCGATGGCCGAATGCCTCACTAAATATGTGAGGCGATATGCGACTCAAGAAAAGGAAAAGGCACAGCGACGCGGCTAGAATTGCACTTGTCGACGCATGTTCATCGGCTTTCCGACCACCTCAAATAATTAGACGAGAAGTGCATGGGGCACTACCGTTTTTTAGTCAGGGTGTAAGCTGGAAAATAAAGTGCCGCAAAATAATAAACCGTGCAGGCAAATCAGCCTATCAAAGTAAGTTCATTCCACGAAATTTGTGGAATATCAAACAGGCCAGAAGTGTACAGAAGCATGCTGTTCTGCGGCAAGGCCTATATTAGGATAACGAGACGGTGTCCCAAACTACAATTTTCCTATTCAAATAAGTAACGCATAAATGCTTTTTGAGACCGCCGCTTGACCAATGTGCATAAAACTTGTTGCATTTGAAAGAAAAAGTTAAATCCCAGTTTCACTAGGTGGCATAACTTTGATGTAGGGCCTGGATAACGTTGCCGAAAATTCCTGACAGCTGGAAGGCTTCAAAACTACTGAAGTACGGAATTTACAAATCCATGACCCACCAATGAAAATACATATCGCAGTTCCGTAAACTGCGCCTGTTAGAGCATCTAAAGCACACAAATATAAGATATGAATTGGCGGCTTACATGAAATTCTTATGTTTACAATGATGTTGCAAAAGTCCAACTCACAACTTAGTGGTATACTTCAGAGCAATGCATAACATAATTTTGCCCGCTTTAGGTATATTACTAGGTGCAGCATACATAATTGTGATATGACTATTTATTATGGAGGTACGGAGTTGTAAACTTCACACCTGAGTTTTTACTTTATTTTTTGCATTTTGCAAGAAATTTGATTTTGAGCAATGACGGCGAAAATAAAAAACCCGCTTCCAACAGTCACTGCACTTTATCTTTTTTTTTCTTTTAAATGCAACAAGCCTTCTCAACATCGGTGCTGGTGTTGCTGAGGAAAATGATTCCTCCGTTCCCGTGTATTTCGATGTGAGCTCCCGAGCTAAAACTTCCTTTTGCACAGCTGTAAAGACGCAAATGGCGGGACCGTTATCTAGCCGATAAATGCGGCTCCCCATTGCATTTTGCAGCAACGTGTTCTACAAACGTGTGCGTGCGTGCGTGCGTGCGTGCGTGCGTGCGTGCGTGTGTGCGTGCGTGCGTGCGCGCGCGCGTGTGTGTGTGTGTGTGTGTGTGTGTGTGTGTGTGCGTGCGTGTGCGTGTGCGTGTGCGTGTGCGTGCGCGTGCGCGTGTGTGTGCGTGCGCGTGTGTGTGCGTGCGCGTGTGTAACAGAAAGTACTGCAAGGATATAGAATACCTACCGCGTGTTATGGCTGGCACGCATGTCTAAAGAGTTATCACTGTTTTTATTAATACTTTCGGCGAACATATTTTTAAAGACTGCTTTTTCTTAGCGAGTTATCCTGATATTGCCGTATCGGGTATGTGTACTTTTAGGCTCTTTCGTGGGCCGATCCGTAAGGCAGTGCAGTCTAAAGATGTGAGGAATCCAACGCTCATCCTATTCCCCTCACGCGAAGGGGGACCTGATGGAGTGCGATGCGCAATGACTCCGCCCCATCCCCACCTCAGCTCGCTCACGAAGACATTCTCATTGATCGGCGTCAGCTAGAGGTCCAATCGCCTTCCAACTTTGTTTAAAAAAAACATATTTACCTTTCTTTGAGAGCTAACCGAGATTTCTTGAGTTTCTAACCGTTTTCATGGCCGATCACCAAGATAGTGAAGTCTAACACTTAAGAACCGCATGGTGGCATGGTGGCGGGGAGCGTTCTTGCGCACTAAAAAAATAAATTATAGGGTTTTACGTGCCAAAACCACAATCTGATTATGAGGCATGCCGTAGGGAGGGACGTCGAAAATTAGGGCCACCTGAGCTTCTTTAATGTGCGCCTAAATCTAACTACACTTGTGTTTTCGCATTTTGCCCTCATCGAAATGCGGCCGCCGTGGCCGGGCGTTCTTGCATACTTCCCTCCTGACAGCTAACATTTCTTAACGCTGTCGTTTAACGCTGCCGTTGAGACGCTGATCCTCTGGATGCACGGAATTCCGAACTGGTCCTTGGGGCAGCACAGCTCGAAGTACGGGTTGGTTCCCGTGTATATCTAAGGCACGGCAGTAAAGGGAGCGTCACCCATAGCACATATAGTGCAACATAATGCCACAAGTAACCACCTCCGAAAGCGTGGTAAACGCAGTCTTCGATAGCAGCTGGGATTAGCCGCACATAGTCGTTTTTCTTTTCTTCTACGAAGGTGTTAAGGGTTACTCTCCCCACGATCGTGTGCGTGTGTCAACACGAAACTATCATCATCACGATTGGCTCCAGCAGCGTCTTCTTCAACAGCTGGCTCGTTTGCGCCCCTCGGCGCTACCGCGCGAGCGCGCTCGTGTCAGTGCTCCCGCGTTCGCAGGAGGAATTAATTAATTAGAAAACACAAAGACTTAACCAATTTTACAGCGAAATTACACCGGAACTGTTAAGGGCTAGTTCCTCCCGGAATCGTGTCCGTGTGTAGACACAAAACTCTCCATACATGGTCCAATCCCGAAGATGTACAATACCGGGCCGACCCACGGCGGAGGTGAAGCAGGCGTTAAGCACTACCCATACGTGCGGCGATGCCGAAGATAGTGTAATGCCGGGCCTATACCGCGGCGGAGGTACAGTACGCCATTAAGGCGCCCATATACAGGGCTTCGCTGGTCATCCTTCTGCACAGAGTGGAAGGGCACTAAGCTTTCTTTTTTAATGAATGTGCTTAGAAAGGGAATTTATTTGGAATCTTGACAGCGCTTAGTGCGACAATAGAAAAGGAACAACAAAGAGCAGATTATTGATGTAATATGTAACAGCAAAAGTGACGGTAACTTGTAAAACCGTGTACATTAATACCTATAGGCACTTCGGTGCAGTTCACAGCGTTATCGATCACCCCGCTGCTAATGGAGCCAAGCTTGTCCACGTGCTGCCAACATACGCTATCTTTTAAAGCCATAATTCACGCTCCTGATAGTCGCCAGATATTTACAAAGTGTCGAATTGGCGATGCAGGTGTCAATAACAACTTAATTTATTTTGTAAGGAGAAAATATTTCATTCTGCCGTCATTATCTTTAGGCTAAGATCTATGATCGCACAATAAATATGGGCCTTTTATTATCTCAGGTATTTAGAGCGTTACAGCGGCTTTCGTGTAAGTCACTAAAACGTATAAATTTTGGTTTCATTTAATGTGTCCTAAGGCTATAGATTACGATTTTAAGTGATAAGAACGCGTTCTGTACGTTCATATATTTTGTGGAAAGTGTTGTTCCTTTGTATCTATTTACCTCCGAACATATTTTTTACTCGCTGCTTCAATATTGGTGTCTTCCCGACTGAACGATGTAGTCTATTTCATTTCGCGATAAAATTGAAAGCGGGATCGTTTCGCTGTCGGCTACGTGTTTAAGGGGGGGGAAAACGCGAAGCAGCAACAAGGCCGTTTGTGCTTGCTCACACTTACCGTCAGAGAGACGAAAGCCAGGCCCACGGCTGCTACGAAGCTCGCAGCCCCGACGCTGGCTTTTCGTGGAGGTCTCGCCGACGCCATTTGCGTAAGATGCATGCACTGTACGTCCTGCTGGTGCGCTCACGAGCCCCGGCAGCACTGCGTCACAGGTGAACCAACCTGTGCCTGCCTCCACAGCGAGCGATCCGGGGCGCTGTGCCTTGGTTGCGTGGCTTCAAGCATGACAGGCTAGACCGGACGCCGTCGGAATCGAAAGGCGCCGACGACTACAGCCCGCGCCGTTTGTCTCGGCTATCGGCGACGGCGTCGCGTTGAGCGTGTGCTGGTCCCATCGCCGAGTCGGACACAGCCTTTCAGCCGGCTGCTTGACAGTTGCTTCAGTACCTTGTGTGTTACAGGATGGACGTTGCTTAGTGACAGATGGCGCTCGCGACCACGCTGAGTAGGAGCCATCCGTGGCGCCCTACATCTCAACTGATGATGATGAGCCCTTAAAACAAGAACACTTCTCCAGTAGACGCGTCTGTGAAAGAAAAAAAAAACTGCGAGCCTCTATTGCAATAAATAAGGCTACAACCGCCTGCCGCCGCCATCAGACTGATTTTCTCTTGGTATTTGTCATCCTTTTCACTGTTTGCGCTAACAAGACAGACGGTGATGATAATGAACCCCAGCAGCGGCACATAGCCACTTTGGCGCATCGACCAACAATCGGGCGGCGTTTCCTTTCCAAAGAGAACTTTGAGGGGTATAAAAATTAAATAAAGACTTCGAAGCTTTGAATGAAGGACTGTAAACGTGAAATCGAGAACAGCCACACTGGAAAGGTTGGTGATGCGCGACGTTTGTCATTTTCCTTGCACCCAAACACTTCTCAGTATTAAAATTACTATCAACTTTCTTATAAGTTTCATTTCTGAATAAATACGCATTCCTCATCGTTATATATCACCCGCCGTGGTTGCTCAGTGGCTATGGTGTTGGGCTGCTGAGCACGAGGTCGCGGGATCGAATCCTGGCCACGGCGGCCGCATTTCGATGGGGGCGAAATGCGAAAACACCCGTGTACTTAGATGTAGGTGCACGATAAAGAACCCCAGGTGGTCGAAATTTCCGTAGTCCTCCACTACGGCGTGCCTCATAATCAGAAAGTGGTTTTGGCACGTAAAACCCAAAATTTAATTTTAAATGAAATCGTTATAAATGTCAATAAAAAAGGCCCATACACTAAGGTATCGCTGCACCTTGAAAATTCCTGTGATGGTCAAAACCAAACTGGAGTCGTCCACTCCGGCGCCTCACATCGCCCAAGTTCTTTGTGCTGCGTTTTGTCATCAATTACGAAAGGGTAGCCGACTATTCAATGGTTGTGACTATTAGTATAGATAGAGCAACCATTACGAGAACAAGGCTGCAGGTTCCGGCGAGTTGGTAATCAATGACGTCATGTTGAGATTAGCGGAACTGAACATGAGTGAAGAAAAATCATTGTGCTGATTCATTGTGCATGTTGGAATTGCTGAATCGAAGGTCTCGTGAAGCGGCTACTTAAATGATACCATACGTACAATGTCTTTATTATCATCATATCGTGTGATATGGTGCAATGTTTATGTTTATGCGCCGCAATCGGTCCCAACTTTCATGTGATGGCATGTTTATGCGCTACACCAGTCACAATCTAAGCTAAAATGGAAACAGCAGTTCATGCGGGTGTACACTATAATCGACGTCGACGCAGCGATGTCTAGAGAACAAGGGTTGATGTTTCTAAGGAAGAGTGATGAGGAAAGATGTACGCTAAGAGAAATACGTCGCGAAAGGCAGGAGTAATGATGACCATTACTTTTCCCGGTTCTTTCCTGCGTGCACGGGCTAATGGAAACAAGACGTGTGCGCGCACATGTTTTCGTGCGAACATGAAATCGCGCGCACGTTGCTACGCGAGGCGATGTACTACGCAAGGCAGCGGTTTCCGCGGTCCGGAAGAGTTCGCTAAGAAAGCTTCGCCTCAAAAAAAAAAAAAAAAAGAATTATAAAGACAAGAAACAGGAGACAGGGGAGTGCTAAACAAACACTTGATAATATAAACTGACACCTGTGAATTCCTTTTATATGCTGTGCTCCTCCGAACAAGGCAGCGATAAGTCAGGGCGCGCAGGACAAAAACAGAGGCAAGCCGCAGCGCACCCTACTTTGCTTAGTGGTGCAACGGAAGCATACGACACCACCGGTGACTCGACACTGTGACCACCCCTTGGTCTTACGTGCTCTGTATTACAGCGTTCCTGATCCCTTTGATCCTCGGGCCATTGTGAGCCGGTTACGCGCCTCCGAACTCACATGGGTGAATTTTGATTTACACATACGACAGGTGTCAGCCGCACCATGCTAGAGGCAGTGGCAATGACCAGCTCGGTTACACCGCGACGCACCCATTACGTCAACAAGCGAGGTCTTCAAAAAGTAATTCGACTGCAATGCGTACACACCATGTTTGTGAAAGAAAGAATGTTCAGCGCAAGCAATTTGAACGTTCAACCTGGACGTCAGCTCTCCATGAATTCTGCACCAGGCAAATGACCTAGCCCACACAAAAGGGACTGTAATGAACGGCATCCGCGCGCCGCTATAACTGGCTAGTTTATAGCGCCACCCTGTGCCACACATTCACGATATTACAACGAACTTGCACGGTGCTACAATCTTCTCCAAGGTGGACCTCGTGAAGTCATACCACAAGATACCAGTGGCACCAGAGGACTAGCCAGTGACTAGCAGCGCACCGATGGCGTTCACTATATACGACAAAACAAAGTGCCTATCCACAATGAATACCAGTTTTCGGCCGGAACTACAGACAGCCATCACCAAAGCTGTCGCAGATTTGAGCTTGTGTCGATGGAAGCGAAATATAAGCATGTAACGGCAGCTACTAATGCTCTTGAACGAGAACATTGCTAAAACTGCTCCTGTTTACAGATGAAGCGCTAGCAACGGCGTGTGTCCTCTGCGTAATCACCATGCAGTAACACAAGGCATGTGGTGAAATTGATTCGTTTCGGGACCCCGTACAAGCTAAACGAAAGCGCCTGCGGCCGATGTTCTAAAAGGCGCTAACCACAAAAGAGAAAAAAGGCACGTATGGATGTACGGAGTAGCGCTCAGCTGAGGGAATTCCGCATGACGCGGTGACAGCAAGCAATTAAGCCCAGGTCGCAAAAACTCAGAACTATGCCAAAGTATTGAAAAATCACCGCCCAAGCACTGCGTATGGAGGGTTAACCGGTGAAGCTGAAACGTGCGGCCCCGGGGTTTATCACTGAGTTAATCTCGACAGTTCATTAACCGACAGTTTAGTAGACTGCCGATCCGGCAGTCTACTAAACGCAGTTGCTGCTGGCGCTTGGCTGCACGAGCCTGTTCTTGTGCCCGGGCTGCATCATCGGCACGGCGTAGACGAGCTCGTTCCTGGTTCAGCTCGCGGCGTTGCTGATCGAAGGCCGTCTGCTCCTCGGGAGTACGTGTGACGCGTGGCCTGACCATTTCGGAGCCGGAGAGAAACTGCTGCGTGCGCGCTCGGCTGTGACGGAGAGCAACGACGTTACTACTGGCGCAGCTAATCTAACACCACCTAGATTGCACGAGGCCTTTTCATTCCGATCCATGGCGTCACGTTACCTGGCCCGACTGCCACAGAATCTAATAAGGATGCTCCCGAGTAGGCAACAGTGATTTTGACGCTACCGCTTTCATCACGCCAGCCTTGTCAATGTAAATTTCGGGCCAGATAACGTGACGTCATGGATCGGTGTAAACAGGCTTTGTGCTGCCTCAGTGGTGTTGGCTAATCGCGCGCCTATATTTCTGTCTTATTTCGCGCATGCGCATGGGATTGCGCCGGAGGAGCTTTCGGCGTACAGGCGACCGACAGACGGACGGACGGACGGCCATATACAGATTCGCTGTAAAACGAACAAACCAAATACACATGTCAACGTGTAATGGTGCGAAACACGCTAAGCCGAAGTAGTGGCGACGAAGTAATCTGTCTCGTAATCGACTAAGAAAACTAACATATTTAGTTATTTTAGTTTTCTTGTGCGCACTTGAGAGGATGTTTGTTCTCCTTTCAGCATAGTTTTCTACTTTTTCTGTTTCTTTGGAAATAAACTGTTAGTTGCCAGTACCGCCCGTGTTTGTCGTTTCTCTTTTCTCGTCTACGTCCTTTTCGTGCACTTTTTCGTTAAGATGGAACCACACCAACTCGCCCAACTCTCAGTTTCGATGGAAATGAAAGGTTTGTCAATGTGGCTCTTGGATCGCACTTAAGTTTTATTCAACGATACGAATTATCAAGAACTCGATACGAAATATCAAATGCAAAGATAATATTTGTACGTTTTCTACAGGCAGGAATGTGGTAACAATATGCGTACCAAATCAAAACAGAACCTCACCGTTAGCCATCAAGTTGCAATTCACTGCTAAACCATGCGGAACACGAGCTTGCAGCCAAGCATACACGTCGACATGTACGGTATTTTAAAGAGACAAACACGAGTCAGAGTCGCCGAGAGCGCACGCGTTTTTCGAGAAGCGACTTTTTTTTTTGTTCTCTTTTTCCATCTAGCGCAGTCCCACTGTAAACATGGTGCCCAGCAACGCGGGCGGCGGAACTGCAGTCCCGGACGCAGCGCCTGCGGGGGAACGAATCGCGGGGCTCACGACCCGCTGCGGCGAGGTCGCCGCCACCGATCCCGCGGAGGGAGGCCTTCCGGCAGTGCCACGGGTCTCTGGGGCATCGCCGACTTCCGAGGGCTCGCGGGATTTGCGCCGCTCCTGCGCTTTTCCTTGTTCCTTCGCGTCAGCCGGGCCCTGGCGCTCGGAGCCTTTCCTCGGGACCGCAGGAGGCTCGTCTTCCTCCTCCGACGGCTCAGGCGTCTCAGGCTGGGGTGCGTGCAACGAAGGGTCGAGTATCATGTCGAATAAGTAAGCTGTTAAAATGTGGTAGGGGGGGGGGGGCATTCTACAACCGTTTTCGTGCGGCGATGTCGTGATCGGTGTCAAATGTGAATTAAAGAACAGCCAGCAACGAAACTTGCGTTCAGAGTTCCAAACCTTTGTTCTTAAACGTAATTATCAATGATTGTCACAGTTACTTTGCGTATACCTTGCTCGGAATCGGCAACAACTTTCGTGCGCGGGCTGTTAAGCCGGTAATCCGTAATTTTTGTTTCTCACTCTGGGTTTTACCGGGTTAACATTGTAGGCAAGTAGAAGTTTGTTTGCAGCGGTATGATATTGTGATGACATTGGGGATCGGCCACTCCTCCCCTTGCCCCCTCCCCCCCTCCCTCCCTGTAACATGCATTCACTGCCGAACCACCGAATCTCCGAGACCCTACTGGCTCGCCTTAAACCTCTGTCACACGGCACGTGTAATGTCATTCACAGTAAATGACATTCATTCCGAATGTCATTGCGGTATTGCGTTCCTTTCTACACGGGCATATAAAGTGGCATTCGCTATCGATGGCGATGTTTATCGGCACCTTGCGCACGTAGGCACTCGGTAATCGACATGTACACTTTCAGGTTGCGCTTCGCCCAGTGCAAATCACTGAGGTGGTCTTCCCCCATTTTCAGTAGCGCGAACCTCTCGTCGTCGGTCCAGTGCGCTTTTGACTTCTCATTCTCCATGCGACGAAGCTGTAGAGTCAGCTTCCGTGGTTGGTTGCAGAAATTTAACAAAACAAACGAGCCTTTTAAACAAGGCCAACAAGAGGTGCTAGAGTCCAGTCGAGGTGGGGAACAAGAATATAGTTCCACACACCACTTCAACTATCGTGCTGTATACGTCACAAAATTACTAAAAAGCTCATAACAGCAATTATGACACCCTCTACTCTGATGAGATTGCGTTTTAACTTGTCGATTTTGTAATTTTTGCCAAGCCCCTGTCATGGAGATTACACAAATCGCGCTTGGGAATAAGAACAGGAACAGCGCAACACATGACGAGCGAATAAAGAGCACAGGACAGAGCGCTGCATGAGTTCGGCAAACTCATCCAATGGGTGAATGCCATTAGCTGCAAATGTCATTCATTACGGCCGTGTAGAAGCAACAAAGATGGCATTAAGACGTAATCTCATTTGCTGCGAATGACATTACACGTGCCGTGTGACAGGAGTAATAGTGAATGTGTATTAGCGCACAAAGACAACGTTCCGTAACTTACCTTCAGTCCGTACCAGATCTCGCGCAACTCTCCACGATGTCGGGCGATGAGAACGACGGGGATCAGCGTTGCAGGTACTAGATAGAGCAGCGCCGGCTGGGCGGTCTTCATGATGTACAGCGCCAGGAAAGTAACCACCAGGCCCACGCTATAGGCTTTGAAGCCACGGGATAACATATAAAAGCTCGCATTAGGAGAATGTGAGCCATGCCCACTTGTATCATGGGATCGAAGCGCGTTCTTAAAGCCAAGAACAAGCGCCTTGCCCAGGAAGTACGTATTCGCTATGTTTCAAAACACGATGAACAGCACGGACAGTCGCAACACGATTCATAAAAACTTTGCCTAACGTAGATTGCAACGAGTGCGTTATCTTGAATAGGAAATCTGACACGATAAGGCTTGGCTGACACAACATGATGTCAAAGGTGGTTAGGTGATCCGTGGTTTTTCACAGAACTGTTAGAAAAAGCAAATGCTGCAGAGATAGCCCAATAGACCTAATGTACCGAACGAATGGGAAAATAACGAGAGGGATACCTGATGTCGGCGTGTGAAACGCAACGTCACTGATAGGCACATCCGGCTTTCATCTGCTTAAGTCTATACTGACTATCGCCTTTTGTACAGAGATTTCTTTTTTTCAGGTTTCAGATCGTGAGACAATCTCTTCAGTGGTGAGCTTGCGATGCTAGAAGAACAGGCATACGCTACTCGCATCCATAACTGAATAACGCATCGCTCGCCTCTATCTATTTAAAGGTCAACTGCAACAAATCTTTGGACAGCGCCGAGTTTCAGAAAGTGCAGAAATAGAGCGACCTTTGAGTAAAATTTTACTTTTGAAATACAAGTGGATGATTGGCGAAACGTTCGCAAAAATTGGCGATTTTTTATTCTAATGGAAGAAAAAAGTCCCCCTTGCGAAAGTTGCGGAAGTTGCGAAAGCTGCGAAATTTGTTATGGGCAAGGAGTTAACCACCAGAACGAAAAAATATAAAAAGAACGAAGATGCTCTAGAAGTACCCAGAAATGAGTAGCATATCTGAGTCACGGTGCGATATGCCAGACTGCAGTTTCATAGTGATTTCGTTGAAACCGCGCCATATAAAAATACGAACACCGAATGACACTAGGGACACAAGCGTCCACTCTCAACTCAAATTTACTAGCAATTAACTAGACAATATATATCCACACGTGGTTAAACAAACAGGTTAGCCCTTAAAATGCTAAATTTATTTTTGATGCAACGCAATAGAAGGAAAACTGATACGTGGTTCTTTTTTTATTATGTATGTGCCATGCCTCGATAACCTCCCTAGTTGTCTGAACATGTATGCCTGGCAACAACATGAGCCTGGCTGAACTCAGGTACGCAGCCGCAATCGTTTCAGTGCAAGGTAATATTTGACTGACCATTGCCACGTGTAGATGACTCGTGCTGCCTTAATCTTATATTCACACACCGTCCAGTGTGTCCTACGAAGGCAGAGCCATATGAAAGAGGGAGATTATACACCCCTCACACGTCACATTGAATTGCCTGATTTCATAATGATTTCCCTAACTTCCTACAGTGCTGGCTCTCTTGAAAGAATCACCGATAGCGGAGGTCAAATTCTCTCAAACTATAGAACGTCCTCGCACACAGAAGCCAGAAGCTTTTCAGAGAGATGCTTCACATGCAGTCTATTGAAGAGCAAACGTGTCAATGACCGCACTTACCGATGACTGTCGTAGTGTAATACAAGCGGCGCCCAGTCGCGATGAGGTCGAAACTGTGCACATAGGCAACCAGGAACCCTGCGAGCACCAAGAAGGAAGTGGAATATGTCAGCGCTACGAAGGAACGGTATGAGTAAATAGTAGGGGGCCGTCGAGACAGCCTTAGCCTCAACAGTAACAACGTTGAAATCAGAAGTAAACTAACGGAAAGTCTCCTGGAGCGTTAACTATTTAACCCGATCAATGGAAAATGCAGGCGAGGTGCGACACACCGTTTGAAAGACGGCGTAGTGTACCCCGTAGCAATTCTTAACACGATTATTATCGTCACAAAACAAAAGCTGGCAACTTTGGTATACCTGAGAATATACCAAAGCCACGTCTGGAATTCACGCTCGCCACTGGAGAATCGACACATCTTGTTTCTCTTGCTGACACCTATCGCAAGATAAGTATGTCCCACCACCTAAGATATACGACGCCAGAATTTTGATTGAGGGCTAGCGTACTCCGAAAACCCCCAATGGCACTTCCACATCATGGCAACGATTTGTGCAACCACGGCCAAACCGGAGCACGCGCGCGCGCTCTTTGGAGGGTATCGCGCGTGTGCCCCAGTCCGGCCGAGACGCAAGCGAGCGCCGGAAACGCTCTCCATAAGCAATCAGTGACGTTTAATGACGTCATGCATATAGACACCACCCACCGGGAATAAGGATATCGCCGAGTCCGAGCAGCGACCATTCCCCGAAGCAAGCAGCGAGGTCGTGGTTGCCGAATCGAGGAACCCGCATCACCATCGGGATCATCTCATCGGTGCCACCGCCTCGGGCTACTTCCACCATGATGCTGTCGCCTCTCTGGAACGTGTAAACAAGCTTGTTTGCCATTTGCTAGGCCTTTTTGCTAAGTGGATTGCAGACTACGCCTTCGCTTTCAGCTGATCCAATACAGTGATATCACGTGTATTGGTTAAATAATTTCATTAGTGTTACAAATAAACCTGTTATATTCTGCTAAATCAACTGTACTGGGCACGCCGAATGCAGCAGCACAAACAGGAAAATCAAGTTCTGTCACGCGCGATTAGTTGTACAAGGAATGCGATACATGTGCGTAGTCAAAAGCTTATACGTGCAGTAGCCCAAGTGCGCGTGCCCTATACCGAAGGACTCGCACCAACATATACCAGATGCATAGGCGAACGCCGAGACACAGTGTTCTTTGGTACTTCCAGCTCTCGCCCTGTCCGTAACGCTGACAGAGGGTGGCATAAAGCTATCTTAAACGGCCCCCGTATAGTTTCTTCACGTACTGCGTGTGAGGAGAGAGAGAGGGGGGAGAGAAAGAGAGCTTGTATAAATAGCATTAAACAGACTTCGTAGTTTCCTCGGTCGGAGCTTGTATTATGGCATCAAATACTTCTTGAACACTAGCAACAGTCTAATACGCTCATAAATAATTATACAGTACAAGCACATATCTTTTAACCTAATATCACCGTAATCGCAGGACTGGCTGCTGTAGGTTCGACATTGCAAGCAGTATCGTCGTAGTTTTAAGGTTTATCTCAAAGGGGCACCAACGAAAGATTACAAGGTAATGGGATCCAAAAGGGATTTTAGCAAGTGAACGCGCGCGCGTATGTATTGTAAACACTTCGATTATACTACAATAATCTATAGACGACGTGTTATCATACTACATATATGTACACTGCTTAACTGTTTGAAACAATTACTCTGGCTATGCGAGTTCCGCAAAGATACTGTATTTTTGAATAGTAAATACAGTATACATGCAGTGTCCTGACGAATCACACATACATAAATTTTGCGGGCTTTAGCCTCTCGAATTGGTTCAGTGTGTAGAATTCAGGAGCCGAATTCACAAATCTTTTGGTTCGTAGTGGCGTTTCCCATTGGCGAACAGCCTTCGTTTATAATATGTCCGTCATCGCGACTGGCTGGCATTCGTTCTTTCGAGTAGTTCTCGTGTACTTACTTCTTAGTGAATACAGGTTTAGATATCTGTTCATGTGGCGGAGTTCTTTAATATGGCCACGCGTCATGTTTTAATCTTTGCCGTTGACCGCTTTGTTGAACTTTCGCTGTTATCGGGTTTTCGCGCTCGCGTATGGTAAGCTTTCTGCAAGTTGCTAATTCGATAGTGACAAGGCGCGTTTAATCTGATTGCGAGTGTGACACAAAATAGTGTTGTACATCCTGGAACCTGCTTGAGCGTCAGCAATTGTTCTGAAATATACGGTGACGTGTGTGTAAATATCGGGCCGACTTCAGGCGCGAGACTAGATTCAAACGACCGACAAGCGAAGGTACTATTTTGGAGATTGGCATGAATTTATGCCATATCACCCAATTCGCCGTCTTGTCAGTTATGAATGGCCCACATGGCTACTACAACCTTTCTGATTGGCTCAAAGCGCCAGCATGGCGGAAATTGACGGCGTCCAAAATAGTGCTATGATAGTGCGCCATGTTCGCAGCAATCAGTGTTATCTGAGCGTTGATTTCGTTCTTGAGCAGAATTTCGGCGAATAAAGAGTGAGTATTCATTCGCACTTTCTGGCGTAGTGTGATCATCCACCATCACTGCAAGTGTACAGCAACAATATATATTTTTTCCCACATATTTGAACATCGCTAGATTTTGACTTGTCTTCAGTCAAGTACAGTGCACTTCATTTAACTACAAAACCTAAATATAGGTCGAGGTTTCTTCAAAAAAAAAAAATCGCTTAAAGTCGCCCCTTACTTTATATGGCGGTCTTACCACATTGTGAGTTGTCTGGCCAAATCAAGGTCAGGAGTCGACCTATATTCAGGCTCGACCTATATTCCGATCTATACGGTAGATTCAGGGGTTACTTAGTGAGTGTGTTGCTGAATTTCCCGTTTCTGAATAGAGAGGAACCAAGCTGAATTCACAAATACTGCATCCGCCCAGCAACCATATATGTGCGCGGGACATGGAATGCAATGAAGCGTCTTTGAGTGCTTTCGCTCGACCACCACGCTTTTATGAGACCGGCAGCGGGGACACACGATTCCTTTTTGTGGCTTACGAATTCTGTGGAGAATGGCCCACTATGCAGCGCAGCATAAACAGTACATCAGCAGCATATCACTTTAAGTTACTGCCGCAAACCTGAATCTGAATGACAGCGTATAGGAAAGAAATCTTAAAAGTCAGCATGAATGAAAAGTGGGCAAGATCTGTGCGTTAGCGAGACGTCAGTCCTGATGCTTCCGAAGGAATCAGCGCTCCTGCGGTTTCACTTATACGCGCGTGCCGCGCCGCATAGTGCTGGGTTGTGCATTCTGTGATAGTCCACCTCTATTTCTTGCATATCTTATTTTTAATTGTAACACATTTACTTGTGCTGCATTGCTTAATAAAATTTGGTTGGAAGTTAGCGTTTGTCCGCATTTTTCCGCGTTTGTCCTGTCGACCAATCATTCCTGGCACGTTTCTACTCTACTCATCAATTTAATAATAGTTCAGCTGTAAATGGCGCGTTCATAAATTCAGGACTGAGGTTATACACGTATGAAGAGTTTGGTTTCGTAGCTCTCAACATGATTGTAGTGAAGAGCAAGTCCAGTTTGCCCTGCTTCTCCAGACTGATCAGAACGCGCGTTTGTACATGCTGGCTTACCCCTGATGACTTCGCGAAGCTATTGGTATCGTTGTGCGGGTCCGATTTCTGCGGAGGAAAAAGAATTTAATATAATTAAGGCACACACATTGTAGTAGTGGAGTCGGAAAACACTCGTCAGTCGGACGATAGTCGGACGTGAAAGGTTGACAGCATGCAGATTAGAAGGAACGAATGAGCTAGTTGAATTTTGCATAATGCGTTAGGTGGCGTACGAGTACGGCAGGTGAGCACGGTTTGAATGACTGAGTTTTTTCTACAATACCCCGCCTTGTATTCGTCGAGGTATTGCGTGACTAAACCGAGACTAAAAACGTGGCGCATCACGAGACTGTATGGGTGAAAACGATGCCGAGCTTACGAAGTAGTTCGTAGGCAAGCTTTATTCGGGTCAATGTTACCGAAAAAACAGCGAATTTGACTACAGCCAGTTGCCAGCCATTCAACGGTCAGGGTAGCGTGCGCTGAACACTTTGAATTGCCGTAAGGTCTAACATAAAAAGAAATATGTAAAATAATATTTACTCTCAACAACACATACTGAGCAGGTGAGTTTTCTCTGTCGTATTGTGCAACAGAATTTATCAAATCATTTCTAGGTGCAGTTGCGGCTTGCACGACCGGCAGTTGTATAAGGGATGGAATCTGCTGCTGGCCACCATAACGGGAGCGCCAATAACTTGCTTCGAACGGAATGCATGGGAAGACAAGAGCGAATTGGACAGGGTAAACAAAACGCTATCAAAAGAGTGGACGCTTTAACTTTGTGTTCCCACATTCTCGTCCTTTTTACATTCTTAGCCGTAGTTTTACACTTGGAAAAGTAGATGGTTGACCACTTCACCACAACTGAATGGTGTTACGATTGGCGTGTAACACAAAGGGCGAAAACGATGCTCAACCACCATGCCTCATCGAAACGGAGGGTGGATTCCTAATTTGGTGTGGTTGTCTCGAGTGGTTACCAGTCTGGCAGGTGCACAGCAGTACTTACACGCCCCTTCGTGTGTGTGCATGCCTAAGCGAAACGAAGAATGGATGACTGATTTGGTATGGTTGTCTCGAGGGGTTCCGGTCTGGCTGGCGCTCTGCAGTGCTTCCAGGCCCCTTCGTGTGTGTGCGACTTTAGAAGAACCCTTTCCGCGAACTGTCCAACTCTAGGGAGAACGCTTACCGCAAACCGACGTCTCCTAGAGGAAAGGATAACCGCCTACGATCTCGGACCTGCTAGTTGCCACCTGCGGAAGCGGGCCCGTGCCAGCTCCCCGGGGAGAAGGGATCCGCCGCCTATCCACAACCAGACTCGGTACCTGTCACGTGACGCTGACGTGAGCAAGATACCGCCTACGATTTTAGTTGGCCTATTTAAAGGTCCGCGCAATGTACTTTTTAACTTCATTCTCTTCTTTTACATATTTCACCAACCATTGAATAAACAGCGCAAGTTTCGCACTAGAAGTCGTCTCGTTTCTGCCTGATCGCCATGGTCTACCGGACGCCTGCTGCCTGCCGACAACGCCACGATACCCAATAATAACGCCGGTCGAGGTTGAAGAACCAGGCGTCGCAACCATGGACACCGAGCTACAAAAGACGAGATGAAACCACCAAACTTTATGCTGTTGGTGTCGTTAAGACAATCGCCGAGAATAAGAATGTACTGAGTATTGAATGAGCATGCAGTTGCATTACTTCAGCTGCTGGTTGCACCAATCAAGAATCTATCGACTACGCAGACGCAACTCCTTTTCCTAGCTTAATACCGGCACAGAACAACGATGACTCAATCACATTTGCCCGCTGATAGCCGTGCGGCTCTGAATAGAAAAAAAAGAAAAGAAGTTCGAGCCACCAAGGAAATTAAGTTATCTGCCCCGCGAACTTCATCGTATGAGAATGCAGTTAAAATGCGATCAGGCGCGACACAACGAAGCGACGCGATGTGGCCTCGAAATAGCAAGTGCAGTATAATGTTAAGTGCGCCATGCTCACTTACTGGTAGAATGAACGGCGTGAGAAAGACGAAGAATATGTCGTAAAAGAAGAGCAAGACCAACAAAACGGCGATAACCTGCGGTAAAGAATGAGCACGGTTAATTACGTCAAAACATGCAGCGGTCAGGTCAGCTCTACCCCATTTGCTCGTCGCTTTCGTTACAGGCTAGTCTTACCGCTGTTTGTCCGGACGTCCGATTCACAAAGCTTTTTACCACAAGGATTGTTTTCAATTTACCACCAGTTGTTATCGCCCACGCAATAACGGCAATGGCCCGAAGAGATTACAAAGCGCTGTATCCAAAGGGTTTTCGAAGCGAGGCACAAAATCCGTACGCGCACGAAGCTCTTCGTTCCTATATAGATATCCTTTCCATTGGCTGGCAGTACTGACCATCACCTCATTTGATATTACGATTGGCCACTGCCAGTTTTTTACAAACCACTCCTGCATCTAAACTTTCTGAACGTATCCCCCTGCCTCAGACATATCGTAGTTATAAAGAATTTACTTGTAAATGCCAGCCATGTGCCTGAACACACAATGTATACCCATTATTATAACACGCGCACGCACTACGCAAAACAGATACAGGGACGTTAGCCTGCATTAGCATACGGGCCCTACAGGTTATTTAGGTGCCATACTCATATTCGACAGAAACACGTTACAACTATTTTCCAATTCATAATAATCCGCCACAACAAATGACACCGGGCGGCCTAACGAAGGCGTGCAATCACGCCAGCTGAACGTAATATGCCCCAAATGCTAAACAGAACCAATTTTGAGCCCACGCTCTAAACTGCTCATTTATCATTCCATGCGCGTGGCCTGTATATTATCGCATAAAGATAAAAAAGAAATATGCCACTGAACTTAGCGTGTCTTGTTTAGCCCCAAAATACGAACCTCTCGTGTTAATCGTTAAATAAGATTCAGTAGGTTACTGTTGTTAAGCGAGCCGCAACAAAGGTAGTGAAATCGATGCCAGATCACCATGAGATTGGGCATGCGCAGGGTCTTGATCATGTAGATGCAGAATATGATGCCAAGGGCGTCCTGCAGGAGCCAGGATTTCGGGTGGTGCCGGATCACGACAAAAGAGAAGGCCACGCTCACGGAGAGCACAATCAGGCACAGCTGCCGCACTTCCATTTCGACGTAGAAGCAGGGTAGCATGTAGGCGGGAACCCTTATAAATATAGATAGACACGAAAGAAAGAAAACAAGTAATGAGCTCTACTTTAAAGAAGTTATATTCTGGAGTTTCACGCGCAAGAACAACGATATATATGATTATGAGGCGCGCCGTAGAGGGGTGCACCGGTTTAATTTTGACCGCCTGGTGTTCTCTAAGGCGCATCTAAATTAAGTAAAGCACGCGAGCGTTCTTGCATTTCTCCTCTATCGACAATGCGGCCGCCACGGCTGGGACCGTACCCGCGACTTCGAGCTCCGCTGTGCAGCGCCATAACCACTTAGCTATCGTGGCGGATGTACATATTTGTCGACGCGATGCATTTTTGCCACTAATGTTAAGTACTGGCAATGAAAAAAAAAAACGCGGACGTTGAGCTGTGACTCAACAGAACCCACTGCAGACCCACCTGCAGAGTGTTTCTGTGCATAACTGCTCAGGGCACTAAACATGTTTGACGGGATATCCGATGCGCCGTGTTGTACGTCTGCGATGGTGAAACAACACTTCTTTCTTCCTCGTAATGCCTGCAGTTAATAATTAAGCTGTGCGTATGGTTCGAGGCAGTGATCCAACTATTTATATATATATAAAAAAAACGGCGCCTTCCACATATATGAGAGAATCAGTGATAAATCGAGCTTTCTTTGATGTTTACAGAAATGATGATGCTGACGACGACGACCACCTTAAGTGCAGTAGCATTTATTTGTCCTCGCTTCTGTACTTCTCGCTTAATGCACGCTCTGGTTCGCCCATTTTGGGCCGGAGCTCTGTCAAGCTGCATTACGCAGCTTTACTCCGTAACCCTCTGTCCCTCTCTGAGAAATAAAAAAAAAATACGTTCATTCCTTTACGTCTTTCTTCACACTCGGCTGCTTCTGTTGCTGACTCGTTTTCTTACCTCTTGTTCTATTTGTCTATTCGGGCACCCACCTAGCGGCCCATACCAATTCTGAGGAGTTGGCCAAGCATGTTCCCATACCCAGTGGCCCAAGCTGTCTATATCGTGACAACCACCAAGTGACCCAAACTGTATAATCGGCAAGGTAGAAACCTCAAAATGTGGGGAGAAGAGGAAAAGAAAGCTTCGCTTAAAAAGCTGCACGAAAACACACCTGATTACCCTGCCGCTCTTGTCCTCACTTCAATGGAGTCTGCAGCTCCATGGAATAAAATATGTAACTTTGACACGTGTATTGATAGTGCGTCATAATTCGTGACTGAACGGGATATCAAACATTTAGGGAAAGCTAAATGCGCGTCGTATGCGAGCGTGCAGAGCTACGGGAAGATTGCGGAATTAATTGACAAAGCTTTTAGTTGGCATACAGAGCGTTTTTCTCTTTCTTTTTTTAGCTGCACCAATTTTTTTAAAGATTGCCAATGGCAGACAGCGCAATTCTAACCTTTGATCTAAATTACTTGACAATGCGGCCGTTACTTCTAAGAGAAATCAAAATGCTAAATTGAATAATTCATGTAGTTACGCTGATTAACCTTTAATTAATTTATTTACGCCACATATTTCTATCTACGAATTATAGCCGCAGAGTCCGCACAGTGTATCCACTTGGAACGAATTATCTGGACAGCACCAGTTCCGAGATATCAATTTTCAAAGTGTCCATCAAAATGCATTGGCGTTCCACTTACTTTCTTTAAGAAACTGCTGTTTTATGCAATGAAGCACAAAATTAACTGGAACACCAATACATTTCGACGGGCACCTTGTAAATTATATCTCGGTAGTGGTGCTGTCCAGAGAATTCGTTCCAAGTGGATACGCCGTGCGAACTCAGCGGCTATAATTCGTATATTGAAATATGTGGGGTAAAGCAATTAATTAAAAAGGTAATTACCGTAACTACGTTAATTATTCAACATTTTGATTTCTCGTAGAAGTAATGGCCGCATCGTCGAGTAATTTAGATCAAAGGTTAGAATTGTGCTGTTTGCCATTGGAAATCTTGAAAAAATGTGTTGCAGCGAAAAAAAAAAAAAGAAGAAAGAAAGAACAGCCTGTATAAGAACTATATGGTATTGGCAGGTCATCTTCGCTAGCACGTTTTGATTGCTCCGAAGAGCAATCTCCCGTCGCGGTGGCTCTGTGGGTACAGCGTTCCCTTGCCGCAGTAAGAACGAAGTCACGCGCTCGATTTTAAACTCATCGGCCACATTTCGGTGGAGGCCGAGTGCGAAAAGCGCTCGTGTTTGGATGCACGTTAAAAAAAAATCGCGGTCAAATTTAACGCAGCGACTTCCGCTACCGCATATATTATGGCCGTTGTGCCATAGTTTAAAACGTTAAGCTTCATCAATTAGTCAGTTGGACAGCAACGTTCCAAAATCATTGCGTACTTTGTAGTGCCGACAGGAAGCCTGTGGACCAGAGGTTCGAGCACGCCAACGAGGGCGACGGACGATGCCAGCACGAACATTCCTATAATGACGTACACTGTAAAAAAGAAAGAAATACGATAGCCAGCACCTTTGTTTTTCTGGCCATGAAACATAATTAACAATTTCAGAATATAAGACCATGGCCATTTGGAGATAAATGGGCCATAGGTTTTATGGTCAGAAATTTGTCAGCATGAACCGACTAGCCCAGCAACAGGCACTGAAGAAAGAGAATTAAGTGGCGTCACATTCACTATAAGCCAGCAAAAGAGAGTAGTGCTGCTGATGTTCACTCGAACAGGCAACAACTCCTTTGCATGGCCTCTTTAGCCAGTAATCCGCGATATTTGTTCCACACGTCACGTTTTCCCCGAGTCCACGTTGGAGGTAAGCTAGGAGTTTATGCGGCTACAACGGCGCAAGATGACGTCGTGATCCAGCAGCGACGCAGCCTGCTCGAGAGCAGCAGCGCACGTGACGAGGCCGCCGTCGGTGAGAACGCGCAGGCAGCGTCGGTGATGAATCATCACTAAGTCAGCAAACGAGCCCCTACTGCTACTGCCGATGAAGAGCGTGAGAGCGCGCTCATACGGTTTCACCGTCTTTGGAGTATCAGTAGCTCACAGATTTGCATACATCTGCGAAGGTTTTCTAGCTCTTACCACTGATCTGCCATCACCCCCAAATTTTTTTAAACGACACTGCATGCTTTTTTGTGCGACAACACAGTAACACACGTGGCATTATTATCCGATTGATTTATTCGGACTTTAAGTAGCCACCACACACATTTTCTTCACGTTTGCTTTCCCACAAACCGTTGCAGGAGAGCGTACGAGGTCTGTTAGAAAAGTACCCAACTTTATTATGATTATTTTTTTTGTGAGCACCTGATGGATATGAAACAAGCGCGCCTGCGTCAGCCGACCTTGAACCTTCATGCGCATGCGCGATTTTTTTTCCCGCCTGCCGATAGCGCCAGTTGCTGAGACGCAGCGTTTGAATGAGGTAGTGCGCAGTGCTCTCGTCGGTTTTTTATTGCAAGGAAAATGGCGGAGCGACTGGAGCAGCGCTACTGCATCAAATTCTGCCAGAAACGAGGCGACAGCCAAGTGGAAACCATTTGGAAGATTCAGACGGCTTTCGGTGACGATGTTATGAGCAGCACACAGATTAAGGAGTAGTACAACCGGTTTAAAGACGGCCGCCCATCGATGGAGAGCGAGCCACGCTCCGGTCGGCCATCAGCATGCCGAAATGACGAGGTTATTTCCGAAGTGAACGCTGTGGTGATGCAGGACCGTCGTGTGACTATCGGATAAATTGCAGAAGAGGTGGGCATCAGCACTTTTTTTTGCACATTCCATTATGACCAAAGATTTGGCCATGAAGAGAGTTGCGGCGAAATTCGTGCCGAAGCTGCTCACGGTGGAGCAAAAGTAACTTCGTGTTGAAGTCTCACAGGACATGCTGGATTCCACAAACAGTGGCCCCGACTTCATGAACACCGTAATCACTGGTGACGAGTCTTGGGTGTACGGGTACGACCCGGAAACCAAATCCCAGTCGTCACAGTGGAAGCACTCCACGTCACCAAGACCAAAGAAGGCCCGCCAAGCACGCAGCAACGTCAAAGTGATGCTGACTGCTTTCTTTGGCTCCCGCGGTGTGACACACCACGAGTACGCACCACAGGGTCAAACAATCACCAAAGAGTACTACAGGGATGTCCTCCATCGCCTACGTGATGCTGTGCGGCTCGAGAGACCGGAGTTGTGGTAAACAGGAAATTGGCGCATTCATCACGACAATGCCCTTGCACATTACTCGCGCTTGATTCAGACTTCTTTGGCGAAAAACCAGACTCCTGTAGTTCAACAGGCTCCTTACTCTCTTGATATGGCCTCCTGCGACTTCTGGCTGTTTCGCAACATCAAGACGCCATTGAAAGGAGCACGATTTCAGACAAGAGAGGACATTATGGCTGCAACGACAGCTGAGCTAAACTCCATTCCGAAAGAGGCCTTCTCGGAATGCTTCCAACAATGGCAGCACCACTGGGAGAAGTGTGTGGAGTCCCAAGGAGACTACTTTCACGGTTATTAGGTTTCCAACGCTCCAGTTATGCCAGTTCTTTTTTCTTCAGTCAAAGGTCGAATACTTTTCTAACAAACCTCGTTTACTGGCGTAGATAATCGGCTACGAATTTTTGCCCCGATTTCGCAAGCGCCGCTGTCACACTTTTTTCCCGAAATATTTTCTTACTGCGCTTCTGTATAAACCAGACTGGACATCACAAGGCGTATGCGTGGCGGGCACATGTTAGGAAGCGCTGGCACGTAGTTCAGCCAATAAAGACGTTGCGACTGACCTTCCTTGCCGTGGTCGCGAAGAAGTCACACCCGATAGGTTGAAATCAGAAAGTAAAAATTGTGGCGCGTCCAGTGAAACGTGGGCCAAGTCAAAGAGGGACACGGAAAGCTGTGGTCTGTGACGCACTGACCGATGTACTTGATGAGCAGGTAGATGAGGACGAGCGAGGAGGACATGAACACCACGAAGACGAGGACGGCGACGGGCGTGAGCTCGATGTCGACCGCTTCTGCGAAGCTGGTGTCACTCCGTTGCTTCTCCGTGTCACCGGCACCGCCTCTGGCGGCCCCGCCTACGGCGCCAGCAGCGCCACTGGCACCACCGGCACCACCAGCACCACCAGCACCACCAGCACCACCAGCACCTCGAGCACCACCAGCACCAGCCCCGGCGTCAGCTACACCAGCAGCGGGTTGGCTTGGCCTGCGCGCTTCGATTTGGGCTCGTCGAGGAGGGGCGGATGCCAGCTTTCTCGCTCTGTGCACGTGGTAGCGGTAGCTGCGGGCGGAAGGAATTAAATTCTGTTTCTATGATATTAGGTATATGTGGTGGTCAATAGCCTAGAGGTCGCATTAAGCAACTTAGTGGCTCTAAAATGCAAAACGAAAGATGGCAATGGTCGGAGTATGGAAAAGTTAAAAAGGAAGAAAAACCCTTTGGGTGACATGATGAATATTACTTTCTGACATCTCCCAGGTAATAAAAAAAGCCATCCAAGAAGTGTGGATACGCGTACAAAGCACTAAGGAACTAATTTCATCTGAGGTTAATAACGAGATGCCTGATATCTCATTTACTAAAGAAAAAAAAAACACGCAAGCACATTTAAAAATTACATTCTGAGGATTAACGTGCCAAAACCCCTCTATGATTACGAGGCATGCCGTAGTGGGGGCCTCCAGATTAACTTTGGTCAGCTGGGTTTCAATAACATGGAAAGTCGGGCGACTTGGTGAAGCCTCATGGTAGCTACAGCGCAGCGGACGAGCACAAAAGGAATAGAAGGGGACACAATGCGGCGCTGTACTAACAACTGAAGTTCATTGGAAGAAAACAACCAATATATAACACGCATCACATGACCATCACATGACATTATCAAAGAAGAACTTTCATGTCACAGAACGCGCATGTTTCGAAGGCGATACACGTTACACACAGGGTTCAGAGTACACGGGTGTTATTGCATTTTGAACCCGTCTAAATCCGCCTTTAATAGCTCTGGCAGTGATTGTGGCTGGCTTCACGCATACGCCACGATCCACCGGGGTGGATGGTTTTCCTTCAGATGCAGTTTAGTGCTGCTCGTGTTACAGTTCTGCTTCTTTTTTTCTTTTTCAGTTCCGTGTTTTTTCGCCCTATTTCGCCTTTTCTGTCACTTGTTTGCAAATGCGGAAGCCAAAGGTTGTGTCCGGTTTAATATAAACTTAGAAGATAGTGCTCTACTCGTGACTTACATCTGATGACTGACGGTTCCTGCCCAAAAAGCGCCAGCCGCTACGCTGAAAGTGGCAATGAACCACACTAGTATCAGGCTTGTGTCCATCTCGTACTCCTTCGTGAACAGTAATCCCGTCAGTGGCTCCTTTGGCACCATCAGTTTCTGATGAAATATAAAAAGAAAGAAATCGGCAATAAACGCTGCTAATGAACAAATACGTAAAATTGTCCTGATGATTGCAAAAAAAAAAAAAAAACTGGTAGATGCCAACATCAATAGGCATCGACAAATTTTCGGAAATCAAAGTTGTCGCGTATCGAATGACTTGATCTAATGACATGTGGTGAAACGGAGCATTTGAAACCACAACAATGTCGATGAAGAGGGTAATAGAAGTATTTTACAACATGCTGTTAAGACCCTTAGAGGTTTAACTCGTATTCTGTCTCCCGAAACTTGGTACACAAATTTGTCCCACAAATTTTTCCGATTCGAATATGTTTGTGCCACTTGGGAAAGATTCAGCGAAACGAACGTTGACGACGTCTTTAATCGGCTCGTAAACGATGAAATTGCCTCAATTCTTATGGAAGGAAACTTTTTAAGTGTCCAGGAGGAAGCAGGACGGCCGTATTGTGCTGTTTGGTGAGCACTGTCTGTATGAGACAACCTAGTGTTGAGGTATTGACACCTGTGTATACTTTAATCAATCAAACATCTAGTGAGCGAGGTCTACTCGCATATATTTTTACAAGTGCGCAAAGAACGCAAAATTTAATTTCGATTTGTTACACTTTGTGCTACAAAGAGCATGGGCTCAAGTTCATCGCGAAAAAATGTAGTTCCACATAATTTCGTTAAACTTCCTGCGTTGGATTAGTATTGCTATGCTTTCAGACATTAATTTAGCTTCAGAAAATAAAGAAATGAAGAATGGCTGTTGAAAAGGCGGGACTCTTCAAATATTAAATTTAATACTGCGGTATCATTCAAAGTTCTATGACCAACTTTTCACCCTATAGAAAAAAAATGTGAACATAAAGTTTGACCACAATCAAGTTTTGCCGCACGTCAAACTACGCAAAAATACGTGGATACAAGGTAATTCACTCACCAACATAGTCACAAAACTCCTCCTGCTTACAAATCCAACTACTATATCGAGGTGCTCCAATGATTTCCTTTCATAAACGGCGTCGTCCTGTGAAAATAGGAAAAGAACATTGTGCGCGCCCACGCATTTGCCTAATGTTGTTCACTTCCATTGAAATATAAGTGTGATTTAGCAAAAGAGAAGGCTAAAGTATGCTGACAATCAGCGTTATTCAAAGGTTTTACAGTGAGCAGTTATCCGTGGGCAATGGCGTCTGCCGATGTCGTCAGCCCTGTGCTTAATTTAAGGCACGTGGTTCAAAGGCTGTTCTGCTGTGGTGGAGATTTCTGGTTAGAGGTGCCTTGAAAGTAGCAGTTTAATGTATTTTCCTTAAAGAAAATTCCGATGTTTTAAGCCCAAGTTTGCTACAATTAAGCTGCTAGTGTTATGTATCCATTGTTCTGGTTAAGTCTGACGGTGGTTGTACGTATGGAGTAACTATTTGCATTGACACTGCGCGAGTGCCTCCTCTGGCAACACTCACTCTACGCTCGTGCAATGGCTACTGCGCCAATTGCACACGGTTCGTAGAAGAGATCTAGAACACCACCGTATTTGGTGCCAGTGATGAAAGTTTCGCCTAAACCACGGTGTTAACAATCATAAGGTAACAGGTTGACATTGGCTGCCTGGTTACTCACCATAATGTGAACAGCACAAGAGGCAAACACAAACTGAGTGTATTCGCTGGTGCCCTTGCGTATAACGCTGCTCAGGTCATGGCTAACATGCAAGCGACGAAAGTCATTGAGACAATTTTGGTCTTCCTCACGCTCGCCAGCTTGCCGCCGCTGCTTGCAACGCTATCATCATCATCATCATCATCATCATCATCATCATCATCATCATCATCATCATCATCATCATCATCATCATCATTACGGTCTAGTGCCGGACGAAAGCTTCTCCCAGAGATCTCAAATTGCGCCTGTCTTCCACCAACTGACACAGAAGAGAATATATCTGTTTACAACTTGGCATTTTCACGACGGCAGTGCCAAGAGAACGAAGCTAAGACGGTGTAGACCATACATGCAGCGATAACATACGGCCGCGAGCCGCTGAACTCACGAGCTTGTTGTCGGAGAGGCCGACAACGAGCGCGTAGGCGCTGGCGTTGCCGTAGTTTCGAGCTACGGTCTCAAGCGGGCAGCGGCTGCTGTCGTTGGCGAGCACCACGGTGCCGGTCAGGTTGATTCCGTGCAGCGGCTGGCAGCCGTCCTGCGCTGCCATGTTCGCTATGGGTCGGTCGCTCTGCTGCGGTTTGGTAGACAAATGCGAAGCACGTAATGAGAAGCATCGCTTCTGCGCCCCCACCGCGGTTGTCTCGCTGTCACCTGTACCGGTTGTGGAGGCCGCCATATCTGTGCTGTCCTCTCTGGACTCACTAATGTATTGTCTAAGTGTGCGTAGTGGGAGACGGGTAGGAGTTATATTCAAACGATTGCTGCATGATAGCAGAAAATACAGGTTGCAGATAAACAGCATCGCAGGAACCGAGCAGACCTCGAGTACGTAGTGGTGAAAGTCTTAAGCAATTCCTGAGGTGATCATGAAAGTCGCCATTAATTGCTAAAGTCGCTATAACTGCCTAGCGCGTGGCCCCCATGTAGCGCAGCACAGTATATACCGGGTGTTCCAGTGAACACTATCAAAAAATTTTAAAGGTTGTCTGTGGCAGACAGCACAATTCTAGTTCATGAAGTAGTCTAGTCTACTTGCACAAAAAACTGAAATGCATAATCGACTAATCAACAAAACTTCACTAATTAAGTGTTAGCTAATTATCTTATGGACCATATTGCAATTTACAAATTCTAGCCGGGGAGTTCGCAAGGCGGATCTACTTGGAACAAATTTTCATGATGACACCAGTTTCGAGATATCAATTCCCGAGTTTTGCGAAGAAGTACATTGGCCTACGTTCCAGTTATCTTCTGTTTCAATGCATAAAACGACATATTGTTAAGAAAGTGTAGCACAAGTCTAGTAGCACTAGACTTGTGCTACCTGCAACAGGCAACCTTTAAAAAATTTTTGAAAGTGTTCGCTGAGACACGCGGTATATGTCCGATTTTAAAACGATCGCTGCAGCCAGAGGAATAAGGTGTGCGGTTAAGCTTAGCTAGTTAAATCCCGCCACGTTCCTATCCGGCTTTAAAGATGACTCGCACAAATACAGGCACTTAATTTGTGACAGAAACCATGTTAAAGTGCGCGCTGAGGGGGCTCTTAAAGTGAGCGCGGCGAGGAAAGTCACGTGCCTCAACAGCGCATTGTCTAAACGAAATTTCCACCACCGCCTCTACAGCCCAAATTCTATGGCTCAAGTATCAATCAATCAATCAATCAATCAATCAATCAATCAATCAATCAATCAATCAATCAATCAATCAATCAATCAATCAATCAATCAATCAATCAATCAATCAATCAATCGGTTAATTAATTAATCAATCAATCAATTACCTTGTACAGAATGACGGTGATGTTTTATTCATTGCCTCTAGATAGAGATATACGTGCGTATCTACTTTACAGAACTGTGGATAACTGCTGTCAATAACTGCTCGCACTCGCCCATTATGGTGCCCATGTGGAATTCGCTAGCAGAGGCAGAGGCCCATGTGGCTTGGCTCCATTCCCGGCCTGCTCAGCGCGCGGTGAGGCCGAAGCACTCGAGCATCTGCTTTGTTTCTGTCCCACTTTCTCCAAAGAGAGGGCTTCTCTCTACGCGTCATTTCGACGCCTGGAACTCCCTGCGTTCTCGGCATCGCAAATGTTGTTCTCCCTGTCGGCACCACAGCTCCGCCTTCAGTCACCTTCTCACGTTCCTGAAGGTCACAGGGCTGTCGTCTAACTTGTGAATGCGCCGCCTGGCCACCGCCTGACAGCCAACCTTCTCTTTCTCTGCGTTGAAAGCCTCGACCTTCTCTTTCTTCTTCATGTCTCCCTCCCCTTTCCCAAGGCGCAGAGTCGTGTTCCCTAAAGGGTTGCAGAAAATGGCGCCTCTTCCGCTTCACAATCACTCTTTCTCAGTTTCTCCTGGGCTGTTTAATTAAGAAAGCTGAAGAACCGGAGGGTAGAAATGTTGCTCTGTGCTCATATTGCATGAGTACCATCGAAACTAAACCGAAAAAGCTGTACAACGGGGATTTTTATCATACATTTACGGGTGTGCGTGAAACAGGGGTCGTTCACTCAAGCGTGCTGCGATTGTACAGAACGTGCTCCTCAGCGCAGTTACGCTGCGTTGCTATTGCGCATATTACTGCAAATAGTGGAGATTTTCTTAACTTATGCGTTATCTTTTTACTTGTTCCTATTTCACTCCTGTTTCCAGAACGGAGGAAGCATTGTACGTTTTTTTTTTTTTTTTTAAGAACAGCGCTTAGTGATTGAGCACATTTATGTCGAGAAATTCAATCGTCTTCATGCACGAGACCTGAAAATATAGCTATAGCATTTCCTTCATGCGTACTTGACATTTTGAACCCGCCTTTGAGTTCACTGAAGTTATACTATCGATAGAACAGCGTTCGCTCGTTAGGCGAATACCAAAAAAGAACGAACGCACAGGTATGCATAATAGTTTGTGTGCAGTCCTAAGTGAAAGTGGGCCTACAAAATAACAATAATGTCCTTTCAGCGTGGGACTCTGAAAAACTTACCGCTTCCGATCTGTCTTGTGGCAACCCCTTGAATTTTGGGTAGTATTTGAGACAGAATGAGAAATCCTTGCCATGTGCAAAGAAGTTCACAACTCCCAGTTTGCTGTTTTCACTCTGCAGAATGAAAAATCAGGAGGGGGAAGGGGGGAAGGTTGGGAGCGCTAGCACGTGTTAAGATGCTATCATGGGTCGAATTCAAGCGCATATTTGCTCGCAAATGTAGATTGTGAATGATTATAACGAAGAAGCGCGAAAGTACCGGGAGTAACAAAGAAAACGAGCGCAACAGCACCAGAGCTGTCTGATAACTTTAATTGGCATTCAGACCTGGTCCTGTCGTGTTCGTTTCTCAAATTGTCCTCGTTACGTTTACGCTGCTTCACTATACCACAAATATTAACCATCTCGCCAAAACGATCCCTTTAACTGGCCACGCGCATTCTCTAGATTCATTCTGTTGCATCATCCTTTAGAATAAAAATGGGTGCATGAATAGCCCTGGTCCTGTACTCACAAAGTTGTTCGAGCAAGAGGGATTTCTGGAAAAAATCACCGGTCAATCCTTAAAGCATGCACTCATTAAATATGGTATACGAAGGCGACGGGCCAATGACAATTTACCCCAAGGAAAAAAAATTGAATTCGACCCCTTTACGAAGCTCTTCGTACGTTATATAGGGACGCTTCACAAGAACAGGTCCCAGTCGGTCATGGCAGCAATAATATCATTAGAAAGCGCGACCGAACAATTAAAAAAATTTACTGACGGACATGTGTGTCGCAGTTGAAGCTCATTTACTGCGACTTGCTTGTCCACTGACAGCGGTTTGTCTGCCTACTGTATACATTTCATAGCGGAGCCGTAAAGCTGCGGATTATATAATGGCCACAACTTCGTCTGCATTCAAATAGAGGCAAAATAAAGAAGAAGCTAAAGTATTCCTCGTGTACTGAGATTTTAATGAGTGAAGAAGTTATATTACACCCAGAGTGGCCACCGTCTCACAGAGAAGAAAACAAATTCTATTAATCAAATCAAACCAAATCAAAAACTAATTCCTAATCTACAGCCCTACACTGCAACCGATACACGCATTAGATCGCCTCTACAGGGTCTCGATTCCACCGGGATCCGAATGTGACATGACATTGCAAGCAGCACACAGTGCCCTCACCTGAGACATGGCTATCAGCGATAGGAGTACCATGACCACATTCGCAGAACGGGAGCCGATCCCGTGAATTGCTTGGGGCAGACGAGACCAGGACGACGCCATTTTTTTTTCACTTCAGCCTAATACGCAGCACAGACGTCGCAAACGGCCTTTAACGATCATCAGGGACAGATCCAGAAACGCGCGAGCTTTGCCACTGCTGCGGCTGATGATGACGATCCTCAGGTAAGGCATGAGCCTACAGATAAAGATAATCTAAGGATCGGGCAGTAGGCAGTGTAGCAGAAAAAAATATTCTAAGGAGGGAAACAATAAACGCAAAAGGAATATTGTCGAGAACAAGAATAGTACACAATCGAGTAGGTTGAAAACGAAGTTGGTAGATGGTCAGTGTGACGTGGCAAATCAGTTCTGCAGAAGCGCGCAAAGTGAACGACAATTCATGAAAGAAAAAAATTGTTGTCCATCGGAGTATAGCATGAAGCTACACAGGGAACTTGGTGCTTCGTGTACAGCCGGGTGGATGACAATTTTCTCTTTCATGGTGATGATGACTTTGAATTTCGGCCCGCACGCCCCTTACCCCCCCCCCCCACCCAAAAATATGAAGGGGGGAGGGAGAGGGAGGGGTTCGAGCAACATTGGGGCGACAGGAGGAACCTTAAGAAGTACTCTAAGGAGAGATAAGCACAATTAGCATATTGCGTAAGCTGAGCAGTCGTCGAATATGATTGAGAAGAGATACACTCCTTGTTATATATCGTATGTACGTTCGTCCTGTATTAAAATTTAGTTACATACTATTCTCTGGAGCTCCAGCATACGAGTCCCGCCCTCATATCCTCCCTCCTAGAAAGAGAGGCATAACGTTTATGTCTAGGGCTGCCTAAATTTGTTGCAAATTCTGTTGTTCCTAGAAATCCGTGTGCCTCCTCTTTAGTGCAGGTTCCGTCTTTTGACAGTGCAGGCGTTCTTGAGAATTTATGAATCACTGCTGCGGCGTTCTCAAACAATACTTATTTCCCAGGCTGCGTTGCCTTTCGGTGTCAACAGGCCGCGATTGCATACTCCACAAATTACGTTCGTACAAATTACTTGACCCTTTGGACGTGTGCATCTGCGATGTACTTCCGTTTCCTGACAGATCTGTTAACAGTGATATTCAGTTCGATGACGTTTTGCCTAATAATGCAAAGTTACTTCCACATCGTATTCTAGACGGCCTGTTGCAAGATCATCCGCAGAGCCTTCAAACAAACATCGTAATTACGACAGATCATCAACAATAACTGACTCTGTGGATTACCCGCACCACCTTTTTCATCCGCGGTGTGGCAGCAGTGCGTGCATGACCCCACAGAACTTCCGGTCAGTCATTTTCGAAAGTCCAGTTAGCCAAGAAAAAAAGAAGTATTTTGCCGCATAGTATAATGTAGGCACATATTCTTGATGTTTTCAGATATAAAAAAACGTGCGCCGTATGTCGAGCTCATGTAAACGCGTTTTTTGTTGCATTTAATACTGCAATTCACTTGTCAAACACTCCTACACTGCAACAAAACTGGTGCCAGATGTAAGGTCCTATAAATTTTTAGGCTATTGTAACTTACGTTTCTCCGGACTGTTTAACCGGAAGTCTTCTGGGAACTATGTTTGTAAGCATGAAAAGGGTCTATACTCTTGGCAGCGAGATTTTTTGCCAAACACGAAAAATTGAAGTGCTGTCGCGGCTAGGGTGGCGTCCAGGGCATTGAATCCACCAAACCCATCGACTACGATGTCAAGTTGTAGAAAATGAAGGAAAAGGGTTTATTGGCTTAGTTAGACGGCTCCAGTACCGACGCCCGCTCCATGCAGGAGAAAGTTAAACGTCTCAGTTCACATTAGGACCCTCTGTCCTTACTCTCGAAAAGTATCTGCTCTTAATCCCGTCGTCTTCCCTATAGGCGAGTCGGCTAGGGAATCTGAATACTGTCCAGCAGCAAATCACCATCGTCGACTCCGTTGCGATACCACGCCCATAACTCGCAGTAACTCCGCCTCGAAGAAACTGGTCTGGAATTTGTGGAAGAAAGAAATCATCCTACCACACCTGGTTCGTTCGTCGTTGCCCACTGTTGCGTTTCGCCTGCGACACGTGGTTTTGCCGGCGCGACTGCGGCGGGCGGCAGACATTTTGGCCCGATCGTCGTCGCCGCAACACTCATCGCCAGGTGTTTCCAGGCGCGTCTGCGGCGATGCGACCGCCTAGGGATCTCGTTCCAGTCATTGTGCCCGAAACAGGCGATGCCAAAGCAGGGATCTCATTCCAGTTATTGGGCCCGAAACAGGCGATGCCAAAGCAGGGATCTCGTTCCAGTCATTGTGCCCGAAACAGGCGATGCCAAAGCAGGGACCATCTTCTCGTTACAGTCATTGTGTCCGACCGGCAGCGCCACGACAGGGTGCTACGAGATCGTGCGCAGCGCCACGACGGGGTGCTACGAGATCGTGCGCAGCGCCACGACAGGGTGCTACGAGATCGTGCGCAGCGCCACGACAGTGTGCGTCACCATTAGCCCATTGTACATTCACGTGCTCGTCTTTTGAGGGGTTCCTTCTTGCCCTCAACTGCGAGAGTATAAAAACAGCTGCCCCCGGACGCCAAAAGGAGGGCTCCGATTTCTTCAGTTGAGTGAAGTGCTCTCCCGTCTCTCTACTTCGGTCAAACCTGACCGCCAACTCTTTGCGATGTTAAAATAAACAAGTTGTTTCGTTGTTACCAGTCGACTCATGCTTTGCCGGGACCTTCGGATGCTTCGAGTTGTACCCCAGGCCGCCAGGCCAACGCTACCCTTGGGGCTTGCGACCCAGGTACAACCACGGGCGTCAGCGCCGAGTTCCCATCTGATCGCTCCAGTGTCGCGATCCAAACATCTGGTTGGCAGCGGTGAGATCGCCTACGACTTCAAACAACGGTCTGCCAGCGGCGAGATCGCGACAACGGAGGCCAGCAGCAAAGAGATGCAGTTGACAGTATGCTGAGCAGCTCAACGACGATCCGGGAGCAGTGCAACGAGCCCTGTGTGACGACTGGTTGCCTGCAGCGGAACGACTGCGCGGAATTCCTGCCTGCGAGGTTTGGTGAGTGCGGGACTTTCTCCTTCTGAGCTTTGCCAGGCTTTTGTTAGTGTCAGAAACAGAGCTGGTAATTGTGGTTGTCGTTGCTGCCGGGTTAGTTTGCGGCAAGACAATAGTAAGCAGTAGAGAAAGCAGCATTCAGAGCAGCCATGGATTTGAAGTCGTTGCGCAAACCGAAATTGTTGGAGCTTGCAAGAGAGTTGGGTCTGGATGTCTCAGACAAACTCAGAAAACCGGAACTGATAAAGGCTATTCTTGAGTTAGAGGCTGAGGATGACGAGCTGTCGGAATGCCTTGAGACTATTGAGGAGAGGTCAAAAAGACAGGAGCGCGAACTTAAAGAGCAAAAAGAGAAACAGGAGCGCGAACTTAAAGAACAGAAAGAAAAAGAGGAGCGCGAACTTAAAGAACAGAAAGAGCGAGAGCAACAAGAGCGTGACCGTCAACACGCTTTGGAAATGAAGCGTCTTGAGGTAGAGATGGAACGCGCTCGTAATGGAAGTCAGGCACACGGTGCAGGAGAACGCGTATTGTTCAAAATGACTGACCTGATGCGGCCGTTTAAGCTTGGAGAGGACATTGGTTTGTTCCTGGTTAACTTTGAGCGAACGTGCGAGAAGCAGGGGTTCTCTCGGGAAACGTGGCCACAGCGCTTGCTCACTTTGTTACCCGGCGAGGCGGCCGACGTAGTCGCTCGCTTGGATAGAGAGGAGGCAGAGGATTTCGACACAGTGAAATCGAGTCTTCTAAAAAAGTACCGGCTGTCTGCGGAGGCGTTCCGTCGGAAGTTTCGGGAAAATGAGAAAGGCAGAAGTGAGTCATATACAGAGTTTGCGTATAGGCTTATGTCGAACATGCAGGAGTGGCTCAAAGAAGAGAAAGCGTTTGGTGACCACGATAAAGTTCTGCAGTGCTTCGGGCTAGAACAGTTTTATAGTCGGTTACCGGAGAACGTGCGATACTGGGTCTTGGATAGGCCAGACGTTTGTACGGTGGCTAGAGCCGCTGAGCTAGCCGAGGAGTTTGTGACGCGTCGAGCTCGCGGAGCTAAGGACGGTCAAAAGGGTGAATTTGGCTCGAAGTTTGAGAGGCCGAAGTTCACACCCATGAGAGCAAAGGGGAACACGCGTAGTGCGGATGCGAGTGGAAGCAGTGCGACTGAACCTAAGGAGACGGCGGCAGCCGAAGCCAAACGCAGAAAGCGGTTCGAGATGAGGCGAGCGCGCTTGTGTTATACGTGCCAGAAGCCGGGTCACTTTTCAGCGCAGTGTCCGGAAACAACACCAAAAGTTGTGTTTTTTTCAATAGGCAGCACTGACGAGAACATGAAGCTTCTCGAGCCTTACATGCGAGACCTCCTCGTGAACGGGAAAGAGTGCCGAGTGCTTCGCGATTCCGCAGCTACGATGGATGTAGTTCACCCATCTTACGTAGAACCCCATATGTTCACGGGCGAGTGCGCATGGATCAAGCAAGCCGTGGAAGCTCATAGCGTGTGTCTGCCGGTAGCAAAGGTGCTTATTGAAGGACCTTTCGGAACGCTTGAGACAGAGGCGGCAGTGTCATCTATGCTGCCACCCCAGTACCCGTACCTATTTTCAAACAGGTCCGATCACCTCCTGCGCGAGAAGGGGCTTTTGTTTGGTGAAGCTAGTGTTCAGGCCTTAACCAGATCGAAGGTTCGGGAGCTCGCTGCAAAGGCGGTAGTTGCGGGGCCGACGTTATCAAACAACGAAAAAGGGTCAGAGGCGCAGCAAGCTGATATTCCGAGCACGCCCGAACTGAATAAACTTGAGTCTGTAACGTTAAAGGCGCCAGATACTGGAGAGGAAACGCCCGACGCGGGAAAGTTAGAAGAGCTATCTACTGATTTGCTCATCGCACCTACGTCAGACGGACTTGATAGGTTGCTAAAAGTCAGCCGGTCGGCTTTGATAGCCGAGCAAAAAAAGGATGGCAGCCTGGAAAACGTGCGCTGCAATGTCAAAGAAGGTATCGCCAGGAAAACTGCGCGTTTTGTGGAAAGAGGTGGAGTCCTGTACCGGAAGTATCTAGACCGCAGAGGAGTGGAGTTCGATCAGCTGGTCGTGCCTCAATGCTATCGTCAGGATCTGTTGCGCTTGTCACACGGGGGTTCGTGGTCCGGACACCTAGGAGTTAAGAAAACTAAGGACCGTCTCTTGCAAGAGTACTATTGGCCAGGGTGTTTTCGGGACGCAGACCATTTCGTGAGGACATGTGACACTTGTCAACGGGTGGGCAAACCAGGGGACAAATCGAGGGCGCCGTTGAAATTGGTACCTATCATAACGGAGCCTTTTAGACGGCTCGTTATTGATACTGTGGGACCTCTGCCGGTAACAGCCACGGGGTACAGACACATTTTGACTGTGATCTGCCCAGCGACAAAGTTCCCTGAAGCAGTGCCGCTTAAAGAACTCAGCTCAGTTGAGATAGTTAATGCACTACTGTCCATATTTGCGCGAGTTGGTTTTCCTGCGGAAATCCAATCAGATCAGGGCACAGTGTTTACTAGCGCTTTGACGACAACTTTTCTCGAAAGGTGTGGGGTAAAGCTGTTACACAGCTCAGTGTACCACCCACAGTCGAATTCCGTTGAGAAGCTCCACTCCGTCATGAAGCGCGTGTTGAGAGCGTTGTGTTTTGAACATCGAACTGACTGGGAGCTGTGTCTGCCTGGGGTGATGTTTGCTTTAAGGACCGCGCCGCATGCGGCTACGGGGTTTTCGCCAGCTGAACTGGTGTACGGTCGCTCGCTTCGATCTCCGCTTCGCATGCTTCGAGAATCGTGGGAAGGTAGGGGCGACGACCCAGTCGTGGTGGAGTACGTGCTTAAGCTCCTCGAACGCTTAAGAAGGGCACAGGAGTTGTCAGGTGAAGCAATGACAAAGGCCCAGCAGAGGGCCAAGGTTTATTATGATCGGACAGCCAGGGCCCGTCGTTTTGAGGTTGGCGATGAGGTCATGATATTGCGCACATCGCTAAACAACAAACTAGACGTGCAGTGGGAGGGCCCAGCACGAATTGTTCAGAAACTGTCGGAAGTTAACTACGTGGTAAGTCTGCCAGGAAAGCGGAAAGCACAGCAAGTTTACCACTGTAATCTGCTCAAACCTTATAGACAACGGGAAGCAGTGGTGTGCATGATGATAAACGTTCCTGAAGAGCTTCCGGTCGAGCTTCCGGGACTAGGCTCAGTGACGAACAGGGAAGACACCGGTCAAGTCATTAGTGACCTTATCAGTAAAGCACCGCTGTCGCCCGAGCAGAAAACCGAACTACACCAGCTATTACAAGAGTTTCAGGGTCTGTTCTCTGAGAGGCCTGGTAGGACTTCTGTACTTACTCATGATATAGAACTTACCTCCACAGAGCCAGTACGATCCAAGGCGTATCGGGTGTCACCCCGCCAGAGCGATATTATGGAGGCTGAGGTAAAGAAAATGCTACAGCTCGGTGTTATTGAGGCAGGTGAGAGTGATTATACCTCCCCTTTGATTTTAGTTGAGGTACCGGGCAAGGAACCTCGTCCTTGCGTCGACTACCGCAGGCTTAATTCCATCACTAAGGATCAAATTTATCCGATCCCTAACATCGAGGAGCGCCTTGAGAAAGTTAGTAGCGCTCAGTTTATTTCCACCCTAGATCTTGTCAGGGGTTATTGGCAGGTTCCACTTACAGAAGAGGCTAGTAGGTATGCGGCGTTCATTTCACCAATGGGAACATTCCGTCCTAAAGTGTTGAGTTTTGGTTTGAAGAACGCGCCATACTGTTTTTCAAGCCTCATGGATAAAGTGTTGCGGGGACAGCAAGAATTCGCTTTACCGTATCTAGACGACGTAGCGATATTCTCCGCATCCTGGTCGGAGCATATGACACACTTGCGGGCAGTGCTAACCCGCCTGCGCGAAGCGGGCTTGACAGTCAAGGCTCCTAAGTGCCAGATAGCACAGGCCGAGGTTGTCTACCTCGGTCACGTGATTGGTCAGGGTCGTAGCCGCCCCTCTGAAATAAAAGTGGCCGCTGTGCGAGACTTTCCGCAACCGCGCACAAAGACCGATATTCGGTCGTTCTTAGGTGTCGCCGGCTACTATCAGAGGTACATCCCTAGGTACTCTGATATCGCGGCTCCCCTGACGGATGCTCTAAGAAAGACAGAGCCTCAAACAGTCGTCTGGGACGAGACCAAGGAAAGAGCTTTTAGCGCCCTAAAGAGTGCCCTAACAAGCCAGCCTGTGCTACGATCGCCAGACTATACAAAAGGGTTCATTGTTCAGTGCGATGCTAGTGAGCGAGGCATGGGCGTTGTACTGTGCCAACGGGAAAATGGAGAAGTAGAACACCCCGTCCTGTATGCTAGTCGTAAGCTGACCAGTCGTGAGCAGGCGTATAGCGCCACCGAGAAAGAGTGTGCGTGTCTCGTGTGGGCCGTTCAGAAATTGTCATGCTATCTAGCCGGCTCGAGGTTTATCATTGAGACGGATCACTGCCCTCTCCAATGGCTGCAGACCATCTCTCCCAAAAATGGCCGCCTCCTGCGCTGGAGCCTCGCTTTACAACAATATTCCTTTGAGGTACGTTACAAAAAGGGGAGTCTCAACGGTAACGCCGATGGCTTAAGTCGAAGCCCCTAACGTAGGAATCAGCCTCAAAATTGTTTGTTACTGATGTTTTTCTTCCTGAGGCAGGATTTTTTTTTTAACATATTGCTTTTGTTTAGTGTTTCAAAGTGATGATATGCTTTCTAGTGCAATTTTTCAATTTGTGGACGCGTTCTGAGTGATGCTAGACTACTGTAAGGAACTAGGCAGTGGTCTAAAAAGGGGAAAGAGCCTGGCAGGGCTTAGTGAGGGTTGTGCCGTGCTTGCTGACTGAGCGGTTGAGTTTTCAGCGTAGTTCTAACGCTTGCCGGGAACGAGAACAAAAATGTGAACTCTCCCGAAGTCACTTTGCAGTGTCCCGTGCGAACCTGAACGAGAGAACGAGGCCTTCTCTGTGCGCTGCGCTCAAGAAACGTCAAGGGACGCCCGACTTCGGTTATGAGCATCATCGAGCGACATCCCTCCGGACAGCAGATGCAGTCCCCTGTCCATCGGGATCTCCTTCCCCCGGCGGGGCGGTCTGTTGCGTTTCGCCTGCGACACGTGGTTTTGCCGGCGCGACTGCGGCGGGCGGCAGACATTTTGGCCCGATCGTCGTCGCCGCAACACTCATCGCCAGGTGTTTCCAGGCGCGTCTGCGGCGATGCGACCGCCTAGGGATCTCGTTCCAGTCATTGTGCCCGAAACAGGCGATGCCAAAGCAGGGATCTCATTCCAGTTATTGGGCCCGAAACAGGCGATGCCAAAGCAGGGATCTCGTTCCAGTCATTGTGCCCGAAACAGGCGATGCCAAAGCAGGGACCATCTTCTCGTTACAGTCATTGTGTCCGACCGGCAGCGCCACGACAGGGTGCTACGAGATCGTGCGCAGCGCCACGACGGGGTGCTACGAGATCGTGCGCAGCGCCACGACAGGGTGCTACGAGATCGTGCGCAGCGCCACGACAGTGTGCGTCACCATTAGCCCATTGTACATTCACGTGCTCGTCTTTTGAGGGGTTCCTTCTTGCCCTCAACTGCGAGAGTATAAAAACAGCTGCCCCCGGACGCCAAAAGGAGGGCTCCGATTTCTTCAGTTGAGTGAAGTGCTCTCCCGTCTCTCTACTTCGGTCAAACCTGACCGCCAACTCTTTGCGATGTTAAAATAAACAAGTTGTTTCGTTGTTACCAGTCGACTCATGCTTTGCCGGGACCTTCGGATGCTTCGAGTTGTACCCCAGGCCGCCAGGCCAACGCTACCCTTGGGGCTTGCGACCCAGGTACAACCACGGGCGTCAGCGCCGAGTTCCCAACAGATCGTACCAGCAGTCGGATCCAAACACCACCCCGTTCTTTGCTCAGTCTGCAAGGTGAAGGGCGGGCTGAGAGCCTCTTGTGGAATCCTGCAACAGCCGGTTTACACGCTGCCTTGACGGCTGGATAAGTGCCGAGGGATGAATCGTGATTTGACTCGTCTAATTAACTGCGCCTGTTCATTCGTTGTCGTGGTTCCCTCCCGTTCATCCTCTTCTCCGGTTTCCAGGTAATGGTGGGGTGAGCGCTTTTAGTAGTTATCCACGCCGCGCTGACGTCTGGTTAGGAGGTGCGGTGGTTTGACACGTGGAAAACGTTCAATTAACACCCCTGGTGGTGTTGAGACGTAACAATGTTCATAACGAGGCTGCGTTGCCGCACATCTACGTTAAACTTCTATCCAAGGAAGTCTGGTCTGGCCCCTTCGCCATTATGCTCATTCTGTGGCGAAGCAGAGATAATAGATTATTTCCTCTTGTCTTGTAGGAGTTTTTTTCTGTAATAAGAAGAAAGACTACTAGAAATCCCGCTTCGCAATATTGGCCTAGATATATCTGTGCCTGTGATCCTGTCTTTTGGAGCCTGTATTATTAGGTTCAACCCTTCAATGTTTGCTTGGAAACCGAGAATAGCCTGACTGAATCTAATCCAATACCATGCTATAGATTGATCCTACCCCCTCCCCACTATAGTTCTAATTCTTGATTTATTTATTTATTTATTTATTTATTAGCTTTTTTATTATTCACGGTTTTCTCCCGATTACTTTTTTTTCTCTCACAAACATTTTACGTTCTAAGTTCCAACCTTGAAATTGTTAGTTCCTCTATTTTTATACGCCCAATTTAACCACCCGATTCATGGTGAATCCCTCACTGTATGCATGCGCCACAACCACTCAGGTCAAGAAGAACAGCAGCAATACAACGAGAAAGACTGCTAACATTTAGGCGCCACTACCTGTAAAAAGTGGGTCTACATCCGAGCCACCTAGCTGACTATTATTTGTGGATATACATGGTCCGCATTAAAGATTCTTGAACATACGAACTTACAAAACATACAAGAAAAATCGTTTTATGCCCCAAGGCGAACTTTCAGTTAAATAGACGTGGAAGAATGTATCATAAAGATTGAGGTGTCATATACCAACCGAAACAAAATTGTAGAAGAGGCATATCAAAGAAGGAAAGATGAACGGCGGCTTTAGTACACATTTAGGAGGGAAAATTACCACAGAACAAAAAAGGAAATCAGTAAAATAAATAAAAACTACCACGGTAATCATTTTATTTCCCATAAAACAAACAAAGCTACAGCGCAACACTTATTCTTTAACAAAAGCCTAGTGTCTAGGCTTGAAATGATAATAGGACAAGATACTAGGCTTAGACCAATCTGTCAAAGTGGAGCTTTGGGTAGCCTTTTTCTCCGTTTTGAAGGCAACAATTTAAGAGACCTGGTCTATCGATTCAATTTCATTACACGCATAATGGGGAGGAAACACCATATGGCCAATTCTATGTAACCAAAATTTAATGGCAGGATACGACGAAGTATCCTGATGTACGAGATTTCCTTTTGGCTGGAAGGACACCATGGACTGTTTATTTCATGCTAAACACGAAATTGTCGAAAATCTCTGGCCATTGTTGCCGATAATTCTATTAAATGAGTTTGCAACAACAAAAAACGCATTTAAACGTATTAAACGTAAGAACGTATTAAAACGTGTTAAACGTAAGAAATGTATTAAAACGTAAAACGTATTAAACGTAAAAAACGTAATAAACGTAAGAAGTAAAAACGTAAAAAACGCATTAAAACTTATTAAACGTACACGTATTAGCGTAAAAACGTATTAACACGTATTAAACGTAAAAACGTAAAAAACGCATTAAAACGTATTAAACGTAAAAACGTAAAACGTATTAAACGTAACAAAACTTATTAAAAAGCGTAGATTAAAGCGGTATCAGGTGAAACGTGAATCATAGCCTGGTGTTAACGGCACAAAACGTAGAAGGGACACAAGACAAGAAGGCGACACCACAAGCGCTGTGGTGTCGTCTGAAACAGCGCTTGTGGTGCCGTCTTCTCGCCTCGTGTCCCTTCCACGTTTTGCGCTGTTCATACCAGCATGGAAAACCAACCATCCCAAGCTGCTATTTTAATGAATCATAGGCCTGACCCGTACGGCCCTGCGTACGATGATGACAAGAAAGAGAAAAACAAATAGAATTTATTGTAGGAACGGCAGAGAGTTCTGCCTTGGCTATTATGCTCCGTCCTGCTGCACTGCATAGGGGAGGAAGCAAAGAAATTAAAAAGAAGGAAGTGCCCTCACTATATGGGCAACACTATACAGCAACTGGGCCGCAGCAGCCGATACAGAACCTGTGCATCACATAGCGCCTCTTCCCGTCCGCGATTCGTGGCGCCGGAGAACGCCCGAGTTCGTGACTACAATGTCCTCGATTCAAGCCGCGTTACGTCAGGTTTTAGTCCTTGAATTATATTTTTATTTTTACTTTTTTAGGTAGTTTAGGTTTCGTTAGGCTTAGGTCATGTTAGGAACGAAAGCACTAAATATATTCGGACATCTGTTTTTCCGCTTGAACGTACGTACGCGTACAAACTAGCGAAATTCTGTGCGCTTATAAAGTGTGATAGAAAAAGGTTCCTTCTTACTTTAGCAACTGTTCTATTATGATGGGCTCCTCATGGCAGTGACTTCCTAAAAAGAATGATGAAAAATGACGAATACAGGAAGAATGGATGCGTATGTACAACCATGTAACATAGTGGTTTCCATAAGGTATCGAGTCTACTCCAACGCTCTGCGAATAGGCTATAGCAAACCTTGTAAGGTTTCAATATCCATGATAAGGCTTAATAATGACAAAGGTTTTAAATATCATGCAGATGACCCTATACGCACAAATCATCAAGTAGGTATATCTGCGGCACCGGCTTAAGGGCGTCGTCATACAGTAAGCAGAAGATACACTACCTACTTGAGAGGTTTTGAACATTTTTTAAATTTGTATACGTAGAAAAGTGGTGAGCCACTTCAAGCTCTCACTTTTCGTTCAGCTTTCATCATATACATTATCTTCACCGTCTACAAAGCGCCGACAGCTTGATTGCTAGTTATAGGCTCCTCTTTTTTTCTCATGCACGCCGCTGCCGTACACTCGTGATTTGCACAGAGCACGTATATTAAAGTGTTACTCAATGTCGAAAATTTTCAGAACGCGCACAGCGACGAGAGTTGCGTTCGAGATTACGATTTTACTGCCTTAGCTGTTCACCTAGTACGTGCTGTGGTGCGCTTGTGCTGTAATCCATCGGGGACGAAGCGCACATGGGAAAGAGCCTAGCAGAGATAGCGAAGAAATAACGCCTCCTCTGCACCGAGATTGGATTGCAAGATAGTTGTTTTTGTTTCTTTGTTTTTTTTTATAAGTGTACCAAGCAGAAACCTGACGCTAATGCCTGTGCGCTCCACCAGTTCAGCGGTTCATTCAAAATGGATTTCCCTAAACATCACCCTTCTGGATTCGGCCGATTTTTCATATTAATACAATTTATCATCGCAAGTTCATATGACAATGATCATGCTCCTTTCACCTCTAATATTTAATGTCATACAGTTGCCAAAACTTTACAAATAAACGTAACTGCTTAAAACATACAAAATACTACAGTATGCAGCCCGAACCTAAGCTATAGAACTTTAGTGAACCGAATACACGAAAGTGTCGAGACCTAATTATGCACTGTAAATGGCGCTATATCATTAATTTGTGGTAAACGTGAAACACTAACCTGCTCTCATGAAACGATATGCGGCTAGCCCGCAGCAGAGCTGAGCCACAATGAAAGAAGTTGTAGTGCACTCTCAGCGAAGGCGTGCCAAATCGCATAAAAATGTATGTACTAGCCATTGGACTGCTGTGTGCATGGACTAATATACATATTAAGCCTGTTTATTGTTAGGATACATAAGGAAACCTGTAGCATACTTAATGGGCTACAATTGGTCTTTTTGATCTATGTGGCACCATGTACTTATGTGCCGCTCTTCAGCGAACCTCTTTGACGCCTATACATGGGTCACTGGGAATGCGGCACTGGATGTGTGCCGCTGAGTTATGTACCGCTCATCAGTGTCGACGCCGACTTGGAGCATCGGGCGTGGGCCACTCGATCTGCGCCGCTCTTCAGTGCACCTCTCTGACGCCTACTCGGGCAAGTAGGTGTGTGCCACTGGGTATTTGCCGCTCTACAAAGACAAAAAATATCCTTTCAATTTATGCGATGCTCGGCGGACTCGAAGCCGCGCCACGCGCGGACTTAATTGTGGCTCCGCTAGATGGCGCAGCGTGTGCAGTGGGAAGTGCGAGAGAGGAGCCCGGCTGGTACACACGTTTCGGCGTTGGCATTACGGTGTATCTCCCCACTGCTTCATGCGAATCGCATTAACGACCACGTCATTTATCGTGGGATGGGTACTATATGCTTTTTTTATTTTATACACGACGAAAAAACCCTGTTGTGCGATGAGATTAGCAAAAGAAAGACGCTTATGGCGGTGCTTCGTAGACGGACGTTCTCGAAATCACTTTAGTACGCGACGCCGTCTAGAAATGGCTGCTTAAGTTACAATATCAATGCTCAAACACGCACGTATGCAAGCACGCGCCGGTATAGGTCAAGGTCAGACGTGTTTTCTCGCTTAGTGAGCCAACATATTGTTCAGAAGTATCGCGGAGGCACGTGAAACAACGGCGATGCTGGCACGTGCGGCGCGGGGTGCGCGAAGCGGTGCACGGGGAACAGGGCGGACCGCTGCGGCGGCCCGGGGAGTTGCGGGGGCGGCTCGGTGGCAGCTGCCGCGGGACGCGGAGGGCCACGCTGCGCCTCGTCGTCCTGGGAGCGCTTCCTCTTGGACGAGTCTGCGGGGGGCTCCGGTTCCTCCTCGGAGGGGAAAGGCGTCTCATGCTGCGCAGAATCAAGGCTTAGGCTATTGTGGGGGCTGGCTCACCCCAGGCACCACAGCATCGGATGCAGTCCCACGTATTCTGTCACAGTTGACGGCAAGTCTATGGCGTCGCGCTGCTGAACACCAGGTCGCGCGTTCTACTCCCGGGAGCGGCATTTCGACAGGGACGGGAAACAACAACGCTCGCCGTACACCGTGCTTTGGGTGCAATACGTAAACAACACCAAGCTGTCAAAAATATTCCGGGGCCCTCTACTACGGCATCCCTCGGGACCCATATGCGCAGTTTCGAGACGTTAAATACTAAATTTTGTTTTAGTTTAGTTGGTGGTAACAGATCACAAGACATTTGGCTCTAGAACACCAAAACTGACATGACGAGTGAAAGGGACAAGTGATGAAAACAACAAAATGGTGAGTTAACAAAGTGTCCGTTTTTCTTTTTCATTTTAATGGCAACAAGGAATTGTTGGGTTTTCGGCGTAAGGTCTAGATGTCGTCGTAGCGATTTCTAGGACTGGCAACGGACAAACTGCCAGGTAGCAGGTGAAAGTTACTTATAACGGCAGTGCACGACATCAGTAGAGCAGTTCAGGAGAGCGTACTAAAACATCGCTGCTGCCGCCAAAATGATACGTCAAGGTCACACCGTGGTAAAAGAACACCACATTGAGCACGCAACAACGCTTCACGCCATAGCATTACCTCTTAGCTTCAATTTGTCTTTGTTCTCTTTCTTTTTCGTGTCATCTGTTAGCATTGTTTTTAAATCGATGTAACCTGTAACCATGCGTATATTAGTCCGCGGCACGGACGTACGCATTGACCTCATTTTCCGAAGCAATTGCCCACACCGCGTCCCGCACACGGTATACGTCTCACCTTGATTCCGTACCAGATTTCCCGAAGCTCCCCGCGGCACCACGCGACGAGAATGACAGGAATCAGCGTCGCGGGAACGAGGTACAGCAGGGCGGGCTGGGCCATCTTCATTACGTAGAGGCCGATGAAAGTGACTACGAGACCGGCGCCGTAGGCTGCGTGTTTGGTTGTTGCCGGCATGTGCCACGCGTGCATGTGGTTCACTTAAAGCCAGACGTTCAGGGCAAATACGGAAATAAATAAAATAAATAAAATATACACACGTACCGGTTACGCTGGTCACGTAATAGAGGCAACCCTGGGACGCTATCAAGTCGAAGCTGTGCACGTACGCCACGAGAAAACCTGTCAGTGCAGAGGAAGGACAGCTTAAGGAAGACGGGAATGAGAGCAAAAATTACTATGCGAGTAGGTGCCACATCGGATGGCGCCATTCGATAAATTCGAATTCGATAAATCAAGTTCGGCTGCACTCTCCGGTGCCCCTCGCTGTCTGAACGGTCCTTTGAAAGAACAGCACAGGTTTCAGGAATCACTTCGATCATGGGATAACTTTACGTAACCTTACGCCGCAGTGGACACATCAAGGTAAGAAATCGGCGTTATCTAACCGGGAATAAGGATGTCGCCGAATCCCAGCACAGAGTACTCCCCGAAGCAAGCGCCGATGTCCTCGTTGCTCAAATGCGGCACCCGCATAACCATTGGTATCTGCTCGTCGCTGCCGCCGCCTCGGGCCACTTCCACCATGATGCTGTCTCCTTTCTGCAAGGCGAGGCCGCGTCGCTTAATCGCGTTCGTCGACGCTGCGTGCTGCGTTCCCGCTACCGTTTGCGCGGTCTAGGGCAGGCCGCCGGTTTAAAGAAAACCGCACAGCCTCAAATTTAGAGAGCTATTCGGAGCACATAGGCAGGCTATTATAAATCTCGTAATAATCCAAGCTCTTTCAAAAACAAAATTTTCTAGCATAGACGTCGGAATGGTATGGAGACGATCGATGCATAACAGAGCGCTACTATATCGTAGCTGCTACAATATTGTGGGTAGCTCAATGTTGGGCTACCCGCAATAATGCAGTGACTTCACGCCCTACGTATAGCATGCAAAACGTAAAATCTGCGTATTCCGAGCTACAGACTTCACCGGAAGGCCTGCAGTGACACGCTGCTGCTGCATGTGCAGCACACGTCACCACCACCGACGTTGCCGTGAGGGCATTTCCAACATGTTTCGTTTTCAAAGCTACCAGCATTCAGTAAGCATCCGTCCAGAGCAAAGACTGCTGGTGTAGCGGAACTTCACCACTGACTTTCATTTAAAGTTTTGCCGAACTACAACAAAGATTATTTGAACCAGAGCCAAACTATGAAACTCTCTCCCCGTTATGCCCTGAACTGAGTCGAAACTAGCTCAGTAATCGTGCTAACCTGAAGGTAAGAGTAAACGCTCTGTAAGCTGTACCGTGGGGCAATTGATTCGTACTATTCGATTACAAGTGGCTCCAGTTGTCCTTATCTAATGTTCTGGGTATGACTTGTTCGTCCACACTGCGAGAAGGTGGTCAAGTGCACAAGAGTCGTTACCCAATCTGCATGAGAAAACCCTAATCTTTGACGCGGTCATCCGGGCTACCAGTTTCATAAAATGAGTAGAGAAGAAAAATTAAGAGGCGAAGAACTTATCTAGTAGAAAAATCAAAATTACATATACATGATCTATTACACCGGATAGCCTCGGCGGAAAGATATGACCGATACTTGTTTCCCTCCGTTAGAGGAATCGTACATGGATAATATCTAGGCTGCAGCCAAACGCCAACAACCGCGCGTGTATAGTCGCACTTGCTGCGTATTCACCATGAAGTTATAATAAACACTTCTTCACGACTATTCCTGCAATGTTTTCAAGTAGGTGCTTTCAATGAAAGAGAGAGAGAGAAGTCATGTCTTGTTTCTCCACTTACACCTGATGACTTGGCGAAACTGCCTGTCTGGTTGTGTGGCGTTGATTTCTGTATGACGCAAGGCATAAAGAACAAAAGTACAAAGACTCCTTTACAAATAATTCAGCAATAACAGTACATCAATTTCACTTTCAATCAGTTCATTATTTCACTCTTTGAGACAGTAAGCATACAGCCGCGCTTAAGTTGTTCGCGGAACTTTAAGCTCACTCACCGGAACCAGGTATGGTGTGACGAATACGAAGAAAATATCGTAAAAAAAAAGCAAGACCAAGAGAACGCAGATAACCTGCAAGAAAAAAGGAATAAAATCCTTAAGTGCGTTTCTAGAAAAGCCATATCTTACGTGGAGGCGGTTACAAGCATTCAGGATGCCGATATTGACGGCCAAATTCCCAAGTTACACAACCCACACCTAAAGATACCATGGGAAAATATCTACTGCGCAATGCCAGCCATATACATAACCACACAACAGCGTGTTCCTCGCATCCCTTCTTAAGAATTTTTTTTTACTAAACACGTTCTTCCTGTATCTCTCTTTCTGGACGCTTGAACACTTGAACGAGAAAAAGTCGTCGGACTTGTATAGACTTTAGCAATGAACCGATAGTCAGTTTCAGTTTAAGTTGCTCTTCAGCATCAGTATCAGTTGCTTTTCCCGATAATTAGCAACTACTTTTTTTCTAGTTGCCGCTCCTACACACGTTTGTGAGGAAGTCTCGAAGTTTCTTGCAGTTCCTGGGTGGCCTCGCGCCTTCGTTGTGTCTACCTACTGATTTGCAGCAGTTCGGTCCTATATTGGGTGCAGAAGCGAACCGTTTTCTTTAGGCGCCGTCATCACCCCCCCCCCGCCACCATTGTTAGAAAACGTGCCCTGCTCTCAACTTTCTAATTTCGTCAGCTATCTTACCGGTTGCATCAACCAATTAGGAACACGCTTCTTTTCGCACCAAGTACACTGTAGGTTAGAAGACAAGAGGTAACGCGTTCAATATGAGAGAGGGCAATAGGAAAAGGAAAGAGGCAACACCTGTGCATCGCAAAAAAAAATGCCTAGAGTATGATGCACAGCTTTTAGAGTGATCACCATGAGGTTAGGCAGGCGCAAGGTTTTGATCATGTAGATGCTGAAGACGACGCCCAAGAAATCCTGGAGCAGCCAAGATTTAGAGTTGTGGCGGATGACGACCCACGAAAAGGCCAGGCCAATGGAAAACAGGATCAGGAACACCTGGCGCACTTCCAGTGAGCCGTAGAAGCAGGGGAATGCGTAGTTTGGCAGCCTTCAACGGGAGTATGAGACAAACTCAGGAATCGCACTTGCACGGTCACCACAAGCAAAGAACACAAAATTTGAACATAATATTGACTAAGAAGGGAGAATTAGTATGTATACACCCTTGGTTGTTCCTACATTTTGAGCAGTTTCAGTGCGAAAGTCTGGTGTTCGTTCTTAGTCGATAGTAGGACGAATTCGTCCGCTCTACTGCATGCAAGGAAGCCGTCCCGTACCTTTACACGTAAGGACGCACGTGAACGCGCGCACTACACCCTCAACATATGCACGCACGCACGAAGACATAACTACACATCTACGCACACACGCACATCTGCAGCATCGCCTTGTGACATCTTGTGCAGCGCTATATCCGCTAGCCTTGCACGCGCATGCGCTGCGTCCGAGAATCGAGTCAGTCCGATGATCTGCGTGCACGTCGGCGTTACCCTCACTAGTTCTCTGCATTTATTAACAACTCGGAAGCTGAGCAGCCACAAGCGCTTGTATTAATTGTTCAGGCATCTGCACTTTTGTAAAAATGCCTAGCACATTAGCACCACAAACACCGAGGGAAAGAAAACAGTGAGACACAGAACAAACGATCAGAACGCATATCTCCCGCTCTGTTTTTTTTTTATTATTATTATTCAAGTACCCTAAAGGCCCATGCGGGCATTACATAGGGGTGTTACAATGAATTAGTGATATATACAGTATACGCATTTAAACAGATAATGCATGCTACATAAAAGAACACCGTCTTAGAGCACCTACATTAGAGCACCGTCTAACTGCAATCTGACAGCTCACCCGGCTCATAACACAGCTCACAGCATTGCAGGAAATGTAGCCATTATATGCTACGTATTTCGCACATCATTTGTCCACCCATGTAAGTCCATCGAATCGATATGAAACGATCATGTCAAATGATCCCATCCTTTAACATGCCACCGATTAAGTGCAACACAGTTCACTTCAAAGATGCAAAGCGAACTGAGCGAATGCGCAAGAAAGGAACCCAGCAAATTCAGTAGAAACTGAATGAGTGACCAGCAGCATTACAGAAAGGTACGCTTACCTTGCAGTGCCAAAAGGCAGCATGTAGAACAGGGGTTCAAGAACTCCGATGAGAGCAACTGTCGACGCGAGCACGAACATGCCAATGATCACGTACACTGGAAGTAGAGAGTAAACTAGAGCTCTTTGTGACCTTAACCGAAAATTACTATAAATATGAGGCAAAAATTACATTCGCGCACGGCTAACTATCCGCGTAAGGAGAGTCAAGCAGCGAGTGCGCAGCATCATCAGTAGGACTAAACTCGAAAACACGGCGCCATACGAGCACCGCTCGCGCGCAAGTGTGCCCTTGTTCTCCTCCGTTGTCGTAACATGCGGCCGAGTCAAGCCGAAAGCCATGCGCTTTGCCCTAGTGGCATCTACTGAAATATCACAAGTTCACAACTACATCGTTCGAAATTGGCGCCCTATAGCGTAAAAATCTGTTTGTATTCCGACCTTCTATCGTCAAAATTTACGTAACCACCGACGCAATGATCAGGCGGTGACTCGCAGCGTCGTTTGAACACCCAATAAAACGCTCTCCCCATTTATAGGATGTTGCATTTCATTGCTTTCAGAGCGAATAACATTGCCTATAGTGACAGGCTTTTATTATCTAACTGGCTGCGGTACATTGTCAGATCTCTATGAGATCGAACACGACGTTCTTCGGAAAGTGTTAAACCGATTAGATAGCAGACCATATTCAGAGACTAAGATTCTCGGACCATTGCCCCAAGCGTTGCAGGTCTGCAAAGCGACGCGGGCACTGCTACGTTTCATAAAATCGACTGGCCTCAATGACCGATTGTAGGCGTGAAGTTGTGGACAACTGCACGCATTCACAGTGATGGTACCTTATTCCCTCCCCATCCTTTCTTTTTTTCCCTTAAACCCCTTCCCCTGTGTAGATTAGTAAACCGGATGTGCGCCTGGTTGACCCTCCTAGCGTTCCTTCATTCTTTTCCTCCTCCTACTGTTGTTGTTGTTGTTGTTGTTGTTGTGTGACTTCATGTCACAAATACAGTGTCCTGTTTCAGCTGCACGGAATTTTACCAAAAAGGTTAATTTTGTAAGGATATTTCCCTATATTCTATCAGGTTATGCGTCTTTGCGACCACTAGGAACTGGGTATCGTAAAAATATGACAGACAATTAATAAGGACATCTTAAATAGCTGCTTAATTAGCAATTATAGAAGAAACATTGCGATTGGGGAATTGAGGACCCAAGGGATATTATTAATTCAACAAAATCTTATCTAAACAACATTGTCTTGGGTGCTAGAGGCATGCAGTACTTTGACACTGCGGGCGGCCCAGTATGGCAGTGCCGAAAGAAATATGAAATAGTGCATCAGTGACGTCGATATCTCTACGCGCTCCGTTGCGAGTGCAGACCAACAGTAGCACAAGATTTCGCTGGCACGGGCTTAATCGCGGCCTTCTCGTTTTTTGCATAGTGACGCAAGGAATCGACACGGAGCATGCTCTATTCCGTTTCCAATCTTGTGGCGCTACCGCAGCTCGAATGATCACGTTTGCCAATAGCAGCAAATTAAGAAAGGCTTTATGGATCAGAATGAAGAGAACTCGTAATTGTCATAGCATTGGCGCCTGCGCCGTAAGGAAGCAGGTGGCGTTTTCTGATAGGGTGTGGAGATCAGCGTCACTGACACGCTATTTAATTTTCGTTTGAGCGCAGTACCTACAACAATTTTTGTGAAGTTGTTGGGCAACATATGACTGTCAGGCTTCAATTTTGCAAACGCAATATTGCCTCACAAATCGCTAATTAAAACTTTATCTTTATTGGCTGCCAAGCCTCACATTCTGACAATAGATGTGCAAATGCGCTTATCACAAGTTATGAGTGCAGCATCCTGTGTTATTTGGTGCAGAAAATAAAACAGCTCGTATACCTGCTACATTAGCGATCTCTGGTAACGAAATCGAGGGGGGAGGTGAGAGAGGGTCCAAGGCGGCTGTGCTGGTGCTAAAACAGCCTCTCTGTATTAGAGTCCCAGAATGTTTCACTGGCGACAGTTGTGGGCTTGCCAAGATAAAGCGGTTTGAAAGTATGTCGGGCGTGCCGACATGCACGTCGGTCGCGAACTCACCGAGATACTGGATGAAGAGGTAGAGCACGATCAACGCGCCGGACATGAAGGCGACAAATAAGACCATAGCCTTGGGCGTCAACTGCAGGTCGATGTCCTCCCCAATGTCGATCTCTTCGGGCTTCTTCACCACCTCGCCGTTTTCGTCGACGCTCGCTCGTCGGCCCTCGGGCTGGGATTCCTCCGCGGCAGCCGCGGGCCGGCTCGCCTTGTAGGCCTGGTAGCGGTAACTGCGATAGGCGGTCAGCGGTGCCTTGACGAGAGGGTTCATTCGTTTAGCAAACGTCTTACTAGGCCCTGCACCCGACACTGAGTAAGGAGAGCATGGCATTTGGTTAAAAAAAACATGAACAATGGGAACAAAAACACGAAACAAGAACATCACTAACCACGTAAGTTAGTACAAAAAATAAGAAATAAAACTAAATGACATCGAAGTGCAGTATATGTGTAGGCATGACTGGGCGCCACATACTAGGCATTGCACCAATATATGTTCAAAGCTGAGAAAAAAAAAGGACACCAGCATATCTGCAAATAATAAACGCACAAGGCAGATTAGGTGGAAAGCGCACACAGGTTATCGCAGAAGTTTTCACGATGTGAAAACAACTTCGCCGGGAAGGCCATCCCAATGGGATATGGCACGAGGAAGAGCAGGTAAGCTGAAGGCGCGTACTTCCGTGAATGCGCCTGAAAGTAAGACGATTACGTAATCACGACGACGTGCGTACGGGTAATTCACAAAGTATGCGTGTCGCGTGGTAGTAAAGACATAATATTCGTATTTCTAAGTATTCGCAAAATATTGAACTATGGTTTGATTTTGTCGTTAGTTGAAGAAATATACGGCACGTATTTAACGAGCTAGAGCAACTTATTCTTATAAAGGACCTGTATTACTCGACAGAGCGACGTGAAAAAGATTGCTAAAAAGATTGATTAATTTCTTTTTTATTCGGCGTTTATGGCGTCATAGTTAGTTTTGTTATAATCATAATCACGATTTACTTCCGCTTAAGTCCTACAAACGGCAAAGGTACCTGCACTAATCGTCGAAGCAATTTAGGGTCAATAAATTAACCTGAATATGACAGAGGACACACGGTTTCGGGAATTGTAGTTATCGCCAAAACTAAAAAGTTAGTATCACAGGTGGATCAGTCAAATGCTTAAAAAAGATTACAGTCGAAAGTTAAACTAACCAAATCAATTGCTGTGCTACGAGAGGGCGTCGACTGCGGCCAATCAATCTGGAGTAACTAAAATTGCCTGATGGATAAATATCACTTGGTGGACATTTCTGCATGGTTAGCAATACGTTCATGTAAATGATCAACCAAGGAAAGGCACATTTTCGGAGGATGGTAACAGACACCAAATAAATGTTTTTCACAAGTACCCGGCAGGAAGCTAAGATATCTCAAGTGAGGACGGAGTGTATACTAAAAAAGACCAAATATTTTTTATTTACTGCAAGCAGGACTCCATCACCACTTTTATCTGTGCGGTCATGTCGAGATATGTTAACTCTGTTGATGTCGCGTAAAATTTTACGCGACATGTACTTACATGTGGGCTCCCTAATGTTTCCGTCAAAGCAAATGTGCCAGAATTACAATGGTAGATAATAAATCACGCTCGTTCAGTAGGCTCGTATATTAGTTTATGATAGCGTGAGCGTAAAGCTGTGAGTGTTGAAAAGGGCTGTTTAGGATGCCGAGAACCTGTAGCTTTCATTGATTATCTGCTACTCAGTACAACTGCACTAGTTTTGACATTGTACACGTAAGCCTTGTTTCGAAAGTCAAAATTTTGTCAAAAGACAACTTCAGCGGTTTGTCGTACGTTGTGACGTACTCTGTAGTAGCTATTTTCATGCAAAGCGAGTGCTCGGCGCAGTGTCTTGACGTGCTGAAAACAGCGAGCCTTTTAACTTGTGCGAAGAAGCAAGAATGTTTTGCTTAGCTCAGCAAATATTGGCCTGCATTTGTTATATGTGAAACGACTAAGCATGAGCACTCGTTCAGATTGGACGCTTGAGGCAGCAAAACCCAGCTTTTCAGTAGAAAACTGACTTTCTTGCTCAGACGTCGTGCAGTATGCCTTTGCCGCTTCGTTGTCGAATAATAATTAAAAAAAAAGGTGTGCTCGATTTGCAAGTTTATTTTCAGTGTCATTGCACCTCAAGTGTCGTAGATTGCAATTGAATTGTTAGTTTCTGAATACTACAAGGTGGGTTTCGTAAAAAAGTAACTACCCAAATTAAGGGTGGATTCGATAAATCTAACTCTCATTTAGGTATTTTACCTTGGCATCTGTAGCATGTTGCTTGTTTTTCAACTGCTTTCGTCGAATATTCAAGGTAAACAAGGTAAACAAGAAAAAAGATCCACATTCAGGAGGTAGACGTGAGAAAGGATGCAGCCGATGTTCGTTGGAGTAATGCGATTTTCAGCTCGGAGTTTTATTTCACGAAATGTCAAAGTAGCTGGTACTGAAGGCTTTTGAATGACGTGTAGGCAAAGAGCATCTGTTCGCAAATTGGCAAAAACACTCTAACAAAGCCCATAGAGGCGCATTTGTGTGACACTGAGTTCTGATTTCAGCGGTGTGAGGCGCAGTGCGATATACAACGGTTGAATTACTCGCCCGTATTGCGAGTGCGCAAATGCACGAAGGGTTGGAACTTGAGATCTGGCAAACACTAGAGGACTAGCCCGGAGAAAGCTTCGGCCTTTGATGAGCATTTCCGTCCGTCCGTCCGTCTGTCAACAGCAAGAGACTCGTATGCGAACCATGTGAGATGGCGATTGTGCTGCGTCTCCTTCGCTGCAGTTATTCCGTGATACTACAAACCTATCCAGTGCTGTACCAGGGGTGGATGCGGAAAATCAACATAGAGTGAAATAGAGCGAAGTTCAAACCTCAAGTCAGTTTGCAGAACCGATGCAATTGTGGACTTACAGCTGGTGACTGATGACTCCTGCCCACAAAGCGCCCATGGCAACGCTGAATGTAGCGATCGACCAAACAATGAGGAGCCCTTTGTCGACCTCAGGCTCCTTTGTGAAGAGCTGAGTAAGCAGCGGTTCCTTCGGCGTCATCAGTTTCTGCAAGCGCAAATGCGTGAAAAGAAAAAAAGACGAAGGGGCTGTGCACATCGCCAATCATTAAGCACTCTAAAACATATACAAGATAAATGGATGGTTCATTAACATATTGCCCGAGCTCTCGGAGGCCGTCCTTATTGCTTATTGCTGTTTATTTTTTCACCTTGTGCAACCAGAATTCCGTTGCGTGAGAAACTGCAGCTTATTTCTCAACATTCTTTTAGAGGACAGGAGATGCTAACATATTATATGCAGGCAGTATTCTTTATGTCTGACGAAATTACACCAACTGTTATTTTTAACAGTAGTTCAAATGAGTAAAAATAGCTGCTACACAATTTCGACCTGGAAAGCAGAATCAATCAATCAATCAATCAATCAATCAATCAATCAATCAATCAATCAATCAATTTTATTTCCTTTGAATAATAATAATAATAATAATAATAATAATAATAATAATATCTTTACTGCCATAACACATATACAGCATTATAATCAGGCCTGTCTAAGCCTACAAGGGCTTGTGGGACATGGCCCTGCAGAAGTGGCAAGGCAATACATTGAAATAGGAAAACAATTACATATAAAAAAATGACGCTGTTGCATAAAGTGCGCGACATTACATTTGAATGCGCAAATTTATTACAGCAGTACCTAGAGTTCAAGCTTAAGTAAAACGAACAAAACAGATAACACAAAATGCCGGAATTCGAATCTTTGAAACAATTTCCACATAAATGTTACCTGAGATAAGAAGGCAAAGCAATGTGAATATGGAACATCTTTAACCTACTGAGCACCCCGTATCATCTTCTTCAGTGATATTTTCGAAGTTGCTGTGAAAATGTCATATGGTAGATTGTTAAACAGATTAGGAACGTACACACATAGCCGGGCCTTACCGTATCTCGTTGCGGAACGAGGCACAGTGAAACGCAAGCCCGAACGGAGCATGCGCACAGGTTTATGTTCAACTTTGAAATCCGAGTCCCAAAAATGACGTAACACCACTGTTTCAACAAACAATGAGCGGAACGAAGGAAAACATACGGCGGTAAATATGTTTCGAGAAGAAAGCAGAGGCGAGTTATACGCTACACTTTGGAGCATTTTTCTTTTTTTTTTTTAAAGAGCGTCCACCCGGCTCTCCCAACGCGCAGAACAGAAGGTGAAAATTGTGATGCCATACCTTAATATTCCGTACGCAAGAGTGTGCACAATTGTTTTTTTGACTGAAAAAGGAACTATACCTTTACAGTGATAGAGTACCCAGGCAACGCTTCGGAGTTTACTACATAAATACGCTAAATGTGAGTCCCACGACAGGCTTGAGTAAAAAAATACGCCCATGTATTTTATAGACTGCACAAATTCCACTGGAGTACAACTACATTGCGAACATGACTTTTTGTGCAAAAAGATATGTTCATCTATCGACGTCATCTTCAAGGGATTTCTGAAGCAAGTCAGCTTTGTTTTTGAATTATTGATTGCAAGAAAATGTTTAGAAAACCAATCAATTACGTTATAGACATCTCTTTGTAGCATATTGATTGCTGATTTGTAGCATAAATACTTTGCTAGTAGAACAGTGTCATCAGCGTATTGAAAAATTGTGCATTTTGAAACAGTGGGCGCAAGGTCCTTCATGAAAATATTAAACAATAGTGGGGCTATGATGGACCATAATAATAATAATAATAATAATAATAATAATAATAATAATAATAATAATAATAATAATAATAATAATAATAATAATAATAATAATAATAATAATAATGATAATAATAATAATAATAATAATAATAATAATAATAATAATAGCCTTTATTGCGGGTTCTTAGGTACATTCATTTCTGGCTCCGCCGAACCCTTCCGAGAGATTGTAAGGCAGAGACCTGAGAGTATCGGCAAAATCACATTGAGAACTTTTCGAGCATAACTAATGCTTGAAAATATAAACTAAATTGCTTCACCATTTTCAATAACGCGTACAAAATACAAATTGCCAAGAAACACACAAAATTGAGCGCCAGAGGTACTACATGTCATCGTAAAACAACACACGTAAACAACTTTCTAAAGTTTAATGCATAGAAAATGGTGATTAACTGAGTCAAATACACACTGAATCAGCAAAAAGCAAAGGCCGAGAACTGGACACAGATACAGCATTCACACCAACCGCAATGCTCATATACAAAAAAAAAAATCAACTTCATACAAATGACATTTTTTATATTCCTTCTTTTAAGGCGTTCTTTCAGCCGGATAAACTTCGTTGCTCCAGTACTGAAGTGGGGTTTCATTAAACAAATTCGGAATATAATGCAGTCTGTCTTTTGCCATAATTAGTTCTTGTTCGAGGGACAACACATCTGCAGGGATCGCGTAGATCCATATGCTTTATAACGGGTACGGTAAATATTTAGTTCCAGAGATATCGCGGCACAACAGAAAGAAACACTGCAATAAACGTTCGGTATTTTCAGAGAACTGCCACGGGTCCTATAACGTAGAACTATTCCAATCTGTTGGTATTCCATATCGGCTAGTAGCCCTCCTGATAGGTCAGAATGGTTCGAATTCAGCCCATATGGGCGGGCGCCACAGCCATATGGGCAGAGCCCGAGCCATTTTGACCTATCACGGAGGGCTAACGGCCGGTTTGGAACAAAAACAGATTTTTTAAAATCAAATCTTATTTGATTTTAATAGTTTTATGCCATACCAGCCCTGAATGGTTCATCCATATAAATATTTGTGTTGTAGGCTGCACTTTTTTGAATATTCAAACTGTTTAATTTGGTTTTCCAATAGCTGCTGCAGTTAGAAAAAACAGCAGATACTATATCTTATATGAAAATAAGCTAACACATGAAGAATCATTTTCTTTAATATAATAGTTTCCAACGCGTTAAGATAAACACGCAGCTCGTAGACGTTTTGCACAAATGGAAGCCATATGAACGTTCCATGTTAAATCATTGTCAAAGTGAACTGCTAAATATTTTACACTGCATGCATACCCTATCGGCGGTGTACAGTCACAATTCAAACAGTCGGAGGCACGCAAGCAGAAAGGCAGAGTGGCATCAAGAACATTTAAGGTATTTCTAAAACATTTATTGCGTTATTCGCGCATTAACTTTTATTTTATTATTTTTGCACAGCCTATGATATTTATTGCATCACTTTGAAGCAGAGCAACGGCCATTTCACATTCCAAGTGCCTCGAAACAAGCAACGTGTCGTCCGCATATTGAAAAACAATGCTCGTGTCAATTACCTGCCCCAAGTCACACGTGAAAGGTAAACAAAAGTGGTACTCCTGCGGCACTCCTGATGTGAGGTACCACAGAGCGCTGTGTATATCAAACAAACAAAAAATTTCAGACCGATTCAAAGGATAAATATTTAATAAGTCGAGAAAACGTCCCCGAAAGACATAGTTGTAAAGTTTAGTGCATAGAAAACGGTGAGTCTTGGATATATCCAAAATGAGTCCACCGGCCACTTGGTTTCGTTCAAGTACGCCGTGTAAAAAATCTGACAAAGTTTCAAAAGGTTCCTACGTATCGCTGCTTAGATGAAAGAATGTACTTAAGAACAAAGCTGTCCACAGCGTCAGGAGCATGCCCTTCCAGTAGTTTTACTAAGAAGTACGGATATAGGGCGGTAGGTTTCTCGCTTTGACGCATCTCCACCCTTAAATATCGGAATAACACGCGCTCTCTTCATTTCATCGGGTACAACACACGTGTCTAGAATACTGTTCAAAAAAAAAAAAGAATCGGCTTAGCTAGCACACCGGTAGTACGTCTTATATGTTCAGCTGATATTCCATCTAAACCTTGAGCACGGCTCTTTCGTGACCGACATAGAAATTGAAACATAGTAGACTTTCCCCATCGAGGGAAGAAGCGCAGAATCTGGTACTGAACTGCTAGCTGCTATAAGGCTCAGCAGATTAAGGAGCGTTCTCATATCTGTCGCCACTGAAGAAAATGAATCGTTGAAACAATCAGCCACTGCTTGTGATGGAGTAACGAAACCTTTTAGTATTGAATCTAATTAGGAACACGACTTGGCAGCCCAAAGTTCATTTACTAGAGACCACGTCGCCACTAGTTTAACGCGGGAAAAAGAAAACTGACCGCTCAAGTAGCTTCCCTTGGAAGAGCGCATCATTGCTGTCACTTTGTTTTGTGCGTTTCGGTAAAGACTCTTCAAAGCTTCGTCTTCTGGGTGCTTTTGACATCGTTTAGAAAGTTTGTCTTTCTCTTGAATAGGTTTAAATATTCGAATAGTTAGCCAATGTAAGTTTGCTTTTAGCTTATGTACTAAATTATAGCTTTTACACTCTTGCTTTAGCTCGATAAAAGCATCTACAAACTTTTTATCTGGTTGAGAAACTATCTGCTGACCGTGTATCCCAGTCATATTGGGATACAGGTTTGTCAAATTTATCGTAATCAAATATTTCAATATATTGGGCCTCTTTGCTTTTGACTGCATGAGCGTCAGGAGGGGAGATGCAGCCGCCGACATAGTATTGATCAGCCAGTTTTCTTGCTATTCGAATGAATTTACCGTAAAAGCCGGAATGTATAATATCTGAACGGAATGCAGGTCGACAACCCAAACCTTAATTTAAAAAAAAATGAAAAGAAAAACGGTATAAACATGTAAAAAATGACCTCTATATAAGACAGAGGTCGATTTTTTTTTGCCGCGGTTTCTTGAAAAAAAAAGTTCGACCTATATTCCGGTTTTTACGGTGGAGGTCAAAGACATCAGTGGAACGAACTAAAACGTGGTCGAGGCATGAGTGCATGCCTCGACCATGAGGCGACCTGAGTGCACTTCTTGTCTATAGTGGCTTCGTTAGTGGCAGATCATATGCCATAGGCAGCTAATATGCTTAATTTGAAACAAATGTTTTCTCCGAGCTTAGGATATCTATATTACTATCACCGATAATGCGATCTTGTTATAGGAGGGTGAAACATCTAAGTTTTGTTTCAGTTGATTGAGAAATGGCTGCATGTGTTCTGACGGTGAGCGATACACAGCCAATAATGAGAGAGTACTGGTAGAATTTTCCAGGCGGAACGCAGGGCTTTCAGCAATCGAAATCGTTAACGGTGTAGGTAACCATTTAGTCTTAATGAAGGCCCCTATTTCCCCGCCTCGTCTACCTGATCTAGTTATATAATACTCTTTAAAGTTGGGTAGGCGGAATTGAAACATGCCTTCAGCGTTAACTTCTTTAAGTAGGAAAGCGTCCGCTAAACTCAAAATGCTAGTCGTATCGATAAGTAACTGATCCCAGTGTTTCCTTATGCTTCCCACGCTTACATGAACGACTGAAAAAGACGGGTTATCTGTAACTTCTTTCTTTTTTTTAAATTATGGAATTTTACGTGCCAAAACCACTTTCTGATTATGAGGCACGCCGTAGTCCGGGAATTTCGACCGCCTGGGGTTCTTTAACGTATACACCTAAATCTATGGTACCCGGGTGTTTTCACATTTTACCCCCATCGAAATGCGGCCGCCGTGGCCGGGATGCGATCCCGCGACCTCGCGCTTAGCAGCCCAACACCATAGCCACTGAGCAACCACGGCGGGTATGTGCAACGTCAAAGACTGTTCCAAGTTAACAAAAATCTGAGAGAGTGAAAGTTGACTGCTGCTTTCAAAGTCATCTTAACGTCAGCGAACGTAGTGATTCGAAGGACGCGGCCTCCGTTTTTATTTTCAAATAAACATTTTGCCATTCTTAGCCCACACACACGAGGGTTCGACGGAAGCCTGTCTGGTCGGGATGAAACATGCAGCAATAAAACAACAGACACCGACCAAAAGAAGTACTAAAAAATAATAAATCTTTAAGACGTCTCGGCTTCGCTACGGAATTCTTGTTCACAATGGGTTGAAGAAAAGTTGAAGGAACTTTGCTTCAACCCATTGTGAGCAAGCTTGCTTCCGTAGCAAAGCCAAAACGTCTTAAAGATTTATTCATTTTTAGTACTTCTTTTGGTCGGTGTCTGTCGTTTTATTGCTTTAACCCACAAATACTTAAAGCGTTTCCTTGCCTTTGGCACTAGCTTTCCAGAATAATTTTTTGTTAATCTGAGTCAAATTTTCGTTTACGTACATCATGGGATAGAGTTCTTTTCTGTGCCAAGTCACACAGTTTGCGACGGGCTGCCAGTCAAATGTGCCGTAATAACGGGTCAGGGAACCGGATTAGTACTGTTGGTACATTATCCTTTCTGGCTGGTTTTCGGTGGACCCCAGCAACGTACCGAAGGTTGCATTCTGTCAAGGCTAGCTTCTGTGCAAGTTCTGCTGTGGCAACACGCAGGTCTACGCCTGAAGAAAATGGAAGTCCGTGGAGTCCCAAATTCGAAAGCCCTTTTGTACTGATCATCTTTGTTGCGCTCAGCCCGAACTTTAGCAATTTCATCAGACTGTATTCTTAATCTTCCTGCTAGTGACCCTACTTGGGTTTCAAGACCTTTTACGGCTGAATGTGGTACTTTTGTCGCAGCCAAGACAACATCATAACCTGTTGCCAAATACTGCAGAGAGCTTTACAACTCGTTTACTGTTTCTTTCAAAGATAGCACCTCGTCGATTCTTGGCTTTAGAGCAAGTAGCTGATCTACCTTTTCTTTAAGGGGAAAAAGAACAAGCAGCCATGCCATTTATTCCCTGTGGTTGTTCCCGAAGAGAGCCTGAGAACCAGGGTCATCGGTTCCTGCAGATGCAGTCGAATTGCGAAGTGGCCCTGAACTGTACTCGCCCGTAGATTGTGCCATTATTTCTAAATCTCCCTTTTTGAGTATCCCATAGCGAAATATGTACTTTCAGCAACACTCGAGCATTATTTCCCCAAGTGAAGGCCATTGCCGTATTCCACACAATGCAAGAAGCTGCCATCCCTCGGCAGCCGATATGAACATGCTGGACAGATCGATGTCATGGGGAAGCACAAAACGAGTCAAGAATTTCGCACATAAACAGCGTCAAGTATTAGTGATCAGCATCAATCGTGGCAGCAGTTGGCAGCACTGCCAAACAAATGAGCTCTACGGAATAACAGCTCAGTTTAGACGAGGGTAGTTCTGATGAGTGCCCAGCAGGACTTTGCCACTGACTGCGGAGCGCTTGCGCTCCGCAAGCGCTCTTTCATTCTCGAACAGACGATCTCAAACGAACGTCTTTCATTCTCGAACGTACGATCCCAGGCGCCCCGTTCCGATAGAATCCAGAGACGGCATCTATCATTCAATGAACGACGCATCTTGCTAACAGGGGCAGCTTTCGCGCATCGCCGGTAGATCCTGAGGCCGTCGATCATTGTGCCGATTGTGTCGGACGTCGATCATTGCGTTTGACGGCGAACTATAATCAGCGACCTTTACGTGATATTACGGTACATACAAAACGCTTCAGGTAATTAGCACTACACGCTGCAAAATGCAATACCAGCAAGTCGGTAGTGACACTAGGGGCGTAAGCTAATTTGAGCTTCCACTTACCACCAACTTTCCTAAACTTCTTCTGGTGACAAACCCGACAACAATGTCGAGAGGCTCAGGTGACTGCCTGTCATAGACAACGTCGTCCTAAAAAACAGTAAATAAAACAGAGAGAATCAAACGTTATTCGGGCTCCTTACGTTTACCGATATGATATGCGCGCATTAAATTTCTTTCTTTAGTTACAACACACAAGCTTTCAATAGGTCATAGTGGCAAATAAAAATACTTCACCTGCATCGATACTCGTATGAATTCGCAATGAAATGGACACAGGATCTTCCAAAGTAGCAAAACTTTAAACAGCTCTCGTAAGCAAGGACGAGGTTCTCCTTGTGCGACTAATTAATCCATTATTTATAATGAGAAAACTGGCTCTAGTGAATAAAATGAGTGAAATAACGATACAAGAACAGTCCGTCATCTTTCATTGCCTGAGCCCGTCTTCCAGTTATAAATATCACGAAGGGTGACGGAACCACTTAGGCGATTCGGAAGAAGCAATGTCATCAATTTTCGAGACCTTTTATTTTCTTTCCTTTTTTTCACAGCCGGTTGCCGAACATTCCTACTATTCCTTCCTAGCGTGTATAACTGTTGTCACTTTCTGGTAGGGCTAGGCATCGAGTAAAATTTTATTCCGAGTAACTGAACATTTTTAACCGAATAATTAATCGATTGATCAGATTTTCCGATTCACGTATGTGAGCAAGAGTTATAAAAAAATTTTGGTTGATGTAATTAAGCCTTGTAGAAAAAACCGTCCTACATTTGCCTTTCAGTGACAATTTCTCGTAAGTGCACATATCAAGCATATCAAGCTCACTCGCAGGGGCGGATCTAAGGTGGGGGCTTGGGGGGGCAGCCGTCCCACCAAAATGCCCAACCGCGACCCATCGTCCCCTTCCTACCACCCAGCCGTACCAAGTGATGGATTGCTCTCCTGCACCCCCGACGAAATTTGACTGTCATGCTCTACCACCCCCAACAAAAAGATGTTGGCGCCTGCCGGGCTCACTCGGATGCAGCTGAATGCCCTGTGGAGCCAAATAAGCCTGTTAACGCTTTCTCGATGTAAAGACTTCCTGTGCTTATTAACAGCCATGCTAGCTGCACTGACCGAACACTCGCACGGCATTGAATTTACTCTCTCCTAAATCGAGGAGCATCGCGCATGGGCGGCTTCGGTCGTACAAGAACCGCAGGCGTCATTTTAGTTGGAACATTAAAAGCGCTAGCCATTATTTTCTTCCTTCGCGTTGAGCAAGTGTAGCGGAGGCGCCGGCGAAAAAGCTTGCCTGTGCTGTTAATCTCCGTTTAAGAACAATAAAACGTAATCGCGAGTAAAGCATTAATCGTTTAATTGGAAGCTTAATCCATCGATCATCCAGACGTACTTTCGGGATTACGGGAAATTTTTCTTCATAGTAAAGATTGCTTCTGCTACATTTATGTTTAATATCTTTCAAATTCTTGTCGACTTACAAGTTTGCTGCCGGAGAGGCCTACAACTAGACCATAGACCTTGACCTCGCGGAAGTTCTTGGCAACAGTCTCGAGTGGACAGTGTCCCAAGTCACGAATGAGCGCCACTTTGTCGGTCAGGTTGATCTTACGCAGTGGCAGGCACCCATTCTGGGCCGTCATGTCCACGAGCTGTCGGGCCTCCTGCGACCCGCATACATTGGTACTGCTCGCAAGGCGCCACAGTAACCGGACTACTGATAGAAATAAACGGTAATGAAACTCGGGCAACGAATTATACAATAAATTATTTTTTCGCGATGCTTATCTAGAAACACGGTTAATTTCTTCGTCATTTTAACTGCAAGACACAGGTACACATTACTGAATAACGTAAGAAGTTATCAACTTTGTCCAAGCCTAAAGAAAATTAAAAATGAAATTATGGGGTTTTACGTGTCAAAACCACTTTCCGATTATGAGGCACGCCGTAGTGGAGGACTCCGGAAATTTTGACCACCTGAAGTTCTTTAACGTGCACCTAAATCTAAGTACACGGGTGTCTTCGCATTTCGTCCCCATCGAAATGAGGCCGCCGTGGCCGGGATTCGATCCCGCGACCTCGTGCTCAGCAGCCCAACACCATAGCCACTGGGCAACCACGGCGGGTTAAGCCTAAAGAAAGGCTTCTCCATTGTTATTCCTACAGAAATTTAGGCATGCCCGTGAAAAAATGCCCACAAGACACATTTCCTATTGCTACCACTGAGGATCACCGAGTTACCTACGTTTGCATCTCGAACAAAATTTCATAGACCATTGCCACAATAGAACAGCTTGCTTTTTTTTGTATGCTTGCATTCGACTCTCCAAAAATTATTGTTGAAGAAATTCTGGTGGCAAAAATGATTCTGATGCAGCCTCATTGCACAGGGTTGGGGTGATCTGCAGAGTGGTTATTTTATTTCATTGAATAAGAATTTGTTATTAGGTTACTGGCATAGTGTATGCCTAAGCACGCGTCCACGATCAAGTGACCACAGGGGAACAGCAACATGAGCTATCAGAACTATGGGGAAAAGAAAGGAGGCAGAAGGAACAAGGGTGCAGTCACACGAATCGACAATGCCTAATTTATGTCTATCCTGTTTCGCACTTAATAGCAAAAAACAAGTTTTACGCCATTAACGCGACACAAGAATTTACAGGCACAGCGTATAGACGAGACGTTATTGCCGTATCTTCAATTGGCTATGGGCAGAACTTTTCTTAATTTCTCTTAAGCTGATTAAAAACAACGTTTACCTGCCGGTGAAGGTAATGATAACACCCCCTACCAAAAGCAGCTGCGACAACAATGTCTTAAACCAAAATAATGCCAACAGACACCGCACAAGAAGTTGGTTTTGATACGGGGGCTTACCGCTTCCGACTTATCCTCCGGCAGTGCCTTGAATGAAGGGAAATACTTGAGGCAGAATGAAAAAGTCTCCCCCCTCATCACGCGAACAACTCCGAGCTTCCCACTTTCGCCCTGAAAACAGGAACACAAAAGCCGCACGCTATTGTTCAGTAAATGCAGCCGTTTAAATGCACAGTGCTCATAACTTCAAACGCGAACAGCAACGAACGCATTTTACGCATCATTGCATATACCCGGCGACAACTTTGTGTAGCAGCGCAGCCAAAGCGACGGCGCCGAAGCACACGTGTCTTTACTGCGCATCTGAATGTAGTCCGCGAATGCAAGCAACTGAAATCTACGTAGCGTAAAACAAATCCTACAGAATATTTTAATTTTCTTGTTCAACATTTATTTCATACCGATAAAGAGCTTGCTTAGGAAATGGATCTCCGTTACTTGAGGTTCCTAGTTTCGGCTTTCTGTTGTCCATGTCGTGGTTTTCGTGGTCAGATATGCCGCCAGCAGAACGTCGGCACTACTTGGCGTAGTAACACAAGAGCAGAAGCTCCGAACTTGCAAGCGCGTGCGAGTATAGTTTTCGCTGTGCTACCACAAAAGTTGCGGCGTGTAATAGCATGGGAGCCGATTTATAAGTATGGAGTTGTCACAATTGTTAGTTTCGGAGTCTCATTTAAGCCACCGTTACAAATGCAACTTAGAAGGGTGTTGGCTTGGGCTAGTTGGTTTTCCATTTTTGACTGTGGGGTACAGCGTGAAGCGGGGCAGGGGACATAGGAAGAGCGCGTGTCCTCATTTTAACACGATGGCGTTAAGAAGCCCGTATCGCCGAAGATCTGGCGCCCCGGGTCAGGCGTCGGACATCGTACCGGGAAATAAATTTTCGGACAATCGAACCACGTATACACAAGCCTTCCATATGATGCAAGGAATTAATTGAAATAATTGAATTTTTCAAGCTAAAATACGTAGAAAAATTGTAAATTACGCCATGCGCACAACCTACAGATATGATAGCTCTCGGATTGTAACTTTACGAGAAAACATAATTCTGATACGCGAAAACTCAAAGAAGCGACTTCACACACACAAACCGGACGCGGCGTCCGCCATTTTGGGCGCGCCGACGCGATGGGTCTCTTGGGGGCCACGGAGCGGCGCGCCCGGTTCCTTGCATCCAGCTGACGCTCGCCTCCGCCGCATCGCTTGCGTGGGCCGCATCGCGGCTCACGCAAGAGGCCGTGGCTCCACCACAAAGCTCGCCTTCGAGCATAGTGTTCGCGGCAAGCGTTTCCCGGTAAACATTACGGTTACATACGCTCCAGTTGCCGGGAAGCGTCAGAAGCAGTCAGGTATCTTTTGACTACTATCGCGTTCCACTCTTAAAGGCGAAGCTTAAGCGTCCTCCAATTTTTTTTCCTGTGTCCCCTGTCCCGCTTCGCGTTGTATACCACACAGTTACAAATGCAGGTGAAACTGGAAACAAAATAATCCATTGTGGTTATTTCGGAATTGTGCGTGTTCATGAGCACTGTAGGAGTTATGAGCACTGTGGTTATGAGCACAAAGTTATGAGCACTGTATTCTGCAACAAACAGCTGTGTTCGCCCTTTCCTATGTTTCACGCGGCCGACATTAAGCGTTCTCATAAAGCCTTCGCACCATACGGCACACAGATGCATCGTTATAATTAATTTTTTTTTATTTAGAGAATAGTGCGGTCTTTAACGACCAAGTAGGTGTGGAAAACATATCGTTTACAATTTAGCACACATTATTTACAAAATATTCAAAAGGTGACAAATTCTGAATAGAAGGAAATAAAACAAGAAACACTATAATTCACTGATAAAACACGGCTGATGGCAAGCAACAAACCAACATGGCGACACAGCACCTGCCCTCTTGCAGGTCACCGAAGACAAGACAACACTCCTTGATAACAATTTTAAGCACGTGCGTCGGCTCAGCCTAAAGAAATGATAGAGAGTGATTGTAGAGACGAGAATGCGTTATTTTCTGGAGCGCTTTACTCTGCAAGGCTGGGAGCCTTTGTACAGTTGAAGATGAAAGCCACCGTTGGCAGGTTAATTGACAATTGATAAGGAGAGAAGGCCGCGTTCTCAGGCGCATCAGCAAAAATGAGTATAAACAAGGCGTCGCACAATTCGAGCATGACCGAATGAGTGGAACAGTAGTTGAAAAGGACAGATCGTCCATTTTTTTTAGAAACACCTTATTAGTGCTGAAATACAATTTTATTGTTTCTTCTTTATCACGGGAAGCAAGTGGCCACTGTGGCACCTATTGTTGGCATCTGCTAACGAAAGATTAATTTCTTGACTTATTTTGAACATATTAAGTCACTGAGAGAACTCGAATAGTAATGAGGTGTTTATCTCAGAAGACGGCGATGTACGTACTGCACAGGGCCCGGTCTATCGTGCTTGCAATGGCGGAAGGAAAAGGTAAGCGATCAAGCAGCTGCGCTGACAAGAGTCGTTGCAGAACCACGCCTGTCGTCGCGGGCACCATGTGTAGTGTTTGGCAACCACGAAGCGTTCAAACACAGCCTATACGTCAACCCAGCCTCTAAGGGGCTCGCAAGAGTAGCACTCTGTGGTGTGCTTTGTCTGTCCGTCCGGGGCCAGCCTGTTCCGGACTAGGTTCACGCCGACGCATGCTCCCAATCATTCTCAGCCCGTGCTGAAGCTGTTCACGCGCAAAGAAGACTGCCGCTGCTCTGAGTGAAAAGGCACGCGCCGCGATAAGTTCGCAGCTTAAACTATGCTGTAAGGCTCCCTGTAAGCGCTGTGCAACGTGTACCGAGACAACCTGCTTTCGAGTACCCACCGCGCGTGCTCAAATGCAAGCTGTCTCGAACCAGCTCGCCAGCTCTTTCTTGGTAAAGAGATCGTTCTACGAACGCTGCGACCTTCGGAGCACCCGGCCGCCGGGCGCTGTATCACGGGTGGCGGAGGCAGTTTCACTAAGCGTTAGTTAAATATTAAGCCGAATTGTTTAGAACCTTGTCCAGGGTGACGATTGTCCCAGCTCGCGCACATAGGACATTCGTGTCGTGCAACATCATTGGAGGGCGGCGTTAAATTGTTTTTCTGACATTCCCACAGAACTTGAATTCTCTGAAACACATTTCAACACCTGCTGTACATAGTTCGAAGATCTTTTATACAACCAAATAAATAATTAAAGAAGAAAGGACGCTCAATAATGGCGTTTATCGGCTCATATTGCCGTTCACACACACACACACACACACACACACACACACACACACACACACACACACACACACACACACACACACACATATATATATATATATATATATATATATATATATATATGCATGCTATGTTGCCTTCCCTCAAAAATATCACGTATTCCTGACGCCTGCGGCAAAAGGGATGTTCCACATCAGCCGGCAAAGTTTGTGAGTGGTGGCGCTAGCTAACAGTCCTGGAGTTTGTTCTGCACTCTTAAGCAAAATTACACCTTTTTGCCACACAACGATAATCGTCATCTGTCTGGTCCGCATTTCCTTTCCTTAACGCGGCGAGCCCGGTACTTCCCAGTAACGAACGGCATGCACGTTATCAGCATGGCATAGCATTCCCGACAGGAAAGAAACGGGCGCGGCGTTTTCAAGAAAGGAAACGCAAGCTAGGCAGATGAAGATTATCCTTATGTGGCAGATATACATTCTAAAGGGTGTACCTTTGCCTAAGAGTGTAGTAGTAAAGACATAAACAACCTAGAAAGTGGGTGGGAAAACGGCGCCGCCGTAGCTCACTTGGCAAGCGCATCGCATGCGTAATGCGAAGACGTGGGATCGTTCTGCACCTGCGGTCCGTTGTTCTTTCATGCATTTTCATTTCCATTAATTTATCATATCTTTAATTCAGTTAGTAAGTACAAGTAATTTCCCCTATGCTGTACTTGCTGTGTTTGTTTGTTGGCTTCTTGGCTAATAAAAATCGGGCTCCTCGGGTCACTTTTTTCTCGTTCATGTACATAAACTTATTACGCTGTCAGGCTCGCATACTCTGTTTTCTATGCTTCTCGTACATGCCCAGTCTGAGCGGGTTGAGTCAGCAGACGGGTTCGGATACAGCTTTACATGACGTTTACGTGATCTCGTTCTTACCAGGCCAACCGCTACGCCGAGGCGAGAAGGCAAAGCACGCGAACACGGCTTGTGTTTTTGGTTGCTGAAGGCGAACCGCGAAACGACTCGTTCGCGCTTATATGCACATTACCAAGCGCATCGGGCTGCGTGAGTAGATCTCATGCAGGCAGGCCCAACCGACCAGCGCTTACACGGCACCGGCAGGCAGGCTTCCGCCAAAAGAAATAGTCGCTTTGGCCGAAGCCAGGCAAGCATCTCGTATGTATGCCCACTGGCGGATCCACAGGGATGACCCTGCACCCTGCATTTTTTATTTTATTATTTAATTCGACCGGTTACATTTAGAGCTAATATGGCTTCAAGTATGCTTTGCGTTAGCCACAAATTGTTTCTTTGGTGTCATCAAGCTCTAAAAAGAGACACCTTTCCTAAGGAGCTCAATGTCAGATTTCAGCTCTCACCTGACATACCGCAATGAACATGAGCACCACGACCACTCTCGTTGTAAGACTGTCGTGGCATGGGCTCTTCTGACAGCGTACTGGACGCAGGGAGGACATTCTTTTCTACAGTGTCGTTCACGAACGTTGTTGAGGAAGTGCCAAGTCTTCACTGCAAGTGCAGTCGTCGCGATGTTAGTTGAAAAGCTCCGGCACCAGAGAGCTGACGTGATGAAAGGCAAAGGTGGATATCCCGTCGCGGCTTCTTATTCTATGCCGCCAGTTTCCTGGAACTGAAAGCCGTCGTCACAGTGTGGGTTCCCTAACAACCAAACAACGGAGCATCCGTCTGTTCCTCTTCTTCTGCAGGGGGAATAGGCCAAGGGATGTGATCATGACGATGATGAACCCAAAGAAAGTGGTGCCTACCCACTAAAGAGGATGGGCATACTGTAGGCCCTGAGCACGTGCTGGTGTACGAGTTGGTTATGCATGATTACAACGAAGGCGCCAAATAAAACAACGTACGAAGGTAGGAGACACGAGACAACCACGTAGGCGCACTAACAACTGAGCGTTTTATTTCTTGACAGAGGAATAAATACCTGCTGTCAAGGATCAAAACAAAAAGAAGAAACAGGGCCGTCATCTGCATCACACAAGTTTTATTTGGCGCCTTCGTTGTACTCATACTGTAGTGTCATGTAGGAGGAGGGGGAAAAATTTATTCAATTTGCAGAAGGCTCCCCCTTCCCATTGCAGGGGAGGGCGGTCCCAACCTATACGTCGGCCATGATCCCGCGGACCCTGGCGGCGTCTTCGGCCTGCCGTATTAAGCGTGCCTGTTTCTGTGGGTCGGAGTAAATGCAGGAAAAATAAATTATTAAAGCCAAAGCCTGAAGTGGCTCATACCCCAGGTGGTCTGGAAACCCCGGCGTGTGGTGCCGAAAGAGCTCCCCTCGCGCAGACATGCGCTCGTGCCACTGCTCGCGTGTTCGTCGTCTTCTTCCAGAGCTGGCTCCGATGCCGCTCGTCATACCAGCGTTCCCACATCGGCCGCCACCATTGGAAGCCGCAACTCGGAAACGGCTGAAGAAGTTGCGACAGCGCTCGCTTGCGTGGAAACGGAAGCAAATTTCATAATTAGCGGTAGCAAAACGGCCATATGGAATTTTGGAAAGGGTAGGATCTAGCCGGAAGCTGCAAGGGTTCTGGCCAGTAGACGGCTAAACAGAAAAATTAGCCTAATTTGGACCCCCGCACACACGTCCGTTCCTGGCAACGAGGCGACCCACGAGTTAGCCCGAGCTCTCTACTTCCGGGTGGCTGTGGATCCGCCTGACTGCCGGAACATGAATGAGCGTCTGCAAAATTATACGGAGAATGTCGAAAATTATCGGCTACGCAGGAGACTGGTGCCACCACCGGATAAAAGTCTAAAAAATAGAGAGGCAGTCGCATGGCGGCGCCTGTAAGCTGAGAACTTCGTAAAGCCGGTCTGGGCATGTCATGTTATACATGATAGAGAAAACGATAAGTGCAAACACTGTGGAGCGAGAGGGACCCTCGAACACATAATCTGGGAATGCGCTAGCTCCTCAGGGGCTAAAGCAAACATAAATTGTAGAGAGGCCTGGGAAGCCCTGCTGCAGAGCGAAGACCCTACTCCACAGCCACACGCCATCCGTCTGGTGGTATAGGTGGTAGAAACCTCTTTGCTTGCTTCTAATCGCGGAGGTCCCGTCCCCCGTCCCCCAAGGCCTGTGTGCCGGGGACGGGCAGTAGGGGGCCTCCTTATCCGGCGGTACAATAATGTTGCCATCATCATCATCATCATAATCATCATCATCCCGTACCTGCCCTCGCGCTTTTGTTACAAGAGGTCATTTTATGCGCGAGTTCTACCAAAGTGCATCTGAATGGGCAGGAATGGTGCGCATAGGAACGTGTCTGTCAATTAGTTCACGCACTTTTGTTGTAAACATAGTCCAGCTAGTTTCTGTTGTTTGAATCTCTAAGTCCTCTAAGAAACCGTTTAGGAACGTAGACAGTTCATTTATTAATAGCCTCAATGTTGGCTTTGTTGTAATTACAAAGGCCCTTTTTGACTCGGCGGTTTTGTGGCTGGCAATGTTTTACTGCAATACAAAGCGCGAAATGATCGCTTAGACCAGACAGGTACGATAAATCAGATATCATATTACGACAGTTCGTTAATATAAAGTGTAGCGTATTTGCTCTATTATTTGATAGCCTACTTGGTTGCGAAACAAGCTAAGAAAAAGAAAATACTGAGCGAAGGTTAATGAAGTCAAAGTTTTCTGAAGAAAACTGTTTCGAAGCCGGAGGATCTGAAGACCAGGAAATGATGGGAAAGTTAGTCTCCCAGTAGGAAAATGGAAGAGTTAGGATGACGTGCAATGATGATACCAATGACGCCATGCTAATAGGAGCAAAATTTGAGCAATAATTGGGCGGACGATAGCAGACCTTAAGCACAAAGCTTTTTACGACAGATATGAGCGTGCGCTGTTAGGGTTGGCGTCGGACACCACGGGCGATACGTCATCCCCCTACCCTCTACTTGGTCGGAGCCCACGGGCGACAGGTCATTCACCCTACCTACTACTAGGCCAGAGCCCACGAGCGACAGGTCGTTCCCCCTACCCTCTACTTGGTCGGAGCCCACGGGCGACAGGTCATTCACCCTACCTTCTACTAGGCCGGAGCCCACGGGTGACAGGTCGTTCCCCCTACCTTCTACTAGGCCGGAGCCCACGGGCGACAGGTCATTCACCCGACCTTCTCCCGGATTCGTCGAAAGGAGGATCGACTTCTCCTGCCGTGCTCGGTAATGCAGGGGGAGGGGCCCTCTCTCTGTGCCTGTCACGTGTCATCGACGGAAGCAAGATCCCGCCCACACTTGTAGAGAGCCTATTTAAGGGGCTCCGAAATGTACTTTTGATATACTTCATACTTCATGCTTTTCTTATTTTCTTTCAACTACCTTTGAATAAACCGTGCAAGTTTCGCACTAGCAAATCGTCTCGCCCCTGCTTGGTCGCCATGATCTACCGGATGCCTGCAGCCCGCCGACAACGCCACGCTACCCAATAAGTAATGTCGGTCGAGCTTCGATAGGCAGGTGCCGCTACTTCTCGGCAGCAGTACGGTACGCTACCCTGGAGTACGCAACAAACTGGTTGCGAGCGGTGGGATCGCCTCCAAACGCAACAGCGCCCATACCATTTCAAGATTAGTTTTAACAGCGATGTAGTAAGACGGAATATATCGCGAAATAGCCAACATAACGCGAAACACGTGATTCACGGTCACGTCGATAAACGGTGAAGCTGAGCGCGTCATGAAATATTTCGTTGCCATCAGTGTTTGGATGAAGCCATGCTGCAGGTTTCAGTGATCAATGATCAATGATTTCAGTGATCGCTCAATTGCACGTATCAACAATTGATTCAAGTGACTCTCGTTTATTAAGTACGCTCCTGATATTATTTGCCAGAAGTATAGACACACTGGGCGCTGGCAGCAAGCCACCAAGTCCCCTCGCGCTCCCCTATCGTGGTGTTTCGCCATTCGAGTTAAGCGCGGCAGGTCGTGATGCACAAATAGATTATTCACCGGAAATAGGCGGGTTTAGCTCTTTGATACTTCTGCCGGCTGCGTCGTACATGTAGCGGTTACTGTTAGCAATGAGCTTGTTGTGCCGCACCTGAGTGGTTATATATAGTCGAAAAACTGCTCAAGCTGCTTGTATACGCATGCTTACACATACTATCAGGGACAAAACTGCCAAGACGCGCGAATGTCGACTGAATTGCATTGGTGCGCTATCTTCCGGTATTAGCCGCGCTGTCATCTGCGTTGAGACCGCGGGAAAGCAGGGGTCATGTATGCGCTTTCTGGCGGTCTCGAACACAGATGATAGGCATGACAGCGCGACTGATTCCGACCGATAGCACATCACTGCAGTTCGGTCGACGCTCGCGCGTCCTGGGCACCTTTTCCCCCCGGCAGTACGTGTAAGCGTGTATAATACGTGTATACTATGTATGTACTACACAATATATCATGAAGCCCGCGAATACACGCAAGGTGCCTCGAGCGGCCAGTCGCGCGGCAATTTTGCGTGCATTTTGGAGCGTCTTTCGCGCTCAGAAAAACACTTTTATGTAGCACGTATTGAGCAACAGAAAGCTGTATCGGGAGTTTTCCATGCTGCTCTATAATTTTCTCATTGACACCTTTCATCTGATTATAATAGTTGAGAAGTTGATTAATTAATTAGTACTAGTTATGTAATTAAGTAGGATGAAAAATATAATCTTAGTATTTCTAAGCGACGGCAAACAACATTACATTGGTTCTGTCCAGCTACGTGGCATTCGTATATTTTTAAACTCTGGCTAAAGTTACGTGGGACACCCTGTTTATTTCTTGTCGTTGCTTTTGTGTACGCTTCTGTTCAAACTCATTTTATACGTTCATCAAACTGTCTCTGTTGACTTGCTGATGTTTGGGAAATCAGTTTTGGTACACTAAGGCGTTCGTGTCTTTTAGCAGCCTCCCTGACAATACAAATACCTTCTTTTCCTTCTTCTTTGTAATCGTCGAAATAAAACATGAATGAACGAAGTTAGAAAACAACATCATTCTTTCTGCTCACGCACGTACGTCAGGTAGTACGTGACACAGCCGCTTCCCATTTCAAGAAAGTCGGCACACGTGCGTGTATTATCTTTCAAAGTGGGCACGATTAATGACGTAACAAAGCAAGGATGACAGATAATACGCATCCTCAAGCTGGCTTTGTTCGAAGAGTGCATAAAAATGTCGTTTCCGTGAACTCTGCCGCCACCGGCATCATATGGTATCACGTGTTCGCTGGATAACACAGGATAACAAGATGTCTTCGCTGTATGCACCGGTGCGTACTATATCACAGGGCGTGTTTATTCATGGTGGGCGTCGTCGTGACCCGCAGGCTTGTCGACAGGACAGTGGTAAATGGTGTTGAGCTTGTGAATGTCCACCTTGGTCATGCGATTCTCCTTGAAGGCGAGACCTAAGTTGAACAGCTCAACGCCAGTGTTCTTGGGTACCAGCGTGGCCTGCTCCGGATCTTTGGAAAAGGCGTTGAAGAAGTAGTGCATTATAGACTCGTAGTCGTAGTCCTCCTCCAAGTAAGGCACCCTGTTGGTCTTCATGAAGTTGGCCTTAAACCCTGCGGGTAAACGAGACGTGATCTTTCTATGCGGCCAAATGGATTAATCATAACACTTCTCATTGGAAAGTCACACTCAAGTGAATTACTTTGACCAAATTACGTGTCATCTTGAACAGCAGGAGCTGTTGCAGCTGCTATCAACGAGAACGAGCTTCACACATACATAAATTGCAAATCAGTGAAACAAGCCTCGGTTATCGACGAAAACTGCAAGTTCACTAATTAAGCTTATGTGACAAAAAGAAAAACGCAAATGCAGCTAAAGTGACGTTGACTCAAGGTTCGGATGTTTAAGCTCATCGAGTTCTCGAATTTAACTGATATGCATCACCCCAATGTTGCGCAGACATCTCACTTGTTATATTCCAAGGACGAGAGCGAAACAAACATCCCTTAACGAACGTGTTACCTGCTAGTAAATCATTAGTGCCGCATGCCGTCTCCTCTAAGCTGTCTCCATAATTTCAGCCACTTACACCGCATGTTGTCAATACCATGCACATTTATTTATTGCCTGCACAAACGACAGTCCTTCGTGCTGTTGTAAGCGTGTGCAACATGGCTATATACTTTACTCAGGACCCCTCGCATGGAGGGCTTCTGAGGTCATGCGAGTTATGTGTCGTGCTTCATACTCCCAAATGAACGTCACCGAGGCACATTTATCAAAAATCAATTATATATGTGCCAATGGGTGTAAAGCATCCTTCGTTTCTTTTATGATCCCCTGCGTGTAAACTGTTTTGTTCGTTGGTAAACATTTCTGAACTCTTCGTCCTTCGCCAGATTGACACGGTGTCCGGATGCCGGCAGTGGCAACCGCGTATACCATGTGAGCGGAAGTAGTCTAACAGCATACCTGTGCAGGCACAAAAACTGCGCAAGTTTGTATTCGCCGACGACAAAAGAGATGTGATCGAATGTTCTGCCTCGAGAAGTTGCTAGTGGCTTCTTCTACATTGGCAACAAGAGTAAACCAACATCTCGCCCCACTATGCGATCTGTTCCCAAACAGAACTCCTCTTACTTGGTACGACATTGTTCCAAACAACCCGCACGTATCTGTCGCGGTCGGCACGTGACTGTTCATGCCAGAGTCCAAGGACGTGCAAGAGTTCATGCACGATCGTGCCATACGTGGCGCAGACTTCGAAGTTGAGAGAAACTAGTTGCCGTAGTCCAGACATACCGACCTCGGAAAAGCACCTGCGGGCGTAAAATCATATATTAAGAGAATAAATCACCTTCCACTGCGTCTTGCGCAGCTCTGATAGGCACGTTCTTAAACGAAGAAAGCCGTTTAGTTGGCTCCGTCGAACGCGATTAGGACGCAACAACAACAACAAAAAAAATAGATAAATTCTAAAGAGGTTACTAGGCATGCGTTATGGAATAGTAACAAAGAAATAACAAGAGAAACTGAAAACAAAGTAAATGACGTTGCGACCGTATGTAGTACTCTTCTGGCTTTCCACCCTGATGAATCGTGGAGTGGTTATTTACTATCCAAGAGGCCTTCCTGGCTTATGCAACTGCACTATAGTTTCGATACCCAAAATTTTGTTTCCTAATTGTTATTGACACTACTGAATACCATGCAATTCATAGATGCGAAGACGTCAGCACCGTAGCCTCGCGTCGCATCTTCCCAGAAAGCTACAAGAGCACTGCTTGGTCGTTCAAGGCCTACACGATTTATCAGTAGCCTGTAGACATTCCTCTCGAGGCACCACTAATCACTGCATTCAAGGAGACGAGGGAAGACTCGCCCCTGCTTGCTCAAAATGTGAATGTATCCTTCTTCGTCGGCACGCTCCCTGAACTGGACGCACGAGACGGACTCGATCTGCTGCATGGCGCTGAGGATCTCTTCTTTCTCCCACGAATCTGTGAAGGAAAAGAAAAATAATTATGGGGTTTTATGTGCTAAAACCATGATTTGATTATGAGGCGCGCCGTAATGGGGGACTCCGGAATAATATGGACCTCCAGGGGTTCTTTGACGTGCACCTAAATCTAAGTACACGGGTGTTTTCGCATTTCGCCCGCATGGAAATGCGGCTGCCGTGGCCGGGATTCAATCCCCCGACCTCGTGCTTAGTAGCCCAATACCATGGCTCCTAAGTAACCATGGCGGGGGCGAAGGGAAAGAAGACGAGTGCTTTACGAGGGGAAGCACACGGTCGCATAGTGTAATTTGTTTCTTTGCTACCTGCTGGATGACAATCTTGTAACTTAAGTGCGGCTAACTCGCCTCTTAACCGTGTGCCATGTGCCAACGTCGCAATAAGTACCGGTTAGCTGGCGTAAGTAGAGTTCCGTTTTTTATGTAAGGGACTCACACACAACCGAATATTCGAAATTTCGAATGCGAATTGAATATTCCTCGATATTCGACTCATATTCGATTTGAGAATTTACTCTTTCAAATTGAATAATATTCGCTTCTGTTCGAACAAAGGGATAACAACACTTGTCGTAGTCTCGAGAGAGATATACATATATGCAAGTGAGGACCATTCCGAATAATGCTGGTGCTGGATAGCCCCGGTTATTACGTAGAGGCACAAGCTCCTGGGTGATACCTTGTACTCAATAGTCTCTATTTATTCAAATGAATTCCCCAATTTTAGGCAGTCTCTACACGAATGTGCTGGCTTGTTACCATTTTTTTTCATTCCTTTAAGACAATATATGCAGTTTTGTAGCATTATTATATCCTTCAACAAACACAAAATTCTGCGTGGCTCAGGAACCATACTGCTTCCGTTTCATTATTGCCATTATCATGGCACATAAGATAACGAAAAGCAGTTGTTTCTCATTTGCAAGCTTCTCAGAGGTTCGTTGCGTACGGACCTGCATGCGTGCGTCAAATAATGCAAATTGACCTCTCTTTCTTATCGAATGGTTCCACGTATATGCTTCACATTTCACTTTGCTTAGAAATTAGAAAATGTTATACATTCGATTCGATATACAGAAGCCCATTTTTCTCGTATATTCGTATTCGACTAGTACATTTTAATATTCGAACATCTCTAATTCTTCTTGCGAGACACACTTGGAGTGACGAAAACCCTTTGCTGTCCGTCGTACCACGTGAGCAATAGTGACAGTCAGATTACGCTAGGTTAGGTATACCAGGTGCGCGTTTCTTTTAATAATTTTACAATTTTAAGTGTCGTCAGTGGCATATGGCAAAATTCTACTGGCCGAGGTAGATCATTCATGAGGCGGACACACTTCCATGAGAAATCACAGTAAGCACGTGGCTAATCAGCACAGTACTATTAGTGTACTTTTAACTGATCATTGTAGCGCACGTGTTGAGATTGAAAAAATTAAAGCCGGCTCCCAGAGAACAAATAAAGAAACTTTGAGATAAGCGCCGCTAAACTTTCGACAAAATGTACTGCACTCGTGTTTACTTTTTTTTTTAAACAAAACATCTTCTTAAGCAGTAGAAAATCAATAGTGGTTGAATGTGGAAGACGCCTAGAAGTCCAGCGGCATCTCTTGTTGTCGATCTCATTGATCTCCTCATTTCCATCTTTCAAATGAAATGAATTTAGCTATATAACTATTAACATAACAATTTCTTCAATTTGGATATTTCTTGCGATCACACCTGCTCTAGTTTCTACACTGCTATATATGTGCCTTAAAGTGGGTACTCGAAAAGTTAATAAGGTTAGTTTTGTTAATTAGCCAATTATTTATTTCGACTCCACGAAATGGCCGCCTTCGAGTATATTGTTCGACTAATCCAGCTCAATGAGTGGCATGGTGCAATAAACGCATTCGATATATGCATATATATAGGTAAGAACAAGACTCATGCGCAAATGTGTACCACCGCGACTGATAGGTATATGCCCTCTCTGGAGCACTGCAGCTAAGAGGAACGGTGGCAACAGTCAAAGGGCGAAGTCCGGAAAAGAACGCGGACTGTGCCGCTTGCTTCTATCTGACCTCAAACTGATGCCGCGCAGGAGTGTAAGTCTCATTTTGCCTCACTGCGCATGCTAACTTGACGCTGCGTATGGGCTGAACGGACCAAGTGATCCCGCTAAAGTATTGGCCAGCATCAATCGCGCTACAGGGGTGTGCAATAATCAGGAGCTCACCGAAAGCATCGTCGATGATGTAGTGAACTACGCCTCCTGGCCACAAGGGGGTCTCCTTCGTTCTCGCCCTCAGGTCGGTAACCTACGGTGCGCTCGAGAGAAACACACCGAAACGTGAGCCCGCCATTGAGCTAGGCAACGGAGCGACGCCGCCATTCCACACCTTAAAACATCCGAGCAAACATGACCTGTAGTTCAATTCACCGATAGGCTCAAAGCAGTCATTGTTATGACGCAGAAAATTAAACGAAGCAATAAAAAGAAAGCTAAAGTCTCGTGCTGTATAAACTGCTGCATGGATTTTCGTAAAACGATTCGAGTTGCGGACGTTGGTATTCCCGTCCTGTGAACCAAGTACTGCAGGCAAAACATTAAGTAGTGTGTGACTAAAATGTATTGTTGATTTTCTGGCCGAACAATATCATAAGAGCCCCAGGGCATAGAGGAACGTACCGATGTGATGGGTGGCATATAGATGTCCCCCTCGATGACATCTGCCATAGAAAAACACGAGCGCAACTACATTGTCGGAGTATCACGTGAACAAAAATATAGCCAAAATCGTGAAGCATGAAAGAAACAACTTTTGCAATACGCTGGATTCAATAAACCGAGAAAATTACTACGTGTTCAAACCCATTGTTTCTTCAGACAAAAAAATAAACTTCGGAAAGACCTAGGAGAAACACAAGTGTTTCATCACCTGTAAATGTTCTATGACCTGGGTTCTCGAGAAAGCTAAGCTACGGCTTGAATATCATGCTCATTTGAACTCTGTGGTAACCCGCGGAATCTAGCAGTCTCTGGTTTGGGACCTCCTCATGTATATCTGCAAGAGCTTAACTTTAATTGACTTCATTGCGATTCTGTAAAAAAGAATGTTAGGAAAGTTCGCGCGCACCGTCCTGTCTGTCGCCCAGAAGAAAGCAAGGACAGCGCTGCAACAGTACACCTGACGTCATGTTTGCAGGTTGGCCCCGTCTCCCGTCACAAAAATATTTCGCTTCACATGCAGTGCAGTGGTAAGAAAACAACCTAACGCAACACATGACAGGAGGTTCAAGCATATCTAATTTGTATCCGACGTAACATATATATGTAGCGTATCATGCACGTTGGTATTGGTCTGGTGCGTAGTGTGTCATGTGCTTACCACTATTTACTGATGTACACAACCACTTGTAGTGATTGCAGGATTTATAAATTAAGACCTACCCAATTTTCTTAGAGCGCGTTATAAGACAACCATTGGATGTCACCTACCCCCTCCTTAACGGAGCAACACACTGAATTACAGAGATATAGTCAAATATTACAAGGACAGCAGGAAGACATTCCCGCACCCCCACCACTCCTTGACCAGAGCCGAACAAACAATATACAGGCAAATCCAGGCAGGATCCTTTCCCCACCTCTGCCTCCAGAACAAAATATACCCAGAGAGATACAAGAACACATGTCTTCACTGCAATGCATTAGGCACCCTTCGGCACGTCATAAGATAGTGCAATTTTTCCATAGACCACCCCCCACCTATACCCATAACTAACCCCCCTGCTATCCCCACCCTTTACGAGCGATGGGAGATCATGCTGTCCAGCCCCACCTTGGAAGACCAGCTCCGACTGATCCACAGGGGCCAGGCGGCCCTGGAAGCATATGGTGCCCGCGAAGAGGGAGCCACCCCATCAGACGCTTAACGCGTTTCACTTCATAATGCACCAATAAAGTTTTCTCTCTCTCTCTCTCTCTCTCTCTCTGAATTGGGGAATCACTATTTATTCACTCGTTGACCGATGTGAGAGACTACACAGGCTGAAAGTTTGGCTGCTGTTTCGCGAAAGGTGCTCCACGAATACAGCAAATAAATAAATAAATAAATAAATAAATAAATAAATAAATAGACGACTGTGCTAACACACGCAACGAAATTACAAGCGTTTCCTCTTGGGCGCGCCTCGGTACTGTTAAGTGATGTTGAATTAAAAGTTGAACTGCCAGTGTCTGAATAACGGAAGTTGACTGATATAGCTGATTTGATTTCATAGATGTGCGGCTTTATGCTAACGAATGCCAACTCATAAATCATGAGAAGGAAAAAATTTAATCAAGCTTCCTAAACTTCACGACATTGTAAAGGACGCAACAGTAATCTGACAGTAGTTAATATATTCTGTTGCTCTAGCTTGGCCCTGTTTGTGAGCTGACCTAATTGTGCATAAACATGCGAGCTATACGTAATAATGAACAAATTCAAGCTATTATTTAAGGCCGCCCCTGTATCGATCACGTTGTGTAATTACTTCTGGTATAGGTGACTATGAAAAGTTAGTAGCCAATCAATAATACCGACAGGTCAGTCATTCGAAGAACAACACCAGCAAAAAAAGAAAGTACGCAGCGCCTTCGTTAATCACACAGTACGCACTCATACGCAGGGTCACACAGAGACCATTTGTGTCATCGCACGTCACCTGGTATGTCGACGGAACCTGTGTAGATATTAGCAGCCGCGGGTTTTGCCGAAGACAACGAGGGGAGCACGGACAACAGCAGTAGCCCGAAGAAAGCGGCCGCCATGACAGTCGTGCAAATGGCGTCGTTCCCCGGGCATAGCCCGTTCCTTCGCCACTGCACCGGTGTCCGATGGCACACGCATCCTGCCCCAGTGACGCACGTCTCAAGTCACGATCGATTCACCGAGCTTCGCACACGCTGTCGCTGCGAGACACCCTGCGCGGCCGTACTGGTAACGTACAGGCTCGACAGAATGGCGAGCAATCCAATATTGCTTCTTGCGAACGTATTATCTGGCTTTCACCTGCGGTAGCTAGTTTTGTACGCGTTCTGTGCCTACAACTAATTATTTGATATCTGCGAAATTTGAGTTGAAAGAATAATGGGCTCGATTCGTGGCTGCCCTGTCAGCGCATTAATTCCCTTGGAGGCGCGGTGTCCACTGCAGCAAAGCTGACACCATTCCGTGCCTGCAAATCCTAGTTTCATCGCACCGCCTATTTCTTTGCCGTCCTCGACTGCGCTTCCGAAGTTCGGTTACTCGATCTTAATAGGCCATCGGCTATCTGCCCTACAGATTACGTGGCCTTCCCAACTCTATATCTTTCCTCTTAATCTTAGCTCTAATCCACATCGCTGTCTTTCTCTCTCTTAACGTTACGCTTACCATTCTTATTTTCATCACTCGTAACGCTGTCCATACGTTCTTTTCAAGCTTCTTTGTTAACCTTCAAGTTCCTGCCTCACATGTTAGTACTGGTAGAAGGCAACGATATTACACTTTCCTTTTATTCAAATCGCTAAGGTCGCTCCTCAAAACTACGCACTATTATTTATTATTTCTTTTCTTCAACGATAACGATAAGCTGCTGGCGATGACTTGGCAATGCTTTTTTTTTAATTTTTGTGTATGCATTTTCTTTTTATGACCCTAGTCCCATGTGACTAATACGAGAGCTACAAAAATGGGTTTATCCGCTCTTCCTGCTGTGACTAATTGGAATAGATAACTCGAGTTTCGCTTTAATACCTTAGAAACCCCTCTAGGGGCATTTGGTAGTGGTAGTGGGAATACAACAATATGCAATTTTCATAATACGTAACTGAGAACATGAACAAGAAAATACACGAGGTAAATGTTTAGTACATAAAACACAAATACACTGGACCAAATAATACAAACTAGAAGTAAACCAGTGGATAAGTACGTTTAACGTAAACCACAGTTGTTTCATTGTGAAAAGTTTGCAGTAACACTCTTCGTGAACGTATAATAATAATAATAATAATAATAATAATAATAATAATAATAATAATAATAATAATAATAATAATAATAATAATAATAATAATAATAATAATAATAATAATAATAATTTATTCGTAATCAGAGACGGTGCGTTAAGGCATACAGGGTCGCACAGGGCAGAACTGCCCATACCGAAGTGGGTTTGGGTGCCGTATACCTGGGGCCTGTGGGGGAGCACCAAAACGTGCAGAAGGGGAGCGAGGTGAATTGTTCAGTCACAGCGATCGCTGCGCGGCCTTTATTCGAGGCCCAAAGCCTTCGTGTTCAGGAGGAAATGTCCAGGTAATAGTTGGTGGAAGCCGTCTCCACAATGCAACAGCATGCGGCACCCAAGAGCAACCATGCCTCTCCGTTCGAGTGAGAAGGGGCTCAAGGCGATTTGTGCGATGGTTCGGGCGCGGCCCGCCCACTATATATTGTCTGATGGCCAAGAGCAAGAAGTCTGCAGAGAAGGCGGGCGGTGGCATCCTGAACTCAAGATGCAAGAGGTTGCCAGGAAGCAAATAGATGTAGTGTATCAGTCGAGACTTGCGTATAGGAGAGGCGCTGGTTATTTGATGTGCTGCTGCGGCTATAGAAAAATTTGGAGGACGCTTAAGCTTTGCCTTTAAGAGTGGAGCGCGATAGCATTCAAAGATCCCTGACTGCTTCTCACGCTTCCCGGCAAATGCAGCTTATGTAACCGTAATGGTTACCGGGAAACGCTGGCGGCGAACGCTATGCACGAAGGCGAGCTTTCTGGTAGAAATGCGGCTTCTTGCGTGGGCCGCGGTGGATGGATGGATGAATGGATGGATGGATGGACGGACGGACGGACGGACGGATGGATGGATCGATGGATGGATGCGCGACACCAAGCTCTTGTTATTATAAAGCGCCATCTGGAGGTGTTTCAAAGAAGCAGGCTCACACGTTTATGGCCATTGAGATTTGCGATCGCCGGCGCGTGCAGATCTCTGAGGTCATGACCGCTCTGTGAATGGTAGAAACGCTGGAAAAGGGGTTTGTATGTTGAGTTTCCGCTTAATAGAAGTATGTCTTCTCTGTATACTCAAGTTACAGTCCGACACTATCGTGTCTGTAGGCTGTGTGTAAGTAATACTTTACGATTTTTTCTGACGTATTATAGCTTGAGAAATTCAGTTAGGTCAGTAACTTTCTTTCGCTACATGGAGGGCCTGCGTGGTTGGGTATGCGTGGTTCGAAACTATGTTTGTCGAATCGACGGTCGACGCTGGACGCCAACGCCGGATTTTTTGCTACACGGGGCCTTAACGCTATCGCGGTAAAAAGTATAGGCTGCACGACGCTGGACACTAGCAAGGCGACCCTGAAGCGTCACAGATTGGGGTAGCCAGATAGAAAGCAATATTCAATGATGGGCAGCACCGGGGCAGTGTACAGCGAAAGGAAAGCAGTAGGCGGCATGCCAACATTACTGCGCTTAACAAATGCAAGCATTCAGCGGGTCCTGGCTACAGTGCGGTGCATCTGGATAGCAAAGGACAATCGCGAATCTAGCTCCACACCAAGCACGGTGGTTGATATCACACGTCTGAGTTCACGTCCACCAAGGGTTAGCACGGGGACGACACAGTCAAGAAATTAGCATTGCACAGGATTTCTGGGAGTCGAAAGGAAATTGGTGTCGGACAGTCCATTGATGACACCTTTCAAGGTCATCCTGAAGAGATACGTAGTCATAGGGTTTGTGAATGGGCTGCAGCAGCGTTATGTAATCAGCACAGAGAAACGGTATGAAGGTAAGGTTCTGAGTTATGCTGTTACTGTATGTTGTGAATAGTGTTGGCCCGAGGAGACTACCTTGGTGTACGCCTACGAGGACAGCTGTACGAGACGATGCTGCACCCGATACTGCACACGTTGGGTGCGGTTACTTAGGAACGATGATGTACAGGAGAGTGCTGTCCCGGAGATATCTTTCGCTTCAATACTACCAAGCAGGGCAGGGTGTTGTAAGCGGTCAAGGTCTCGAGACAGGTACAGCTGAATGAGCTTACATGGCGTAGTTGGAGGGCAGGTGATGGTAGCAATTTAGTGGCGCATATTGTTTCACTCTGTAGCGGCATGGCCAAATACTGACGCGGGAAAGGTAACAGTCCTCATTCGAAGTCTGTTCACTTCGAAAGTGTGCCATGTACGATGCGATGTTTGCGCTGCGGGGAGAAATACGATTTATTCTTGCAGCGATTCTAGAGACAGACAAAATACAACATAAACCAATCTAGAAGGCTGTACTTTTGCATTCTGCAGGCTCCAGAAGCGGTGGTGTCCAGATCCACGCTCCAGTGACCGGCTCCCTGTAAAAAAAAGTCCCAGGTGCCCTTAGCTGTCCCCTAACAGACGCGAAGCCAAAAGCCTTGTAAAACCTACTGTAATTCACCTTAATCCTCCTTGGTCCAGCTTAATCGACCTTAATCCATTTTAATTAGCCCTAATCCGTCTCATCTTTAATTCGCCTTAATCCACCTCAATTATCCTTAATTCATCTTAATCCTCCTTAATTGACCTAGCTCAATCCACCCTAAGCAGCATTATTCCACCTTAATCCCCCTAATCCAGCTTAACTCTCCTTAATCCGCCATAATCCCCCTTCATCCACCTTAATCCTTCTTAATACACCTTAATCGACCCTAATCTACCATAATCCACCTTAATCCAATCACTAATCAATCATTAACTTTGCTAATTATTAATCATCTCTTATACACGACTGGACATATTCGCTTCTGGACTTCGTTCGGTCACGTGATATTTTCTGTACCTCCCAACGCGACCTTGTACCATCGAGATCTAATGGCGAATTCGTCAAATGGCACCGGTGCGTACCGGGGTGCCCCAATGCGCCGTTTAATCCAGTCATCGTCGCCCTAGAGCACCCCGGTGCGATTTGCCGAATTCCTGACAACGGTTCCTCCTTAAAAACCAATATCTATGACTAAGCTTTGAAAAATTGAATGCGCCGCAAGTGAGTGCAGCGCCAAAAATACGTCATAACCACCACGTTTTAAAGGTGTACTTACATGATATAGGTAAGGTTTATCGATTCAACCAAGTCTCTCCGCACCTATTGACAGTGCAATGAATAGGTGCATTGGTGCCTTCAATTCCCCGCGGTACAGCGGTGCACCCTGCACCCCTATGCTGGATTGCACGGTATGCAAGACAAGGTGTCGCCGCAGTGCAGTGCATCCTTGAACCTTGTAGTTGTGGTTCAGCCCCCTCTGCGGTCACGGCCCCCTCACGGTGTCGGGATTGGGGGCTCAATCCCATCGCTCGTAATCAGTTGTCAGGATTGGAGTCCGGCTTGAATTGGAAGGTAACTGGCCCATGCCGTCGTCCAACTTATCCACGCTGAGGACGTTTATGAAGAGAAGCACTGCTTCTCATCGAGAACGAGGAATACGGGTTTATTTACAGTATTTGCATGCAGTTCATCAGTCTAGCATGACTGCGAGAGAAAGTACGTCAGTCTCACACTACTGCTTGAGAGAGTGTCTCAGTCCAACATGACTGCTTAAGAAAGTCTATCGAGCATCCGCACAACAGCCGTTTATAAACACTCGGTCCTCTCCCGATTCTAAGGTGGCGGAAACATTCGTCCAGTCACCGTAAACACGCCGCCTCTCCGCGGGACGGTTTACACACACACACACACACACACACACACACACACACACACACACACACACACACACACACACACACACACACACACACACACACACACACACACACACACACACACACACACACACAGGTCCATGGTCCGAAACCGACATCACACGAATTTCGTAGAACTCGGAGCGGACACTCGCAGCGCGCCCGGGTAGCCATTGTCTTACGTCTTGGTCGGCGCGTGGGAAGAGGTCTCCGACGACGTTCCCGCGGCAACTCCCCCACTCTTAGCAGATCAGGTCCGCGTTGGTGGGTTCGGTAACAATAGTTGGCCCGCCGAACTCATTCAGTCACAACGGCGACGAGGCTAGAGCATAACGGTGGCGGTTTCAGCACAAAGCCTGCTTCGTCAAACGCATCCTAGCTGAAGCGACAGTGAGTGGAGGACGCACGTATTTTTCCCGACACAAAGTCGACTTAGTCACGCCGTGGCTAGAGGTTGGCGGCGGCGCTCCAGGGAAAGATGACGCCCGCGGTCGCAACTGGTTGGCAAAACTTGCACTGCAGCTGGCCGTTCTTAACAACGGTAACAAATACAGATCTTGAATGCCATGCTTTTGCTATCTGCACTAGGCGGAAGTGATTGCGAGAGCCGAAAACACGTTATTTTTCATTAAATGTAGGCCTTAGATCTCTATACCCTAGAAATATTTGTGAGAAGTCTAAGAGCGTCCTAAATAATAGGAGTTGTCCAAATCCACAACCCATAAGGTACCAGCGTCTGGATTAAAAATGCGGATTTTAAAGGCTATGTATTTTCAGGCAGAAAGCGCCTATTTTGGGAGACGGAAGCACGTCACAGACGTCGGCTTTTGGACACCACCTATTTACCATATAAACTGAAACACCGGTCGAGAGAAAGAAAAGTGTATTAAACAATTCAAACCATAAAATACAACCTTGCTATAAAATTTTAGTCAAAACGGAGCAGCTACAAGCATAAGGCATTACTCCCCCTCTCCCCCCCCATTTCTCTAGGTGCGCCATTATTTTAAGAGAAAGACGCAAGAACGTACGTTTTTACTGCATACTTGTTTTGGTCATGGAGGGAGGAAAAAATTGGAGGACGCTTAAGCTTCGCTTTCAAGAGTGGAACGAGGTAGCTTTCAAAGATCCTCGACTGCTTCTCACGCTTCCCGGCACCTGCAGCTTCAGCTGCGGGGAAACGCTGGCGGCGAACGTGGTGAAAACGCGGCCTCTTGCACGAACTGACTCCAGAGTTAGTTCACAGCCGCTCCATAAAAAAAAAGGAAAACATAATTTCTAGGTTTGACGTAATAGTTCTGCGAGAACCCGCAAGGTCGAGAGAAGCAATTAAGGGAAAATGAGACATACACCCAATCGTAGCAATCGCTACAAAGGAAACCCATACGGGTTCGTCGAAAGAAGAGCCTCGCAACTGAAGAAGAATTCGTCCTAATTGTATAATTCGTACAAATTGTAGCAAGTGCTACGATTGGGTGGTTAATTGTCTCATTTCCCTTAATTAATGACTTCTCTCGACCTTGAGGGTTTCCGCAGAACTATTACGTCAAACTCTCGCCTTTGCTTCGAGTTGTTGACAAATTCGACTTCGCCCTATCATCTGCTAGCCGCCTGGTTAGCTCAGATGATAGAGCGATTGCCCGGAATCCCGGGTTCGAGTTCCGAACAAGGACGAGTTTTTCTTCAACTGCGAGGCTTTTCTTTCGAAGAACCCGTGTGGGTTTCCTTTGTAGCAATTGCTATGATTGGGTGGATGTCTCATTTTCCCTTAATTAATCATTTCTAGGTTTCTGTTATTGTTAGGGAGCCGCCATGTTGGTAGTTGTCCTCCAGCTGGAGTAGGTGGTTTGGTGTTGTCGAGCTAGAATCCTCCGCGGATTCCACTCGTACTACGTAGACATACCGAGCCGCTTCCAACCCTCCGCATTTGGCACTGAAATTGCAGATCCTATAGACCCCACTCGGCCAACCTGCAGGAATATCTCAAAGCAAACAATCCTGACATAATCGCGTTACAGGAAACCAGCAACAAGAAGATAAAGCTCCTCGGCTACAACACTATGGCACACAATGCCTGCACCGCAATTCTTGTCAAGAAGACACGAACTGCACAGCCTCACGAAATTGAAGACACTGAAATCGAACACACCATAGTGGATGTGTTGCCGACTCGCAAGAATCAACAGAGCTTATACCTGGCCAATCTCTACAGCCCGCGGCGGGAGCAGCTACTCCACTACAACCACTTCGTCCGGGACCTTCGCAAGAACGTTAACGGCAAGCGGCTTGTTGCGGTAGGTGACTTTAACGCCCCACACGCGGCCTGGGGCTACCCCAATACCACCAAGAAAGGGGCACGGGTTCACGACGCCGCACAGCAGCACGGTCTTACGTTATAGAATGACCTGCTCCAACACACCCGAGTGGGCAACAGCATGTCGAGGGAAACCAATCCTGATCTCACATTCGCTCGAGACGTGCGAAAGGCCACGTGGACCCGACTCCCGGACACTCTAGGGAGCGATCACCGCATAATTCAAATCGAGGTTGAACAATCTCACCGCGCGCCCAAGACAGGAAAGGCGCGACTCACTGACTGGAACGCGTATAGGAATGAGCTTGACAACGTTTCGGGCATCAAAGACATTTGAAACTTCGCTAAACGGTATAGTAGGTGCGGCTGACGACCACACCAGGACGATTCAACTAGACGAGGACAATCCGGCGGTCGATAATCACCTACTGCACTTATGGGAGGCTCGGCGATCGCTCCTCAAACGATGGCGACGCCAAGAGCTCAACCGCAAGCTCTAGCGCTGAATTGCCCTATTAAGCATACAGGCACAGGAGTACGCTGAACAGCTAGCGAGTCAGAACTGGCGATCCTTCTGCGACCAACTTCAAGGGAGCCTCAGCACAAAGAAGACTTGGTATATATACTTCGAGCTCTGGTCGACGACACCCACACCAAAACCCAACAAAGACATACAATTCACCAACTAATCCACAATTATGGCGGCACAGAGGATCATCTACTCCAAGAACTTCAGACGAAGCTACACGGCTCAGTGAACCCGCAAGCCACTGCCACCAACCTTTCCACACCCGGGGAGTACCAAGGAGCGCCGAACGAAGAGCTAGATCGGCCTTTCACACAGGCAGAGTTACAGGCAGCCCTCTCTAGGCTAACACGCAATACGAGCCTGGGTAAAGACAGAGTCACCAATAAGCAGCTTCGATAGCTACCCCCGCGGACGTTGACGGCTCTCCTTCGGTACTATAACGACTGCTGGATTAAGGGCGGGCTACCAACAGCCTGGAAACACTCGGAGGTAACCATGATACCCAAGCCAAGCAAACCCATCTCCATCGCAAATCTCCACCCCATCTCCCTTACGTCCTGCGTCGGGAAACTGTCTGAACACATGGTCAACGAGCGGCTCACCACACATCTCGAGGAAAACGATCGCTATCCGCACACCATGTTCGGCTTCCGCCAGATGCTCTCCACGCAGGACGTCCTCTTCCAGCTAAAGGAAGGTATTCTTGACCATTTGAGCAAACACAGCAAGTCTTCCATTCTAGCTCTAGACGTAAATGGCGCATTCGATAACGTGAGCCATGAAGCCATTCTCCGTAACCTAGAAGATATCGGCTGCGGTGCCAAAACATACGCCTACATGCGCGCTTTCCTCACTAACCGTACGGCCACGGTGGGGATTGCCAACCTCCGGAGCAAGACATTTCACCTACCTAACAGGGGTTCGCCCCAAGGTTCGGTAATCTCGCCACTCCTTTTCAACGTGGCCCTCCTCAAACTTCCCGGCCTCCTAGACACCGTCCCAGGGATATTCCATGCTCTATATACATATGATATCACATTGTGGACGAGAGGTGCGAGCACAGGCGAAAAGGAGGCCCGTCTTCAGGAGGCGGTCAACATCATCGAACGGTACCTCAACACCTGCGGCCTCCGCTGTGCCCTGGATAAATCCGAGCTGTTAGTACCCGGGGCACGCACCCGGGGCCGGCCCCCAAGCCACGACGCACTGGACCCACAAGTCCTTCTTCAGGGAGTCCCGATACCGAAGGTCGACTCACTTCGAATCCTCGGAGTCGATATACACAAGGACGGGTGCGGCTGCGCCACACTCCCCAGGCTACACAACACCGTGGCACAGCTTACTCATCTGATACGACGGGTGGCCAATCGCCGCAATGGCCTCAAAGAGCACGACACATTGTGAATGGCACAAGCCCTCCTTTACAGCCGCATTACATACGGAACTCCTTACCTCAATCTGAAGACAGCCCAGAAACAAAAGCTAAACCTCCTAATACGAAAGGCCACGAAGCTCGCCCTAGGACTGCCGACCACCGCCTCCACTGACCGATTGCTTCTCACGGGAGTTCACAACTCCTGGGAAGAACTCGAGGAAGCGCACCTAATCAACCAGATCGAGAGACTCAAGCTCACAACCACAGGCCGAGCAGTCCTCTGACGCACAGGATACGTAACCAACCTAGAACTCGATGGTGAACGTAAGGAAAAGATCAAATCGGAGCTCCGAGAATGTATACAAGTTATACAATGTATACATGCATCCAGAACACCATCGAGGCAGACGGCTCGCCAGGGTAAACGCCATCAGACACAAGCACCGTAGCGACACGCAGGCGCGCTACGTGGACGCAGCCAAGTATCCGGGCCGAAACGCCTTCGCCATCAGCGTCACAGACTACAGGGGGACGACATTGGCGTTGGCGACAATTCTCACTAAACAGGCAGACACAGCTGAGGAGGCCGCTATAGCACTCGCCACCCATACAAGCGAGGAAGCCATAGTGGTCTTCACCGACTCTCAAACAGCGGCATGCAACTACATGAAGGGCAGGAACTCCGTCAAAGCGATCAACAAACTGGAACATGGCGACACTCCTCCCCCCTACACCTGCATCATGTGGGTTCCGGAACACGAGGGACTCGAGGGGAAGGAAGCGGCACACACCGCGGCCCGCGCAAGCGTCAACCGGGCCTCCCCGCACGAGATTCTAGACATGTTCCACCCACCCAAATCAGCGGAGGAAACGGAAACAATACCGCTAACTTACCAAGCACTGCCACGCGCCAGACACCATGGCGCACCTCCTGCTGCAATGCAAGAGCACCCGAGCAAGCATCACAGCAACACAACTAGTAGCAGCAGACGCAAACACAAACCTCCTCGCTTAAACGTGGGAGGCTGCGATCTCCAAGCCGGACCTGGTCGACCAGCGCGAACTCGTCGCCCGGGCCCGGAGGGCGATCCAAGCCAGAGGGTTTCTGGAATAAGGGACCCTCCCAGCTCGACTGACAAGTCACTGCTTCAAATAAAGGTTTCATTTCGTCTTTCTTCTGTTATTGTTTCGCACTTTTAATTGTAAATCTGAGAATATTTAACAAAAAAGGCACGCGCTGTCGGTGCTTTGTTTTATAAAATTTGTTTGTGGGCTGTCATTATCAATATGCCGAGGAATAACTCTGTCAAGAATGTAATTAAGACAAGATATGAGCAATTCGAGTGATAGAATGGCGTGGCAATATAAAATGCATATACCGCATGTCGTATAGCAAGGCGTGGCATATACATATACCTATATATATGCGATGAGGAAAACGAGAACAAGATGAAAGCGGGAGCCAACATTTCGACAAGTGGACTTCTCTTTTTCTAGGCGACATATGCTTTCCTAAAGCGGAGAGGGCGTAAGGCGGGTGTGAAACGAGCGAAGGTGTGAAAACGGCGAGGGTGTAGAATTCAGAATAAATTAGTGCTGTGCACAAAGCCGGTGACACGGCCGCCTGTCAGTCACATGTCAACGGCCGTGTGTTAGTCGGTGTGTCAACGGCGTGCACAGCACCCCTCTATTACCTGCTTCGCTGGTGGTCGTGGGCTATCCTGTCTGTGAAAGAGATGATAGTTGGAGCAGCAGAAACCGGTGCTCGTGAAAAAGAAATTATATATATATATACAACCTACTGAAATGGAATAAATAAATAAAAGAAATAAAGCAAAGGCGACGAAAAAAACGGAAGAAAATAAAGAAAGGAAAGAAATAAAATAAAATAAAAGGAAACAAAACACAAGCAACCGAACTAAGTGTTGTTGCCTATAGCTTGAAATTTAGCTTAGCGAATAGATTCTAAAGTTCCGCTCACGGGGACGCCGGCGCCGGACACGGATTTTCTGTAACGATGTCGCGTTAAAAAATTGAGGGAGTCCCTACCCGCTCCACGCACTAGGAGCTAAGTATAGAGTTGTCACGTGATATTTTTCGCTGTAGCAGCCATGTTGTCGGGGCACAATGGCGGTTTTGTTATGGTAGTGTGTTCACATGCATGTGATGCCCCGTAGGTATCGTACCGTGGCAAAGACATCGTGCGTGCAGGATTACGTTAGTCTCCGTGTATTGTTCCGCTATATTATCTAGACCGTGCTCTACCGGCTGTTGTTGTGGCCAGGTGGGTCTGGAGAAAGTCGCAGTTTCGCCCGAAAGGCGAAGTATCGATTGCGATAACAAATTATGGGGCAGCTTTGCGAAGTAAGGATAGTAGTTTTATCGGCCGTATAAACTTGTAAACATAGGCACACCAACTAAATTAACAAGCATGGTTTCCCGCGTGCACAAGTAAACATGAACACATCTCACTCGATAACCGTGGACACTCCCTGTCAAAACGCTCGCGTGAGGAAACGCGGCAGCAGCAGCGAGCGAAGTGACATTTGTGCTGCGCAACGCGACACGCGCACTGGTGCTGCTCAGTGACCGTTTTGTCCTCGGTTGCCTCTTGTCAACAGGAACCTAGCTACCGCTACTCGCCGTACCTCTTCCCTTCTCCGACTTATGTCTCCGTCCTTCTCCTTATCCATTTCTATCTTTTCTTTTTTTGACTGCCATCCTTGCCCTACATACATGGGACTCCGCCTTCCTTTTGCCCTACATCGTTGCCATCCTAGTTTTCTGCCCTGTCCTCGACTGCGCTTCCTTCCTCTTGGCATCCATTCTGTAACCCTAATGGTGCACCGGTTATCTAACCTACTAATTACATGACCTATCCAGCTCCATATTTTTTTCTCTTAATGTAAATTAGAATATCGGCTATACACGTTTGCTCTCTGATCCACAACGCCCTCTTCCTGTCTCTTAACGTTACGCCTAACATTCTTCGTTCCATCGCTCTTTGAGTCTTCCTTAACTTGTTCTCAAGCTTCTTTGTAAGTCTCCAAGTTTCTGCCCCATATGTTAGCACCGGTAGAATGCACTGATTGTACACCTTTCTTTTTATGATAACGGTGAGCTTCCAGGCATGATCTGTCGACATCTGCCGTATGCACTCCAACCCATTTTTATTTTTCTGTAAATTTCCTTCTCATGATCAGGGTCAACACACTCCACAGGCTGACTGGCGATCCTCAACTCTTGTTCTCTAGCTTGCCCGGATATTGATCATTATCTTTGTCTTCTGCATATTAATATTCAATCCCCTCTTACACTCCCTCTGTTAAGGTCTTCAATCACTTGTTGTAACTCGTCCCCAGTGTTTCTGAACAAGAAAATATCATATGCATATCGAAGGTTACTGAAATATTCGCTGTTGATCCTCACTCCTAAGCCTTCCAAGTTTAATACCTTGAATGCTATTTCCAAACACGCAGTGAATAGCATTGGCAAGGTTGTGTCTCCTTGTTTGTCCCCTTCTTTTATAGGTATCTTCCTATTTTTCTTGTAGAGAATTAAGGTAGCTGTGGAATCTCTGTAGATATCTTCCAAGATATTTTCGTAACCGTCCTGTACTCTTTGATTACGTAATGCCTCTATGACTGCTGGTATCTCTACTGAATAGACTCAACACACACACACACACACACAAACACGTATATATATATATATATATATATATATGCGTGTGTGTGTGCGTGTGTTTAAGAATATGCGATGACACAACCAATGGTATTCTTTCAACAGTGACGTGCCTCACTATAATGAGTTTGTCTCATAAATGAAGTATCGATAATGCTATTAGATTAATTAACAAACTTTTTGATTACTAAATGGAGGGCGCGAATTGTGATAGAAAAGTAATAATTGTGTTTTAAGACACGCAATTAATTTAGTTGCTTTCAGTGTGCTATGACCCGCATTATTATTTATTTCTGCGTTATAAAGAAAACGTGCGAAGTATTAAAACAGCCGCATGATTACACGTCCATGCGCCACGACGTTAGGCGTTACGTATATGGCTAGGCGTTACGCGTATATGGTTTAATTACCTATAGAAGCATGACAACGAATATGCCTTCATTCAGCGGTTAATTACTTACCGACAATTATTTCGTCATTATGTAACTTCGTCATCGCAACGGAATATTTCTTGCCATCAATTATTAACTGTACGAACGAGTTCTTCACGGCGCAGACGCTGCTGAAGCAAACTGACAGCTCGCGCACGCTCGCACAGTTATGTCACAGAACAGCCATTGGAACACCTATGTTATGCTAGTTATGCGCGCGGTTCAAATTACGCGCGGTACGCCAGACGACGCTAGCAGTGCGCACCGGCCAAGTGCATTTTTTTTTTAACGTCTGCCCCATGTCTGCCCTTTATTCTATGTCTGCCCCTCCACAGACTTGGAGCGTTGTGCCCCTAACTGGTTTTGCGGCGACTCCGGGGCGCGTTTACCGAGGATGCTATTAGTTTTTCCTTCCTCCATGTTTTGGACTTTTGTATGAATCGATAGCCAACGAAATTCATTTCAATCCAAAGCCGCCAAGTTTGTTTTTGTCGGTTTATTTCGTTTTTCCGCTGGTTCTGCTCGTGTTAACTTCTACTCCTATTTGTGCTAGTCGCGGGCTATCACTATGGTTGCAGGGCTTACTGTTCATTGCAGTAGCTTTTTTTTACCCTAATGGGTCTAATGAATGATGAGCTATTTGGTACCCAATCTGTTGCGCAGTGAAAGCTTTGCACGACTTCAGGACCTTCCCTTACTCAACGCACATATTTACACTGCGTGCCACAACCCCCTTCCCTCCAGCTTCATTGAAAGAAGATTGGGATAATGGCTTCAAAAGAATGTGCATCGGCTTCCCCATTCTATGACGTTAGCATCGATGACACCGATATACCGAGCAAACTTCGCCATCGGAGCGAACTTTTCCGGCCCTGCCTAGCCAGCCTGAAGCACCGATGTTGGCTGTGCGAAGATGTTGCTGCGTGGAACGATGTTATCAGTTCATTCGGCTATGAGTTGTGTGAAAAACGGACGGGTGTGCTGTGCCTCCGAACAATACCACATGCTAGGGGCTTCGTGTATGAGCAAGTCCGAAAAGCTGCGTCCACCCTTTCAGTTCTCCTCAAGCAGCACACGTGTATCGATGAAGTAAGCTTCTATTACGGAGAGTACTTTTTTTTGAGTACCGGTTGCTTAGTGCGACATGGTTCGAAGACTTTCCCCGTACGTCTTGGCCCTTCAGTTCGCCATGTGAAAATTTGCAGTGGCAGTGCTTATTGTTACAGTCCTTTTCAAGTCGTCGACCTTCGTTCTTTGGTGACTCTGGAAACTCTCATGTTCGACGGCGTCGGCATGCCTACCAATGTGGTCTATAAGGTAGCTTCGACAGTGTGTCGCAATTCAGCTACTCTGAGGGAAGTAGTGATTGAAAATACACGTATGTTGCAAGAAAACAGCGATGTGTTGTGGCGCTGCCTACGAAGATGCGTTCGCCTGAAGTCAGCTTTACTGTCATACTGTGTGTACTTTTCCGGAGGCGTAGATGGATTGGTCAGACTTTTGAGGTCATCTCATACTCTAGAAAGGGTGATGATTCCAACCCTAACAAAAGTAAACGATATGGCTCGGGTGGCTGAAGCGCTAGGCAATAGCTCATCTCTGCGTGATATTTACGTCTGTGCGGCAACTTTGTCAATGGCATCAGTTTTTAGGGCTCTTGAATTTCACTCTACCGTGAAGTGCTTGCATTTAGCCGATTACTGCATCTTGAGAAGCCAGGGAATTTATGTAGCATCAATGCTCCGCTCGAACACTGTACTTCGGACACTAATAATAGAACGTAGCACCATATCTGCATCTGGTGCTGAGGAGATTGCAAAGGGTATCAAGGAGAACTCAACACTACAGTGTTTAGAGTTCCTCTCATCAAGTGTTAATGTAGCTGTCATCTGCTGTCTGTGCAAAGCGCTTGATCAAAACAAGACCCTGCAGAAGCTGAAATTCGACGATTTTTATGCATCAAGCAGTGAAAGGTAATTTGTTGCATATTGTGTCTTGATCATAAATATGTTCGTTACATCATTACCGAGCCCATTGTCCCAGCTGTTAAAGGAAAATCCTGATAAAATCTGTCATATTTGCACTGTGCTCACACAGCTTAACTCATTTATTAGCCATGACAGTCTAAAATGATTTCTGCCAGCCATAGCTAGTGTAAATGTTACAAATGGCCACAATACTTTAAAAAAATTTTCTATGCTACACCACAACCAAAGCAAATATAATGCAGCCTTGGTTCAGTTCTATGCAATACTCCCCAGTTGCTTAAAACTCATGCTATAACTACTTAAGATTGTAGTTTGGCATATATGGATGCAACACCTCCAAAGGAAACTTTCCTGCACTATTAAGTTATATGTACAATGGCAGTGCAACCTGTCCTTGCTATAAATGTTAGGTGTGATGTGTCTTGTGGCATGTTTTTCAGCTTTTGGAGATGCCTGCATACAGGGGCTCGAGCGTTAATGCTCCATCAATTCTTTTATGACATTTAGATTCCTTTACTTCCTCTTGAATGGTGTTGTCGCTAGCTGCTTCAAGTACAGAGCACAGCTGTTTGCAGAAGCCAAACATGCGAGATGCTCCAGTGCATCTAACAATTAGAATAAGGACAGGCGATACTGCCAAGGTGCATGAAATTTCACATTGCAGAAAAGCTTCGTTGCAGGTTTCACAACTCGCCTATTGAATGGATTTCAACGTTATCTGTGGTCTTGGCCAGCATAATTATTTTTAACCATGATTCATCAAACAGATTTAGTGTCCTTATTTCATTGTTGCTTATTTTTTTCTGTTGTATGATAATCTTCACAACCAAGCAGAAAAAAATATATATATATGAGACTAGTGGTTTATAATAATTTGGTCAACAGCTGATTGACAACGTAGCTAGCATATTCATACTTTAAACATATTTTAGTCATTCTTCAACTAAACTTAGCCTCTCTTTTGTTCTGACCCTAGTGACAACAAGGCTGTGTAATTGGCTGCCAAGATTGTATGTAGCGTTCTCTTGTATCCATTGTGCAGAAAACTGAATGGTATAACATATATTATGGAGGGCGAGCAAAATTGTATACATAGTCCCATTTATTTAAAGACCTGATGTTCAAGACTTCATTAGTGTAGATTCCAGTGTATAACTTTGTTTTTTTATTACTTTGGAATTTCCTTGTACATGCTTTCACTGCATCTATGCTAAGCAGCAGTTGTAGGTTGGCATTAACATGGTTCAGCTAAAAGATGTTATACAACTGGCATTTTGCATTTATTTGAAAGCATATTCTAAGTTGTGAGCAAAACGAAGAAATTTTGTTTCACTGCTGTTCCTATGTTTCTGACTTCTTTTTTGTAGGGCAAGCTTGGCAGCCATACTAGCGAGCAACAGCTGCTATGATCGTGTGCTGCTTCCATTGGTTGATGCCGATGTCGAGAACATCTTGTCACTATATACCAATGTTCAGTTTTGTCCCACAGAACTCAGCCTGAAGAACATTTGTGACATACCTGTCGTGCTTTTTGGAGAACTGTGTGAAGCCCTGGCTTCAAGCACTACGGTGCACACTCTGAAGGTGCACTATAAAGGCCATGAACCTAGCAAGGGAAACTTATTTTCCGAAATGCTTGAAACCAACAGGTCTATCACATGTTTGGAGCTTTCCCAGAACCCAGAAACTACTAGTTACTGTCTAGTAACAAAGGTTGCAGCAGCACTTGTCCACAACACAACTCTGCAGGAACTCAATGTTAGTACTGGCTTTCAGTTTGATCATCATACAGCCTTGTCATTCTGCCGCATGCTGTCATGGAATCAAACTTTGATTAAGGTCATTATTAGACTGTCTCGGGGGCTGCCTATGAAGTGCCTAAGTTTGCTTGCAACTGGAGTCAAGAAAAACAAAGTACTGTTGGAATTTGGCATGAAAAATCCAGAGATTCCGTTTAGTGGCATCACTTACCCTATCTTCACTACTCTGCAGCAGAACCACAGCCGACTGAACCAAGCAGTTGAGTTTGTTCAGCGTAATAGTACTGACAGGCAATGTGCCAAAGCCTTTGAGTACCTTTGCAAGAAGCCTCACTTTATGGCTCATGTGGCAAAGGTGGCAGGACAAAGTATGTCGGAAGCCTATCAGAACATTACTTCTTCTGTGCGCTACCTCTGCGACAACTTCTTTGTCATTGCAGGAATAGTTCAACATTCTGTTGAATGTTATCCTGGCCAAGGAACCCAGATTGATGCTTTGAATGCAGATTGTTGGAATGCAATTGCGCAGTACCTCAAGGTGTCGGACATTAATGCCTGAGGGCATGACGACGTGTAGAATTATGTATATTGTCCCAGCTGTGACCGCCATGGTTTCCTCATTTGCCTGTTTTTCATTTGCAGCATCTTAGTCTTCTATGACTTGTGCCATTCGTGTTTGTGCTTGAGTGAAGCTCTCATCAACCATAAGGTAATGTTGCATTTACTGCCTAACTGGTTTCCAAAGTTGGGTATGAACTGTGACAGATTGTGTTAAATGTGTGGATACCTTTTCCAGTGGTATAATCAACCACTGATGATATTCCAAAGCACAGTTTATTATGTGCTTTTGTACCAGAAATTGTTATTGCAGTATTGAAAATTATTGTCTATGTTCAGCAATGGTAGACTAGCTTGTTTGGGGAATCTCAACTGCTTTTTCATATAAACGGTAATCAGACCAAGCTTCTGAGAATAAAGTCCGTTTGTAAACTTGGTGGTAAGGCTGCTTTGTTCTGAAACTTTGTGGTCTGATGGCAACAAAAAAACGAGTGCAGAGCCATGTCTTGCCCTTCGGCAACTGTACCTCCCTCTGCAAAGTGCACAGATGCCTGGCTTGCAGCAGAAGGCTTGTGGTTGGTGGCACTGGCACCTTTCTACACTCTTGTGCAGTGCATTACCAAAGCTTCAGCCAGCACTGGCAGCTTAGAGCATCAGCAAAGCAACAGCCACAGATTGTAGTGTTCACTTTAACAGTGGACCCTGCTGCACATATGGAACCTTTCTCAAGTGTTTTTACAGACTGCACCACGTGCTATCAAAGATGACTTGGGTTGCACATCGGAACTTTTCTAAACATTCCTTAGCTTTGGAGTATGACTTAAGTCGATACTATCAATCTAACAGTAGTTTGCGTCATGTGTAGTGATCTCTCCATTTTTGGTAGACTGCATATTTGTGCTTTGGATGAGGGTTGCCCTAAAATACGTAAAAGGGTTATATATATAAAAAAAGGTTTGTAGAGAGCAACAGAAAGTTATGACAATGACAAAGGTTCTGCAGTGAAACTTGCTTGAATTGTGTGTCAATATTGCACATTTTGTCTATCAAATAGTGGAAACATCCTATTAAAAGTCCCATGTAAAAGTATACAGTCGTGCACTTATTCAGAACTGCATTTCCGATGACATCTATATAAACAAAGCTAGTCCTTTAGGCACACTGTAGAGAATTTAAATGCCAAAAATCTTATTTCCCACACTTTATTAAGTTTTCTGTCTGTCACATTTACTTTTTATTGGCTTGCGCATCACATATGAATCACTAAACAGAATGATCTGAAACTTGGCAGTGTCTTGGGTAGTAGTGGACCTCAATGCATGGAATTGGAGATAACCTGTAATGGGCATGGTCTCTTTATGCTGTTTACAATAACCACATCATCTGATTTACATAAAAGCCAATTTCTAGCAAGACATGACAGCCTCTTAGGCTTTCTCGCATTGTAACCACTATCAGTCTATTCGAGTACCAGATTGCCATAATTGAGCAGTGGACTGTTCCCCTTTCCACTTTCATTGCCCCATTTTAAACGGACCAATTCAATGTTGCTATATAGATGGCTTCCATGGTAGCATGTTTAGACATACTAAAGCTTGTCGTAGCGCTGAGTTTTCTTTGTTACCATGCAGCCAGTATCTTCAGAAAACTGCCACAAAGTGAATGTAGGAAACTGCTTTGGAAGTTGCCGAACTAGAGAACTTTGACAATGTGTTGCAGTGAAATGCAAACCATTGGGCGCAGGCCCAATGCATACATTGAGCAAACTTTCAATTAAAATTTAATAACATTATGGGGTTTTACATTCCAGAACCATATTATAAAGCATGCTTTAGCAGGAAACTCCGAATTAATTTGGCCTCCTGGGGTTCCTTAACACACTCCCAAATCCAGGTACCACAGGCAGTTTTGCATTTCACCTCTTATCAAATGAGGCTACCGCAGCTGGGATCGAACCCACATCCTTGAGTTGTGCAGCGCAATACCTTGCCACTAAGCTACTGCGGTGGGTCAGATTTTAAATGGTGTGACAGCGGATGTGTTTACATAAAAACTCCAGAACAAATTTGAAATATTTCACGTCCTTGAAAAAAAAATCACCGATAATTACGTGTGGGCGTGATTCACAGCAGTCACCGTACGCAGATCTCCGCTAATGCGGCGCTTTGTTTCCATAGAGACGACACGTGCTACTCTGGTGCCATATCATAGCCATCGTCGCTGCACAGCCCGTCTTGCACAGCACTACATTTTCTTCTCACGCTTTCATTCCACCAATGATGAGAGCGGCCCTTCGTCGTGGGGAAATCGTACCGCCAGCAGCGACAACACCCAAGGGAGTGTCACATCGAGCCTTACTCGTAGCTGTTCACCATCGCCCCTTGCAGGAGCAGTGAACCACGTCACACAGGCTGGTACTGTGAACTGACCTCGGCAGCTGACACCGTGTTACAATAATAAATTTTATGGAAAAGAGATGCACAACAGACAGGGTGGGAGCCCTGACAAAAACTGCCAGTCACTGTACAGTTTCAAGCTAGGTCATTTGAGTAATTGGTTTTATTTTTTGTAAAACATGTATACTAAACCAACGAGGCATGAGGGTAATGTTTGCTATAGGAACAGAAGCAATATTCGTGTCATAGACATCATAAAGCATGTTGCCAGAAACCTACACTGTAAAAAAATTTCAACTCGCAGCCACAAAAACCAGTTCTTAAGTTTTATTTCCATGTGCAGCACTACTACAAAACAAATGTGTGTGATCAACCACACTACAGCTCAATGAAACAAAGCTTTTTGGATGGTACATCAATGTGAGGACACATACACTTCGAATAAAAGAAGTAGGCAAGCTATGGGCTACTATGTCTCGGCCACTGAAAAGCTGAGAACTTAGAGAAGTTAACAATGAGGACCACAATGGTACACAAACAAAAGTGACCACAACTTGCTAACTAGACTTAAATTTCTTTAAAAAAAGAAATGTCTAGCATCAATGGCACCTTCAGTTACCTGCAAACCCGAGTGGTTCTAAGCAACTGTTTAAAACTGTGTAATATGCTCTAAAACCTACTGCTCACAAGGGGGCGTACAACAATTATACATACATGTGATGCAACATTTGAGAGCTAGCTAGTAGATGTGGGTGCTCGTCCATCAATGGGCCACATAGTCTGCCTGCTGCACTTACTTGGACTGTTTCATACTTAGGAACAGACACTAAAAGTGGTATGTTTGTGTGTATATACTTAAATGTTCTGCAGACTTGTCCACATATGAGAAAGTCAAAAGCTCACATGAGAGGGAGAGCAAATATTAACAGCCACTTTTATGATAATGTATCAAAATGTTACAGTAGACAAGTAGTGAAATGTGATATGATGATAATTATCAGCCAAGTGCCTTGCTATCATTCACAGAGGTCTCTTACCTTCAGCCATAAGCACCTGTTAAGTCAATGCTTTTTGATGCCAAGGAGACAAGTGCTGTGTAAACAGCAAACTCAAGGGAATGCACAAGGCCTGGGCTTCGATTCCATCCCATAGGTGAACCATTATACAAGCATGTATATGTGATCCCTGGGTGCAACATGCATGCAAATAATGCACGCTATAGAAATTCTGCCCCATGTGCAAAGCACTTTGGATGCTGCTGTAAGAGTAGAGAAAGATATGTCTCCTTTACCATTATGCACTACCTACTCAGAGGCAGATTTGGCCACAAAGCAACATTCCTGCAGCCTAAAGCATCAAAACGCTGAACCTACAATTAACAGAAGTAGCTTTTACATAAAATCCCTTTTTCTTTTTTGTTTGTTACAACTGAGGTCTACAAGTCTGGCAATCGAAATTTGTCGGCTTCGAGAAAGAAATGCCTGGAATCAACTTATCAAAGTGCCATAACTGCCACCTTAAGTGCTTTACCACAGGACAAATTGGTCTGGAATAACAAAAAGATTGACCTCAAGGCACACATGTTGCTATCTGGCACTGTATCAGCCAGGGAGCAGTAGTCATGGCAACTCAACTGCTGCTGGTTTAATTGCTTTACATTTGCCATGTAAATACAACTCTAGCTTCACTGCTCAAGCTGAGACCAAAAATAAAAAAAAAATAAAGGGAAGGAATGCCAGTTCTTAGCAGCGAATGGCAATGCACAAAGGTTGTGAACACAAAATTCCACAAACCAATCATTCAGAGTCACATGCACATATTGAATGTAAGCATGTTTTCACGTAGTAAACATGGTGATATAAAGCATTACAGGCTTTGTTACAATGAAAGGAACAATGCACAAAGATGTACAAATGCACTTCATAGAGCACAGCACAGCATTAATGAGTAATGGAAGTGGTGCAGTTTCATGCTGACAAGGCATGGGACTGGCACAGATGAACATCTTTAATGCACTGCTTTTTTAGTGGTAACACAACTTCAAAGGTGTTCTCCTTTGTATAAGGGCACAGGTGTGCCAACCATATTCAAAAGTGCAAATTTCGGCAACACTAGCTGCTGCATGAAAGGGATTCATGAAGATTGATTAATGGACAAAAGCACATAGAAGTACTACACAAAAAACAATGTTAAATGTCTGGACCCAAGAATGCCGACAAAACAGTGATTCACAATTAGAAATGTAGCAAACCAAAACTATTTGTTGATGTTTGTCAGTGAATCTCGAGTGCTGTTTTTAAGTTTCCACATTGTGAAGCTATCTACAAAGCTAATTATCAACTGACATTTGTGATCAAAGGAACAATAAAAACACTGACTAACGTTAAACATGTACCACTAATAGACAAAGCAAGTAGATGTACTGTACACTTTTCTGACTTAGATGTATGCAGTAGGTATTAAGGGGGCTCTCGCACAATGCCAACCTGCTCGCACAACTTGCAAAAAAAAAAAAAAAAACTTGTAGCCCTGGGCAACATATTCATGGAATTGTGACAGTCGTGTTCGAATAACTCGTAAACAAATTTTGAGCACCTGCTGCCTTGCACTCGCATGGCATGTTCACCAAGTGAAGTGGTGTGCTGACAGGCCTTGCTTAGCCGACCGCAATTCACAAAGCAATATAAAGAGCAGGAATACAGCACCAGAAAATATTTTTTATAGGGTTCTTTGTGCCTCAGTATAAGGTACTGAACAAACACTTGAAACGGACGAAATAGTTGCTGTGCTCTAGCAGTACTACACAGATGCCTGATGTGAACTCTAGCGTAATGCAATGCTTGTGTGAGCACTCCTAGGTTCATGCAGACACAAAAGCTGCCATAAGTGCAAAACAGAATAAATTCCCAAAGGCTGCCAATAGGTAGTTTTAATTTTTAAAAAATCACCTTGCGATCAATCATCATCTATAATATATGGTCTAGAATAATATGCCATGCTAGTATCATAGTTTTGAACCAGATTCAATCTTCTAGCTACCAGTTATGATACCATTGGTAGAATCAGCTTTGAGACATTGTGGTTACCAGCATAATATTGCAGTATACTGCATGCACTCAGCTTATAACTTCTTGTTGTACTGCTATCCTCCAGGCTACTGTGTGCCTGCAGAGGACTGTGCTCCTACTAGCACAGCAGTTGGCAGCCATGTGTGACCACAACGAATACTCCTCCTTGAAATGTGAGCATTGGCTATCTGTCAGCGCACTGCTTTTAATGAGTCTTGCAGCTACCCTGAACATTTTTGGTGATGCTGCTGGGCTGTACAACCAAACAAAGCAAGTTCAGTAAAGGTGGACTGAAGTGCTTGAAAGACAAGGTGTAGAAACAATGTATTGAGGTCTCAGATAAGGGCCACTTGTAGCAACATTGTAATGCTATGGAGCAGATAGCACAAAATATTCCACAATGCATCAAATTTTTATGGTGAAAGCACTCCTTTTCTAGTCATAGATTCAGCTTGGTGTAACTGCAAGGGTGGCAAAAATTGCGTAATTAGCAACTTTGCTTTGAGACCTGTTATGTAAAAGTTCACATGTCTTAGCTGCCTTAATTTTCTGGCAAAGTTGTAATGCCCAAGAAGCAATAGTGAAATATATTATGATGGAAAAGTTAACTGTATGATCTGATAGTGCTACATAACCATACCTTGTGTTAGCAGTAAAGATGTAAACAAATTGAAGTTCAAAGCTCGCTGGCTTTGTTAATGAAATGCAATGCACAGCTCTTTGGGGGAATTGATGTCATGATTCATAGCATGACTCCTCATTACACATATTCCACATGACAAAATATTACTGCAAAGCATCAGTGTCATACGTCTTCTGACTTAGATACAAGCAACTTTGCACGGTGTACAGCACATACAAGTAAACATAAATAAGAGTTTATGGTTCTCAGTTTATTTTGGATTCATTTCCAAAGCAAAACTGGTTACTTATCCAACTGTAAGCAATGCAAAATAGCAGCAATAAATGCCCACAGTAAAAACCACACAGTTTAGAAAATGATAACATACACAGGCGACGGTACAGTAGCCTTTAGACAATTCGAATCTTATAATGAAAATGGCAGCAAGATGTGATGCTAATACTACACTGATAAGTGGTATGTAACCACATCTACGAAAGTACAGCATACACCTTGCATGAAATAAATTGAAAAAGAGAGTAAACATCACAAAGCAGAAAGGCACTTTGTAGAACACAGATGTTGCAAAATAAACGTGCATCAGTAAGAATCAAAAAAAGTGTAACTCATAATTGTATAACGGTTACAGTGACTTGTTGCAAGGGCCGAATGTTGTATTCAGTTGCTTAAGCACCAAAATGGAAAAGCAAGAAACGCTACAAAATGTTCGTTTTGCCGAATCAAAACTCTGACATTGTGATAAATTATGCAGTAGTCTCCCATTAAAGTGAACACAAAGGAACCATCGAACTTAGTTCAGCTTATCCGAAGCTTGGCTTAAGATAATGCACAACACTTTCTGGTTTTGTCCACATGGTTATCACCAGTAATAAAGTACTAAAGATCCTTTCGAAGGAAACAATTCCAGCATAACCACTATTATGGTGCTTCAGTGTAGCGCCGCCATACTATCACTGCTGTTCCTGCCACCTATAGCCATATGCAGCACATTTTGTAGCAGGCATAATACCAGTAGCTGGTCAGTAGCAACACAGTCTTACTGCAAAAAATCACCAAACTTCTTTCTCTGTGAAGGAGGAGTTGTTTGTTTTCCTGCAATTTTTGAGACAGCCTCTTCAATTTTATCATCAGAGAGCTTGTAATGTGTCTCAAGAATTGGATTAGTGTCCCCAACATGTACGCTTAGATGCAAATGAAGCCCAAGCCAGAGGAACTGCAAATCTGACTGTTTCCGAAACTAGTGTACGCGCAGCGGTCCTAGCTCATATGTTTTCACTTCGAAACACTAAAGGTCAAACTACATGTACGCTTGCCTGTGTGCGAAATTTCACACCCACATGCCTTGCGTTTGCTGTGCCTCGCTACGAATGGTGGTTTGAACCTACAAGACGTGCCCCAGCGTGCATGCACTTGGCTCACATTGTCGCCTCAGTAGACACCATTTTGTATTTTTGTGAGGCAGCCAGAGCACCGATATTTGACTGAAGAAAATATCTATGCTTCCGCCGCGCTTCGGTGCGTACAATCTGTCCTACACCATCTGTGCATGCGTAAGGCATGTGGGCATGAGCTTTAGTGCGCCAGCACATGTGCATGTAGTTTGGCCTTTATGCTTATCTCAGCTTAGCTACGACTGCTCTGCCAAATCCATGATGACCTTATCATTTTATCATTGTCCTATTGTTCCTTGCTCTTTTTGTGGCAAGATTTGGAATAGTATCACTGTCCTCAAGGTGAAAACAATTGCTTCATTTTCTACTTTTGCTTTTTTTTCAATGATTATCACTTTGTTCAGAACAATGCACCAACAGTACAAGGTGCTCTTGCAACCTCAGCCATTTTGGCATGTCGCACTGGAGACTTATCGGATTTGACAATCAGTGTGAAAGTTGTTTACGTTCTTCAATTTTGTTTGAAACTGAGCGTATGGACAGCCGACCAAATGGTTTGTTCAGCATGCCTTGAGGTTCATCTTATTGGGAGACTATCACATAATTAAACAAAAACCAAATTTTAGTAAGAAAATGCCAATTGATATGTTTATATGCACAAACAGCAACTCAATATAATGAGCCTGATATCTGTGATACAGTGGTTTCATACACCATTCTGCAAGTCATGAGCACTTACAAAAGAGAACTGCATGAATGTTGGAAGGGAGCTAAGCTATACAGTGCAACAGAAAAAATTATTAATCTTGGAACAGCTACTTCACAGAATGCAACATTTGCATAGGCAGCAAATAAAATGCAAGCTGCTTGAAATCTTCAGCAAAAATATAATGCACACCTTGATTGAGCGCAGCTCGAAAAAGTGGTTTAGTTTTAACTTTTGTGGTAGTTCTTTATAATGATTCAGTGACACTTAGCATGGGATGACCGAAGTCATAAACAGAGCAACTTAAAGAGTCAAAAGAAACAAGCAAACAAACACACACAGACACACACACACACACATAGAACAAAATGATTTACAATGAAATATGAACATGAAAACTTCTGAAAATTACACCAAGTGCCATGACAGAAAATTCACATCCATGATATCAACGGACATTGCTGCCAATGTATACAACAGGGCAACTCACACTCACATAATCAACAAATGCTCCTGCTGACAAACCGAGTTCAATGCTCAGGTTTTCCTTTTGATGATGTGAGACTAGTTTGCCCAACTATCGCTGAAGATCGAACACTCAATTTTTCTTCCTTTGCTCATGACTGCCACCATGCAGCACTCTGTCGGCTGGTTTGTCCCTTGCCAAAGTTCGAATATAGTTGGTGTAGGCTTCCCTTGAGGCTGAACAAGCGTATCATGCAGAGTACAAAAGGGGTAGCTGTCACATTTTCCCTCTACGGAAGAAGGAGCCTGGGACTTCGTTGGCTTCAGTTGTCATAGATGATAACCGGGCAAGGCATCTCCTCTGCATGTCACACTGTGACACCCTTGAACTCCAGCCTTGGCACTACAGTAATCAAAGTACACTGTTAATGTCAGCGTCAACTCACTTAGTGCAGAGAAACAGCAAGCACAGGGGCACTGCAACGCTTTTTGAACACAATAAGAAAATGTTTACAGTTTATAGGCAATAGTGCCGTCAATATGCGAGCCAGAAATTATTCCACTGTAGGTATCAGGGAGCTCACAATCTTGCATAGAAGATTGCTCTCTCCTGCAGCTCCCTTGAGAAAGCTTGTGCATGCTTACACACCCCTACAACTTTCCAGCAAACGGGAAAAGTGATACGCTGACACGTCCTGCCCATCCTATCACCTTTATTGGAAGCCAACCCTGAAGGGGTACCACAAGTGCACTGCAGAAAGAAGGGAAAGCAAGAAAGGAGCAACACGCCGGGCATTATTATTGGTGCAAGCCCAATTGAGAGGAAGCATTGTGTTGATAAGGAATTGTGCTCTTTACACTTCTGTTATTATTAGGTTATAAAAATTTCTTCGGGAACACATTTAAAGGCACTGCACCAACTCAAGTGTGTTCTCAGTTGTGAAACAAAGGTGTTGCAGGGCCCTTTTAAGAATGAGAAGTTTTGAAAGCAGTATGGAGCTGCCAACATACATACAATATTTGCACGATTCTACTGTGACACCGATTGTAACGCGCAGACCACCAAAATAGCCCCCCCCCCTCCCCTCCCTCCCGCCAAAAAAAACTTGGTGCCGATCCTACTGCGCACATCAAGTAATGAAACCTGAGTCGACGTGTACTGTGTGGAAACGATTTTATGGAATCAACAAAGGAACACAGACACACACGAAGCTAAATCTTAGCAGCTAGTCGCTATCGGTGTCTAATGACGCCTCCTCTCCGCTGTCTACTGACCACAGAAAGTCATTTTCAGTTCCATTTAATGCATTAGCAATGCTACACTTCTTGAAAGCTCGCGCAACCATCGTCTGCGGGAGGGCATTCCACACTCCATGGACCCACCTTGCGATGTCTTCGAGCGTTGCTTTCTTCAGACGACCCGTTTGATGGCAGAGTCGCTAGCTATAGTGCACTGAGCTTTTTTTTTTTAGTAAGAATCGGTTTTGTTTTTTATTTTGAGTAGAATTAGTTACGATTGTAATACACATGCGAATTTGAATGCATCTTTTATTCAAAAAAGGTGCTTGTTAGAATCGTGCAAATAAGGTAGATTCAAATCATAGCAGTCGTCACATTTCAACATCAAAGACTATGTGTAGGGGCATAGTCAGAGTACGCTTTAACCACTTTACCCCTTAAAATTCTTGAGCAGCGTCTTCACAAACGGCTGCCTCCCTCCTAGTCACAAATACCTCTTTTTGAGTTTACACATGCTTTCCACAACTTGAACCAAATTGGCAAATGTACACAAAGATGCTTGATGTGTATCAAGCCACAAACTCAATGAGCCATGAAATGAACCAGGTAGCATGGGTGGTTAAATTGTTATCAAAACTTGACCTGACATAACAGGTTGGCATACTCCCTCACAAGCACTCTGACTCATATTCGCTCCAGAATGATATCACAGATGCAGGATAGTGTGTGAGTGTGTGACAAAAGGTGTGGTTGGATCTGGATGAATGGGAATTAGTGTTGATGAGGTTGAGTGGATGTGAATATAAAGACGAGTGAGCGCTAGTTAAAGCACAAGCATCAATGAAAGGTGGCAACACTGAGCTTGAATGGATGTCAGTACGAAAGTGAGTGACTGTCAGTGAGCGTGAGTGGTCATGAGAAGTATGCGCGAGTTTGAGTGGACATGAGTAATAGCATTAGTGGTTGTCGCTAAGTGTGAATGGAAGTGAGCGAGTGTTGGCGAGTATGTGTGGGCAGGAGCAGGAGCGTGAGTGAGTGCCGATGAGTGTTAGTACATAAGTGTGAGAGAGCATATATAGCAAGAAAATTATATTGGTGAATGAGTATGAGTCAGAATCCACTTGCTGTGCCAAGCAATGCTTGATGCTGGCTTTGGTAAGCACTTAAGCCGCCCATGTAAGCTGTAGCACTGTGGCTACTTACTAGTTCATTAAATATTGAACTTGAGGTGACCAGCAGGACTAGGTGAAAGCTTGATCAGCTGGCCAATTAGCGTAGCCTACTGGTAGCAGACAAAAAGCCTTATAAGATGGTCATATGAAGAAAACTTACATTTTCTTTGCAATGAACTGAGCTATTCATGATAAACACCATTCCCTACAGTACCTATAAAACTACCGTATCCATTAGCATAACGATCACACTTTGTCAAAAAAATTGCCACAAATTCAGGGGTGTGATCATCATGCAGGTTAAATTTCCCGTGAAAAAAAAAAATTTTTTTTCATCCTGCATTAGCTGCAGGATGACAATAGTTCAACAAACAGGTGGCTGCCGCTGTAACAGTGAAGTACAGCAAAACAAAAATGGCGGCTGGCGGAGCAAGCAGAACGCGCGGAACGAGATGTTTTTTCTTTTCGTGAGTGAATTACGCGCATTGAAACAGTTTCTTCCATATCAGTAATGAATAATATCGTTAATATTGGCAAGTCTGCGGCAATAACGCAGCCATGTCCACTTTGAAGGGGCAGAGACAGCGATGGGCGTGCTTAGCTGCCAGTGACAGAAACACATGGCGGGTATGCTGCAGAAATTGTGGCATTTGTCTTCACTACTATGCCAATACGGCGTGTTTCCACTAAGGCTGGGCGAATATCTTAGCTCAGTTACAAGCGTCGGCGTATGAATAGGGTAAACGTATCAGTGTAAACGTGGCTACTATCATTGCCGCTCGCGATTTGTTGCGTGCTCACAAGTGCAGACGAGAAGAATCGAAAGGAATCTTTTTTGCTGTTGTTGTTGACCACAACCATTATAAAGCCTACAACTAATAAAGCCAAGGCAAGTTTGGTTGTAGCTTTTTTTTTTTTCATGGAAGTATGGAAAGTGATGAAAGGAATAAAATGGGGCATCTGCTTAAGAATGTTTGGTGCATCGTTCACGTAGCATTCGACAGCATTCGGCAGATGGTAAGTGCAATCATCATTAGCTAGATTTGGCACACGACATATCGCTGCGGCAAGTTCGGGGTGCGATTATTATACAGGAAAGAAAAAAAAAAATCGAATTTTGACGTCAAAATTCAGAGGTGCGATCATTACGCGAGTGCGACCATTACACAAGTAAATATGGTAATTCACATGTTACAACCATGAGGATGCTAATGTGATCAATAAGGGTGACTGACATCACTGAAGCACCTCCTGAAGCATCTTTGCCAAAGAATTGCTTCTCTTTGTGCCAGTGTTATCTGCAAGGGAACTCTTGAATCACAAAAGTACGAAGGGCAGGCCTCTAATGTATTATAAGCTTGTCAAAGCTACAGGATACCACATAAAGGCACTTGGTTGGAAGTCAGTGCCCAAGGGCTTCTCTTTCACATCAGTACTTAGTTTTGCACAGATACATTGGCAACACAAAATGGTGCGCTGGCTTTACAACTACAGCCCAGTTGTTCATTGAGGTGACCTACCTGCCAAGGCCAATGAAGTGAAGGAGACTGTTCAGTCCTTGAACTTGTGCCTGGAACGGCTAGCAGGCGCGATGTCGGCCTCACTGAGGAATTCAAGGTAGCCTTCAGCACCAGTGAAGATGACATCAACCCATATACGCATGGCCTCAGCCGTGGGCGCCATTAGGTGGAAGGTGCGCTCATATGTCTTGACACAGAATGTCACACGTGGATTGGGACTCTTGACAGAGTGCAAGTGGTCCACATAGACCTCTTCAATGGCCTGCACAAAATGTAAAGTCATCAGAGCAGAAGTAAAAACAATGTGCGCAACACAGTGCAATGTAATAGGCAATCATAAAAGAAGCCCCAAATAGATGCAGAACAGAAAGCAGAGCTATCACGTGACTAAAGAACAACAGCAACATGTGAGCAGAGGCTAATTTTAGCATTTTGTCTGATGTGTAAACTGCAGGCCTTTGTGCAATAAAGCCACATTGCATCAGTCTGTGAAATGGCATGTAAAGTAGCCGATCGATTTTCTAGACCTGGAGGGGGCCAAAAAGTAGTGCGAATAAAAGAACAGCCCGAAAAATTCGCAAGTCACAAAACCAAACTTTATTCCAGCTAAACTGGACTGAAAAAGTCGCAGATGGTCCCTTGTCTTAAATTCCTGCTTTTTGTAATGACGTCTGCTTGCATCTGTGCAAGCGTCATGTTCTCGTTATACACACTAGTCAACAAGAAAGTTGACAATGTCTTGCAGTGATGCTTGCGAGCGGCCAGGGGTGTCGAGACCGATTCGTTTTGCGGCGGTGTGGCCACCTGCCGCACGATCTCGTCATCCGTAAGCTCCGTGCACAACTCTATGTTGTTGTCAATCGCGACAAACTCGTGAAAAGTAACAGCAGCGGGAACGTGTATCCCACTGTTGCACAAATCGGCAATCAGCTTCTCGCTGGTGTCGATGTATTCAGTGGTGCCATTTGCCTCTTCTGTCACGGGCTCTTCAGAGTTGCAAAATCCAACATGGCTAAAACAATTTGCAATCGTCGAAGGCTGAACAGCCTTCCAGGCATCCACTAGCATGTCAAGTGCAGAGAACAGGTTAACAGAGTACGTATTTCTTTTGTCAAAGCACATGAGTGTGCGGCCAAGTAAACAGGCCCGGTAGTGCACCTTGAGGTTTTTAATGACCCCTTGGTCCATTGGCAGGAGCACACTCATTGTATTTGTCGGCGAGAATTCAAGACGAATAGCCTGCAGGTTGTTTACGGCACCATGCGCCCTGCCAGTTGTCTATGACTATTACTACTTGGCTCTTCTGGCGCTCAAACATCCGGTCCAGACGGTGGACATAATCTTCGAACAAGCTTTGTGTAATCCAGGCCTTTGTATTGCTGCTGTACCGCACGGGCAGGCTCGTCACATCCTTAAAGCAGTGCAGGTTTTTCGCCTTCATTATCACTAAAAGGGAAAGCTTCTCAGTGTCAACTGCATTTGCCCCAACCACGACAGTTCCCTCTCCTTACTATGCTTCCCACCAGCACAGGCCTCATTAGTAAGGAAAGTGAATGGTCCGGCAGCATTTTGCAGACTAGGCCTGTCTTGCCACAATTAAAGATATCTGCAGGAGCATACTCTTGTAGCAGAGCCTTCAATTTACTCGTTCGGTAATCCGTGACAGTAGATTGATCCACAGCACAGCTCTCCCCACAAATTTTCTTGAAAGAGACTCCATGCCTTTTCTTAAGCCCATGGATCCACCCATTGGTGAACTTGAAGTCCCGAATGCCCATTTTTTAAGTGAGCATCTTGGCTTTCTGCTTGAGCATGTTGCCCGAAACGGGGAGGTTCTTTGTTAGGACTCCTTTCAATCACAGCTGCAGGGCCTCTTCAAGCTTCGGATGTTGTCCTTTCCGGTAATTTTTTGTAGTTTTGCAGTGCAACTGCTCGACTGCAGACAAGATTTTTTTCTTCGTTTTTTTGCGTAATCAGACAAGGTCTGTTTGGAGATATCAAACTCCTTCACTACATCGACTTGGGTCTGTCCTTGCTCGATAAGCCTGATGATGGTGGCCTTCTTGTCCAGCGTCATGGTCGAATGTTTTCCACGCTTCGACACATTCGGTGGAGGTGGGTGAAGAGCAGGGACCAAGGCGTCAAAAACACGTCAGCGTTGTGCTGAATGAACGGCCGCAAAACACTGAAATAAAATAGCGATGATATGTTGTATGGCAGCTAGTGATGGCAGGCAATGATTTCAATTGCCCTGTACTGGATAAAAGCCGGCGGATCACTGCTGGACAAAAATGGGCACGGCACCACCTACGACAGCAAGGCAAAACTGATGATGATGGTGGTTATCGCTAGCATAACCTGGCATTCATAGGTGATGTCCAAAACTGGCTGTGCATGACTGGTTTCCAGCTCTCAAGATCGCTTCCGCCGCAGGCTACAGGCAAAAGCGTGGCCCTTAAGACTGGTATTTCTTACAACAGGCACCACCATAGCAGGGTGGATTTGGCCTTGCTAATCAAATTACTATACCGATTCAAGCCACTTCACGTCCAATCCAATGCTAGTCAGGTGGCTCAGGATTCAAAATGGCATCCTCCCCGACTCATAGCGCTGGTGTGTCGCGGCAAATTTTGTCTGGAAAATCGTACTTCTGGCTTAATGTTGTCCGAATTTTTGGAGTCCAAAAAATCGGTCGGCTACTGTACAAGAAAAATCTGACCATTGCAACTACAGCAAGCACTCAATTAACTCAGTTGCACTACCTGAACATATGCACAGAGCATTGCATGGCATGTAAATATTAATGTGATGTGGTATTATGTGCAGCATGCGATACTGCACATGTGGCTTTGCAGAACGAATTGTAGAATAGTGATAAGCTAAATTTCTAACAGTAATTGACATCAACAAGCAAGCACTTGCCTCACAGTATGAGAAACGTTCAATGTCACCAATACATGCCTAAGGTGCCGTATGAGATGTGATTAGGTATGTGGTGGGTAAAGGTATGGTTACCATGTCTGAATAGCTTTCTATTCCTTTATCGGTTTCAAGGAAAGCAGTGAAGAGCAACTATGTGGGCGTGTATAAAACATAGTTGTGATATAAAACATAATTCTGGTATTGGCAGCATGTCAGAGTAACATATAGTACATCTAAAGCAAGAACACAGCTGCCTGAAACCCAGCACACAAATAAAGCTTCAGTCAAGAGCCCATCAATGCAGCCTTGCATATCACAACATGGCCGTCACTGCATTCATGTATAGTAGCCGTCAAAAGTTCACAGACCGCACAATCTTAAAAAAGCTAATATTTTTGCAGTCTGGCCATGCAGCTTGGTAGTATTTCAATTTCCAGCCCATACTAGCATATGTGAACTACTTAGTGTAGTACATTTTTGCTCACTAAGATAACAAACTGCTCTGGAATTGAACAAATTCTCTGATCCTGCTGTCTGTAAACTTTTGCCACGGGCTCTACATATACTTCTTTCGCACCTGAGCTTCTAAAAAATGTGTGCTAGGAATGTCACTAAAGGAAGCTGTACTTTCCATTTCATTTCAATGATAGGCTGCCACAGAAGACAAACTAGTATGTACTCTTGTTACTTTTGTCTGTCTGCAAACATAAACAACTCAGATCTCTATACACAGAGCCAGTTTCACTGCAAAGTTGTGTAGCAGCAGTCGCAGTGTGCTTGGCGCTAAAACATTCACTTCGTTGTATGCAAGCAGGTTCTCAGAAAAATGCTTGTGTCAAAGTACTGCAAGGTACGACTGATAAGTGTGATTGCTAAGCCTCTCTGCTATGTAATCGATGAAGCTGTCCAAAGTTCACGCAGGAGTGCTGCAAGAGAGGAAGGACTGCACAGATAAAAGCGAATAGATAAGCGACTGCATGAGACATTTTCTTGCGTACCTAGTGGAGTGGGCTTTCCTAGATTGCTCCGCATCATCATAGCATTAACCTTCAAATCCTTCTTGTTTTCATACTGACGTGCTACTGTAAGGCACATTTGTTTAATCCTTCCTTACAAAGTTGAGAGGCTGACTTTCTGGCATACAACCTCAGTGGTCTGGTGGCTGAGCTTGCCCCATACTTAATGGAAAAGAAAAAAACAATCTTGCATTATATTGTAACATGACATGAAGTGCTTTCATGAATGGTGACAAATGACCCTGCCATTGCCAGGAGCCATCAGCCTGTACATGCAAAAAAGCTACAAAATTTTTTTGTCCTTAGTTCTACCAGGTCGTGATTTACAAGGAAGGTGCAGTAATTGCCTCGCTAACACGGCTATTAGCACAGACAGAGGTAGTGTGGTTGGTTAGGGCCTGCAATAGAACTAGAACCATGACAAAAACGAAACCGACTTATATTTATGACAATGCAACAGAAGTCAAAAGAGTGGCAATCAGCAGAAAACAGAAAAGGAGAATATGCTACCGATCTGTCAGTCATTATAAAGAGAAACCTGTTACTGACTGTTATTCAGTAGAAAAGAAGCAAAAACCAGGACATCTGGCCGTCCCAACTGTAAAGTTAGGACTCTGGAATGTCCCGCTAAATTCAGGATGTTTGACAACCCTGCGTGTGCCTGTGAATAAAGGGGTCTCATAAAGACGGGGCGTGTACATTACTCCTGAAGTGAATAGCATAGCAGACGATGCTCACACTGGAGAGTGCTTTGTGCCGCTTGCCTGTACTACTGCCAATCTCACCAGTTCTTGCCGTTATAAGGCTATGATATTCTACTTGGTGAACGCTCGTGTGAAATTATGAAAAAAATTTATATGGCATACAAAACACATGGACTTCAAGAAAGGAAAGGGACAACACTTGTCCCTGTCATTTTGTGTAGGTTGCATTTTGGTGTGCTGTTTGTGTATGAACATCACCCAATTGCTAGCTCAGGGAAACAGTCCTGCAATGTGTCAGCAATCTTGGGAATTCATGCTCTACTTTGTGCTACCTCCCAAGCAAGAAGGGTAGCACAGAGAAGCTGCCACACTCCAGCAATTTGCAATGAGAGAGCAATGTTAAAAGGTAGTTATTAGTGATTAGCTCTACCAGAAAACCCAATGAAATTGCTAAACTGCAGTTTCTTTAATTTTCAAATGCGATGCAGTTACCTTCTTATTATCGGTGCCCAAGTACTATTTAGTATTTAGCGATTATAAGCTGGACATAGGGTGTCCCAAGAGCTCATACTGAATTTCCAGTGGTGGTGCCATTCCTGTCCTACGTTTATACCATTTTCTTCTTTACAAAAGCTCTCTCTTCACTTAATGCACACACACCTTGAACATTTGCAACAGATTACTTCAGTTTGCCTCCAGTTTCCCTTTAATATGCATATGGTAATTTTATTAACCAACATGTTATTTTGCTTACGGTTACACAGAACATTAACAGTGGCAAAAACTGGCAAGATAGCATCAAGACTCGGTTACTTATTATATATGTGGACAAGTGAAATAGTTGAACAATCTCGCCCTCTACACTTCACAATCCCTTACTGTGCTTTGACCAAACTGATGTACTGAGACAAACAACACAGTAAATTTGACCACAAGTTTTAATGCTGTAGACAAGATACTCCAAGAGGCTCATTTCCATTTCTTTCCCACAATTAAACATGTTAGAAGATACCAAGAGGTCTGCAAATCAGCAGCTTTTTCATTAAACACCGAGTTTCTGCTTTGAGTTACCATAAAAACCGGAATATAGGTCGAACTTTTTTTCAAAATACCACTGTGAAAAGTCGACCCTCGTCTTACATACCGGACATTGGCAGAAAAACTACGGAAGTCTTGCAACAACGGGCGGATGAAGTAAACAGCCGCCTTCGCTATCGCCATCAGCAGCAGCGCGGCATGGCGACATTGTGGCACCGGTATTTTGCGCTTCCATAGTCACCAAGTTATATTGGTTAAAGGCTGCGTTTTTACATTTTGTTTCAAAATGAGCGGAAGCCGACATCAATTCACCGTCGCCTTCAAGAAAAAGGTGACTGAGTACGCGGAAGCCCACGGCAACCTGGCGGCACAGCGCAAACTTGGAGTATCTGAAAAGAGCATTCGGTAGTGGCGGAGGCAGAAGCAACATGTTACAACTTGCAGCAACCAAAAGAACACGTCATTTCATGGGCAGAGCGCAGCGCGGACCGCAGAACTGGGAGACAAGGTTGCGGGGTTCGTCCGGGAGCTGTTTTTAAGATCGCTGCCTGTGGCTGCCGAATGCATCCATTTGAAAGTGGTAGAGATTGCGCGCGCCTCTGGACTGGGCAGCGAGCACTCGTCATCCGACTCTAGTTGGGACGACTCTGATCAAAGGCGTTGCTCTGATTCGGAGTAGTGCTTGCGCAGTTCATGCCCTTCTGTGTACTGTACACCCGGCCAATTTTTTAACAGTATCACGCGACCATCGACCCCATTGTTTGTCAGCACCTATCACCACGGCACAGAGCGGCGAAATAGCGAAAGTAAGCACATGTGTACACATGCGCATATTTCATTTGTTTCGCTGCTCAGCGCCGTTAATAAGGAGCTGACAAGCATGCGGGTCGATGGTCGCGCGATACTGTTAAAAACTTGGCCGGGTGCACATGCGAGCAGCGTTTAAATAAATACTGTCACCATTGTGAAACCGGCTGTGTCGCATTTGTTTCAAGGTAAGGGTGTCTTTCGGTACTTTTGCAATTAAAAAAGATTTTTTTCATTTTTATAATTCGTTAGTTGGGGGGATCGAGCAATAGTCCGGTTTTTACGGTACTTCAGCTACCTGCAATCTTCTTTTACAGCATCCATGAAATGGACGTGTCATATGCACACCCTCCTTGAATAATGTTTTGCCACATATGTTTTGATAAATGAAGATGGTTACAACAAGAGGTGGCCATGGAATTCACACTGGCACGATGTTACTCATACGAAATTCACAGTTGAATTAGCCTGTTGCAGAATCAAGATTCCTTGCACTTGTATCCATACCTGAAATGGCACGCCACCTTTCAGTTTGCTTTCACTCTTGTCGCTGAAGTACACGAGGGCCCGGCGATTACGGTCAAAGACAAACCAGCGCTTCTTCCACGAGCGCCACTTGCCACCCAGCTTGTGCAGATAGCCACGGCAGGAGGATGACGTGAGCTGCACATGTGGGCACAGCTCGACCTGGTGACCCGCAGACTCCACATGCTGCCGCAGGTCGCACTCAGCACCACGGACAGGCAGGTACCGTGTCAGTGGCCTCTGCACATCCAACACAGAAGTGGGCCGCATGATGGACACAGCAGAGTTATGAAATGAGCTGTGTTACAGAATTTCAGTGACTAACTCTGTTACCACATTAAAACCCTTTTGGCGCCATTGTTCCCATTTGGGAACACAACACGTCATTAACTTCTGAAGCCATAGTTACAGAAGTTTTTAAAAAAGTGCTAATATTTGGTAAAACATCTTTAAAAATGCTCAGTGTTATTTTGAATAAAGAAAGTTCTTTTTTAGTTTCATACTTTATGTTATGTGGTGACAACTTCAGAGCAGTTGCATGAACGCGGCGGTTTGCTGCATGGAGCAGTTCTGCAAAAAAAGGTAAGTTTTTAAACTGCCTGGTAAGAATTCCTTACTCTACTTTCTTTTTGAATGTGTTTAGTTTTAGGACGCATGAAATAGAGTAGCTGTTTGCATGGATAAAGCAAAAATGACGACAAATTTCTGCATGTTCCCATTTGGGAATGTTGGTACAAAGTGGGTTAGGTCTGTTCATTGTTGTAACTCTGATGCTATGCCCAATTGCCAGTGTTTCACAGATTTTTGCATGTTCTGATTTTATAGACCCTTTCATGTGACGACCACAAAATGTCATAGTGGTGTGGTGGCTCATAGGCCATGTCAGCATTATGATATTTGAGTTTTATAAACAAACAAATAGATCTATACAGCTGCAGTTGCACAATGTAACAAGCAATACATCAGACCAAGTTCAATGCCAGTATTCCTGAGTGGAATGATGGGTCAATTGGAAAGACAGCATACTTCAGCATAAAGTCAACCATGAACTATCCAGAAACTACTTGTATGTGTTATTTGGCTTCCAGGTTCACCTGCATTTGTAAGAGTACCTTAATTCAGACCACAAACTGTACAGTTAGGACTGCACCATGCCTCATTGCCGGCTACAGAGTGATTCATGTCGCACTTGTAAATACGCATAACAAGCATTCCGGTCAGTTATTTGCTGTTTAGTTGATTCTCCCATAGCTGTTCCTTTACAGAGATCAGGCGTGAAGTCCCAGTTTGTGAACTTCACAAGCTCACTCAATAAAATTCTTCAACTGCTCTACAGCAGCATGCTCTTAGTGATGCCCATTATGCATAAATCCATTGAAATGAAATATTACAATGTACAAGACTAACTACCCCTTATAAAACTTATTTGCTGGATTATCAGTAAATTACTCTTCTACAATACCAAAAGCCACTCTTACCATGTGAAGAGGCTCGGTAAACAGAAAACACGTGAGAACACAAGACGCACCTTGAAGTTTATAGACCAGCTCATCACGACATAATGAATTCTGTGGTGTTTGCTTGAGCATATTAAACTTTTTATTGGTGAAGGCCGAGTAAACTGCATTCTAAAAGAGTCAGACAGAGCTTAGCTATATTCAAGAGCATTTACTAGGTCCCAAATAAGTAAAATACTAAAGAAAAATGCAGTGCAATCTGAATCCATTCTAGCCGCAAGAAACATTTATTTTCTCATTACAGAGTAGCCGCGGATGCACGAAAGCGAGCACCATCTAGTTGTGGCGCAAGAAACACAGCGGCACATATACTCCACTGTGGTTTGTTGGCCTATTCGGCAAGAGAACAGCCAGGCCACAGCCTTGGCCACGAAGCCCGGCAAGGTTCCCAAAAAAAGCTTCACTTAATAATTCGAAATCCATGATGTCATAGCAACGTGCCAGCACTGAGGCTTTGGCATGAAATTCAAGAACTGGTATTTTGACCTTCATTTTCTCTTCTACTAATACACCTATTACTGTGAAATTCACAAAAATAAGAGTTTTGAAACGATACTTTGACAGTATAAACTTAGTGCTCCTCTTTAGTGTCCCCTTTTAAGACTTTTGAAGAATCATTTCAGTTTTCTACAGTGTCAGTAGTCATATTGCTGGCTCGCAAATTTCCCCTTTCAAAACTTAGCTGGTACCTCCTCCAATGCATGTGACTCCTGAAGTATGCAAACGATTATTCCTGCTCCTTTACCCAGGTTTGTGAATGACCAGAATATTTTGGCGAGTTGGTTATACACAGCGGGCGGAGATATTGTATTTAATTCTGTAATGCGAGGGAAGGCACGTGTGAGCATGCCTTCCATCACTATCAAACAAGCAAATTGATTGCATTGGAAAATTTGCACTTTGAAAGTGCACATAGTACCATGTAATGTATACAGGTACCTGTGTTTTCTTGAAATAAACGAGTTAAAGTAGTGCTTCGTATGTCCTGTAGCCCCTTTACATGTGCCTGCTTGTGTCGATGCTAAAAACAAGTTCACTATGAACCACTTGCCCCAAATACCAATCCAACTAAATTCTGCGAAGCAAATCGGCAAGCTTACCTGGGCCTTCTGTTTTTCTCGCCGGCGTATCTCGTGATGTATGGCGTCATCACCTGAACGGGACACCAACCCCGAACGGTCGTCAGAATTCAGTTGCAAATTGCGCTCATGTTGATGCACCTGCACAGAAAGGAAAACAAGTGCTCACATATCCAACCTTGGCTTTTGAACTCTGTACTTGCTCTGTGCTATCGAGACTTGGGAAAACAATGAGTATTTTTTGAGTTGATTGCAAAGCAACTATTAAATGAACACTGATATGACATTTTCAAATTGTCAACTTTTGTTCCTTCAAACAGTAGAAAAAATTCTGGCAAGCACCCGAGGACCTTATATAATTTATTAGAATACTACTTGTTTCATTAAACCAGTCTCATTTTCGGTACCCACGAGAGGGTTGCTTCTTCACTTCATGATGCATTGGCTCACTCCGTAGCTATTGTTGTTGCTGCCACATGCGAAAGCAGCTAAGAGACAGGTGTGCAGCACTTTTATCTACATTTTATGAGCAATGATCTCATACCAAGCCTTATTGCTACACATCAGTGGGCTTAACTCTGTGTCGTGATGTCACAATAATGTTGATGATGCCAGGGCAGCATTTTGAGGTGAACTTTAGCATCAATTTAAAATATCTTAGAAGTGCTTCCTTATGTTCGTACATGCTAAGTGAGATACTTCTATAAGTGGGAAGCATGTGGTAAAGTTCTTGCAACTTAAAAAATATGTGTAAGTGCTCCTTTAGAATCGAGTGCACTGTTTCACACACGTAAGTGAGCCAGTAAAGCAGGCAGCTGTCCTCCCACACAAACACACCCCAAAAGTACTACATAAACAAAATGTACATGCCTTGGCCTTTAATTATTGTTCCTTAATGGAGTCTTATGTATGCACAATGTGCTTACTTGTTATATGTAATCAGCAGACTTGTTGCCCATTCATTGCTGAGGTTGTAAGATCAGACAAACAACAGTGTACATTCTAATTCATACGTAACACTTGTACAGCAAGAAATAATTTATCGTAGTACATTCCTTTTTGCTGATGATACAAAACCAACAAGCACAATTTCTGCATTTGTACTTGTGTTTCTACTTTTAAGCACTAAAAAGAAAAAAGAAGGAAAAAAAAGGGAAAAGAACGGTCACTTTCATTTGCATGATGTATGGTTCAGGGCATGTAACACACGTGTGCACGATTATTAAAAGAGTGAAACTAAAGACACCATGGAGCCCCCAGAAGGAACAGCTATGCTTGAGGCACACACATTGGCTTCAGGAGGCAGTTAGCTTCAATTTGACAAGCTACACAAATCTACATTGCGGCCATATCAGACCTGGCAACCTTCTAACTTGTAATAACTTTATAACTTGGCAACCTTATAATTTGTGTATAACCACACCTGAAGTCAGAAAATGCTACAATTGGGTGCAACATACTAAATACTGTTTTATTACCGAAGGTGCTGACCATTTATTACAGAAACTGCAGGCTTTCTTCTGTAGGAATGCTATGTTCTATAGGTGCACCTGGAATAATCTATGCACAGGCAAACAAATACATTCATGCCATCTATTCACAAGATATTCATGCAACAGTGGCTGAAATTGTGGTTGCTGTTATACGATGGTTCTATACATTGGGTGGTGGTCTGTGCGTAGGCCTGAATAACCAAGTGGGTCTGAAAAATGAAGGGCCTGCATTCACTAAAAAGTTCTTACGCAAGATGTGTTTGTAAGAGCAGATGCCAGCCGACAGCAAAGACATTTATGAATGAGAAGCTTTGAGAGTTTGTCCTGAAAGTCTAAACAATCAGTTGGCGACTGTGTATTCTCTTGCAATAAGTGTGGCGCTAAAATGAACATAAATTAAGAATAGTCACTTTATCGGTGTGCACCACGACTCCTTGCTGGCACTACCACGTTTTACTTAAGCAAGGTACCAGAATTTTCTGTTCTTCGATGGTATCCTAGCACCTTTTCTCATGTTGGCTCCATTTAGGCTTGTCAAATGAAACCTTGCTTACAACCTTCAATTTTTACAACGAAGTCACCAAATAAAACTACGGACGAAGGAAGACGACACGGGAAAACCATGCAGGTGCATGAGCCACCTTCCCGTGCCGTCTTCCTTCGTCCATCGTTTCATTTGGCACCTTCGTTGCAAACATGTATAACCAACTCATCCACCATCACATGCTCAGTGACCTTCAATTGTTTTTCTCATTTACATTCTATTACAAAGCAAAATAATCACTTTTTTCCTTGAGCCTTGGCCGAGAAATACCAAACTTTGGTTCCATTTAGATCGAAGCCTGGTTGCAATGTGTCCAACTTTGACCATATTGTGGCAGTTTTGAAGACTGGTCGTTAAGCCTGCATCTCTTTCTTGACATATTCATTTCAGTTTGAAGTTCTTGAGTTACAATTCAAATGGAGAATTTCAACGTCACACAACATAGCTGACAATGCGTGCACTTAGACTTTTGGCTTATTTGCTTATGTCTTACCATGCAGAAAAATTTTTAAATTCCACTTAATGTTTAACATTCAGCTTGGATTCAGGAAAGCCTGAATAAAATGTTGCACTGCTGTCTATCAAGCTGTTAGGGCACATAGTGGTTATCAGAAAGTATAAAAAATTATTTTATGTGCCTCGTCCGTGTGTAGTGCAGCCATGCGGTCTTCAATGTGCCTCGTCCGTATGTAGTGCAGCCATGTGGTCTTCAATAAAATGCTCGACTTCTGAATATCTTTACCGCACATTTAGTTTGCTCCACAAAATCGAGGGTAAGCACTTTGATTGCTAGCTATACAAAATGCAATTTACACAACGGAGTGCGTGATCAAGAAAGACTGCAAAGTCGTCAACTGCATGCTCTCAGCCATAGGATAAAATTTGGCATCTTAAGTTCATATAACTACGACAGGTGACCAGCACCGAACACCCTCAACAGTCCACCACTGGACACTGTTACCCGCTGTTAGCGCACATAAGTTCTCATTACTGGCTACGTGCACTGTTCTGTGCGGCAGGGGCTTGGCAAGCATTCAGTCGATCTTATTCTTTTATTAAAGCCCGACAGTAACGAATATCACGAAATGCTCCTTTGCGCAAGCGCCGAGCGTCAAAACGACCTTCAAAACACAAGGCATCGAAGCGTATACATGAGGTTGCTTTCCAACATGGCTTGGCGAAACGCACGAGAGTGCGAAGTGCGGCCAAGTTCGCAAAGACATGCATAGGCCATGACCGCGTTCAGTAGGCGCAACGAGACCCGCTGCTAGCGTGGCCCTGCTCTAAGTTTTAAAAGAGTGTAGCACCGCCAGGACCACTCAAGTTCTCGAAATATCGCGCGCACAGCGGACAACAAAGAGGCAGGAGGGCCAGAGGAGTCAAGACACGACACGCACGGAAAGCAGCGGCACGTCATAGAATAAAGAACCAACTTGGCACGTCGTTTGGGAGAGGTGAGACATCACTGCGAAAAGTGGCTCCATCAGCCCCCTCTTCCAGCCCATAAGTAACTTTCCCTGTGGACTTATACTGTTGTGCTGTTGGCTCAGCCGGCATGGCAAAACCAGCAGCGTCTACAGCGGCGTCTGCAGCCACCGAATGAAAGGCGGCGCTCCGCAGCGTGCACTTACCGAAAGGTACAAAACGTGCGGATCTCCGAACATTATGCCTCCGCACCACGCACAGCTGTTCTGCGGCGATCATGGGACAGTGGCGGCCCGGCGCGCGATCAACTACGCTCAGTGCTAACGAACAAACGTCCGCGAGGCCATACCACTCTATGCACTCGCAACACGTCGCTCAGCGTCGCTCGCTCTGACTGGGAACAGTTGATTGAAAGGGGAGAAAGGGATTGTGCTGCCGCTGCTAGCGAAGTTGCAAGCGCTGCAGGCGCAGGGTACGGGCACAGTACGCGGGGCGAGGAGGCGGCGTCGACGAGAGGCGTGCGCGCGTTGCCATGGGATCAGAGGAGAAAGAGACACGCGCAAGTAGTCACCCTCGACGACACCAACCGACCAACCCGCACGAACGCGTGGCGCCATCGGTGAGCGCAATCGCGATCTACGCCCTGCAGACAAGCTGCAATTACTATGGCCTCCGTGAAAGCATGGCAGCACCGTATGTAAGTCTCGGATGCCACGCGGTCGCGACAGCGCCGGAAGAGGGATCGCCACCCGTTTGTGCGCAGGCGCGAGTAAGAGCGGGCGCGAGAGAGAAAATCTAGGCAGGCATCGGCAGGCATCCTCAGCGCGTTGCGTCCTAGCGCGCTGAGACGTTCATTCAAAGGATCGCCCGACGTTTTGTGCGCAGGCGCGACTAAGAGCAGGCTTCAGAGAGAAAATCTGGGGGCTTTTCATGGGGCTTTTGGGCTTTTGCTGCTTGAATATATGACTCTGCCTAGGCACTACGGAGGAGGCCAAGGAGGCTTCTTAGCGTGTGTTGTATGCGTTTGTCCCCTGGACATGACGGCATTGCGTAGTCGGGTCGAGTTTGTTTACGCTCCGACGCTGGCTGCCCGCGCAGTGAGGCAGTGGGCACGGACGCCCCATTTGGTGATCGCCGTGTCTGAAGGTACGTCGGGCAGACTTTCTCGCGCTTGCGGCGCTGGTGCTGAGTAAGTCATGCCAGATTAAACCTTTCTCGCCCTTTACGGCGCTCTACCTTTAAAAAAAAAAAAAAAAGAAACTGAATTTTCCAGTGGAGCAGTAGGGGCCGTGGTAGAGGCCCAGCCTGCTCTCCTGGTGCAGTATCTTCGCTCTTGGCAAGCTTTTCGTATGCTGCTGTCTGCGACTTTTGAGGAGCATTTTTGAGTGGTCCCCTTTGAGAGAAATAAACGCACAGCGCCTTAGCAACCGCGGTTGAACGCCACTGCCCGATATCGCGCCGTGAGGATTACTGGCTTTGCGTCTCGCCCACGTTACGTTAGAGGTTAAGTTAGGTTTAGGATACCTCATGTTACTTTAGGTTAGCGTAAAAGGCGTTAAGGTGGCGCGGCGTATTCTCACATCGGTTACGCCGTGAGGGTTATTGTCTTTAAGTCTCGGCCACGTTTGCTTAGGTTAACGTTAGGTTAGGTTAACGTTCGGTTAGGTTAGCGTAAGAGGCGTTAAGGTAGCGCGACGTATTCTCATAGCGGTTGCAGGGGCGTCGACCGCCACCGAAGGCGTTTCAGCCACTTGCGTTCAAACGCGGCTGCTAAGGCCCTCTGACGTCTAGATTTTCAATATATGCGGCCTGGCTTCTAGTACGGTCCCCACTGCTCTCATGGAAACATATGTGATGTTATTTCCAAGGTACATCGCCGTAAGGCGGGAGGAAGCTATGGTCCGAAACGACTGACTTAGCACGAGCGCCGCAGGTGCGAGACAGTCTGTCCGACACAGCGGTCGCCAAATGTTAATGCCCGCTGCTTCACCGATTTCAACGCGCCGGCAGCGAGCGTCTGAGCGTAAACAAAATCGACCCCACACCGGAATGCCGGCACGCCTAAGGACAAACGCATATAACATGCACAAAGAAACCTCCTCCATAGTGCCTAGGTAGAGTCATATATTCAAAGAGCAAAAGCCCCCAATTTTCTCTCTCGCGCCTGCACACAAACGTCGGGCGTTCCTTCGAATGAACGTCTCATGACGCGCGAGGACGCAACGCGCTGGGGATGCCTGCTACTGAGGCACTTTACGCAGAGTCTTGGTAGAAGTCTTGATGTAGCGTCAGATTCAGAGGCCGTAACAAGCAACGCTAAGAACAAGCCTCCCTGTACAATTGCCGCCGTTCCCATTTTAGTTATACCGCAGTCCACTGAACGCACAGAGCTCTCATGATGGTGTACGTGTCACGCACCACGACGGCCAAGTGATGCAACGTGACAAAATGCACGTGAACACAAATGCGTGAGGCTTAGACAAGAGAGAGAGATAGAGAGAACAAACTATTGGAAGAAAGAAAGAAAAATATTCCAGACACCGCTGACAACCGATATTTAAGGACCCAGTTTTTTTTGTTTTTTTTTTTATGGCGCAACGATAAGCTAACCCTCGGTAGTGATTAAAATACAGTTCGTGCCCAGACTTCTCAACGAAGAGCATAGGGATCGACGCGTGGAAGCCTGTCGTGCAATGAAGGATGCAGCCACAAACGACCCAGTTTTCAAGAAAATCCTCACAGGCGACGAGTCATGGTGCTATGGGTATACGTTCCCGAAAGTAAACGACAGAGGAAATGTAAGTCACCTGGCTAGCGTCGACAGAAAAAAAAAAAAGAAATAAAAAGAAAAGAGAACAAAAGCTCTTTAGGTTAAACTGAACTTGAAGACGATGCTGATCTGCTTTATTGACGCCAAAGGGATCGCACACTAAGGATTCGTCCCTCAAAACCAGACCGTCACAAAAATTCTATTTCGAGGTGCGGCGAAATAGAAGTGCGGCGCGAAAACGCCTGGCCTTGTGGAATTCCGGCGAATGAGTTCTGCCTCGTGACAATGCTCCCGCGCACACGGCTCTCAGTGTTCGCCGATCTTTGGCCTCAGCGCAGACTAGCTTGACCTGCGCGCCCCATTCGCCCACATCTGGCTCCTGCGGACTTCTTCCTTTTCCGTCAGATGAAAAGGGACTTGAAAGGGAAGCGTTTTGCCAATGTTGACGAAGTGAAAAACAATGTCACAACGGCGCTAGCAGGTACAAATGAGGTCGAATTTGCAAGGTGCTTCGAACAATGGAATGAACACCTGGACAAGTGCATTAGTAATAATGGAGAGTACTTTGGTGGATGATTAAAGTTGTATTTGAAAAAAAAAAAGATGTGCATGCTTTTTATCAGGAAATTCCGTCAATTTTTGGGTCCGCCCTCGTATACGACGTCCCCAAATACTATATACGCGTATACTGCCCCATAACGAAACGCAGGCATGTGTTTAGCGCCGCAGAAAGGTCTGGTGGAACTTTGAGCTGTCACAGATCCCAGTAGTTTATATTTAGCCCTGTCACTGTCGGATTGTTTCTACTCGCTCTGCGCTGCAGCGGAAATTGTGGCACGCGGCACTGCACGCCCACACCGAACCGATGCAGCGCTGCGAAAACAAGCGCAATGCCCCGAAAATAACCACTGTCGGAAACGGCATCGCTAATGACCTCGCTATCATTCCGCATCAGCAGTCATCCTTGAGTCTGGTGAACGCTTGAGAGCTCCTTGGTTAGGATGAGGCGCGCGAACTGATGCCAACGGGGCTGTCGAACAATTCGGCGGCAAGGCGCAAGGGTGCACATCCGCCCGACACGAGTCCAGCGGCATCGCAAAGCATTAAAAGACAGAAAGAGAGACAGACAACACGTCCGCTTCTTCATCTACTTAGTGCCGGATGCAAAAAATTGAAAAAGAAAGGGCGCGCGTGCGTGCGTGCGTGCGTGTCATCAGCGACGCCTCATCGCTATTGGACAGGTCAACCATCACGAAGTTTTCATCGTTCACGCGCTCACATTAGCTGAACGTCAAGTGGCGCTGGGCTATCCCCCTTTTACCAAAGACTGCGTTGGTCATTGCGGCAAGATTCAGAAAATTTGTAACTGCAAAAACCTTCGCCAAATCTTTATTGCCCGCCTCTGATCGAACAACAGATGGCGCTCTCACTGGAAAGTGAAAGTATCGCTTACGACACTATGCTGCCGAGTCTACGTAGCTTAACATCTCTTACCCCTTGCCCTTTGATTAATAATGTTGTCACTCACTCGCTCGCTCACCCCACTCAACTTTTACCTTCGCAGATCTTGTCTGGCCCTATCACCTCTATGTCATCTCTGCCACGCAAGTGAATCTACATAATATTTCTTTTTAGTATGTCACCGTTTTGTTATTCAATGGAAAATAGTTTTGGATGACCCTTTCCGAAAGTTTGGCTTGACTCTTTCGGTGATATTTTTCTTTGGTGCTAACGAAGTTTTAGCCAGAGCAACGTTTAATCATTGATGCCTCAGCAATTTTCCGTGTGAGACAAGAATTGCATGTAAAGAGTTTTCTTTTTTTTAGTATTCTTTTCGTCAAAATTTATATTTTCTTGAACCCTCATGGCTCCCGATTCCTTGCTGATGCCCCCAGACTGCGTTACATATTTCACTAAAGAACAAACAAGCTAACAAACAAACAACAACCCCCCTCGTGGGCACGAGCCACTGCTGTCAAGCAACAGTAAGAAGAGAAAAACGAGGATGTCAGTCGCTGCTTAGACAATGATTCGCAACGCTGTGCAGCAACCACTGTTTTTTTTTTTAAGTGAAAAGAGGCCACGCTGAAACCGGCTGTGGCCGAGCATTCACTCCCAGCAGCGCAGCCGCCAATCCCGCCATTGACGCTCGGTAAGTTCTCGACAAGACAGGCGCCAAGCGTGTATGCGTTCCAGCGAAATACCATGCCGCCAGCGGAGAGAGGACACTTTTAGAGCTGGCGCGAGTCACACGGCGGTCGTTCCTGTCGTTGCCGTGCGCGAGCACATCGCGACCTACGAAGTAACGACGCCGTTGGATGTCACGGGTCCGCGACAGCAGTGGCGGATAGGCGTGCCCTCCAGGCTGCCCGTCTCGGATTGTAGAGCATGCGCGCATAGCGTTGGGTGTATAGTAAGGCCTGTAAGTTAAAGGTGCCCTTTACTTTCGATACGAAAGGATATGAAAGAATTGCACGAACAATTTTGACAAATGACGTTTCGTAATCACTACGCTATGTTTTATACTACAGGACAAAGGTCTCTCCATCCGACCAAGCCCACCCGATGCCTGCGAATTTCCTAATCTCGCCAGTGCGCGTTATAGTCAGCGGACCCGACTGCGTTTCCTTTCACGTGGCACAAATTAGGTTACTGTGTACAACACGCGGCGCTTACCTGTTCTGTGTAGCATACGTGATCTGAACAACTACACTTCTCTTCATCCAGACTACAAATATTCACCTGACTAATATTTTCATCTAATACACAATGCCACCTTCATATGCTTAAAGAGATGGGCAACCACTTTTCGTGGTATCATTTTTTAGTGCAACGTTTTCTTTCACGTGGCACAAATTCGGTTACCGTGTACAACACGCTGGCGCTTACCTTTTCTATGCAGCATACGTGATCTGAACAACTACACTTCTCTTAATCCAGACTACAAATATTCACCTGACTAATATTTTCATCTAATACACAATGCCACCTTAATATGCTTAAAGAGATGGACAACCACTTTTCGTGGCATCATTTTTTAGTGCGACAAGAACCTTATACATACCAGTCAGAGTATCCAATTCTACAGTGGTAACGCGGAAAACGTCGTAGAACAATTTTCAACCGAACTTTTCGATCCGCAGTTACGGCGCAATTAGTCGATGGCATTTTGTATCCCACAAGCAGACCACAGGACTCGAGTACTCGCATGCCCGCGCGCCTACGAAAGCACTCATGTGGGCCCGCCGCCATGCTATGAGAGACGCCAACGCTCGGCTCTGCCATTCCACTCGTTGCCGCGAAGAAAGCGCCGCTTGTTAGCGTGGCCATTTTTTAGCTTGCAATACACCTGGAATAAAGCGCTAACGCCTATGTAATATAATGATTGCGATTCTAAACAGTAACTATTGTGCTCTTAATAATAGCCGACTTAACGCACAGTAATCTGATTGCGCACATCGCAAGTACCAAGGTTTCGACGCCCATTCACGCCACATACCGTTCTTCGCGAATTTCTGTGCTAATTGAAAATTATAATTCTTACTTAAATCGCAAACAGCATTCTCGATTATATCACTATAAATCATGGTCTTTTCATATTCGTACCACTAAAACATATGATAAATGCCCAGAAAACTTTTGCGCTTCCTCATTTCTGTTTAATCCCCGCTTTCGGAAAAGTTAATCTAGCTGAATGCGGGTAAACACAATGTATTTGGCTTTCAATGTCGGCACTCGCCTTAACGATAGATACTTAACTTGTCCGATCCCGTAATTTTGTATAATTACGCTTGAAGCAACTTTGGATCAGGCTGCATATAATTCGAGCAAGTATTCGTTTACATTTTGCTAATTTCTTTAGAAAAGATGCTACTGTGGGAATAAAGATATAAACGAAATAGAGTAACATGCACAATAATGTTCAACACATTTAAAATCATTCGGATCAGTTTATGCGCAATTTAGGTAGGCGAGTGGTTGCAATTATCATCGTTTCTGGGCACAGACAAGACAAATGATTCGCTCGTTATGCAATCAACGCCCATTTCATGGCAACGATAGCCCGTTATGATGTAGGTTACGCAGCAATAAGTTGCGAATTTTTGATGTATGGTATTCAGTCCGCTGAAACAGGAAGAAGTTACGTACAAATAGTCGGATCAAGGGCGCCGCCATTTTTAAGGCACGACTACTCGTAAGCACGCAGCTGACAGGAACGTGCCCTTCTGTGTGTGATATGGCACAGGTTAACGCTTCTGTGCAGCGAGAAACGCGTGCAAGCTGACTTTTCGCTTTTATCAGATAAAGTAATAAACAGAGCAGTATTAATTTATTTTATTTGAATTCCGGAGAGGGCAGGACGTCTTAACTAAATCTATAAAAAATGGTACCGAGCGTCATTGCACAGATGAAAGGGTACTGCACAGTGCAGCTACACAATAATATACCATAGCTTAAAACTTGTAACGGCGTATGCGCACTGAAAAAGAACACGCGAACAAATAGCACATTGTCAAGTATTTAAGCTCCCTGCCTTCTTCCTCATTAGAGCTCGCGCTTCCTTGAGTATACAGCTTTTCAGGAAAAACGCTGAACCTAAAGATGCCTTCGATTCTTAGTACCCTGCCGTGATTTCTCAGCTCCCAAATCGAAGAAGGAAAAAAAAAATTAGCGCTTACCTATAAAAAAAGTTACCGTTTACGGAGAACATAACAGTGGAGCGGTGGTGTTTACTCGCTAAAGTAATCTCTATGAAACGCGATCGTAGCGATGATTTGTTCCCTTATTTGGTCCCTTATGAAAGGGTAATCGCATCACCGTGGATTTAACTAAGTACCCAAGCCATAGGAATGCAATTAAAAAAATGTAGAAAGAAAACAAAAAAGTTGCAGTGGGTGGCGTGAGCTTAAACTCGATGTCCTGTCGTTTCGTTTACCATAACTATATCTCGCAAGGCATGAAAGGTGCAGGAACAAAACACTGTCGAAAAGAGCGCAAACACACGAACCTTCTTTTACACACACCGCTTTTTGGTTGCGCAGTTTGCGCCGCGCTTCACAGCACACTCAAGCTTCCAGTGCACTGAATCGTCCTTGCAAACCAGAACGAACGTCTTTCAAGAACATCTTTAGGTTGCCCCGAGCATATAGCCATACAGTCTGCGCTGATTATCGATGAAAGCTCTTCGACCCTGAGAGCGCTGTTAACACAGCGATCAAGGATTCCGTGTCCAACGCTTCTGAAAAGATACGACGCTGCATTTCGTGCTGCAGGTCCGAGCCCATGCGGCACGGTACAGGTGCGGCGCGGAGAAGCACTCGAGTGGTGCTCAGTGAAGCAAAGAGAACGGTGCTGGATGGCAGCTAGGGCATTTGTCAGGCACTGCTTGGGCGCAAAGCAGGCCACGTATAGACAGGAGTGCCACAAGTATAGCTTCATTGAACGTGTTATATGTTTAATATATTTTTTCTTGCCACTCCGCAGTGCGCAACATGGAGCAGAAGAGAGCAGCGCGGTAATCTGTCTGGGGCAGGTACTCCAATCTAACTGCATCAGGCACGAAGACGTCCTCCGGACAGTTGGCAATTTAGAATCTGAAAATTTGGAATTGTGGGTAATGAAGATTGCGTGTACACACGTACCGTGGCAAGTTGGATTAGAAACACAGCCATAATATGTATACACGCAGTTCACGTTTTCGAACTGGGTAAACCTGTATAAACAGCGACGGCCCATATTGAACTGTATAGTGATCTGGTATTATGGAAACGCGTATTGCACCATTGCGCCTTTACAGTCTCAACACAAGGAAGACGAGGCGAGAGAAAAGTCGTGATCCGGATGCCACGCAAGCAGCAGCAGCACGGGGCCACCACGGCCACCAGCGAGCGCGTGGTGATGCCCGGAAAGAGCTTCGTGGTCGGCCTGGGGGTCACCACCGTCGTTTCGCTCAACTGTTTCTTGTGCGTGATGGTGGCTCGCAAGGCGTTTCTGCTGCCTTCCTTCGCCGTGCAAGACGCCGAAGACGGCGATCGGCCGGAGCATTCGGGGGTCGCCCGCTCCGGCGAAGGAGCTCACCACCGCACTGCACCCGTGTTCCATGCGGCGGCCGCGCACCGGGCGTCTACGGCCTCGGATGGCAGGGGGTCACGAACAACCGCGGCTGGGCCAACCCTCTGCTCGACGACGGCTATGTGCGAGCGCCTGGAGGCCTACCTGGGCGACACGTTGGACCGCGACAAGGACCCGTGCGACGACTTCTACGGATACGTCTGCTCCCGTCGACGCGGCCGCGTCGAGGCACCCCTTCCTGTACAGGTCAGAAACGCTGAGGTCGCTTGACACCAGCAGAATGTGTAACTTTTGAAAACACAGAGGAGGGAGGGACCATCCCGGGAAAGCGTTGATCCATCTTGCAGGTTTCCGCGATTTGGCATGCTTGACTCTATTCTCTCTGTAGCCATGTCATTGCCTTCCTGGCGCATCGAGCCACAATAAGCCTTTCTGCGACGGCCATTTACGTATAAAAACACCGTAAAGAAGGCGATGGAGAGCCACGGATGGTGCACCGCATCAATCAATGGTAGAGAGAGAGAGAGAGAGAGAGAGAGAGAGAGAGAGAGAGAGAGAGAGAGAGTACGATACGGTCGATATATGCTAACAGAGGTTCACCGCATTAAGACTAGCCGCGATAATGTCAGTACAGCTTGTAACAGACCTTAAAAAAGATGGAACGCTCTTTCACACCACATATCACAAGGGGACATGGCCAGAAATGTGAAGTGACCACTCAAAACGGGTACTGAGGCCTACTTGAGCTCAAAGATGATATTCGTGGATCTCCCATTCTATAGACATTGAGTCATTCCTCAAGCCTTGCGCTTCCCGCTAAAGAAACGCTTAGTGCACTCTACTGAGAAACGGCGATGAAGTCTCCCCGTGAGCTAGTTTATACTCGCACAGTTGAACATGTGCAATAAGACGAATTTGAAGAGGAGTTCTGTTCTTAAACATGCCAAATTGCGGCCTGAAAAATTTGCTTTAACACTGTCGAATGTTTCATCTTAGCAGGCGGAAACGCAATTTCGAAGAAACATATCCTTCCTTTGTACAGCAAAAGTCGATGGAACAGCAGTTTGATGTATTCAGTTAAAGGGTGCGCCATAAATACTGCCACAAGGGTTATATCTAATAGTTTGGTTCAGAATAAAAAATCTCAAAAGATTTTTCGAAGGACATTTGCCCGATGTATTGGAATGCAACACAAAACATGTTATTCAATGCATCCGCTTTTGGCTTTCATCACGGCCTTTAAACATTATGAGTACTTTTCAATAACGGCCCGCAACCTATACCTAAGGGAATTGCTCCCTCCAGCGATGCTTTCATGGCCACCATGCTTGTGTGCTGATGGTTGTGCGGTCCTACCCTTCAATAGCCCACACACACAGGTTCCGTGGGTTTGGGTCAAGGTAGTCCGTCGGCCAGCTGGAATGAAGTCGGGCGTGAGAGCCCGACACCACTGCTGTGGTGTTGATTTGCTCTTCGATTGTTGTGCTGGGGTGCCGTCCTGCTGCAAAGTGCAAGACTACAAGCCGAGGCAGGACTGGGACCAGGGCAGCCAACGATGCTCTAGAATATCTTTAAGTATGCGTGAGTGTCGATCTTTGCACCTTCTGTCACGAAAGCAAGAGGAATGCGGCCAGTGGTGGTAACCCCAGCTCAAAACATGACAGACGCCGCATACGAGTTTCGAAAAATTGTCCTATTGGCTGCAGCTCTGACGTTGGAACAAACACGCGAGAGTTCCGAGTGTTGTGACGGGCCTCCACCGAGAAAATTCTCCCATCCCGTCGACAGTTGTCAATTCTTCCCCATTTGCGGCCCGTGTCAATGGCGGTGGGCATTATTTCCCATCTGTCCTTCCTCTGCCCCTCAGTAAGTCCATGTCTTAGCTAGAACTTGTGGAGAAACACCTTGGGGTTCCTTGTCGCGGCTCTTGTCATTGTTGTCGCGGACACATTCAGCTCCAAAGAGAATCCTGTTTCTCATTGGCTGGCATTTGACTCTCTTCTTCACAATTTTTTAAAGGTGAGAAGGCAGGACTACTACTGCTGGTCAAGTCCTTAGGTGTGACAAGTGTGGGAGCCCAGTGGAAATTCTTGCGGTGAAATTATAGAATTTTGGAGGTTTCGGAAAGGAGGGTTTCCCGCCTTGTTCAGTGACGAGATTGCGGGTCGATGTGGTCTAGGACCTGCCATGTTCCGAAAAATAAAGAAATCACTATGAAAGACGGTCGTATAAGAAGAAAGATGGAAGAAATGTTTGAAGAATCGATGTGGAGAAATGTTAAAACATTACGAACGTAATTACCGGTCAAAGTGTGACTAATTATGGCGCACCCTGTAGACTAGGCAATGTTAGTGCATCGAACCTGGCATTGCAAACACCGCATTGTGGTATAATCCCAAGCATGGATGTGCAGTCGCAGGGATCCAGTGGTCTTCTGTACGGCATTCAGAGGGCACTTTCTCACTACGTGGCGAGTCACAAGCAGGCCTACCAGGACTTTCCCGGCGTTTTCTTAAACAAGGCCGCGTACTTTCTGCCTAACTGCACCTCGACCTACAGCCGCAACCGGCTCGGGTGGGAGCCCTGGCAGGACGTGCTCAAGATGGCGGACCTGCAAGACTGGCCCCACCGGCGTGGCCTGTCGCTGGGGGACTCCAGAGTGTCTGACACGGCGGCCAAGATCGACGCACTCCTCGGGGTGTTTCCCTTCGTGCAGGTATATTGCCCGTTCCTGTACGTAAACCAGACCGACGGGGCAATGCAGTTTCTCACCCAGTGGCCAACCTGCTGGCACCAGTGCTTTTACCAGCGGACTCCATTTACGCGTAGCTTGGAAGTCGATGCGAAGGTGAAAGAGGTTATCAGACGTTACTTTCTCGCTTTTTCATTTTTCGTGTGCAGCAGGCTCAGTAGTAATCATAACCGCGCTTGCGGCAACTTTTGGAACGTATCCTAGCTCACTATCGAGGATGACCACAGTGTTCTGACATTTTTGTGGTGTTGTCATGCGAGTCACACTGCTTTGTGACAGTAGAGTTGTTATGGACAAGACAAGCCTGGGCACATCGAGGTGCGCTCACAGCAGGACTGCACGAGAATGAAGGCGAAAAGTAATCGACGGACGTAACATGATTAGGAGTACTGATCCTCTAAAATGACGTAAAATATTTTACAACGTAATACAAGATGGATTAATGATCCCAAGTAATATAAATTAAACAAAGATAACCGCTCGTGACAACTCGCCCACTTTCCTAACCCCCTTCTCGACAGGTCCGTGTGAAGAGCGAATACGAACGCTGCTGCGCGGTTCAGTTGGACGCCCCGAGCACGGTGTTCAAGCGTCACGCCCTGTGGCACGCCCGAGACCCGGCGCCTAACTACACAGACACAGTGTTCGGCGCCCTGACGCTGCTAGGGTACGTGCCAGGCAGCGAAGAGTTGGCCAGAGACGTCGCGGTGCTCGAGATGCGCCTCGAGAACGCGCTCGACCTGCGCGGTGGCCCGTCGTTCGGTGGAAACAGGCCCAGAGCCCCCGGCGAGCTCCCCGTCAGTCGCCGCAGCTGGCACTGGCGGTCGTACCTCGAGACCCTGCTCGCCGGCACCGCCAGCGACGCACGGAACGGCACTTCCAAAGGTGTGCTGCTGAGCACTACCATGAAGGCCCGTTATGCTCTTTGACGTTTAACTAAAAGCGCCCTCAGCATCATCATCTAGCGTTAAACGTTGCCAGGTTCAGAATCCAATGGCGGCCTGTCCGGTGCAGCGGTGGCGTAGAGGTAGAGCATCCGCCGCCCGTGCAAGAGGACCGTGGTTCGAATTTTGGTACCGCGCAATTTTCCACCGGATTAAAAAAAAACAATCCCCGTGGTGATAAAATTGCACAAACAGGCCTGGAGTGCGGCCTGATCCCGGTGACCAGAACCGGTAAAGCACTCCCTCACCAGAGCAGGATTAGCCACCCTGGTGCAGTACTTGGCCACAACCTCCTTATGACTACAACAATCAAACCCCTCAGTCTATATATATATATTGCTACGGCATGAGCCGGGCGAGAGGAAGACGTGAGCTGGCGCAGCCTCGGGACGCCATCTCGACTTCACCATCAACCTCGTCCTTTAAATAAAGCCGGTTCAACATTACCCGTAACAGTTTTGTGGTGGAGGTTCAACATTAACCGTAACAATATATATAGCCATTGATAACCACTGTGTATTATTGTAAATTATTTAGGTAGCAGTTATTTTTGTCGCTTCTCGAGTTTCTTTTCTTACTTCGTCGTTGTCCGCACTGTTATATTTTGCAGCCGGCTATTTACTAGAGTATGTCCGCCATACGCCGCTCGGTCTTGTCCCGCTGGTCTTGATCAGGGCGTCTCCCATGCAAATGACACAGACATCGCCGCTGTCCTGCACAGGTGGCGGCAGTTCGCGTCCGGCCGTGGGCAGCGTCGAGGTGTGGGCGAGCGAGTACCTGCAGGACCTGGCCGAGGTCATGGAGAACAGCTCGCGCACGGCGCTCTTCAATTACGTCGGCTACCGTCTCATGGTGCACCTGTCGCCGCTGCTGCCGGACGACGCAGCGTTCCTGGTGCCGCTCAGCCACGAACATGCGGTGCGCGGTGGCTCGGACCGCTTACAGGTGCGCGCCGCCGTAAACGTCTCGTCGAAGCCTTTGCCGCGAAAGCTCACGCCTCCTCCGTTGAGGTGGGCCCCACGTGAATTCGTAAGAACAGTGCGGAAAAGACAGACACATTTCTTCTGCATTAACAGCGTCTAGCGAGGTGCGATCATTTTTGCCAGGCCAGATGGTAAGGAGAGGCGCAGGCGTTTGTCAGAAAACAAAGGGACAATATGTGCCGCAGCAATATATATATTACAGCCCCACGTGTGTTTCGTTTTCCACCAGTTCGAGCACGTGCTCCGCCTCTTGCACATTTCGTTTTCCGCTTGAGGACAACACGTGCCTTTGAAATTAAAAAAAAAAAATATTCTCAGCACAGAAGTTTTGTAAGAAAGCGTGCAAATACGTGCAAAGTTAATGGCAAGTGCCAGACGGCACCCAGTGGAAATCGGCTTATATGTGACCACTCGTCGCCTGTCAATCGCATGCGAAGGAGTTTCACACAGGAAGTAAAATACAAGAACGAAGGGATCCAGCTCCGACGATCGAGCTCTAGATGATTATGCATATCTTCTAATATTATGAAGCTGTCACGAATTTCCTATTACTACCCACTGGAACGTTACAATGTGGCTTAGGATCCACATGCGCGGAGAAATCATTAAACAATAAATTAATGCGCAGGTTCATAAAAAATCAACCATGACGCGCAAACGCACGCGCGCGCGCCCGTGTGCGTCAACGTTTCAAAAGAAAAAAAAAAGAGAATCGTGTTCTTGGTTGTCATATAAGTGTCCAAGCTGACATCATTAGCCAAGCTGTTCAACGAAAAAAGAAAGATAAAAAAAGTACGGTGCAAGATACGACCTTAAGAATTACGGTGATCGGTCTTCAGACATCTGACACAACACCGTAGGTTTTTTAACTGTCTTTAACCATGCTTTAACATTTCTCGTTGAACAGTTCGGCTAAAGTTAGCTTGGACATACGGTGCAATAAGGGAAACCAAAGCGCCTATACCCAACGACGATTGCACCGACCCCGAATACGTTACAATATCCAAGCGTGCATCGCAGGCGTGCGGTCGCCTCCTCGAACGACTGTTCCCGTTCGGGACGCGCACATTCCTGCGCATGGTTCTGAGCGCCCAGAATCAGACGCACCGTCCGAGTCAGATGGAGGCCTTCATGGAGGAAACATTCAACGACACAAGGCGCCTGCTCGCCGAGCGGGTCATGTTCGCCCACTGGTTCAACCCCGTCGAGCGCGTCATAGCACGAGAGAAACTGGCCGACGCGCAGTTTGCGTTCATGGGCGCGGTGCGAGACCTGAACGTGCCCACGGCCTACTACGACCCGAACGGGCCCTACTTCGACGGCACCCGGCTCGTGCGCAGCTACGTTGAGATGCAGGCGCACACACGCCGGATCTACTACAGACCGATGACTGTGGGACGCGTGGACTGGGATTTCGACAACAGGTGCGGCAGTGAATTCAGTCGCAAAACAGCTGATGTAGGAGTCGGACGTCGCTTGGCGAAAAGTTATTCCGAACCACAACCACCCAAGCACTCCGCGTGGCGCAGATGCGTTACTGAACTAATTGAATTCCTCAAAGTAAAATACCACGGAAAAATCGTAAAGTACGACATAAGCACAACCTACAGACATGATAGCGCCGGAGTTTATTTTGAATGTACCAGAAAACATAATTCTGTTACGCGGAAACTCAAACACAAACCCCTTTTCCGAGCGGCGCGGCCCGCTCGGTTCCTTACAACACCACCATCGCGCTCGGCTTAGCGCATCAGCAGGAAAGCTGCGGTTGCCGGGAAGCGTGTCAAGCAGTCAGGGATCTTTGAAATCTATCGCGTTCCACTCTTAAAGACGAAGCTCAAGCGTCCTCCAAATTTTTTAAATATCATCCACTTCTCTCGCCATGTGTGTCCCAGAACTTCTCTTAACCGGAGAACACAGCGCGAAAGGAAAACGCGCACAAGATAGTAAAACGGTGGACGTCTACATGACACTGTCGATAAACGCTTCCTTAATTTTTCTTTCTTTTCGCTTCGAGCTATGCTCACCGACGCATCGGTGCCAAATAAATTCAGTCGAATGTAACAGAAATTACCGGACGTAGTTCTTTGGGCTTGCTAACCCTTTGACTGTCACTCCCAAGTACACTCGTTTTGTATTTTCAGTGCATTCCTTGCCTCTCCAGAAGCAAGCCATGCAAAAAATGAACATTGCGTAACCATTGTACTATCTATAGATATGTAGAAGCCATCTAAGAAAACGTGCAAATAATGCCACTTGCCAGTTATATAAAACATGGCAGTTGCATTTCTGATAGCAGGTGGAGCAAATTTCTCAGTGCTCTGTCTCCGCAGACTGGCCTTGGCAAACCAGTGCGGCAGGTCCGTCCGCACTTTTACAGAGAAAAAGAATTAACTGTTGATGAATTCTGCATTGGAAGAAAGCAACGATGAAGTACCAGCTCCTAGGTAGCTCCTAGGTAAAAAGAGAGAGAAGAAAAGCCCAGCATGGGCTAACAACTGGGTAGAATACCAGGCATTCAAGGGGCTAGAGTGCAACAGTCCAAAAAGAACTTAAGGGGACACTAAAGAGAAAAATGATCCGAGTTGTATCAGTGATTATCCTTGCGCAAAACCAGAGAAAGCCACTCTTACCGGAAGAAGACGCTTGGTGCGCCAGAAAAAGACCTAACACGAAAGACAGGTGGCGATGCGGCCTCGGAATTTTCGCACCAGCTCGTCCTGACGTCATAAATTTTGACACGATCTGCTCCGGCCTATAGCTAAATTTTGATCGGTAGAAATAGACTACACTGTTGCATTCTGAAAGGGCCGAATACTGAACTTAGGAAGTTTCAAGAACTTTTAATAAACTACAACGGCCGAAATGCGAATAGTTGCAATACAATCCTTGTCGTCACACCGACGTACCGGCGCTGCAGGGTTTCGGCATAAAATTTAAAAGCAATACTTTGACCATCATTTTCTCTTATGATAATCAACACACTACCGCGAAATCAACGAAGGTAGAGTTCTCTAAAAATACCTTATCAATGTCAGATGATTCAGTGTTTTTGTTTATTGTCCTCTGAATCTACGCGTTAGCTGCCAGCATAGAGAAGGCGATCGCTGCCACAATACCGGTGATGAGCAGACGCCCTCAATACTGTGCGACTGACGCTATAATCACAGTATTTTATCGTTGCTTTCCTACATTGGCCAGCCTCTTCTCAAAGCACCAATCACAGGAAAACGAGATAGAAAACGCTACCACACCAGTGCAGCACGACTAGAACTGACCGAAACAAGAATACGATTTCTGTCACACTGCTTGACCGCTTAGAAAGCTTGCGCAGGAAAAGATTGCCTGCATATGCGTGCATTGGAATCTCTGGCGCCGCCCCCGTCTTGAATAAAATACTCTACTCTGGCGAAAATAAATGCAGGTACCACGTGAGCAGTCTGCGCCCGGGCTACGAATTTGTTCAGGGTCGCAACCTGCTGTTCGTGCCGTACGGGGTGCTCGGGCTAGCGCGGGGCGCAACGGGGGAGCTGGGCGCGGCGCTCGAGCCGGCGGTGGCGCCCTTCCTGCTGCGGGGCCTGCTCGAGGCGGTGGACGAGCGCGGCGCCGGGGTCGACCACCGGCGCCGCACCCGGAACTGGTGGAGCCGGACGGCCCGCAAGAGCTTCGGTGCCGTCAAGGACTGCTTCTTCGGCGAGTACAAGGCGGCCATGCAGACGATACTGGACAAGGCAAGTATGCGCGTACATGAACGGAACAGCCGCCGAATAGCACTAGTGTTTCGAGGAAACGCGAGAAGTCGTTTGCAAATGCGAGGCAACTTCATGGTAGTACAAGGGCGAAGTGGCCAGAGCAGTCATACGTTGCAGAAATCGTAAGGGACTTCCCTTTCTTTCTTGCAGGTTAAGAAGCAAAAATTAAATGTTTGCAGCTAGCTGAACTCCACTGTTGCGGCGCCGATAAAAGACGGGTGGGAGAAGAGCGAAATGGCAAGAATTAAGCACGTCACTGTCGACGAACAAAGTCCACGCACAGCTTCCGCGCAAGTGGTATACGTAAAAGGTCTGGCCATGCACAAATGACGTGTTAAGTGAATAGCGAGCAGCACTGGACACAAGAAACGGCACGCATTGCCCGAGCCCTTCCCGAGTACAATTTCGTTACAAATACATCAATTTCGATTTACATTTCGAACACTGAGTGTCTGGAACACACCTTGCAGAGAGCAAGCATGACGTAAGACCTCTATTCAGCAACTTTTCTGCCCAGCGTAAGGTCCACATCGTGGTGTCTTCAGAAGGCGCCCTGGGCGTGGTAAGATAACACCCGATAAACACGGCGCAAGCGAGAAGAGGCCCAGAGGGTCTGAGTCAAAGCGGTAGCTCCGAAAAGTGCGCCGAGCCGCATAAACAGCGGACGTGATGTACTTCACCGTTCACGGGCTTTCGAAACAGAGGTGTCGAAAAGCGCAAAGCAGCGAATGCCGTTAACACCGTGCATGCCCGGGCGCGAGAAATTCTTCAGGTCTGCTACTTTGTGTTTATGCTTGCAACTTTTCTCGAAGCGGAAGCACTGAATCACGCGCTGTTTGCGCACACAAGATAGCACTACTTACAAGTACGGCGCTCGACGACGGGGGTAAGGCTCAATCTGTTTATTTCGCACATGGAAGAATAAATCGCAACTATAGACGCAGTAAAATTCCCGAGGGTGAAAGTGCTATGAAATGAAGCAGCTGAAACATGTTATATTGACCGTTAACCCACGTAGCCTATTGTATGCTACTATACTTAGCTGGAATCTTCGCGGCAACGCCGAGCGGAGCCACGCGCAAGGAAAGAAGAGCCCCGCGCTCCATGGCCGGAACGAGTCTAGGTAACGCTCTCAGAGGCTAAATCAAGCCAGACGTCAAGTGCATGACAAATGTTAGCTTTAGGCAAAGTAGTGTAGACAGCGAAATGCTGCTAAATCAAAAGAGTGATGATTCACCGATTTGACGTGAGGTTCGGATCATCTTTCGCTTTGAAACATCAAACATCAACTCGCCCGATTCGAGGCCTTGAATCGTGTTCGCTGCGGAACAAGCTGATAACACTAAACACACCACGCTGCCTTTCCATTGGCGTTATTGAAATAAAAGCTAAATAAACAAATAAAGCTAGTCCACTCTTCTGCGTGTTTAGCATAGCCAATGGATATTTTCGTTTTGTTTAATCGCCACATTAACATGATTGGTAGGATGACGTGGTCACTAGGATAACAATCATTTGGTTTCTTCAGCTGCATAAAGCCACTCATTTGGACATGGCAAGAAAATTCATACATATTTTTCTGCAGTAAACAAACGAAGCGTCACTATGGAGTTTGTTTTACGTAACAAACCTGTACCTAAGATAATATAGGGCTACCGATTAAACTTGGTCATTCGTCACCTGGGTTTTTCAAGGTGCATCGAAATCTATATGTAAGCAGACGGGGTACTTCTGCATTCCTCCCTCCCACTGGAATACAGTCACCACTACGGGGTTCCAACCCGAGTCCTCACAATCGGCTGCAGAATGCCACAACTGCGTCACATGCGGCGGGTGCCAAATGGCCCAGACCAACTGCCTCCGGGATCGTAATCGCGCAAGCTTCACGGTGGCCATGCTCAGGCTAATTAACGCGCCTCTGCCACGTCTCGCTGCAGGATGTAGACGTTGTGCGGGACATGAGCGCGCTAGTGGCCGAGAGCCTCCTCCTCGAGCCGCTGTACGCGCGCTACCTGCGTCGCCTGGCCATGGACGCGGAGGCGGCTCACGAGCGCCGCAGTCCCGTGGCCGGGCACACCTTCGAGCAGCTCTTCTACGTGCTGTACGCGACGGCGCAGTGCGAATCCCGGCCGGGTATCGACCAGCGGCGCGTGTCATTCGGCGAGGCACCGGCCAGGGCGCGCGTCAACGTCGCCCTGCGCAACCACCGGCCGTTCGCCGCCGCCTTCGGATGCCAGCGCGGTCACGACATGCGGCCGAAGAGAACGTGTCCCAGCTGGTAGTGGCAACATGGGGACTCGATCGGCGGCTGCACGAACCGAAGGGGTGTTATCGTGGAAATCGGATGTGCAAACTGGTGCTCTCGATTTCCTTAAGTGCTATTTTCTAAAGTAATTCGAACATACGAGGACAGCTACGCTTAATGGAGACGGATGCAGCAAACATCAGTGTGCGGGATGTCGCATACAACGCGAGTGTCTGATAAAAGTGACTGCACCAAAACACCAATAGCGGAACTGAAAGTCTAATATGCATGGCCGTCGTCACTTACCCAATGGGTAGTGAGAACATTACACTTCCTTATTTCTAGTTCTATTTATTATATTCTTATTCACTGTTTCTATTTGTCGAGCATCCAATGAAGCGAAGGCCGAGCGCAGTATACGGTCGTATTTTCGAGCATATTTGCAACGAAATTGTGCCATTGCAGCCCTAGCCATCTATTAAGCCAGAAAGGATAAAACATATTCCGCACCGATGTATCCCGTCTCTTCTGTCATTATACGCGAGAGATTTCATCTGTCCAGGCATACAACTTTCTGAAAAACATATCTGCCGCCAGTAGGGTACTCACACAAAGCAAGACACATTGACGGCGAACTGACAGCCGTGTCTCTCTTTTTGCGTGTGCCCTCTTAGCAGTAAATGCCCTTCGGCAAATACCACAAGACCAGGATGCAATTCCCTTGACTTATAGTTATTGATGTGGGCTTTACATCCCGGAGCAACGCTGCGGTTACGACAGACACCGTATTGGAAGGTTCCGAATTAATTTTAACCACCCGGGTTTTTTAAGACACACTAAACAGAACAATGGATTAAGCTGAACTGGTAAATTATGCTTGCAGAATATCAATAAGACCACTCTTAATTACCGTGAAAGGAAACTTTGTGAACCAGAAAAGACGCAAGGCGTGGGTGGCGAAGCCGCCTTCATATTGCCGCATCAGCGTACCATGACGTCATGGGCTTTGGCGGCGTCTACTCGGGTCTAGTTCGTTTTTTTATCTGCAGCGAGTGGAAAAATCAGTGCGCGTTCTCGGGATACCTATTGACCGCACAGGCACAGCGAATGCGTGGCTCGCAGACCTTCGTCGGACATGGCACAACACTATTCACCTCATGAAACGAATCTGTTTCCGCATGGGCGGTGCTGGTACCGACGCACGCCGAAAGCTTGTTAGTGCTTTGCTGACATCCCGAGCGATAAACGGAGCACGCTGTTATGACCTGCTTGCTCGGCACTGGACACAGCTAGAGGTACTCCACAGATCAGCTCTCCGTGTTATCACAGGGCTCCCGAAACACACCCGTGTCGAGGAGCTACATCGCTATGCGAAGTTGCCTATCCTCCGTGCAACCATCGAAGCATCGAAGGCAGGACACGAGGAACGACTGAAGCACACCAGATAAGGCAGGACTCTACTGGCCTACATGGGAAAGGATATATCAACTTTGCCACAACTGCCATCCAACATCTCACCGTGGAATGACATTGCTGTTGTCGACAATACACCAACGACCCGAAACATGGGTGCCCAACATGCGCACCGCCGGGCAGCAGTCGCTGCGCGTCATGTGCAGACATTGGCAGACGCACCGCCAAGCCATGAACAAGTGTACACTGACGCAGCTTTCGACCCACGCACCAGCGAGGGAGCAGTCGCCTACCACGTAGTAGGTTCTTGTGAGACACATTCTGCCTTTACAACTGCTGATGCCGACGACCCAACAGAACTTGAACTCCGCACAATAATTTGGGCATTAGATAGAGTTTCAAGCACCACGCAAGCAAAACACATTGACATATACATCGAGTCTCAGTATGCGCTGCATGCCTGCAAGTCGCGCCACACAGCATCACCGGAAGTAGTACTAGTCAAGCAGGCCTTCAGGCGTGCGGAGGCCCACGGGGTCACTGAAACACTTCATTGAATCCCTCGTCACCAGGGCATCGAGGGAAATGGGAGAGCCCACGAGGCGGCGCGCGCCCTTCTTTGCAACCGCGTCGTCTCCCGGGATCCTTCAGAAACTCTCACAACCAGCACAAGCAGCACGACAAATGGAGCCCCGTATGACCCAGACAGAGCTCTGAGAGCAGCAGCCAACCGACGCAAGAGGGAACTCCGTGCGAGTGTGCCCTCAGACCCCGACCCACTTCCCGCGGGTCTTCCCAGGTCGGGGCAGGTGCTGCTGCATAGGCTCCGTTCCGGCTTCGTCCTCACACCGGATGTGCTGGAGCGGTGGCGGCAGTACCGGCCACGCCGGGAAAGACACCCTCCATCTCCGTCTCCTAACTCCCTTCCATCGCAGGAACCCGGCCCTCCCACAGCCTCCGCGGACCAAGAGGCACTCCAGGCGCCGCACAGGTGCCCTGACTGTGACATGGCCACACGGCCATCCGCAGCCCATCTGTTTTGGGAGTGCCAGCGACACGCTCAGCAGCGGGGCCACCACCTGAGGGCGGTGCAAGTGTCGTCCCACGAGGAGTGGATTAGACCGGCAACTGGCTCGATGGATTCCGACAGGGTCATTCTGGACTCGCGCTTGGCTTTCGCCAAGGACGCGCAGCTTCTAGGACGGCTCTGAATACGCCTCCCCCCTCCTCTCCCTATTCCCCATTACAGGCCTTCGAGCCATACCTTATTAAATACATTTTGTTATCATCATCGGTAAAACTGTACTACATTGTATTCCAGGGGAGCCAACGACTGAAATTAGCAAGTTTCGAGAACTTCTACTGTGCCACAACAGCTCGAATAAGAGAAAACGCTTCGAAATTCGTGACGTCACCCCGACATACCGATACGAAATTCTAAAAAAAAAAATTACTAAAACGGATAATGAAGGCCGCATTACGCCTTCATTATCGCTTTTATTAACGTACATCTTTTCGTGAAACTAACGAAAATAGAGTATTTAAATGACACAATGGGGCCATCCTAACTGATTTAGCGGTTGTAGAGTGGAGTCTCTTTAAACGCGCCTTTCTGTTGATCGAGAAGATTGGATGAAGCGCAGAACAGCATCATATGAGAAAAACGCCAGCCCTAAACAAAGACGTTGGCAACATAATTCCTTCATTACAACAGCGCCATCTGGAGCGTTGTCAAGGGCTCCTCTCTATACAGCAGGTTTCGTGAAGGCGTCAGCGAAGCGTTTCTGCGTATAGCTTCCGCGACGGTTCACAAAATTAGTGTCGTCCGTCAGCACAAGGCACCAGCCTTGTTTAAACACCGGTTTTACTTCAGCAGCAGTCGCAGGTACGCGACAAGAAGTTATTTAGTTGCGGAATCGCAGGGAGTAGGATCACGTGGCCGACGGGAGGTGGCGGTGAAGGTCGAAAGGAGATTAAAAAAAAAATATTTTTCGGCACGACGCAATCGTCGGCGTGCGCTATATTTAAGAATGTGCGAGTGCGCGCTCCTGACGACAGCCCGACTTCGATTGTGTTCAGGCGGCAAGCAGGCACCGAGCACACGACGCAGCAGCGTATGGCGCGCAATGTTTGCAGCAGCGTCGCTGAAGTGTGTATGCATCAACGTCTCACGCATGGGCTGACGCGCCGTTCAATTAAGAGAAGCTCGCGCAAGAATTTCGAGAGTGCGCCTAGCTGGACGCCAAATCTTACGCATGAAGGAACGCGCGAGCGCGTGGCCGTCAACACCTGCAGTTTGGCGATAACCCGCTAGCGATATACCGACGAAGGGGCGCCGCCCACTTCCCGTGGTTGCATCTGGCCGGCTAGCACTGCGCATCCGTGCGCCCTCGTCGATAACGCAAGACGGTGCTGCAAGTGTCGACGGCCACGCGTTCGCCCGTTCCTGCACAAGCACATCTGAGCACTGTACTGGGTGCGCGGTGCCCATATGTACGGGTTGTACAGTATGCCATGCAGGCACGCGTGCCCGGGCTTCGGAAGTATGCATTTTTTTTTTTTTTAGATTCCGCGGGCCGTAAACTTTTGACGCTGACTTTACGTGCTAACTTAATGACCGGTTTGATACGGCTCAATGCAACCTTGACAAGGATGTATTTGGTGTTATGAACCAGTGTACTCAATGCAAATCTATTCATCACCATATTACAGTTTTCAATGCATCAAAATGGTTTTGGAAAAAGGCTCGTAACTAAATGTTTCCAGAATAAAATTAGGCGAGCGTCGGGATCGCGCACCACCACAGTACCTTTCCGGACGACGCCAAATAATTCGAGAGTACGAAGTTAAAATAGAGCAACAAATCAAATGCGCGCGAGCGTTGACGTAAACGTTGTTACATGCAGCGGATGTTTTAATGGAAAGTTGGAGGGGCCATAAAGCGTCTCGTCGTTGATATGAAGGCCTCGGGGAAGAACAATGGCGAGAACGTAAGACAATGCTCGTGGTGTTGTAACAAAATAAAAAGACAAAAAAGAAGTTGCTGCAATTTTCTTTTGCGACTACGCGACAACGTCTGGGTTAACGGCACACGGCTGGGGAACATCATTTAGTAAACGTTCTGCTTTTAAATGTGTGCCAGCGATGGCGCGTGAGTTCTAATAGAGTGGGATGGGTGGACGATTCGCACCCAGAAAACGATTCTGCATTAAAAGATCACCAGCTGTATTGTAATACGAAATCATAAAGTAGAGAGTTGTCTTAACGACACAGTGAAAAGCAGTGGTTCGAGTGTTGCAACGATGCTACAATTTTACAGCCACCGGACAATGTAACAATCGCGACCGATATGGCGGACGTCCCAAGAAAAGGCCCTCACCTTTCGTATACTACATCCAGTACATACAGTCAGACACCGACCATTGGACTGTTTGTGACATACAATCACAGTCTTGCGTTTAGTTTAGTTTGCAGTCAACCAGACATTTCTTCATAACGCATGGAATTATAAATATGTGTCAGGGAATCGGAGATCGCCATCCCGTCACCTAAGTCACGAGCAAATAAAATGTTACAAGAAAGGAAGAGGAATTTGCACGCGCATACGCACCTTGTAATAGTATGACTTCCACAGTGCGAGTATCATTGCTGTCACAGCGTTCCGAACGCCGACCACTTGAGGAGTGACAGTCGCCAACAGCTGGCACAGCAACATCCGCACGCGCGACACACAGTGCGCCGCCACTTCACGACCCGACAAGCGAACGGTCTCCGTGGACGGGCGGGCCAGTTCGGTGCTTCGACACGCACGTCGGCTGGCTCCTCCTTATTGCCGAAAAGAGCGGCGATCCAACCCTCAGCAAGGGTGTGCGCGCAGCAATAGGGGAATCGGCGTCGAAAACGAAGCAGCAGCGCGAACTTGGCGTCGCAGTACCGAAGAGAGGCTTGGGTCGCGGGTGAGAAGAAACGCGTCGCCTCAGGACGCGACCAAAGGCTCAACTGGTGGCCACGAAACGGGGTGCCGTTTTGGAGGGCCCGCCGGAATGAGAGACGGACGAGGGCGAGGGAGATAGCCTCGGGGATGAAGAAAGCGAGGCGAGTGAGCGAGCATATCAGCGAGTTCACGGGCAGGCATCCCTCCCACTAAATTTAGAGGTTCAACACGCCTTCCCTCTCCCGCGACCGCGAGCCACACTGGCAGCCACGTGGCACAGACGCAACACGCGTGCGTGGGATCGCAGCCGGGCTACGGTCGAAATCGCGAGCGCAGGAAAGAGGAGGTCGTGCAACGCTGTTGACACAGAGACGAAGACGCCTCCGGTTGTTTGTGACACTTCTCGGTGCCACGCGCTCTCTTAACACCCCGCACGTCACCTTCCCCCACCCTCCGCTTTACCAACAAAACATCGTTATTTGTGCTGCAGTAAGGCTCGTTTAGAGGCGTCTGCGTGGTAATGTAAACTGCTCTGCTTCACTCGCAGACAACGATGTTTGCATCGAATGTGTCTGTAACGGGCAGACGGCTAGAGCCAGCCTAGGCCGCGTTTACAAACGGTTACCTTATGGCTGGGGAGTTCCGGAAAGAGAAAATAGATTGGAGAGCGTAGCAAAGTTTTAAACGGCAGCGTAGTGGCATCCCTTAGACGGATATGGCCACTGTTCTCTAACTACTAACCTATATGACGCCGGAAATTAGAGGAAGAAGCTTTAGCACAAGCTAAAGAGCACGGAACTAGCGGCGATAGTGGAAATAACAGACGTAGAGTTAAGAGCAGCAAGAATTGGATCTCACATGCGGGTACATCACACTCTAGTTGGGATTAGGATGAAGGAAATGGAGCTGTGCAGCTCGTGTAATGAGTTGAACAGGTAATTGTTGGTCTATCAGCTTAACAAAATGGTCGCTATTAGGAGGGAAGACGCGCAGTCGAAGGCAGGAGAAAAGACAGGCCAGGTTTGCGCATGACAGGCTTAAGTGGACGTCTCTGGGTATCCTCTTTCACTCGGCTATTGACTTAGAGTGGCGACGGTAACAGCAAAGGAAGGAAAGCGCAGACAACCTACACATTCATCGAAGGCAGGAGGTTGAAAATGAGTGTTGGTGAGTGGTGATGGCCTGCTTAAACGTATACGCGCCTATGCACAGACGGATACGCACGCACACAGCCAAATAGAGCGAGGGAAGGGGGAAGACAACTGGGCGAAAACATCGCACTAAACATGCTCTAAAAGAGGTCACACACACACACACACACACACACACACACACACACACACACACACACACACACACACACACACACACACACACACACACACACACACACACACACACACACACACACACACACACACACACACACACACACACACACACACACACACACACACACACACACACACACACACACACACACACATTATATATCTGGAAAGAGATAGAGATAGAGAGCCCATGTTTCAATTTAAAAATCTAGGGATGCGAGGGGGTGGCTGGTGTTTTAGATGTTTAGGTGTTTTAGAACGCAAAGCAGTCGACAAAAGTCCGAAGGATCACCTTATAATGGTCTTTACGGATAGCGGTGTGCGCATCCATGAGAGTTCGAATACTATAAGAATATCTTTCAGTATGCGAGATGTATTTAACACAATGATTTGACATATTTAGATTGCGCATTTAAGGCCGACAACAGCAGTTCACTCGGGTTATTGGAACTTACGTGTCTGATTCCAATGACAACTGTTCACTGATCTATATCAGGTTTTTTTTTTTTTTTGCTTGTGTTCACTTTTTTTTCCTGCTTCATAGAATGCAGCAATAGGATGCAGCAATAGAAAGCAAGAAGTAGGCATTCGAATCGATCTCCGAAGCCTGTTTACCCTATACATGTTCGACTCGATTAAAAAAATTCCACTGACGTTCCTTGGCCATATTTGGCCATATTTAGCCCTTGTGCCATAAAACTGCACATACATCATCATCACCACCAACACCCACACCACCACCACCACCAAAAGTCACTTTTTACGCACAGCTCATTACGAATTGCTAAAAATCCTTTACGTTCTGCGGATGCTCCAAGTGCGGCCGGCAGAGACCAAATGCAGTGTGCGCAGCACTAAGGTATTGGTTGATACTGAAAAGATACTGCGTTGAAATCGCGTCTCACGACACATATTAGATTCGTGTCGAGATGACGGTTGCACCAACACGATCTGGAATAGGTGAATTCATTTGGTACCAGTACGTCAAAAGCTACTTCTATCTCTCAACGTCGCAGCGAATACACGAGATAATTTCTGCCACCACGAACAGCAGAACCTACTGTGGGGAGCAGGAACCCTTTCACCGAGGGGCATAACGGTTGCGTATTTCTCATCACGTGCGTGTAGGTGCATTAGAGGAAGAGGTAGGTTTTACTGGTTCCATTGGGGGGGGGGGGGGGGGGGGTGGGGGGGGGGCGTCATTGCGGCCTCCGGCCGGTCTTGCTATTTCCGGCGAGACGCTTCGTTTAGCAATGCCCCTTTGCGCAATCAGCGTCACCGGCTTCCTCGAGCTGACAACATACAGCTGCACCGCCGCGCACTACGGACTGAGACTGTTGCGAAGGAGGTTCGCGGCCTTCAAGAAATCGAATCGAGTGTGGGCCATTGACCGCAGCATCAAATTCCGAACAGCACCAAGAGGTTGCATTCACACACACACACACACACAAAAAAAAAAAAGAAAACCGGAAATAACTGATATTGTTCACGCGAATGCTTCTTAAACTACCGCGCAAAAAAAAAAAACCTTTGAGAAATAGTTGAAATATTGGCGAATCTGTAACATCTCTTTCAGTCGCTATAGGGGTCCTACACTTTAAATACATTGCATTAACACTTACACATGCGGTAGCATAAATGGAGAAAACATAATCAATTTTATTTCCTTGCAAATAACGCCTTGTCGTATATTGCTCAGCAGTACAAAGTGACGCGAGCGCGCAGGACAGCGACACCGCAAGAATGCGAGACGTACAAGGCGTGAATTCAAGGACCTCATAACGTAAAGCTATAACGATATGTTTTTATTCCAATCTCATAACGTCACATTTACGTGACCGCTGACGCAACCATCGGGCGGTGACTCTCAGCGTTGGTTGAACGGGCCAAGGAAACGCTGTCCTCGTTAAGAGATCACCTTTATTTGCTTTCAAAGCGAATAGCATTGTCTTATTTGCAGTGTGTCGAAACGGAACGGAACAGAACAGAACGGAACGAAAAGCAAAACAAAACGATATTTTTGTTCGGAACGAAAACGTGACCGAAACGTTATTTATTAATTTGTTTCGGGGTGAAACCGAAATACTGTTGATCGGTTTTCGGTTCAAGGTTAAAGTCGGCAATACAATACAACTGACGTCAGGCAACGTCAGCATTAATGCGCATCTCAGGGATCCGCATAAGCGCGTACCTCAGGCAGGGATAGTGCGAGCGATAGCCGATCAAGCGCTCCACTAGTCTAAGCCTGCTGCTCGCTGCACTGGCAGATCGGCATCGTAGCAAAACCCAAGGCTTACGCGCTGAAGAGCTTATCGTTTCGATTTCTACCGATACAACGCCTGGCTACCGAAGATTTATCATTCATTTATGTTAGTTTAAGTTCATTTTACTGGCAAAGTGGTCTCGCATTCCGGCGAGTGCACTCCATGACGTGCAGCTTCTGAGATCATGCTCAATGCACTGAGCTCAATGCACTGAGAGGGTTTCGGTAGAGGCGGTCTAGCGCAGTGATAGTAGACAGCCTGATAAAGGGGATAGTGCCAGTGGCTGCGATTGGCCCGCTTCCCCTTGCTTAGCTTTCGGTGTCTGGTAGCAAATCACGGTGGCGTGCAACGGAAGGGTAAAAAGGCAGATAAAACGGATTTCCAGAAAAGAAAATTTGGCAGAGCGATGTCGTGTACGTGCTGAAAGGGCTCACCAACGTTATAATGCCACCTAAATTCATTCCCACCTTCTCTACCCCCGGCATCTCCGAGTAGCCAGTGCCAGACCAATCGGAGACCTATTCCGAAGAAAAATTCAGCTTTGTTCGGCATATTAGTGCATCTTTAATGCGTACACGTCACTTTGACGCGATGAGTTATCGCGGTTTTCGTGATGTCGCGTGACAGGCAGGCGAATTTGGCACAGCCTGATAACTTTTAGGCAATTGCCGACGGCTGATGGTGAAAAAGGCATAGAATCGGAAATACTTATTTTTTTCTATGTTAGGTATAATCATGCATAATCAGTGTGTACACGTCATATCAAATGAGGAGCTGTGGCGGTTTTCCTGACGTCGCGTGACAAACTAGTGAAGTGGAAGTGGCCCAAAGAGAATTTGACCAGTCGTGGAGGGCTGATTGCAGATATGGAATACGGAAGTTTGCAATAGCTTCACGTTATAGCGCCCCCATAGTGCGAAATATTTTTCAAATTTCGAGGAATGTGAAGAGCAGGAGCAGGCACATCGTCGCCGCGCGGGCGAATTGGAGGTGCACTGAAGCTGTATGATGACATGTCAAATTTTTCCACGACTGCTTCGAAGCCAACGAGTTTACTTCAACTCTTTTGCTGCGTATCGGCGACCGAGCTCCAGAAAATGTGAATACAGTGGCGAAGTTACGCACGCGAAAGCAGAGTTACTGGCCGAGCGCTTGGACAAGCCAGGCCAGCGTAAACGTTTTGCTTGCAACTGCACGGCCAACGTATCCGAGAGTTCAAATAAACGGGCCCGCGGACTTGAACAGTACGAGATAAAACAGGGGCGCTTTCTTCAAAAATGCGGACTCCCGTTAAGCCGTACACAGGCTCGTGCTACCGACGATCGTTCACATGTATCGTGTAGCTCGGTTCTAAGAAAGTTCCTTGCGATTCACCAGCCAACATGCTCTAGTACAAGCCTCAGTACCATAACTAGTCTTTACAGGCGCCAGTAACCGACGGGGCACGTCTAACAATAACAGCGGCCGCAACCACGAACTTGCAGCACTGAGCTCGAGTGTTGTTGGTCGCTCGACTTCTGTTTAATATTACAGAAGGAGAGCGTCTTTTGGCAAAGTTTCTAAGCAACTACATGTCAAAATCTCTAACGGAACTTGCCTCAACGTTATCCCACGCTGTAATCACCATGTTATTTTGGCGTGGCGTTGCCAAATTCGCGCAATTTCTCTTTTTACCCAACTATCCGAGGCGTTAAAAAGTGCTCACTAATGCTGTTGCTCACAGGTTAACCTGCTTCGTTTGCGAGATCAAGCACGGTTGAATTCTTGCGTCTGTGTGAGCGTTCTTTTGTTCTTCGCGAAATATTATGCCGGATAACGTAGTTTTCCGCCATTTCTGAATACTGACTGTTGCCGATAACAGAACTCTAGTCCTTGAGCTGGATTATTCAGAGAGTCGGACATTACTTACACGAGAAACGGAAACACATGAACAACTAGTTAAAAGTTAATAATTAATGTCTTAGTTAATTATTTAACAGCACATACTGTTATTTAAGAATTGTAACCGGTGACACAGCACGGCGTATTCCCTTGGAATGAACTTCCAGAATGACACCAGTTTCGAGATATGCGCCACCAAACTCGCCTTAAGAATGCACTGTCGTACCACTTACTTTAACAAAACGCTCTTTTATGCATTGAAGCCCAAAAGTAATAGGAACGCCAATGTATTTCGTCTCACACCTTGGGAAACAAAATGTCGGGACTGATGTCAACCAAAGAGATTAATTGGTAGTGGATACGTTTGAGTTAGTTGTTTTGCCCCACATTTGAAAACAATTTGCATGTGATAAAAACAAAGTGAGAGAGAGAAATAAACTTTAATGTTAGACCAGGCTTCTTGAGCCCAAAGGTGGGTGACATCCTCAGTCCAGGTGGCCATGGCTCGCTGCCGCCGCCCGAGACCTATACTGATTATTTATTTATTCCTACCTACTAGAAGGCATGAACGGAATCTAGCTATTAAGCCAGCGGCCTTCGACAAGTACGCAGTAATGGAGCTCACTTGGAAATGTTAACTCATGTGTTTAATGAACAGTACTCCAAGTGTTTTTACTGTCTCTACAAATTAAATAGCGACGTCATTAATTTCAATCTGGAGGTCCACTGAGAGCGCACTTTGCCGCGTAAAAGCAATCAGTTTGCTTCACTATGAGCTTTCAGATTTTCTGCTGTGCTTTTACACAGCAACAGGAATGAGAGACTGAATGTTACTATTTTTTAAAAAGGAGGCTCGCATCGTCCGCGTTTAAAATATACTTTGTTATCTCATTAATGCTGGTTTTAGGCGGGCTTAAACCATCAGGGGTTTCGCTCTGTGTCATTCGAGAGTTGGGTTAGAATCCTGCGCCAACCATCATGCCCAATTACCACGTTTTAGGCGAAACTGAATGCTGCTAAGAGCACACCTCCTTTTCTATCCTCACTTGCACATATGCCCTTGCGAATAAGTCGCATCTCGTTCCGCGAGGAAACCGTCCAAAGGCGGCATCCATGTTCAGTTACGCAACGTAGGACCATCCCCGACACGCAGGAGAGTGAAAGATTCTAGCATCGGGGAATTGGCCCACCTGACAGCAGTGTGTCGGGGCCCTTTTAATATACGCGTTCCCGAGCACCGGCGCAACCGGGGGCTCCATGCGCCAAGAGCTCTAACCCGGCAATGAGTCGCTGAAAAATAACCTTGAGGTATGAAGCGGCTCTGCAATATATATACCTCTCGCTGCTCAGTGCGCGGTGCAAAAGCGGTTCGCACCGGTGGCCATATTTTTAGCAACACCTGCGAAGCGAAGTGCGCGCATTGAAATAGGCGTGCGGTCCGTTTAGCCTGGACGAGAAGTTGAAAAACAGCCCGACTTATATTTCCACTCGCATTTATAACCAGGGACTCATGCGAGTGTGCCGCGAAATTCCTAGAAAAAAGAAATCTTAACAGCAACGGCGGACGTGGAGAATCGGCTCCTGACGCACAGGAAACGTTCGGAGCTCTCTAATTAGTCAAATGAGAAATAGTCGGAAGAGCGATGAACAGATAGCGTGCATGATTAATACCGCAAACTTGTGATGAGTGGGATCCCCGCCTCGAGACGGCCAATGAGACATATTATATATATATATATATATATATATATATTGAAATGGGGTTTATTGTAGCTCGTTCGAGGGATCGCAGGTAGCTCTAGCTCACGAGTCCTAGCGCTTCGCATCAACAACTCGCGCTCGTGTCTCGCGCCGCAGCGGTGGCAGTCCGCACAGTGCCACATGCATATTACCCACTACAACTACAGTGCCACATGCATATTATCCACTACAACTTCCCCCGGGGCGAAGAGGAGCCATCCTGGCGACCTAAGGCGGTGATACGATAAGGGGGTCGTGGTACGGCTTCAGGCGGCTGACGTGAACAGTCTCGCGGCCACGGCGGCGTTTGTCCGAAGATGGCGTCACAGGTTCGACCACATAATTCACAGGCGAAGTACACGCGACGATCCGGTACGGACCTTGATATATATATATATATATATATATATATATATATATATATATATATATATATATATGTGTGTGTGTGTGTGTGTGTGTGTGTGTGTGTGTGTGTGTGTGTGTGTGTGTGTGTGTGTGTGTGTGTGTGTGTGTGTGTGTGTGTGTGTGTGTGTGTGTGTGTGTGTGTGTGTGTGTGTGTGTGTGTGTGCGTGTCATAAGAAGCCAACAAACAAGGACACCAAGGAAGACATCGGGGAAATTACTTGTACTTACTAATTCAATTAAAGAAATGATAAATTAATCGGACTGAAAGTGGCTTAAAACATAACTTGCCGCAGGTGGGAACGAGTTCCACCAATTGAGCTACTGCGCCGCCGTTTTCCCATCCAGTTTCTTGGGCATTTATGTTTTACTGCTAGAAATAAACCTGGGACTGTTAGCCAGCGCCACTACTCACAAACCTTGGTGGCGGATGTGGAACATCCTTTCTGTCGCAGGCGTCACGAGTACGTGATCTTTTTGGGAGAAGGCAACTGGTATTAAGGGTAAAAGGAATGCAAGGAAAAGAAAGAAATGAAACATGCAAGACACATAGAACGGTCCTTTTTATCAAACGCCTTAAGGCGCTAAACGCGCTTTGATACTTTATTGGACTGCGCAATTAAATGGATATAAAAGATGCGCTGCACATTAGTAAACAAATACGTTAAGCAACTAAAGGCCTTCACATTTCGCTGAGGTAGAATGTACACTTACACACAATTTTTCTCGCTCGTTTGTCGTATGCAGACACCTATCGATTGAACAAACGTGCATACTTTACATCATGATAATTATGACTGAATTTTTCAAGATAAGACAGCTGACAATAAAACAATAACATCAATAAAGAACATCTGCGCAGCCCGACAAATATTAGCGTAATTATGAAAGGACGACTGCCCATCCGCCTTGACAAACACGTCGCAAACAGTCACTGACGCGACTTAAAAGGCAGAATATATATCGAGCACACGATACTGCAATATTGTAAGCAACTATTATTATAGAGCTATCCTATGGATCTGCCACGTAAACGCGACTATGTAGAAGCTGCAGCGACACGCCGTGGTTACTTAGTGGCTTTGGCGTTGCGCTGCTTAGCCCGGTGGCGCGGGATCAGATCCCGGCCACGGCGGCCGCATTTCGCTGGGGACAAAATGCAAGAACACCCCTGTACCGGGCATAGAGTGCACGCTAAAGAACTCCAGGTGGTCGAAATTAGTCCGGAGTCGCCCACTACGGCGTGTTTCATAATCATACGGTGGTTCTGGCACGTAAAACCCAAGAATTTAATTTTGTTTTAGGTTGCTGTAAGCAGGTAACGTTTCTGAAACCAAATTTTACTCCTTCAAGTTACCCCGCTCCATTTACAAAGGGAGCACGAGGTGAAAAAAGAAAAAGAAAAGAGTCGTTACGTGGTCGTAAACGAAAACAAACGACACGTGACATGACCGTCACGATCGTCGTCGCTGCATGTCATCACCTCTCACGCTAAGCTAAGCAAGGGGTAAGCTTAGCTCGGCTCGTAGCACAAGCAGACACGCCATGTTCCACGCAGGGCGGCCTCGCGCTGCGCTCCACAGCGTTCCTCCTCGAGTGAAAACAGGCGATCCCCGGAAAACGCGCGGATGTTTCGCTTCCTCGTTCAAAAACAGTCACTGTCCGCCGGCGCTCGCTCGCACGGCACACGGCCGACCAGATGCCGGCAGACGCGCGCGCGGCGGCGCGCTGACTACGCCCGGAGGAATCAGCCCACGCACAGATTCCGAACCCCCGCAGAGTGAAGCAAAGCGCCGCTGGGAAAGTCAGAAGCAACACAGCCGGACGGGCGACGGCTGAAAAGCGAAAGCAAGCCACGAAGAAAAGAGCGACCAACAAAAATACTCGCTCGCTGAGAGTGCGGAGAGCGCACTGCAACTCGTCGGTGCAGTGACTTCTCCGCAAACAAGAGAATGCCAAGCGTTCGCAGGCGAGGTTAGTTTGTGAGTGGGTTTCTAAAAATTGCCGCTGAGAATACGCGGAGTTTTCATTGTCCCTTTCCTCTAGCGCCTGAACACCTATCTTTTCCCTTTCCTACCTCCTCTCTCTATTCATTTCCGGACCTGCACAATCCCCCTCTCACTCGCATCCCTCTCCCGGTGAGCGCTTAGAAACAATGAAGAAGGCAGCGCGTGACGACAACGTTACGTCGCCTGTGACGTCGTTCATTCGCTCCTGCTCGCCATTGATGGAGCTCGACGCAGAGCAACAACGGCATTTCCTCTCGCGGCGAGGAAACGTTACGACGGATGCGTACGCAGAAGGAGACGAAGGAAAGCAGAGGGCGGGGGCGGACAGGGTAGCTTACCGAACACGCCAACGGGCAGGAGGAGGACAAAGGCAAGGGCAAAGTGGGAAATGAGTGATCATCATACCTTGCTGGTGAAGCAGCGCACTGACACGGACACAGTGAAGACAAACAGGAAAAGACGACACTCGCTGCTGTTTGTCTTCACTGTGTCCGTGTCAGTGCGCTGCTTCACCAGCAAGGTATGATGATCACTCACCAACTAGCCCAACTTTCCACTTTACTGGGAAATGAGGTTCCACGAAGAACCGCCGAGTGCCGGGGCAGCGACGATAAGACACCAAAACACTAGTAGTATAAGCGCTCCACCCTTCGGCTGGGATGGCGAAAGGAAAGGAGCACAAATAATAAATCGCTAATTGTGCTTTGATTTCTGAACGAACCCTTTTAATGAAATTACGCCCGGCTCGGTCATTGCGGACCACGCAAGGAAAGAAAGTGCTGACAAGAAAGGCAGAGTGCTCTCTCCTGCTGTTCTGCCCGCATTACTCTAGTGAAAGAAAAAAAAAAGAACGAAGTGGTGGAACAATGATGAGGTAGGCGAGAGGCGATACCTAACGTTGGCGACGACACTACACACCGCCAAGACCGAAATCGCGCGATAAGTATGGGATCCACCGATGACACACCTGCTAATAATTATTTATGGTGCTTTACGTGCCAAAATCACTTTCTGATTATGAGGCACGCCGTAGTGGAGGACGGCGGAAATTTTGAACACCTGGGGTTCTTTAACGTGTACCTAAATCTAAGTACACGGGTGTTTTCGCATTTCGCCCCCATCGAAATGCGGCCGCCGTGGCCGGGATTCGATCCCGCGACCTCGTGCTCAGCAGCCTAACACCATAGCCACTGAGCAACCACGGCGGGCGATGACACACCCGCTCTTATCAATTCTCATTATGTATTTTGAATGGCTTGGCGCCTTTTTAAATGTCAAACACTTTGTCCGTAAAGGTGGAACTGCGAAGGTATCCGTCAGTTTACCAAGCAGAAGGCAAAAGCGTCTTTTAATCGGATTTATCGATTTATAGCTCACAGGCGGATCGCCCCGGCGGTGACCGTTCTCTTGTTCCTCCGAAAGGAACGCTTCAGCAATTTTGTTTCAGCGTTCCGGTTTCATTTTTAATATTTTGTGTAGTTACTGCGCACTATACACTTAAGAGATGATTCAGTTATCCACGTCTGCGCCGATAGTAACACATCCAAGCACGTGTAAAGCCATTTGAAAATTACGCGACACGTGGATGGACCTGCGTCGTTTTAGAGGAGGAGGAGGAGGAGGACGGGTGTTCGCTAGATACTGGCAGATGTAGCCTGCGAAAGGCAGTTGGCCAGCTGGAGCGTCTCCTTTTACCCTGTGCAAAACTCAACGGGGCTGTCCAGTGTAGTAGAAATAACTGCAAGTAATGCCGTTCAACGGGCAGGTTGTGTGCCGTTTAAAGTGCGCCGGTAAAACGAATTAAGAGAGAGAGAGAGAGAGAGAGAGAGAGAGAGAGAGAGAGAGAGAGAGAGAGAGAGAGAGAGTGATATGAATCAGGAAAAGTATGGAGGTTAACCAAGGACGTGCCCGGTTGGCTACACTACACTTGGGGAGGGGAAAAGGGAAGAACAGATAAGAAGAGAAAAGAAAAATAGTGATCTGTCACTCACAGTCAGTCGCAGACGAATCTCCATCACAAGAATTCATACAATCCAGCGTCCATGAAAAAGTGCAGAAGGGCTTTTATGACCTTTTGAATGTCTGAATGCATAGGCCATGGCCCAAGAATCTTCTGAGAGCTCTCTATTATCTAGCAGGTTGAGTTCCGCTTGTAAAGTACGTCGTTGAGTGTGAAAGGATGGGCAGTGACACAGAAGGCGCTCTAGAGTCTCATCGCACCTGCACAAATTGCACGCCGCACTGGGCCATTCCTATCGGGAACGAAAAGGAATTTGTAAATGCGACGCCCAACCAAATGCGACACGGTAAAGTTGATTCACGACGGGAGAGTCCAGGTGGCAGGCGAAATCGCAAGTTAGGGTAATAGCAACCCCCTAGCTCGTTAAAACCATTACTTGCAGTTATTTCTACTACACTGGGCTCCGTTCTTACTCTCTTCGTGCGTAGGGCTAAACGAGCCAGAACGCTAGATGCAGAATGAACATGTCACGTATCATTGAAGCAGTTAAGAGGGATGGATACACAGGCGACTGTGGTTATCGGCTAATCAGTTGAGCCTAAATGTTAAAAAAACAAAGTATGTTGTTTTTACTCCTATTAACAAGCCAGTTAAGTTCGCATCTTCTTTAATATTTCAATCGCAACCACTTGAAAGGGTTTCCCAGTACAAGTTCTTGGGTGTACTCTTCCATAAAAATCTGCGGTGGACGCATCACGTAAGTTATATTAAACGTAGCATAGCACAATTAATCGGTATGCTGAATAAGCATCGCACGCTGTTACCTTTAAAATTTAAACGTCAGTTATGCTTTTCTGCTATTCATTCTAGATTCCACTATTGTCTACTTATCTGGGGCGTCACTTCTAAAGCTAACTTGGAAACTCCATTCCGAATGCAGAAAAAGTGTGTTCGTATTATTCATAACCTATCGATATACGAACATACCTCTGAGTACTTTCACCGGGACAGTATTTTGAGTGTCACTAGTCTATATAAACAAAAGTTATCCGAAAAAGCATTTTTAGAATTCATAAGTAATCGTGAGAACTTTTTTCTATATATACTAATACCACAATTAATTACACTTTAAGAGCTAGGAACTTTATTAAGGTAAAAACGAGAGCAAACTATGGCAATCAGCTTTTACAGTGGCAGATTCCTAATTTACTTAATGATGAGCATGCTTTATTTGATATCATGCAAGATTTCTCAACTATTTCAATATTTAGAAAGAAATCAAAACTGCATTTTCCCGACAATTGACACCTGTTTTTTTTCTAACTGATTTTCTGTTTTTCGACTGATATGCAATTTCATGCATTGCAAGATTTTTTTTTCCCATTTGGCTTTTGGCCTTTCTGTATCTTTCGGTACCTACTTTATTTCTTCATTTGCATTATTTTTACTTACTGTGCTGCATTGCTTTATTCTATGTGTAATTGTGTCACTCGCATATATACATGTATATATAAGTATGTATATATGTGTGTATTATGTGTATACATGTACACACTTTTTTTTTGCACTGTTGTCTGCTGTGCTCGTGGCACCAGGGGCCCAGTCAGGCGTGTATAGTGAGTGAGTGAGTGAGTGAATAAACTTTATTGTAGGTCCGGCGAGGACGCGAACTCGTCGCGCACCCGGCTAGTCCCACGTCGGGACCGGCAGGTCTAGCCCACCGGCCCGGTCGCGGGCACGCTGGACGGCCAGGATTTGCTTTTCTAGAGCGGGGCTACGCAAAAGCGAGTCCCACTCCTCCTTGATGAACTTGGGGTATGTCGACCCACACTCCCACAGCATGTGCGCTAGAGTGGAGGTCTGGCCGCAGGAGGGGCAGGCGTCGTCGCGATACACGTCCGGGTAAGCCTCGTGGAGAACGGACAGACACGGATACGTACTGGTCTGCAGAAGCCTAAGCGAAACGGCTTGCGCCCTATTCAACTTGGGGTGAGGGGGTGGAAAGACCCTTCTAGACATGTAGAAGAATTTAATAAGCTCGTCGTGAGTAGCGGGAGCGTCCCTGTGGCCGTAGGGAGGAGGGGAGTCGGTGCTTCTTGTAGAGGAAGCGCGGTCGGTGAGGTCACGCGCAGCCTCGTGAGCAGACTCATTGAGGTTCGGGGGAGCACCCTCGACCGACCCTACGTGAGCTGGAAACCAGTGGATTGAATGATGCGTGAGAGCATCTCGACTCGAGCTGCTAAGAGCTCTAAGAGCTCTAAGAGCTGCTAAGAGCTGCTAGGCGTGTATAGCCTCGCCTTTTGCTCCGGCGCCATGACAATCTCGTATGGTCAAAATCGTGATAAACTTCAAACTTAAAACTAGACTAAGCGAGTGTATATAGGGTGGCACCCCTCTACGTCCGAATCCGCTAAATCCACCCGACACCGGCCGAGCAGATATTTTAGATAAAGCGATTGGTTACGATAAGCAAGTAATGATAAAGATAAGCGCTCACTGAACGAACAAGTATCTACGAAATTTCAGAAGGAAGCGAAACACCGCCCTCCTGAAAATCCATCGCCCTTGAGAAAGTCCACAATGGCATCGCATGGAGCCAACTATAAGCTTCAACTCGCTTTATTGCAAAATCATTCATTGTACATTTCGCTAAAGCAAATTACAGCGTATACAGATGAAACCGGGTCGTCGCTAGTTAATAAGGGATCAATCCTTTATGACGCAATGACCCTCCGCGACGTTTTCAAGCTGGTTTAAATATACAGCGCACTACTCCACGTTAGTAGGCTGCGCAGTGGCCGATTCGCGCTATGCATAGGCCCGCGAGTCCTGTAAAGTTCGACGACAGCTGGCCTAAAATCTTTCCACACCGTATTATGCAGTGCACGTAATCCAATATGCATCGTCCTCGCGATTTGAGGTGCAGCTGTTGGAACGCCTTCTCGCAGAATATTAACGCCCAACCAAGTTTAAGCAGCCTATAGACGGTTTCTGAGTAGAGTTCTGGAAAAGCCTGCCGTATCGGAACAAAACTGTTTCAGCACCCCAAATAACGTCTGACGTCATTCAAAACGCTGCATTTCAAGAAATAACCAGACAGTCAGTTGCATACGAGGAATGAAATAATTCCACAGGGAGATGGAAAGCTCTGCGGCAGAACTTGGCGACCCGCGGAGACCACTGCTGATTACCGAACCACATTGTACAGCGCTCTGCCGCTCTCGGTGCCTTACGTAGAGGGATCATGGCGCGCGCAGACTGCAGCCTTACGCAAACGCTAATAGGTCGCCGGAGCACAAAATGAGCCGTGAGCCCCTTTCAAGGCGAAATCTGCCTTGAAGTGCTCAAGCCAATCAGCTCCAATCGAGTTTTGCAACAGGCGTCTGAAATCAAACAAGTCTTAACTCTATCTTTTACGCCGTCGCTACGAATAATTTAACGGTAAGCGAAGGAATGACGCGGGTTTACGCTCGGCATGGTCATAGAATGTTGCCGGTGAGGCGCAGTACATGAACATCGCATGCGTGTTGCAACAATAAACTGGAAAATATTTCTTATCGCTGGCTAAAAAGTAAACAGACTTATTCTCGGCGATAAGTGAGTCCCGTACACAACCTCATGATAACATACTCGGTGCTTGTAAATAAATGCACACAGTTTTATTCCTCCTACGTTGCATTCCGCCTCCCTGTCACTTATTGCCCTCATACATCCCCTCACCCCGGCTAGACGCCGTTCGGGTGTCAGCTGTGTAAGCTAGACATCGGTAACAGCGCAATCAGCCGCAATCTCCTTCTCTTCCCACTTTACGATGTATTATGAAACATTCAATTGCTAAACATACCCTGAGTTTTCCTTGTATTTAGCCGAGAAAAATACTTTGCAATAAGTAACCGGTGTCTAGTGCGGTTTATTGCGTCTGGGGATCTTGCGGGCATCAATTGATATTTCGCGGCGGGAAATATGACTCTCATGTATTTATTTTCTAACTGCCAGTTAAACTTGAGTTCCTCTTCAAACTAATAAATGTGGAGGCTGCTAATAACGGAACAATTTAAACTAAAACAAATGCTAAAACAAGCTTTTGCATCAAATGAGGAGGGTGATCGATGTTGGATGCAGGCAGATCAAGTGCTGTGGCAATTGCCCGCAGTTGATACGCCCCGGCGCCGGCTTTCAGCAACATTTAGGAGACTTAATATATTCAGGCATGTCGCTCAGCGCGTCAGGATTCAAAGCGCACAGCGAGACGGGCGAACACGACGCACACAGCGATGCGGAACGGAACGCAATCCTGCAGCATTTGAGCCCTCCAGCGCACGATGTCACCCCGGCTAGCCCATCTACACGACACGACGCACTAAAATCAGTGTACGAGACGTTACTTGTCGCAATTTAGGTCGACAACCCTTACGGAGCCCCAACCACTCTCCCGAACGGCCACACCCCTTATCTCGTTTGAGTAAGGCATTAAGCTTTATGCTCGGAGCAAATCGATCATCACCTCCGGCTAATGAGTCACAGCGGAGTAGCTAAAAAAGTGCACCATGCAGAGCATCACGTGACCGTCCCGCAAACGTTCCAAGATTTTAAGTACACCGGCTTCACGTGCATCCAGAGAAAACCACAAGTCCTGTTCAACTTCCACTAGGCTGCGAAAAGCCTTTGAAAGCCTTTGAAAGGCCCGTTGTATCTAAAGAAATACATATTTTACGCCTTGCGAGTCGCCTGAAGAATTACAGTGCGACAGGCGGCTCCTAGAGTCAAGCGCGTTCTAATGTGCACGATTGGCGGTATAAGTTGATATTAAACAGTTTGTCTAAAAAATGAATTTGTTCAAAGAATGCGAAAATGCAGCAGATGCATATTCGAAGGGTGCGAAGCGCCTGTGTTCAACTGTGTTCAAAAGTTCAACTGTGAAATCACGCACTGCGCCATACGCGGGCTTCTCCAATATAAGTAGCACATATGGAATAACTGTGAGCCAATTGACGCTATCGCGTCCTACTTATTTGGTCACGGACGGTTACATAAATCACACATCTTTTTTTGTCTTTTTTCTTCTTTTTTTTTTTCAGGTATCCTTGTTCTCTGCGTCACCCGTCTTTCCCGCATTATGAGACAACCGACCTGCGCTGCGCAAACACAAGCATGCCTGCCTACACAAACAAAGTAAAAAAGAAAGGTGAGAAGGGAAAGACAGAGAGTGCGGCACGAAAGCCAGAACGTTTGAAGTTCTTAGAAGGGTGATGGTTTGGGCTAGTTGCTGTTCCATGAGACTGTGTGGGGCAGCGCGAAGCAGGACAAGAGACACGTGTCCTCGTTTTTTGTTTCCTGTGTTCCTTCTCCAGCTTCGCGCTTCACCACACTGTTTGAAGTTCTTCATTTATGATCACAATTGCACTCCCTTGCAGGTAGCCACATCCGCAATATTCCACGGAAACGAGGCGGCAGAGCCGCGAGAACTGGATATGGGTGCGGTCAACATCGGAGATGGACTGCATGGTCATTTCAAGCGGGCAGGACAGCTCCACACTCTTAGTACTCCTGGCAGGAGCTATGCCATGGTGCAACTGCATGCGTGCTGAAAAACAGTTTTCACCTTCTTTTTAACGCCTGTAGAGATCGTAAGTGACCGTAGTTAAAGCCAAAACTGTGACGTATAACGCTCTCAGTACTTTTGGCAGGAGCTAGCTATGCCATAGTGCAACTGCATGCGTGCTGAAAAACAGTTTTCCCTTCTTTTTAACGCCGGTAGAGATCGTAAGTGACCGTAGCTAAAGCCGAAGCTGTGACGTATAACGTACTGTTTCAGCCAAAACTCGCAAGGTAGCTGTACAGGGCGGTTCAAAAATACGGCACAGTTCATCCGGAACACGAACCGCGGAATCAGAGTGGTTCATCAGGTCCCATGATCGCAAATATTATTTTTGGAAGACAGAACTCAAACCGCACACCGGTAAGGCAAATCACTGCCTAGACACAAATAAATAAGTAAAAAACACACACGTGAACTAAAGGTTATCGGACCGCATGCTACCAGTTGAACGAAAACAACCTAATTTAAGGTTGCATGACGCAGGTCTGAACCGGTACCGATGACGACATACTAGCAGCACAAAATAGTGAGTGTGCTGTAGAGAAACACGTCGAGCTGGATTCGGCAGGAGGATACCAGCGAGAGGAAGTGGGCCAGGCGAAACTCCTTCCGCGTAGGGGGTATAAACACTCCTTGCCCGCGCAGAGCGAGCTTTCAACATCGTTGTTTTCTTGCTTAATGCATAGGCTGTGCCCCCCAAAATAAATATAAGAAGAAAACGCCTACGGTAGTTACATCGAGCAAAGTTCATTCCGTACTCTCCGCTAAGGATGATTTTTCTTTCTTGCATTCTTTATTCCTGTCACTTGGCGACAATCACCTGCCAAAACAACAGCGATGGGGCGTCGATGGAACCCACGTGGAAAAACACGCGTACCCTTCTCCTCCACTTCCGGGACTCTCCTCACGAAGTGATTCTGGCGCGAAAACAAACGAAGCAGTAGAGTTATCAACAGCCGCACGCCGAAGGAAATGAATCTCACACTGAGGGGAGGTCCCACTAATAAAAAAAATAAAGAAATAATAGAGAAAACAAAGAAGTAGGCAACATTGTTTTTTGTGTGCTTAGTCTGAAACGCAAGTTCCATGTCTCTCCATTTTTTTTATGTCCCACAACGTGACGATTGGCTTCTCGGTTAACGTCAACCGCCCTGTTGAAGCGTAAATTCAACGGGCGCAGGAGAAGCCTGTGCTTACAAAAGGCGTATATGAGCACTGTCTAATGTCTTTGGCACGCGACATTAGAGCGTTATTAGCCCAGTGCTGCCGCTCGATCGACCGTTACCGCTGTCGTCTTCGCCACCTATTAGCATTGCGCGTGCTAGATAACCTGCACCGCGCGTTCGCTTAATTGCCGCAGCTTAGCCGGCATGCGCAAAGCTGGCCGACCGGCGAGGGAATCTAGCCACGGCCCGTTGGCGGGTAGCGATCTGCTGAAGCTCGCTACTATCTCCGCGACGATCACTGTACCTTCTGCAGTTAGCTTCTCGGCGGTGCTGATTTGGTGCTAAAGAAAGCTTCGTTTTAGGAAGTTCCTGCCATTTTATTTATTTAATTATTTGAGACGCACAAAACATACACAAGATACAGCTGTCTCGGGGGTTGCGGCAAAAGGCGACACTTCGCCTCACTGTTCCACTTCGTTCCCTAAACCCGATCTCCCTCTCTTTCTTCTTTCTATTCCCCTTCTCCCTTTCCCCAGCGCAGGGTAGCCAACAGGACTCTTGATGGGTTAACATCCCTGCCTTCCTTTTATATATATATATATATATATATATATATATATATATATATATATATATATATATATATATATATATATATATATATATATATATCCCCGACCCCGCGGATCAAGCCTAAGCATTCTTAGATAGTTAATGGAATCGGAACGAAGGGAACCGCACGAAATCGCAGCCATACCATACAAGGTTTAAAAAAAAGCGCTGCCTGCATGTACCGAAATCAGATGAGTCACAGAACGAAGCAACAACAAAAGAAAAACGGGGGGGGGGAATCAATTGATAATAATAATAATAATATTTGGGGTTTTACGTGCCAAAACCACTTTCTGAGTATGAGGCACGCCGTAGTGGAGGACTCCGGAAATTTTGACCACCTGGGGTTCTTTAACGTGCACCTAAATCTAAGCACACGGGTGTTTTCGCATTTCGCCCCCATCGAAATGCGGCCGCCGTGGCCGGGATTCGATCCCGCGACCTCGTGCTCAGCAGCCCAACACCATAGCCACTGAGCAACCACGGCGGGTCGGAATCAATTGAGAAGAATGGGTCTATAGCGCGGCTACGCCATACAGTGGGAGAACAAATAAAGGGATAGATAAATCACAGAACACGCACGATCTACACTGCCCATTCCTTCGCACTACAGTGCGACAGAATGGACAGGCGATGGGTAGCCAGTATACCCTTTAGAAACTCCGCGCACCCCCCGCAACTTTCCTTCCGACGCTTTCAAGGACGTCTTTCTTGCGTCCACCCTAGCTCTGTGACGAGTCTTATTTCGTGCAAGTATGAATTGGTTGCATGACAACTAACCAGATGAAGAAAGACTTTAAATATTCTCGCTTAAGTGGTTTCGGTATGTCCAAAATTCACCTTTTCACATCGGTCAAACTTCTGAGTTCATAAGAAATTGTTGTTGGGCAAGTTAGCTGACCACACTTGAAGAAGCTGAGCCCAAACAAACGACAAATCAGGTCGGATAAGATGCAGACGAGTGCTCACTCAGATGTCCTTTGTTGGGAGGAAACACGGCTGTCTCTGAGTGTAAGCTCAGAGAAGCTACAGCCACGTACTTTGTACCAACAAGACGAGCAAGCACAAACGCCTCACACCCAGGCCCAGTGCAGGCAAAGCGGTGCAATTTCGGGACATGAAAATTTTTGGCGAGGCGCACCGTCACAACGGCACGACTGAGTTTAAACGCTGCCACGAACACGAATTAAACTGAATGCATAAACCGAACTGATTTGCTTCCACTCAACCATGAATGATTTCCCGAACAGTTGGGCGCGACGTGTGCACGCCTTAGTCCTCGTTTGCATATGGTTCAAATTTTCCGGCGTATACGTTTGGAAATAAACGCATGTCCGTGCTTCAAACTGACAATATATAGCTGCAAGCGGGTGCTCGTATTCGTCTTCCCGCAAGGATTCCGTTCTTCAGCTCGATTTCTTTCACTGAGAAGCTCCAGACTCGCGTTTGCCCCACTGGCGCATGTTCGCTTCCCCTGAGATGCCTTCGACACATCCTGTTCGACATGTCTGACGTTGAAAGAGAGGTTAGGTGGGACAGGACGCGTACACGTTAGAAATCGAGCAACAACAGTTAGAGCCAACCGCGCCAGTCTTGCAATGCTTTGTTCACGAAAAACAACAGCGCCATCAACGCTGTCCGCGGTGGCGTCGATGGGAAGTAGCGACCAGGGTTCCCTCAATTCCAGTCTGTCTTTAATTCTGGACTCCTGACGTCAAACTTTCGTAACCGGCGATGCAATGACCAGGCGGTGACCCGCAGCGTTGTCTCAACAGCCTAATCAAACGCTCTTCTGGTTTATAGAACGTCCCCTTCGTTTGCATTAGGAACGAATAATATTACCGACATTGGGCGGTTTTCCTTGCTAATTGGCTGACAAGAGGCGACATGCACGCTCAAGTGGAGAGGGTTTCGACAGGGCCGAGCCAGCGCACTGCAAATAGATAATTGGATGAGGACGCTGGTGCCGGCGACTGCGAATGGTCCGATACTCTTGCGGCGGCCTGCAACAGAAGGTTAAGAAGGCCGCTAAACGGATTCTCAGCAGATCTGGCATATCGTATACGTGCCGAAAGGGCTCGATAACGTCATATTGCCACGCAAAAAGGTTTATTATGCGCAAATAAATACATGCTCTCCGGCAGGTGCGAGTAGCCAGTGCCTGAGCGATCAGCGGGCAGCCATCTTAAGTTCCTTTCGAAACGGGGCAGTCTCCGGCTATTCAGAAGAAAAAAAATCAGTTTTGTTCGGCATATTAATGCATCTTTAACGCGTGCACGTCCTTTGACGCGGTTAGTTATTGCGGTTTTGTGAAATCGCGCGTCAGACAGGCGAAGTGGGCGCAGCCAGAAAACTTTGACCAGTAGCAGAGGGCTAATTGGAAAAAAAGTGCTGAATCAGAAACAATTATTATTTTTTTCTTTTCTTCGGCCTAATCAAGCATAATCAGTGCGTACACTTCATGTCACATGGAGAGCTATTGCAATTTTCGTGACGTCGTGAGACAGACAGGTGAAGTAAGGGTGGCCCGAAAATTTTTTACCAATCGTGAAGAGCTGATTGCAGATTTGGAATAGAAAAGTTTGGAACAGCTTTACGTTCTAGCGCCACAGACCCTGTTCCTGGGAGGCGCGGGGAGCGCTTTGTTGTTCACACACTAAAAGTGAGGGAAGTCGCAAGCAAGTTGCGTGATTCATGATGTTACGGGCAACAGCACGCACAGAATAAATAGTAATTTGTACGCGCGAAAGCGCCTTCCATGAAGTCAAATATGCAGTATGATACTGCGGAAACGCAAAAATAGCGCTTGTGGTGTTGTCTTTTCGTCTCGTGCCTCGTCTACGTTTTGCGCTGTTAACACCAGGATGGAAAACCAACAAGCCCAGGCTGCTATTCTAGCGAAAAAAGAGACGGGCGGCATCAAATGTGTTTATTGTGATCGTTGTATCCTTTTGCGTGTTGACTAGTTACATTCGCTTCCCGTACTAGAAACTCAGCACATCGGCTCTGACGTATTACAAGACAACTGACGTCTATTGAACAGCGCTCGTACAACGTGTATAGCTAAACTTCCGCTGAGACCAGGTCAATGCGGAAGCCATGGCGTCACGGCTATCCCATGTTTTCCACCGCCACGAGTTAACTTCACCAGGTGCCGAAAAGTGCAACGCGTTTCTCCCGCTAGAAGAAGACACGTACATGCCCGCCAACGAAGGTATGAGGAGAAAGAAAAAATGGTTGCCTCTCTTTTCTTTAACATTATACATTTTGGGGCTCGTCACGCAGCCTCATTTGTTTACTCTGAAGCCTCAAAACTCTGAAACTTGAAAAAAAAAAGGAGAAGAAAAGAAAAGAAAGGAAGGAAAACCGAGAAGCAGCGACCTCGCCACAGACGCCAGCGCCGGCATAACTTCTTGTCTTAATCAGCCAGGTTTACGTTCCGCGTGTCCTGGGGACAGATGCGCGGGCCAAAAGTCACATTTAGCTCGGCTAGTTCTTGCCTATCCGGTTTTTCTTGCTCCCGCGTGTCTGTGTGCCCCCAAAATAGGTCGCCGCAAGGACAAAAATAGTGCACGACAGGTGGACCAAGCGTTGATGATATATGTGATATGTTTATTCAGACAATCACGTACAAATTGTCCAGGACTTTAACGTGCACGTAAATCTAAGTACTCAGGTGTTCCAATCAAACTATGGTCACCACGGTCGGGATCGAATACGCAATGTAACTATTTCTTTTAAGTTCATTTGCATAAAGGTAAGCAACAGCGCAATCGGCTAGGTTCTCTGCGACACATATTAAGCTGGCGGCTACGCCAGCAATTTCAGAAAGAACTAAGAAAAAAAAATGCTGTTAACCGTTAAAATTTCTTGCCTCTCAGTGAAGCGTGAAGCAGGTTAACCAAATATAAAATTATGCCGCTCCTTGGCAACCGCAAAGCCATCTAATGTAATAGCGCGTCAGTGTATATCATTCTCACACGTTGTTCTCAGACATTTCCGTATTCTAATCAATTAATTGGCGGTGACTTTCTCACCGCTTCTCTTTTTTGTTTTTGTTTTTTGCCGAAGGCATCCTCAGCCCTAACGGCCCACCTATCAAGTATTAAATATCTGCTTCTTGGCGCACTAAGGCGCCGCGCCGCTGCCCCTACTACTGGGTGCTTGCTGTTCTCAAAGCAACGCATTCCCAATTCCTCTGATGACTTTCCTATTTTAATTTGAAACGACGTCGAGAACGGCTGGGACGTCCTTCGCCAGTGCGTGTACTGACGTGCTCGCCCTTTTACCAAAGCACTTTATGTGACTTCAACAGCAGTAACTGTGGCGTAGTGTCTGCGGTGCTTTGCGAGCTTAAGGTCCAGTAGAATCTGTCCACAAGGTCACCGCTGCGAGCTTGCTTACAAGGAGACGCAGACAAAAACCAAGCAAAATCCTTCATGCTGGGCCGTGACTGCGGTATGATACTGGCGCGAAAGCGTTCCATGCGACTATTGGCTGTAAATTAAATTGTGCGGTACTTATTCCGTTCATTCAAAGCTCCGTCAAAATCCAACTCTGCAAATATGTACTTCCGTACCAGACAGACAGCCTAACATTCAACCACGCGGTTTCGACTAAGCACGGGAACTCTCTCTTTGCCTTATCATTCTTTTAATCCCTCGTACCTCTCTTCCTCACCCACTCTATCTTGCAGGGCAGCCAACTGGACGTCCGTCTGGTTGGCCTCCCCGTTTTAATTTGTTTATCTCTCGCTCTCCACGTACCAGATGCAGGTGGCGCGGGTTGAGCTTGCCAAACGTCAAGGCCATAAAGCCGAAAAAAAAAAGGTTTGCATAATCTATTCAGCAAGGAGCGTCGTCAGTTCCGCATCTTGACACTGCTGAAAAGCCCTGAGGATCTCGTCACGTTGCCACGCGTTCACACACAAGCGCGAGCACACGGCTTGAAACGCATCCGAGAGCGGAAAAGAATGCGATCAAGCAGAGAAAAACACAGCGGAAAGACATTCCAGAGCTGTCAGAGAGGAAGCGAAACGAAGAGAGATTCTTCGGCGATAAAGCGCTATCGAAGGGGCATGCACTAGAAACCGGAGCCTCCGAGGATAAGCGATTTCGGCGAAAATTCGCTAAAATACGAAAAGCAGGGTTTAGAAACGCCAAATACTGCTTTCCGCAGCAGGATGGATGAACTCGGTCGAACAAAAAGCGGCCGTCCGAACTGCCAGCGGGGGCTCTGGGGTAAGCCACCGAGTTGACGCGCTGTAGAGCCGTGCAGCGCTGGTTAAAGTGCGACGGCAGTTCACCGGTGGTGGGAAATCGCAACACTGCTCGCGTGTTTGAACCGACCCTGATTATTGTCAGGTGTACGGACGCTGGTCTACCCCAACCACCGCTAATACGAGAGTGAAGGTGAATAGCAACCCCAAAGGCTTACGCTATATAGCGGCGAGGGTAACCACGAAAAAAAGAGACGCATACGCAGTATGAGCTTTACAATCACCTTATCATGAGGGTACACAACGCGAATAGACAACTCAATCGTTCCACGCTCTTCTTATGGCTGAGAGGTCGCTACGTCGATTTCTCTGCTTTTCTCGTTGTCGCGTTCCTCAACACCGCTTTTATGAGCCAGGTACGCAGTACCGGCACAAGAGGCTTACGAAGCGCAGGATGCGCGGAAAAGGCCAAGCTTGGGGAAGCCCGACCACGCTGGTCAGGCATATACGCAGTCGCTGTCTGCAATGACCAGCCAACAAAACGCTCCTTGCCCCTTCTGAATTCGTGCCCGCAGTGCGCGGAAATTAGTTCTTTCGTTGAATTTCTGTGCATTTCGCTGAATTTTCGCTGAAAAGCGGTGCATATTTGCCCTAAGTGAAGTATGACCATTGTACTTCGGTGGCACAGGCGGGGCCACCTTATTGTCTGCGTTAATTGCATTAACATTTTTCTTTGTTCCAGTGCGAATTCGGCACAGGCTTAAAAGACACCAGCACTAGCTCCTGCAACACTGCATATATTTAGCGAGACACCGTAGAATCGGTGAGTGCGCTTCAGCGTCCGCACACGCTTGCGACAGCTCCGACAAAAGGACACGGAGACGGACTGCGTCAGGCCGTCTTTCCGGCGGCAGCCGCTCCGAGATCTGGGTCGCCGTAACTTGTTTTCCGGAGCTTTTTCTTTCTTTCTTTTTTTTTTTCTATCCAACTTTCGCAACGACCAGAAGCCGCTTCATCACAGCGTGACGCCAGACGCAGTCGGCAAGCAGGTCGTGGCGCCTTCAATAGGGCCTACAGAAGCGCTCGGCCTTGGACGTGTAACCCCGCCAACCTCACTCGGCTCGCAAGCAACTACAAGTAGAATTGACTGCAATTTGTAGAGGAGGTCTGAGACGTACGAATGGGTCATTTCGCAAGGGCTTCTTGTTTGCTTGGCTCGGAACGCAATGTTTGCTTATGGAAGACATTAAAGCGAATACATCTTATGAAGCCTCACGTTATGAACAATATCAACCATATCGAATTCACTTTTCCTGTGCGTGAGGTAAGCTCAATACGCCTTATCGATTTTATTTGGTGGATCTTAGACTTCAGTGGGCGATTATGTGAGAGCGTGGAGTGTAAATACAGTTTGCCATGATGTTTTCCAATAAAGGTCCGCTACAACCAAGCGCCTGTCCTGCCTACTTCCTGCCTACTGTCCTGCCAAAGACGTTCCCAACGACGAACTTCTGCTAACATTTCTTAGCTCGCAGACGGTCCGTATAACGGTTCTACCAGCCTTCGCTAGTGTACACTTGGTACCCTTCGATGGGCTAGAGTTGAACACGTAGAAGCGGTGCAACGAAAAGAAAGCAGCCTGCTTCCATGCATATGCGCGTGGCGCACAAAGTAGCAAACTTTCCAAGTGAAGACAAATCAATGCGTATGATACCGTATTCATATATCTCTAGGCGTCTTGCGTACTTATAGTGCGAAATGTGTGTATAGGTCATGCCACACGGATTCTCCAGCCGCAGAAGAAAAAGAAAAACAGTGATAGGGATGACTCAATCTGACCAGCTCTCAGGAATAAGAAGAGCTGGAAACGCTGTACGAGTGACACCCTTACAAAATGCACCAAACGAATCACACGCTACATCTGACTCCAACATCCCCCAAGAGTGCCAGTAAAAACCCGGGTAGCGCCAAAGACGGCGGGCTAGAGTTCTTAAAGAGCGAAAACGAGGCCACATGCCGAAAGGAACGGCGGAATTCGGTGCCCGAGGCGACACGGACAGGAATGAGGCAGAGGCGAAGCGAAACGCACGCAGGCGTTCTTTATGTTGGCCGCGTGATCGATTGAATCGCCGTGACCGCCGAGTCTAATTCAATGCCCCCGAAAGGATCACGCTCCGAGACACGGGGCAAAGTCTGCCGTACAATCAATCAATCGAACCACGACGGGAAGAAAGCAGAGGAATATTTTCTTCTCCATCTTTCTTCTTTTCCCCCGGTTTTCGATCTTCGGCTAATGTCTGGAGGGGATAATCTATAGGCCCTTTTGGATTTCGTCATGATGTACCTTGCGTAATCGATGACTTGACACGTGCAATGCTATACAAAGCCACTGCCCACAATGGTAATCATGTCACCTTATTTCAATGATTTTTTTTTCAGGAGTCCCTAGAAGAAAGGCCATTTGCACTTCGTAATATGTCAAAGAGAACAGAATGGACAGCGCTTACTTTTGCAGAGATAACTACGTCCCTCACCTTTCCTTTTTATGTCCTTCAGACGAGTAATTGTTCTAGAATTACAGACGTCCTTATTTTTTAATTTCTTCCCAGACAAGAAAACTAGCAGCTGCTAGGTGACATGTGTGTGGTGGCAGCAAGCCTGATTACGTGACAAATAGTCGACGACGCGAAACACTCAAGGCAAAGCTATGACCTCCCACTTTATGCGCGCAATCGCCCTCAATGTATTATCCCTGCACCTCCTCCTCACCTCCCCCCCCCCCCCCCAACCCCACCCACACACTCTTTTCCTGTTCACCAGAGCATATTCCTTGCCTTGATGATAGCTTTTCAAGCATGCGGTTAAGAAGATTATGAAGTGTGCAACAGTAATTACTCTACAATAATGAATGTGAAACTGTTACGAGAAGCAGACATGAAAATGAACACTTAACTGTCTTCTCGCGGCTTCAAATGAAAAAAAAAAAGGTTCTCACATGCCTTAGGAAAGGTTCATTGCACAAGGCAAAACAAAGAAAGAGAAAAAGAAAAAGGAGTGGAACTTGCGACATGAACCTGTAACGCCAAAGCACCGATTTTTGGGCAAGTGTCTAGTTCCGGCTGTTTTAAAGCCTTACATAAAAACAGGTTTCGTGTCAGCTCAATCAGCAATACAAATTGCGTGTGGACTTACACTACGTGACATCATTTGAGCAAGCGCCAACGAAAACATCGCAGCCCAAAAGAAGCCCCAAACAGATGTGGCAAACACGGAAAGTTCCTTTGACGCGCAGTCTCGTTAACGCCAAACTTGCCTGAGTCAACCCCAGGAGCTGAACGAAGGGAAACAACGTTGCCTCGGAGGAGGATCGACGGCGCCACTTATTTTCGAAAGGGCGTTTTTCACACCTTTCTCCAACGCTCACCACACAAGACGCCTCAGGTGGGGGCGCGAACGCGCGCTCGCATACACACGCAGGTATTTGGCCCCGAGCCCGGTCAAGGTGCTGTCGCCCCCAGAGAAGCAGCGACGACGTGCGAACGACGGCCAATCCGTTACGCCCTTTGGGGCCGCTTTGCGCCGAATTTCTGTTCAAACGTTGCTGCCGGAAGAGTTGGGGGAAACTTGGCGACTGGCCTGTCAGAGGCGCCGCTCATTTCCGGAAAAACCCCGGCAGCTTCTTCCCATGCGACAGTGCTGCGGTGAAACTTCTCGTCATGCAAGAGGCGATGCCGACAAACAAACGCAAAAAACAACGCGAACTGCGCCACGCATACGTCTCGCTATATTTTTATTATTGGTCGATGGGCACTCCTGTTTTGAATACGCTGGGCTGTTTACCTGTCGACCTGCGCACCAGTACACCTAACGGCTTAACCCGCCGTGGTTGCTCAGTGGCTATGGTGTTGGGCTGCTGAGCACGAGGTCGCGGGATCGAATCCCGGCCTCGGCGGCCGCATTTCGATGGGGGCGAAAACACCCGTGTGCTTAGATTTAGGTGCACGTTAAAGAACCCCAGGTGGTCAAAATTTCCGGAGTCCTCCACTACGGCGTGCCTCATAATCAGAAAGTGGTTTTGGCACGTAAAACCCCAAATATTATTATTATTACCTAACGGCTTCGTATATACGGTTATTTCACTGCTTGTTTATCGGTCACAGAGTACTACATATCAACGGTATAATCATTACCGCTTCAATGAATTATCCCGTTGTGTTACTGTCTCACTGGCTCTTCGCATCGGTCAAAAAGATTATGGTCAATCGCTTCTATGAAAGGCTATCACCTAGCCTACTATAACTTCGCAGTTCGCTTTGCGAGTACAGAATTCTGTTTTACATGGGACACTTCTTGATGAAGTACACAACCACACGTGGTAGTTGCGTACGTAATTGCGCCGCGGACTGCAAGTAACAGTGAGGAGGAGGAGGAGGAGGAGGAGGAGGAGGAGGAGGAGGAGGAGGAATGAACGTTTATTGTGAGAAACAGCGAGAAAGTGTTCTTTCTTCGCCCCAGCTGGGCGGCTCTCTTAGTCCAGAAAGCCGTTGGCTGATGCCGCAGCCCGGGCCTGGTACACCAGACTTCGCTGATCTCCCAGGCTCTGTGCCTTTAACATTGCCTCCCACGTTTCTTCGATCGCTTGCAGCGGTTCTGAGGCATCATCTTGACTGTTTTTCTTGCGGTGTGGGCACACCAACCCCATGTGTTGGAGGGTGTCTGGTACATCCCATTATCGGTATAGGTATGAGAAATTGGTCGGGTGCATCCGGTGCATGATAATTCAATGGACATACGTATTCGTTTGTAGTCTGCGGAGGGCGGTGGCTTCTTCCTTGCTTAATTTTGGATGTGGTAGAGGACATTGTTTTCGTTCCTGTCGGTAATGTTGCAATATTACGGCGTAGTTGATGGGAATGTCCTACACCCTCGTCCCTTTCCGGAGACCGTGCGGCAGGAAATCCCGGCTGGTACCCGCTCCGGCGACAGCATGTGCTGCTTCGTTTCCTGCCAGGTGTTTGTGACCTGGGATCCATGCGACGTAGGTTTCAGGTAGTTCTTGGCGTCTTGTTGTTTCATTTAGAATATTCACTGCTGCGGCAGAAAGTCGGCATTTTCGTAGGTTTCTACATGTAGTTTGCGAGTCGTTCAAGATGATTGCTGTGCCTTTGCATGTGGCGATGCCGAGGACGATGGCCACTTCCTCCGCCGTTTCTGGATTTCTGGCAGGTATGGTGGCAGCGACTAGCTCATTACCTTGGTTGTTGCTCACGGTAATTCTCATTAATTATTAATAATAATAATTATTATTATTTAAGAAAATTTCGTATGCTCTTCTACCTGGGTATTTTGCCGCATCTGTATATCTCGTGTTGGGGTTCTTTGAGTATTTCTTGCTGAGCACTCTAAATATTTTAATCAACAATTCATAGTCGGAGTGTCTTTAATTTTTCTTAACCATACGCCACGAACTCCCCGAAAAGGTGGCGTGCATAGAACACAGACGGTTTCTATTCCACAGAAGCCGTATACGTGTGACCATTCGCTGCAACCAGCACGTGAAGAAAGAAAAAAGAAAATCGTGCCATGGCCACGAGCCAGTTTTAATGACGTCTCATGGGGCGTTTTAATGAAGTCTCCGAAAGTCGGCCTTAGTTAGCTATTCGAATTGTCTGTATATTGTATCTTTATGTAATTCGTCTGTATATTGTATCTTTCGAATGTACTGTATTTAAGGAATAATAGACTGAAACTGAAACTAAATTTGCAACCTGACATCCATCCTACTCGGGCAGATTACCAGGTCCATGCGTACGCAAGGATCATTATCATTATCCTGCCCAACAGAGTCAAGTAAGTCGCCTTCGTGTTCGGCACGCAGCGCCACCAACGTCATCGCGAAGGGCGTCCTTTCATTAGGGCTACATAACAAGCAGGTCTCTAGGGGACCTGGGAGTCGGGAACGAGGAAGGCGATGGATAGCTGACACGATCCTGTTAAGAGCTCGGAAAATTACTTGCGCCTAGGTCGAGACGAGCGCGGCCGCAACCCTCTCACGCCGCGCCTGAAACGGAGTACCCGGCGCATCCACTCGCATAGGCCGCGCGCCTCTTCGCGTGCGCAAGCTCGAAGGGCACAGGTGATCAGCTCGAGCATCTTCCGATCTTTTCGTTCGCCCCGCCTGCGCAGCCGGTTTGAGAAGGACTGGCCGACGCTGCTATGCCCTGCAAGCACCTAATGCGTTTCCCCTGTATTGTGTCGCGTAAATATGCCGCCCTTGGGGGCAGCACTCTGCAACCGATACCTCTGCCGGCCCCAGTTGCCACCAGTCTACATGTTACATAAACAACGTTCTGCTGACTCGCATGGTCCCGTCTTTCTCGAGCGTAACGAACAAATGTCAAGTACACTTAACTTCAATAAAATGTCAATAGGCGATCACAAGCACGCCTTCGCAATTAACATGATAAATATTCACGAACGTTCACAAAATCTTTAGGGCCATGATCGCAGTCAGGTTTTGCGTCATGAAATTGCTCTTGAATGTGAGTGACGCCGTAATGTACAGCTCCTAATAAACTGACTACGCCGGGTTTTTTACCATGTATACAATTAGACTCGGAGGTCCTTTCAATCAGCCTATGTACTCAAGCGGCCGCCTTTCTGAGTGTGAGCGCTGCAACTTTGTGTTCAGCTTCAAAACAACATAGTTACAGAACTCATGTTGCCGCTGATATGCCACCAGCATCAACAAAAATGTGGTTAGCAAGGTGGGGTGCTATGTTCCTTATTTTTGTGCGGTCTCGGCAAAATCAAAGATAGGTTCAAATAAATTTATTTGTTATTAACTTACAATCCAAGACATTGCCCAACTCCGTGCATCTTAAGAGGATATATCCAGACATCCATTCAGACGACAACTGTAAACTGCGCGGCAGGGCTCGCGCATCTCTTTGACAGATTCTCTGGGAATGCCAGGTTATGGGCAGAAAAAAAATGCAGTCGCCCAAGATGAGCTAGCTGCGGCGCGGTGGACGGCCACGCTGTGCGGCTACAAACTCCAAGGTCAAATATGGGCCCTCCTGCAAGCTCGTAAGGCGGCGAGGAGACAGGATCTCTGGACCTCCACGGAGGCGGCCTAGGCACATGCCACGAATTTCCCGGATATTCAATAAAGTTGTTACCACCACCCCCATTAACCAAAAGAAAGTTGGTCACCCCAAGCGCGCTTCTGACCGTGTGGGGCCTGCGCGTACGGCGCTTTTCAAGCTGCGGCACGTTGAGAACTTTGAGCCAGACGTCCGTTTCGCACGAGCGGCACTTGCGTGCACCTACATAACTTTCTCCGTTCTTCCAGATCAGTCGCGTATCAAAAAGTCTCGAAGAACATCCGATACTTTAGTTGTCAGCAAAATTATACTTCGACATTACGGAAGCAAAAGAAGAAAGGAACTTGGCCCGTATTCACAAAACGTTATTATGCTTAAGTTACTCATGCCAGACAATAGTGATGCAGGACGTATTACTAGCGAAGGCGACCAGCCAATGAAAACAGCTCTTAGGAATGAACAGTACTGTAAATTTGGCCCCTGAAGTGCATATTATACGGATGCGAGAGACGGCTGTTTAGCATACAAGACGGATTGAACAAGAAGCCCGCAGAACGTCTCTATGAGCAAAAGCGCCCGCGTCATTAAATGAGTCAAACTCGACCGATTCTGCCCACTCGGAGAGTTAACCGAAGACCTGGGGTCAGAGAATGCGTCCTTTCTGACGCGGACGGTGGCAAAAATAAAAGAAAAAAAAAAGAAATAAAAGAAAGCAAAGGAGACAAAAGAAAAAAAATGCTGAACAACACTCCGGCAGAGAACTGCCAGAGCGTGAGAGGAGACGGCAAAGAAAAGAAAGAAAAAGGCTCCCACGATTTTCAGTTCTATATGAGAAAAAAATTTGGAAGACGCCTAAGCTTCGCCTTTAAAAGTGGAACGCGATAGCATTCAAAGACCCCCGAGTGCTTCTCGTGCTTCCCGGCAACTGTCAAATTACAACACGAGAGCTATCATGTCTGTAGACTGTGTGTACGTCGTAGTTTACGATTTTTCCAGGTATCTTAGCTTGAGAAATTCAATTCAGTAAATTCCTTGCGTTATAGCCTGGGTACGCGTGCTTCGAAAATGTCTTTGCCGAGATGACGTCCAACGCCGGACGCTGGACGACGACACCGGATTTACTGCGACACGGGCTCCTTAACGCCCTCGCGTTAAAACAGCTGTTTAAGCTGGTCCCGAAGCATCCTTCGACAACTCTGCAGCGGTCCTTTATCCAGAGCTATTTACTTGCAAGCTCTTGTCAGTGCACATGTTTCGGAATGAAGCAGGTAGGTCAAACGCAGAATATGCGATTCTCTGCCAGAGACAAGAAAGTTGGTCAACCCAAGATCGCTTCTGACCATGTGGGGCCTGCACGTACGGCGCTTTTCAATCTCAGTCAACGCTGGAAACCTCCCGCTATCGACGTTCATTCATCGCGATATGGGATAACCAGCAGGAGTGTAACAAAGTAGACTGAATTCCCCAAAGAGATCGTAATCAGATGTAGCAAAAAATTGAACGCCACGCGTTCAACCAATATACTCCTTGAAACCACCCACGTGTAACGGCTTTGGCTCTAGTGGTAAAGGAAAGACATTAATCAGGAATAATACCTGCACAGTTTTGTTTCCTTGAATCATCAATGAACGTGCACCGATCCTCAAGGGGGTGCCGAGTGCACGATATATTTTTTTAGTAGTTGAATTAAAGGGGATGTAGGCAGTGCCAGCTAGTGCTCTTTTCGAAATAAATGCGCGCAAGATGCTGCAAATATCGGAAGTAAAAATTAACCACACGAAACAGAACACAAAACTGCAGCGTGCTCACAAAAACGGAATCAAAACCAATCGGCTAAGCGGCTTCTAAGCAGTATGGAACTCTCTCTGCTGTGTATATCACGTTGTGGAGGTGTAGTTTTTATCACCACCAACGACCTGGAGTCTCTAGGATAGCTCGTAGAGACGATGCGGGGTTAGTGACAAGTGTATATAATTCCATTGACGTCTACCTCTGGTGAAACTTAGTCCATGAAAGGGATCGCAGTTGGGACGCGAAGCGCATCATCCAGCTTACGCAGCCCGAATTATTAAATAACGCAGGGACGACCGCGTCGCGACCCGTTCATCTCTGCCGGGATGCGAGGGGCCGCCGATTCACGCAGCCCACTCCTACGCAGCGACGAGCGCGTTCGTGGCGGGAGACCGCGGCGCAGCGTAATAAATGATGCACCGCCGCTGGTGCAGGACAGCGCCGGGCCGAGTGTTTGGCCTCCTCCGTGGGGTCACAGCATACGGCTGCGCCTCGGGCAACGCGGGGCAGCTAACCACGGAATCTCCAGAAATAAGTAGCCGCAACGTGTGGTCGACGAGCTAATTTATCCTCGTGTAAAGGCAATCTTGCCAATAACTGCGCTCGCACGGATGCGACGGGCGCGAGCAAACCTTTTAGCTGCGTAGAAGTAGAAAAGTAGAAGAATATACGACTAACCAAACGTCGCTTTTCCAATCCGCGATTTTTTTTTCGAAACCTACAGAGCCGCAAGGGCAGCCCTCCTCTTCGCTATCCTCTCACCTCGTGGCGAGGGGGATGGCAGTCTCCTTGCACGCCCGCCATTGTCTCCTTGCACGCCCACTGGAGACAATGCGTATCCGGAGAAACAACGCACCCACGAGGTGTTCACTCAGCTTTGAGGTTTAAACACTGAGATCCCCTTTTGCGACGACTCGTACAACAACAACAACAACAACAACAACAAAATGGAGGTAGGCGAAAGGACGGGTATGCTCATCAATCAAGGTGGCAAACTGAAGAAAGAAGCCCGCCGAGATCGCGAATCTCGATATAACCTACATCAGGTATCGTTAGCGGTGATAAGACATGAAAAGGCAGGCGTCATCGCACGTCTTGGTGCAATGAATACACGCGTGCTTAAATAACACAAAAAAGGTAAAAATAAATTCCGGAATTTTACGTGCCGTACCCGTGGTATACATGATTAGCAGGCATGCAGCTTTGACCAACCGGCGTTCTTTAACAAGCACACGATGCACGGTACAAGGGTGCCTTCTACCTTCCGCCACCAACACGACGCGGCCGCCGTGGCCGGCGCGCACGCGAGCTCGAGCCCAGAGCAGAGCAACGCCACAGCCGCTGGGATACACGGGTGGCTGGTGTGCATACGAGATTGTTGGAAAGCTGTTTCGCTCAAGAATGCGCTTTGCTAGAACGCGTCAGCATCTCTCGACAGCGCCTATACACAGCTAGCGGCATATCGCGAACAAACGTGTTGAGTGGCTCGTTTGCCATATGTTTGGAGATACTAGGCAGACGTTCGATAAAAAAACTCTACGCTCCAGCTTGTACGCGCGTCAAGCTCTTCATTTCGACCACAAATTCTTATGTAAAGTTGGCGACAAACTTCCTCTCAAAGGAACACTAAAACAAATGATATGTCAAGCTGTAGCGGAGCGAGCCAGTCTCCCTGTAAGACAGAAAAAAAATGCAACAACAAAAGCCGCACTTCAAGTTGCAGTGCCAGTTGGTAGTGAGATTAAGGATGCGTCTACCCGAGACTACTGAATAGTTTATCAATAAAGAAGAATATTAAGAATTCTACATGAATGAAACTCTCTACCTGATCATTTCTGAGGACTTTGTCTGAGCAAAAACGGCCATAACACGAGAAAATGCTTTAAAATTCGTGACGCTCCACATTTAGAAGAGAGACTCGTTACCGTCGAACACAGCCACGATAACGAATTCACCTTTTCAATCGGCGTTACTGACCTTTCTGGAAAGTGCGCCTAATATCTAATTTTGCTGACCTTGGGCCCTACAACGTAAAACTATGCCAATATATTTTTATTCCAATCTCCTTACGTCAAATTTGCGTAACCACCGACTCAAGCACCGGGCGGTCACCCACAGAGTTGTCTGAACAGACCAATCAAACGCTCTCCTCTTTCATAGGAGGTCACTTTTGTTTGCCTGAAAAAAGAATGACATTGCCTACACTGAGCGGCTTGTCTTATTAATTGGCTGACAAGAGCCGAGGCGTACGCTCAAGTGGAGAGGGTTTCGATGGGGCTGACCCATTGCGCTGAAAATCGATAGCCTGATGAAGAGGGTGGTGCCAGCGTCTGCGATTGGTCCGCTTTCCCTTACTTAGCTTGCTGTGGCTGGTCGAAAATCACGGCGGCATGCAACGGAAGGATAATAATGCCGCTAAAGCAGATCCCCAGCAAAGAAGAGTTGGCAGAGCGAGGTCGAAGACGTGCCGAAAGCGCTCGAAAACGTTACACAGACCCGCAAAAAGTTTTATTATACGCGAATAAACCCATGATCTCCGGCAGGTGCGAGTAGCCAGTGCCGGAGCAATCGGCGACAGCCATCTTTTATTCCTTTCGGAACGGGGTGGCCTGCGGCTATTCAGAAAAAAATTCAGTTTTGTTCGGCATATTAATGTATCTTTAACGCAAACACGTCATTTTGACGCGGTGAGATTTTGCAGTTTTGTGACGTCGCGTGACAGGCAGGTGAAGTGGGTGCAACCCGAAAACTTTTGATCAATAGCCGAGGGCTATGGCGAAGAGGCGTCGAATCAGAAATAACCATTTTTCTGTTGTTCGGTCAAATCATGCATAAATCAGTGTGTACACGTCACATCAGATGCGGAGCTATCGCAGTTTTCGTGACGTCGCGTGACAGACAGGTGAAGTGGGGTTGGTCCAAAAATTGTTTTTGACCAATTGCGGAGGGCTGATTACAGAGTTGGAATAGAAAAGTTTGGAACAGTTTTACGCTACAGCGCCCCTTGTTTGACTTTCTATGTATGATGTAGTGTTCGAACGCTTCAGTGCTGTTGTCTTGTCAGTTGTTAGTGCGCCTACGTGCTTGTCTCGTGTCTCCCTTCTTCGTGTGTTGTTTTATTCGGCGCCGTCTTTGTAATCATGCTTAACCAACTAGCCCACCAGCACATGCTCGGTAGTTTTAGTGGCCTAGAACAAGCGGTTTGTTCAGTTTACTGTCATATTTGCACTTATTTCGTTACATTTTATTCTTTTGTAACTTTATTATGTGCCCCGCTATGTACTGCCCCTCACTGGGCCCTCCGGTTAAGTAAATGAACTGAAACTTCGACACTCATTTTAAACGCTAATGAGCAACCTTTCTTTTAGCCGAATAAATTCACAAATGAATATTGAGGAAGAAGATACAATTCACCAGACAAATTCAACTTAGCAGTCAAAATAAAACGGGCCCTCGCCAAGTATTCGCAAAGCAGACATTAACTGACGTTTCGGAGCCGTCACGGGTCTCGGGTTTATAATGAAGAAAAAAGGAAGAGCGCCTGGTTATTTATCCTTTCAGGTAGTGCAGAGTGCGAGCTTATATTTCGGGGAGATCATGTCGAGTACAGTTTGTTGGGTGTGCTATAGATTGGATCCACAACGACGCTAGATTCGAACCAGCATAGCGCTTGCCTTTAGCGGCGCTCTATGGTGCCTGGCCCTTTAATCGCCTCTGTATTCAGCAAGTACCACAGAACTGCCTTAACGCGCCACATTCTGCAATGAACCTCAACAAGCGAACAGTGTCCTCCAATGAGTGACCAAAGCCACATTTACGTTCGTAAACAACGCAACGTAAAACTCCTTATCGGACAGGTCCAAAGCCATCCGTGCCCTTGTCGAGAATAGATAGCGTCACAACAGTGGAAAACATTATTCGATTTTTCACCTTTCACGGCAGTATGGTCGCCCAAACGCACCGGGCGAAATTTTATGGCGATATATACAACTGATGCGCTCAAACTGATGCGATACCACGCCCCTTGAAAAGAATGCGTCATGTATCGGTTCCGCACAGCGGTGGCCGTAAACTTGTAGGCGCGGTCATTTGTTCTTAGAGTGGGCATGCTGAATGATAATCCATGGCACCTGACGTCCCAAAGGTGGTCCATAGTTATGACAGATGCCATAGTGGAGAGTTTCGGATCAGTTTTTTATGAGCTGAGCATGAACGAGCACCTAACAACAGCTCATCAATTCCGTTCCTCTCAGAACGCGGTAGTCGCGGAAGCGTATTGAAACCACACAACGCCTAGGTGACGTAAGTAATGCGGCTCAACGCCCCGTGGCTAAATATATGAAATGCATGAACGGCGTGGTGGAATTCTGCGGGACAATTTCTACGGCCCGGTTTGCAAGCCGGCAATAGCACCTCGCACTCTCCACTTTTCAGTACAAGTTTCGGCAGGCTTCAGGAAGCCGTCAACGGCTAGCAGTTTCTTCACGTTGGCCGAGCCAAAAGGTCCACGTTACTTCGCAAAGCGAGGAAAGACGTCGAACGCCGCCGCTTTTACCATGAGCTACGCGTACGCACTCGCCCCCCGTGTGCTACAGCTTTCTCCGGCACTTTCTTATTTTTCGCCTCCGTCAGCTCTGTCTGAAGAGAGAAACGAACAGCGGAAAGGAGAAGACGGAGTCCTCCTAGCGAAAGAGGACCACGGTCGCACACAGCTGGGTAAAACATGCACGCATTATAAGGCCTTGAATAGAAGGGGAAAAATACGAATAAAAGCGGAAAAATCGAAAGGAAATGCGTTCGTGTCCAGAGTGCTGGAACGGAGACCGGCTCTGTATACCGCAGAGTCAAAAGCAAGCGCCATCGGGAAGTGGATGCACGGCGCGTGTCCTGGCCTCTGGCCGCTTGCAACCGTTCGTCACAGAGCGAGCAATATGAAAGCGCGTGCTCTGTTCTCCGGGAAAGCGAACTCAGCGATGGCTGTGTGGACAAGATGATTTGTCCCCCACGCAGAAAATTCTGTCGCGAACTCGCTGGATGAACTCCAATGTTAAAACTTGTCCTTAGCTGCCAAGTTATGGGAAGCTCTTCTATGCCGTCTTTATGTATTTACGACATGAAGTTCTGGGAGCATACGTAAGGCCGTGTGCAGAAAAAAAAAAAGAATTGAACCACTGAAAAAACAGCCTCCCAACTTCAGTACAATAGATGCAAGTGATTCCAAGAAAGGACGGCAGGCGAACAGAACATGGCGAAACCGCGCAGGAACGTTTTGTCAAAAGCCAATAAGGACACCGGTTCGTCCTGGTGCTTGTTGCATTATTACAGCACGAACATCCCGAAAAGAGGAAGTTAAATATCTGTCTTTGCTAAACAATTAGTTGTCTTTAAAAAGAAGCGGCATGTTACGACGCGATCCCGAAAACGAATCATTATCAGCCAACAAATCCCGGGCCAACAGAAAGCGATGAGGGTAGAACACAGCACTAGAATGATATGCAGCAACTTCTACATCTTTTAAGGTCAAAAGCAAGATGGCACGGAAAACTGTTTAAACTCAAAGTGCAAATTGGGCATACAAGTCTGCGCGAAGCAAAACGTAGAAACGTACGCGGTACACCGATCGTGCTTACTAAAACTGCAGCGTACATCGTCGCACAAAACACTAAGAAGCTGTGGACCAATTTTTCGTCTTACTAAAAGAATCCAAGTGAACGAGTGCTAACAAATATGCAGGAAGAAACACATTTTCTCCAGGTGCTGCTTGTGATGTTTGTACAATCGTTTCTGTAAAAGTGAGCCGAACATACTGACTAGAGCAGAACGCGCTCCTAACGACGCCAGCACGGCTTTATCGGGTAAACCGTACGAACGATTTAGTTGTTTTTTCGTCGAGATATCCAACAGACAAAGTTCCAATCCAATCATACAATATATATATATATATATATATTGTTAGGAAACGCAAGTCGGCGATCCACCCGTAAACAAGACGAGAAAGACCAGACAGACTTTCAACAGAAGCCAACACGCATTTCAGGAGCTTAATCAAACCCTCTGAAAAACCCAGTCTGGCGGGACGCATTACAGACGGAGAAAAAGAATTTCATTACGGGCAGCCGAGGCGCAGAGACCGCACGCAAGCACCAGATGAACAGAGACGTGTGGAGCCGCTGAAGGCGAACGAGGGTGCAAGCATGCAGCTCTTGCAAAAAGAAAAAAAAAAAGGGCGCTCTTTTCTGGGGGGGGGGGGGGGGGTGTTATTGCAGGCGGCTCGTCGTTTTTTAAGCGGCGCCCTCCGCTGCATCGAAGCGGGCGCATCTCAGCAGGGGTGCCTTCGCGCGTGCACACGACGTGCTCGCAAGCCAGGGCAGCGTGTGCGAACCCACAATGAATGGCACGGAATGCAATTACGCCGAAACCCGTAAACAAGTCGCTCAGGGCAGCGCACGGGCGGGGCGCCTGCGCCGACCAGGGTGCTGCTGATGTAGACAGCGCCGGGTTCGAGAGACAAAAGGTGAGACGCGAAGGCAGGGCGCGAGACGTTCACGCCTGCCACCCAGCGCACATTTCTGGGTTCGGATGGGACGAACGCTTTTCCAGATGTGGCGATACCCCGTCACATCGGAATCCGAGAGTTCAATAGAATGTGTTGCTCGGACTGGTTGGTTCATACTTCCAGGGTTAACAAGCGCCCAATTTACACGGGCCCGAAGAAGGTAGACACAGCACGAGCGCTACGCGGGCACAGGTCGCGTTTTTGTATTTGCGTCCTTTTTTTTATGTGCAGGAATGGGGGTTGCGCCATTAGTCTTTCAAGAGGTTCTGCCGGGAACGACCATGGGCCTCCTTGGCGCTGTTCGGTGAATGTCGGCAGAGAAAGTAGAAAAGGGAGTATTTTCTCGACATGTTGGTGTGCGCAAAGCAACTGCTCGCAGTTTCGCCACGAAACAGCGACCCAAGCATCGACAATAAGCAGTGCGTATATTTGCGGACGTGCAGCGCGGAGTGCTGACAACGCCAGACGGCTCAGCTTTGGATAATCACATCGTGCCAATTATGTGAAAAACTGTTCGGCAACTGCAGGTTCCGACTCTTCCTGTTTTTCCTCCTTTTTTATACACAAACGTCGGCAGGCGCGGTTGAAACACTGCATCGAACGCAAATTTTGCAAATATACGCGTCACAAAAACTGGTCCCGAGCACAGGTATTTCATGCCCACCTTGCAATTCAGAAAAGCCCATGATCTAACGTAAACGGTTGTACACACACCATAAGTGGTGATAATATTATAAGCAAAATATTTAAAAAATAAAACATAAAGCATACGTACGTCAACACGAGCAATAATAAAAAGTCACAAATCTTCGAATGCACTAGCATTACCTTACTGGCTGCCTAAAACAAGGCGTGGTTCTACACTACGCTAGGAAACGAAAAACGTTGCGGCCCCGGCATATCTTATCATTGCCGTATCCCAAAGTAACGAACTAACCACAGAGACGTCGTATTGGAGGAAAGTGGTGGTTGCATTAACCCCACCCGGTGTTGTTTGGCAGTTTTCCCAATATGCAGTGCACGATAATATGGCCTACGCAGCAGGTAATCGAACCCGCGACCTTACGCTATAGCCACCGAGCCACCGCGACGAATAAATAGACATGATCTAAGAACCATGTAACACAAGGACACATTTTTTTTCCCTGAAAGGCTGACGGCTAAAGTACAGGCCCAGTGAAGCCACAAACTGTGAGGTACTCTTGTCCGCGGCACCGTTACCTTCACCGCCGCGTCGTCCTTTAAGGGTAAGTGAACCGACGAAAGCTGCGGCAGCAGGAGGCGCCCTAAATTTCACGAGAGACACGCACGGCGATCGATCAAACCGGAGCAGTGCCAGACATTGTGCAGAGTGAAGGGTGCTCGTAAGGGAGACAGGTAACAGAGAAATCGCAGGCGTAAAGCGGGTTTTCTCCTGAGGAAGAACAGACCCGAAGACAGGAAGGCGCGAAGTTTCTTTTGCTGTTTTGTTGTTCTTTACGAGAGCGCCAAATCGTGGAGCGGACGAAAGGATGCAGCGGGTGATAAAAGAGCGGAACGGCGGAAGCGCCATTTCCGGTTAGCGAAGCACGACGACGGGGTGACGAAGGTAGTTGTCGCGAGGAGCGCAAAAGACAGCGAGTTGCGGACAAGGCACAAACGAAGTAGAAGACTGGCAGACTTTGTTTTGTCACTGCCCACAACGTGCCAAGTTTTTTGCGTTAGTGACTCACCAACAAGGGCAAATGCCGATATTATTGTCCCGAAAACTTCACAGCAGGTACATCACAAAGACTCCTTGGACTGAACTAATGCATTATGGACTCACAAGGACTGAACTAATGAGATCCGATCATATTCCGTAGCTTGCATTGCCCGCAAGAAGTACTCGTGCTTAGATATAAGACGTGCATAATAATGGAGACACGGTATGGACCACAACGCCATCAACTATGGTTTACCGCAGCTTGCCACCTCACGTTATTTCCAGCCCTTTTCGGCGACAATAACAAAAACATTTGTCGGTGAAGTAAAATTATGGTTGGTTCCGCGAGTGCAATTAGGGCACAACCTTTTCATTTGTGTAACAATGTTATCGATCATCCTCAGCCATTGCTGATCAACTATAAAGGAAAGTCGTTTAGATGACTACGATGCAATCGATGGACGGCTGGCACGACTCACAACTTCTCGGTTTCTGCATTCTTTGAACAAATCCTCAGAATGCAGTAACACGAAGAACGTTAAGTTCCAGGAATGCATTACGTCAAATATGTGTGTGTGTGTGCGTACACACACACACACGCACACGCGCACACGCACACACACACACACGCGCGCGCGCACACAGCACACACGCACACACACACACACGCGCGCGCGCACACAGCACACACACACACACACACACACGCGCGCGCGCACACAGCACACACACACACACACACACACACACACACACACGCGCGCGCGCACACAGCACACACACACACACACGCGCGCACACACACACACACACATACACACACACACACACACACACAGACACACGCGCGCGCACACACACACACACGCACACGCGCACACGCACACACACACACACGCGCGCGCGCACACAGCACACACACACACACACACACACGCGCGCGCGCACACAGCACACACACACACACACACACACACACACGCGCGCGCGCACACAGCACACACACACACACACGCGCGCACACACACACACACACACACACACACACACACACACACACACACACACACACACACACACACACACACGCGCGCGCGCGCACACACACACACACGCGCACACACACACACACACACACACACACACACACACACACACACACACACACACACGCGCACACACACGCGCACACACACACACACACACACACACACGCACACGCACACGCACACACACAAACACACACACACACACACACACACACACACACACACACACACACACACACACACACACACACACACACACACACACACACACACACACACACACAGTCTTGACCAGTTCAATTGCCGACCGCCTTAAAAGCGACTGAGCGAAAAATGACACCAACTGCAATGTAGAAACAGCTGCCTTACGTTCATCGTGAATGCGGTAGAGAAAGATGCGTGACGTACCTGAAACGGAGAAAAAGATATATTCATTTAAGAGGCCCGAAGAAAGCAAGTGTACAAAGAGAATGCAGATAACACAGCTTCCAAGGCAGCACACGCTGTTTAAGAGACACTTTTCGAAAGACACATAATCCAAACAAGATAAAGCTGCACTTAATGCATGTTGTTAGTTTAATGCACTGGTCCTTGTGTCCACCCTATAAGCATTTTTACTACAAGTGCGCTGGAAGAGATTACACAGAGCGCTTAGAGGCCCATGGGTGCTGTAACCGCCCCTTCCCCCCCCTCCCCAGTTAATAAAGATGTATAAAATAAAAATAAATAAATAAATGAAAATGCATTACGATGCTGCGAAAAATATTGTATTCGAGACAGCCTGAATCCAGTCCAGGTTATTTGATGCCATTCACTGCATAAGGCACAAATCATAGGACATTATAAATTAAACAATAATCAGCGATAAAATGCCAATAAAAGGCGGTCTACAAGAAACCGCTGTGGCGTGGAAGAAACGTTTACGAGCACCTAAAGCTTAAATTTCAATCCGGAGGTTTGTTTGGAGGCAGACAGTTGTTTAGCACGTCGCAGCGTGTTTGATAATTACAAGCAATGTATGGCTGCATACTGTGTTAATGCTCAGAGGTGGTACAGTAACAATGACATGCAACTTTTCTGTGTTCTTAACAGAGCTGACGACCCAAAAGTTTCTTACAATGACGCCACAAGGCCTCACGCGAATAGATTTCGTTACGATTACTTCATCGAGATGGTGAAACTGTTCATATTCCTTTGGAGTGGGCTGCTTTGTTACATCGCACAATGAACAGCGGTGAGAGGACGAAGCCGACAGGACGTTACGCAAGAATGGCCAATTCGTTACGAAGGCGTGTTACACACGCGGCACCAACCTTCACGAAGAAAATAGTTGTAATGGAAGCACAAGAAGTAAGAAAACTTGTAGCAAAGGCTCTTGCGAACAACGAGCGAGAAATGTAAGTTGTCTCACTCTCGAGCACTGCTCAGCATGCGTTCTGGACGTGCGAAGAGTTTTGAATGATATTAACCTGCATTTTCTTTCTGTATGTCATGTCATGAGTTCTGAGGTACTTTGTCCAGCAGCAGGTACAGGTGAGGAATAGTAAACGGTATGAGGAAAGGTGGCAACATGCCGAAGGGCTACCCGAATTCATAGAAAGCTATTCTTTATTGATGCAGACAAGAAGACAGTCGGCTGAAGAGGCATCGGGGTGCGAAACGAGAATGCGATGGAAGCAGCCCGAGAGAACGCATTTATGCATGCGCAGCTGTCGACGAAAGTACGCAAGGACGAGTAGTGCTAACGGTGGCAGCGTCAGCGTATGCCGCGGCTGCTGCTTTCTACTAGACAACCCGCAAGACCGGCCATCCATAACTTCTCGAACGCATTCGAATTGCAGATTTCACAATAAGGAAGGGAATCGCGAGCGGAAATGCCTGCGCACTTACGTGTAATCAAGGACCACGCCACGAGGATGCGAGGCCCCCTTAGCAAAAGTGGTAATAACAAAGATAAATGCGATGGCTGTAGGAGCCGGGAGTCGTGGCCGCGGAGTCTGACGTCCCACAGAGGGTCGCTATCTAGCCTACGCCGCTGGTGCGTCTCGTAACGGGTAGCTGCCCTACGCTACCGGGGCGTCGCACGGAGGCTAAGCGGGTCCACGCCGTCGTGCGAGCTTTTCTCGACGATGGTTGCTTTATTCGTGAAGATGACGAGGGCGAGAGGATGAGGAACGGAACAGGGGGCTTATTTACACTGGAATTGCAAACTTATTTACATAGAACAAGGGGTATCGTGCTAGCCGGATCACGGAGCACGGTACATCGTTCTCGTAGCATAAGCTACAGGTCGGAAGGCTACACCTTTCTGGTGAGCACACAGCAGAGCACCACAGCACACACTTCATCAGTCCGCCTAAATCCTTCTAGTCCTCCCTAGAACTCTAGGTCAGGGAAACTTGCGGTCACACCTTCCTCCAACCGGAGCACCAAAAATCGCCGAAGACTCCGCCTTGAGACGGAGGGTGCGCATAAGCAGTCCCGCACCTTTTTCCCTGAACACGAAAAAAGGAGGGGAGCTTCGTAGACAGGGATTGTCACGCTTGACTCAAACTGGCGCGCCTTGGTTCCCCGGATGAGCCAGAAATTAGCTGGAACGTCTGTCAAACGACCTTGGCGACTAACAGCGGCCGTGAAAAAACGGTGTAGAACATCCTTTTCCAGGAGTTTTTTGCTCCCATCAACGGTAATGGCGACAGTGAACCATCAAACAACACTCGATCCGCGAAACGTGTCTCGCCTTGTTGTCAACGCAGGTCTGTAAGAGAAGATGCACTGTTCGCATCACGAAGCGATTCGTCGTATTGGTGCCGGAGAGGCTAGAAGGTCACTGCCCCCCCTGGCCTATCGTAACATGAACCATAAGCAGATGATGATGATGTGTGGTGTTTTATGGCGCAAGGGCCAGGTTTGGCCAAAGAGCGCCATGACAGGCGGTATGAACCATAAGCAGACCTGAATTAAATATTAAACAAATAATGAAAGCTGGGGAACGTTGGTGCTGTTGATTCCGCCACTGGGTGGGCGTCGTGCGACCTCGTTGTACTCGCCATTCTGCGCTCGCTTAGTACGTTCCAATAGTAAGACACTTATGGAGGGTAAGCTGAAACGCCGCTAATTTACCGCCATTTATCCTCAGCAAATGATAAATTGCACGAGTTGTTCTAGTGGAGGGACAGTTTTGTTCAGGCATGGCAGCCGATCGACTTCTCGCTTCGCACTGGTCGCACCACCACCTATCAGACACCTATCAGCGGCCACAGAAGGAAACGGCGCGAACAAAACATACATAAAAGCCGACAGAACATTGTCAAAAAGTATACATATTGAGAAAACGAGAGACAAAAAAGGACCCGCGGAGAGAATGGACGCGACGTTCGATATTAAGATGGCGTAGGTTGTTGGGTAGCGTTTGGTTTCACATCACCATTAAAGCGTCGTTTCGAGAGTAGCGCCGTTCGGAAATCAAGATGTGTGGAGGCTGACAGCAAGGAGACGAAATCCATTACACGCAGCTTTGAAACAAGTGAAGGCAATGTGACAGATGTGAAGGCAAGCATATGTCGACAGGAATGTGGAGCTAAAATCAGCGAGAGTTCGCTGCATAAGCAATACACGGGGTTGTTGGGGCCGCGCCAAAGGAAGAAAAGCCAGGCTCACTCGCGAATGGAGAAAATGCGACAAAGAACTTAGGAGGCGCCTCTGGTGATACAAAGATTATTCCTGGCGCGACAAGCGCGCGACCAATACTTTCGGTGCTGCTGACGGCGCGCAGTCTCGCGTGCCATAAAGAGAGAGAGAGAGAGAAAGAGAGAGAGAGAGAGAGAGAGAGAGAGAAGCCGTACGGCGTAGCCTTGTGCATTTTCCTTTATTTTATATTTCTCAAACCACGAAGGCAGAATTTATACATCGAAAGAGAGCAATAAACACCGACATCTAGTAAATCGTTTGTTTCTATACATTTGGCGGAAATATCCCAGCGGAGAAACCACAAGGCCAACACATGATCAATGTGGTTCGTACTGTTTAAATAAGTAAAATAGATTAGAAGTGAAAGAAAATGCGAATGAACGCATAAAAGTGGGCGCTTATGTGTACTGGTGTGCACGCACTCTAAAATCAAAAGGGCTAAAGAAACGATGGGTACCAGCGACGACAAAATGATCAGTTTCAATCACGTAACAAAGGCAGCACCGCCTTTTTACGGCCAGTACACATTCTTGATGCACATGGTCATTACCACGATACGTCGACGTTTCTCTACAAGTAACACTCTGAGGGTGCGCGAAGGTAAAAGAACATAAAAGTGCAATAGCGTGCACACACACGCGAGACGGACGGGCAATTCACGCTGACAGGGAGACGGTGTCGAAGTGCTGCGGCCGGCCCATAGCAAGCAGTGACAACGAAAACGGAATTACGATTTATTGGAGAGACCAAAAACCAATCTAGCGCACTAAACAGACGAAGAAACATATATGATCAATCGTTGGAAGGAACACCATCTTGTAAGGTGAAAGCATCATTAGTACAACAGTCAACTGAGTAGTGTCAAAAAACACAAAGCTTGTTTCGGGATCTGCTCAGACACCGAAACGTCAAAGTTTTGTTTTCACAATGGTAGGCGACTTGTTTTGCTAGTATGGAATTTATGGTAACGAACTTGTAGCAAACAAGTGAGATATTAACGGAAGAAGGAAATGTCAGCCCTGCTATATACAGAGCTTGCTACTTCAGATGAGGTCTCTGGAATGACACAGAGAGAAGAATACAGAAATAGAAGACATACTACTAACAAAATTCTAAAAAAACGAGTAAAATGAAGCTGAACACTTGTTAGCGTCAAATATTTTGTTATGTGAATATGTTAACATTCCTTTTGATACATGTATCTCCCACACTAGCGACAGGGCTTCGCCAAAAAAACTACTCTGTATATGCATGAAAATGAAAATGGCAATGAAAATTAGGTTTTGAAAATTCGCTGAAATTAGGCGCCGAGAGGTACGTGAAATCCACCTCTGCACATAAGTCGGGGATGATAATTGTCACCATCAGCAACCTAACTAAACAAAATCGGTTAACGAACCATTTCGTGACTGCAGTAGGCGGACATGTTTGTATTTGTATGCTTACACAATTCTATTCGGTAGAATTCCTGCGTGGCCACGTTCCGAGATATCCAACTGCAAATTTTAATCTCAGTTCGTATGTATAACAAACGCAAGACCGCGAGGATCGGCACAAAGCTCCTCTCCGATGTGGCACCGCTGTTGCATCACATCCTGGCCACAATACTTATCCTCTGGCCGCAAAACTTATGCATTAATTTGAGTTTTTAAGAATCTGTACAGCTTAATTTTTGTCACTCCATAAAAGCGCTGAGCAGCGATTAAAAAAAAAATTGTACATAGCGTTTGCACGTTCCATGATCATGCAAGTGCTCGTTGCAACCCTTAAAATATATAAAGAAAAAAAAAGGGAGGGGAAGTAACAATTTTCTGCAAGTTCTTATGCACTGCGACGTTACCTTCTCCCCCCCCCCCCAAAAAAAAGAAGAGAATGAAAAAAAAAGAGACAAAGATCATAGGGACACCGCGCTTAAGTAACGTTGAGACCTTTCAAATCACCGCTTTTAAGACATCGAAGGAAATGTAAAAAAAAAAAAAACTGTAACAACGGGGCGAATGAAGATGATGAAGAAGGCACTAAATATCAACTCGTAAATACGCGACACACGATCAAGGTGGTAAAGGGTCCAAGAACAGGACATCAAGGAAATTATAGCCTAGCACAAGAATGTCGATGGCGTCAGACGCACGCAAGAGATATACAAGCGTTCTGATTCCGCAACAGCATTTATTAGTCGGGTCACGAAGCCCTAACGACTAATAAGCTTCCGTAGCTGTTCAGTGCTGCAAAAATCCGGAATAAACTGTGAAATATCAATAACATAAAAAAAACCTAATACCACTCGATCTATTCTCAAAATGTGCGCAACACATTTCGTTATAATTTTACGTCACGTATTAGAAAATTTTCCGGGCGAACTGGTACAGCAAGAAACTATTTTGCTGAGAGAGAGAGAGAGAGGAAGCGAAGAAAAATCCACCAAGAAATATGAGTTAATCACAACTTGAGCTATTAAGTAATCGCTAAAGCAAGCTAGACGACGTCTGCTATATCTATTCGACGCGCTCTTATCGGAGACGCCAGTTTTCGTTCCTTTCCAATGCTAGAGAAGCCTTATCTGCGAGGCAACGCGTTTCTGCAAATTTCTTCTGATGAATTAAGGTTATTACGCAAGAAGAGCAGTTTCCTGGCGTCTTCCAAGAGTTTGCACACGCAGAGCATGCCTAACTACGTTGATTCGCATCACCGCAACACCACGGCGAAGGAATGAAGAACATGACCTTGCGTTCGAAAAGGATATCGTTCGCGTTTTTGTTCAAGAAACTCTACCAATCAGCAGGTCATTGAATCCTGCGCAGGCACGCACGCACGAAACAAGTTTGCCGCCCGTGTGTTTAAGTGTGCTAGCCATGCGCAAGAAGAACGGGAGAAATCGCGGAAGGAAAGGAAAGCATCTTGCCTGGAAATGCCAAAAACACGGGAAAAAATACGAAGGAACAATTTACCGAACTGGAAAGCTACAAATCAAATACTAAATTGCACAACATGTCTGAATTAGTGTTCCCTGACAGTATTCTGACAACGTCGCGACCTAAAACGCTCTACAATACTACAAATGTCTTTACACGTATTATTATTATTATTATTATTATTATTATTATTATTATTATTATTATTATTATTATTATTATTATTATTATTATTATTATTATCATTATTATTATTATTATATTCCTCAGCCCTATTCTTAGCTCTCAGCGTTTTCAAACCGAACTTCAACCTTCTTTTGCACACTGTAAAGCGTGCTTCTCCGAGCGCAGCAAAGAGTGAGGCAAAGCCAAGCTTCATGCGGGCAACCTGATACCAAAATTAAGTGCAACGGTGACACAGGCTAATGTATGTCAGGAATGTAGTTGCCCGCACTTGCACCGGTGTGTGGTGGTTTTTGAGGCAGTGCCTCAACTTGGAACGGGGCTTTATCGTCATGGCTGCAGCGAAGGGAAGCTAAAATCTGAATTAGCTGAAGCTTTCCAAATCCAGAGAGACTAACGAACGAGGAGAGTTTAGCGAACGAGGAAGCAATCATTAGTAAGGCTCGACGGCAAAGCTTTTCCAGGACACGTGCTATGGTTTAGAATATGTGGTTTTTTTTTTTTTTTTAGCAGGCAAGATCGTATAATTCACAATGAATCAGGCTATGTCTGGCGAGTGGGCGTGCAATCTTAGTGAAAAGTACACTGGTTACGCTGCCTGCGACCGTCATACTGACTAAAGGGTGTTTAAGAGAGTTCCTATGATATGCAATAAAATGCAACACCTTGGATAACGAAAAGAACTCTCGCATCTCCTGACACTCCACACCCGCAAGAGACCCATGGGAGCTTCACCGCACAGCCAAACGACGCAAATGGCTGAAGCACGGAGAAGCCCGCGTACCTTTTACAACGACTGTACGTCGCGGCTTATTAGAGTGGATGTATGCAAAATCACTATATCAAAAAAGAACCTGTGCACACGTCGGACGAAGAGATTATTTATGTTCAAGTCATCAGACAGCACGAACCGTTGTTGCAAATTTGAGTACACACTGCATTAAGAAATAAACGTTCCACAACCCAATCATGAGGTGCACATGGAACATCTGCATGCGGACCAATGCGGCTCGATACGGGAATTGATGGTCAGGCATGGAGACAGAAAGTTTCCCTTTTGATACCCGCGTATGTTTCTTCTGTCCTGTCGTAGGATGTCTGACCTTGCGTATGACACTTTCCTTGCGTATACTGGGATTATTTCCTTTTTAGGCTTGTAGCGCAGCTCAGAAAGAGCAAAAAGTAAGGTGGAAGGGGTAATGAAAGGGAATGGAGAACAGAGTGAGCGCTCACTGTTCTCCGTTCCCTTTCATTACCCCTTCCACCTTTATTTTTGCTCTTTCTGAGCTGCGCTACAAGCCTAAAAAAGTCATGATATACCAACTCGCCCAAACTGCCACGCTTTTGGGATTATTTCTCTCTTTCTCTTCATGTGTCCGCAGAAAGAAGGAAACGGGTAGGTCGGATGACAAGAATATATGATCTGCCATCCGAAACGGAAATTGAGGGTGCCACATTGACAGCCCGCCGAGAAATCGCGGTCAAGACGTGATTAAAGGCCGTGCTCTGCGAACTGAGAATGTGGGAGGACGCACACGTATACAGAGACACGCTGCAGTGGCTCGCATTCTGACATATGAAGCCGGAAGCAGGGCTGGGTGAACTGCGCGCATAAGCTTCCGACTTGACGGTTATCGAGCTCCAAAGGTCGTCCTAGCTGTGCTATTCAATAATGCTCAGCGAGAGAGAGAGAGAGAGAGAGAGAGAGAGAGAGAGAGAGAGAGAGAGAGAGAGAGAGAGAGCACGAGTCAAAATATACGCTGCACACGTGTGACATCCTCGCAGAGTACGAAGACGACAGGGCCGGATGCCCCAGGGCCAAAGATCAATCTCACAAATAGCTCCTGTTTTGGCCAATACGCGGTGAAAGAACTAAACACACGCAGAAGGTAAAAAAAAAAAACGAAAGACGGGTCTAGGAAGTGGGTCTAGGAAGCCGGTTCGTAGGAAGTGCTGTCTAGTCTAGTCTACGGTCGAACGGCAGACGTGTATTTATGAGACAACCAGAGAACGGGCGAAACGCTCCAACGCTGCAATAAAGGAAGGATAAAGGTAATAGGAAAAAGAAAAGAGAAATACAGAATCTGATTAAAGTTTGGAGCCTTCCGCTGGTGGTTTATAACAGCGCTCGCAAGCAGTGACACGGCGGTGGTCTCTAGGGTTAAATGATACCGGGAACAAGTTTGATACACAGCCTAAGCAAAACCATGCCACGAACGCAGAATGGTCTATATATATATATATATATATATATATATATATATATATATATATATATATATATATATATATATATATATATATATATTGAAATACTACGGTCGAGACGACGCTTTATTCCAAGAAGGAAAAATGGCGCCGATGCAAAACGAACACGAGCCGATGATTGATGGTGACTTTGTACAGATGAAGTCCGCATAAATGCTTACACTAATTTCCCCCGTGGACGGAAGCGGGCAGCCCGACCGCACATTAGACAGTGGAACGGAGATGAAAGGGCTTCAGGCGAGAAACGTGCACGATCTCTGTTCCGCGGCAGCGTCGGTCGGTTGGGGCCTCAACAGGTGTAACGCGATAGTTCACCGGCGAGGTCTGCTCTATGACTTTGCAGGGGCCAATATATCGAGACTCAGGCTTCTTACATAAACCGGGTGTTCGTGCAGGTGTCCATAGGAGCACATCGTCACCAGGGCGGTAGGAAACGACGCGGTGAGAGGCATCGTACCGATGTTTGCGATCGTCTTGGCTGGCTGCAGTGTTCATACGGGCGCGACGACGACATTGGGCAAGACGAGACACAAACTGGTCGCAAATGAATGGTGAAGCGTTGACGGGGCCAGAGAAGAAAGAAACGTCGAGTGATAAGGTTGGGTGGCGGCCGTATACTAAGAAAAACGGAGAGTATCCGGTGGTCCGTTGAACAGACGTGCTGTACGCAAATCTTACAAATGGGAGAATCGCATCCCAGTTACGATGATCAGGTTGAATATACATGGACAGCATGTCACACAGCGTGCGATGAAATCGCTCTGTTAGGCCGTTGGTTTGAGGGTGGTAGCTAGACGTTGTCTTGTGCACGGAGTTGGACGCTTGCAGAACTTGATTAATTGTGCTTGAAAAAAATGCCTTGCCTCGGTTGCTCAAAAGAACGTGAGGCGCCCCGTGACGTAAGTAGATAGCCTGCAAGAAGAAAACCGCTACTTCTGATCGAGGCAGCTCCAGAGCGTATTGAGGCTGTTTCAGCGTACCGGGTCAAATGGTCAACAGCAGTGACGATCCATCTGTTTCCGTCTGCAGTAGGTGGCAGTGGCTCGAAAAGGTCAATGCCAACGACAGAGAAGGGTTCTGCTGGACAAGGAAGTGGTTGTAGCATCCCGAACGGAGCAGTAGTAGGTCGCTTACGGTGTTGGCAAAGCGTGCACGAGGCAACATATCTAGCTATGCTCGTGGAAAGGCCTGGCCAATAGAATCGGCTGCGTATGCGCTCGTGTGTTTTGTGGTAACCAAAGTGGCCTGACGTATGGTCATCGTGTGAGGGCTGCAGAACTGCAGCGCGAAGAGAGCGCGGTAGAACGGGAACCCATCGATGGCCTTCCGGGTGAAAAACGTATCGGTAGAGCACGTCGTCTTCAAACTTGAACAGTTTGAGCTGTTTCAGTAGCCTGGAATTGGGTGGAGATGAAACACCGCTAAGGCGACTGATGATACCATGGAAACAGGAATCGGCGCGTTGGTGAGTGGAAAGCACTGAAGGGCGGTTTGATGGAGTCAAGGAAGAAATCGGTGTAATAGACGAAGCGTCCTCCGTGCGGCCAATTTGACAAGGCGATGTGATGTGCTCCGATGATGGTGGTAATGGGCATCGTGAAAGAGCATCGGCATCTTGGTGCTTCCTTCCGGACTTATATATGACATCGACATCATATGCTTGTAATCGGAGTATCCAGCGGCCAAGGCGCCCAGACAAGTTTTTGATCGTCGACAACCAACATATGGCATGGTGGTCGGTCACAACCGTGAAATGTCGACCGTGGAGGTATGGACGAAATTTCTGAATGGACCAGACAACAGCCAAACACTCTTGTTCTGTTATCGAGTACTTCCTTTCCGCGGAAGTGAGAGTGCGGTTTGCATATGCAACAACCTTTTCGCAACATTCGTGGTCGCGCTGCAGCAGTACGGCACCAATTCCTTGACCGCTGGCGTCAGTATGCAGTAATGTGGGCGCCTTGTCATCAAAATGACAAAGAGCAGGTGGGGATGTTAGTGCGCGCTTGAGTTCTTGGAACGCGGCTTCACACTGATCGTTCCAATCCAAGGAACTGGAACTAGCAAGGAGCTTGTAAAGGGGCGAGGCCCCCAATGCTGGCAAAGTTCCGGATAAAACGTCGAAAGTATGAGGCAAGTTCAATGAAGCTGCGCAGTTCTTTTGCACGAACTGGGCGTGGAATGTTAAGCACCGCGGAAATTTTATCCGGATCGGGCTGCATGCCGTCTTTGATAACGAGATGACCCAGGACTTTAATCGTTGTGCTAGCGAAACGGCACTTCCTCGTGTTTAGTTGAAGCCCGGCATTAGAAAGGCATGTGAGACTTCATCTAAGCGTCGCAGATGGTCAGTGAAAGTCGAGGAAAACACGACGATGTCGTCGAGGTAACATAGACAAGTTTTCCACTTGAGGCCGCGAAGAAAAGTGTCGATCATTCTTTCAAATGTGGCGGGAGCATTGCATAGACCGACAGGCATTACATTAAACTCGTAAAGACCATCCGGAATAGAAAAGGCGGTCTTTTTTTTTTTTTTGTCCGCTTCGTGCATTGGAATTTGCCAATATCCGGCGCGAAGATCAAGGCTGGAAAAGTACTGCGCGCCTTGCAACGAATCAAGGGCGTCATCGATATGGGGCATCGGATATACATCCTTACGGGTGATCTTGTTTAGCGCACGGTAGTCAACACAAAATCGTACCGATCCATTCTTCTTCTGCATTGAAACGACGGGTGATGACCAAGAACTGGCGGAGGGACGTATGACGTTTCTTTTCAGCATATCGGCGACGTTCTCCTCGATGATTTTGCGTTCGGCCAAAGAGACTCCGTAGGGACGACGGCCTACAATAGTCTGGCCATCGGTGTCGATACGATTGAAGGCAACGGAAGTCTGTCCGAGTGACGAAGTATCCATATCAAAGGAGGCCTGGTGCTTCGTGAGCAATTTTAGCAACGCTTCATTTTGAGCAGCAGTAAGGTCAGGACTTATCACGGAATCAAGGGCAGATGAAGCAGATTTGTCCTGCTGAGGAAGAGCTTGCGAGGCGGCAAGAGGAAGCAGGGAGACTGGTTGGGTATCCACATAACAGGTCACTGCGGAGCCTTGAGGTAGGAGGATTGTCTCAGTGGTCGCGTTTAAAGCGATGATAAACGAAGAGCTTTCTTTGAGACGCACCAGGCAGGAAGCGAAGACAATCCCACGGGCAAGACAGCGACCGCAAGGAGTGATGAACACGTCGCCATTGGTGATGTCCGTAGAAGAGAGACTTATGACTTGCTCGTGGCCGGGAGGCAGTACAGAATCGGCAGCAGTAAGAAAACGCAGTCGTGGCTCATCGGTACTCCCGCTGCAATGAACTGTCTCGGTCATATGGACTACACGTTGACGGCAAGAGATTAACGCGGACGCTGACGAGAGAAAGTCCCAACCTAAAATTAGTTCATGAGAGCACGGGAATAAAATAGCGAACTTAATGTGACGACGAATACCATCAATGAAGACGCGTGCTGTAAATTGGGCTGATGGTCGAATGATTGCTCCATTAGCCCCAATCAGGGATGATCCAATATAAGGCGTCTTCACTTTCCGCAGACGAGAGCACAGGTCCGCACGCATAACAGATACAGTAGCTCCCGTGTCAATCAGAGCTAACAAAGGCACACCCTCCACAGACACCAATAACATGTTCGAAGGACGTTCAGGAGGACTTGGAGCACTCCGCGGCGATGCAGTTTTCCCTCCAAAAACTACACTGGTTAGTTTTCCGGTCGCTGGACATAGAGTTGGGAGACAGGTCGAAGTGGCGAAACAGAACGTCGGAGCGGCGATGGGGAGCGTCGTCTCGAGGCACGTGTGTTGTGTGCGGTGTTGGAGAAGTCGGCCGGAGATGCAGATCGCCGAACGGGAGGATTATCGTCATAAGTGCGGTAAACGCGAGGAGGTGGCTCATCGCGTTCAAAGGCCGCGTAACCACGACGTTCGTCTTGCTGGCGGCGCCGGCAAAAACCGGGAGATATGTCCTCGAAAGCCGCAGTAGTAGCAGATAGGCCTCGACGAACGCCAGGCAGAGTAGTAAGGCGGGTTCGGAGCTCGGGTGACTAAAGGTGCCAGGTGATCGTGAACAGGCGCAGGTGGTGTAATTGGAGACGGCGCGGCTGGCATTGCAGCAACCTGGGCGTAATAAGCCGGTTATGGGCAAGGAGAAGCGTTGGTATGCTGCACGCTCTGCAGGGAGGCCAATTTCTCCTTAATAATACCGCGCAGGTCAGTAGAAGCAGGTTGGAAGAGAGCGCTGCTGCAAGGGGGTGAGCTATGCGCTTCCAATTCCTCACGAATTATGGCTCGAATGGTAGACCGGAGCTCAATACTGTTTGCAAGGGGGTTGTCGGAAAAGTCCGGTTGCAAGCGGATTGATTGCAGCGCGTCGCGGCGCTGACAGACGGAGACGACGTCCGACACCGTCGAAGGATTTTGAGCGGCGAGTGCGTTGAAGGCAGTAGATCCGATACCCTTAAGAAGGTGTCGCACGCGATCAGGTTCTGGCATGGCACTGTCGACACGGCGGCAAAGCGCGAGGATGTCCTCAATGTACGAGGTATACGACTCGCCATAATGCTGGACGCGCTCGGACAGCCTCTTTTTCGCAACTTCCGAACGAACCGTGGGTGTGCCGAAAATCCGCCGTAGCTGCTCCCTGAAAGACGACCAATCACGGAAGTCTCTCTCATGATTCAGGAACCATGTCTTGGCTACTTGAGAGACGTAAAATGGCACGTTGTTGAACCTCGATGTCTCGTTCCAGTTGTTGTATTCGCTGACACGATCGTAGTTGTCGAGCCAGTCTTCAACGTCCTCACCAGGCAAGCCAGAGAAGATTTCAGGATCGCGATACCGGTTGTTAGCAGGGCTGGAAGTGGTGGTGGCTGGCACTTGAACCGAGATCGTGGACGCTGCGGTCTGGTCTTGCGACATGGCGTCCTCTTGGCGTAAGCAGCGTCCCGAACGTAGCTACAGAAGAGATCTTGAAGTGGATTGAGGTCGAAGGGATCTTAAAGCGCCTCCACCACTTGAAATACCACGGTCGACACGACGCTTTATTCCAAGAGGGAAAAATGGCGCCGATGCAAAACGAACACGAGTCGATGATTTATGATGACTTGGTACAGATGAAGATGAAGTCCGCATAAATATATATATATATATATATATATATATATATATATATGAAGATAGAAAGGAGAACCAGCTATCACTTCCACGACATGCGCGCGAGAAAGCCCCTAAATACACAGAGCACTGGGATGCCAACGCCAGGCTGTCGCATTAAGTACAGCTCGCAAACTCTTCTCACAATTTCAGACCAAGTGAACTATGACCGCTTAGCGCAAACTAAAAATAAATATAGGTGCGAAAGAGCTTAACTCAACTCGCCTTGTCTCCTCCCTATTTATTTCCATTTTGCGCTATGCTGTCATAAGGCTTATGATCTGAAATCGTTCAGTGTGAACCGGCAAGCCCAGCCACAGGTACTCCTTAATCAAGTTACCTAATGAAGTATTAATAACTAACATACTGAATTGGCTAATCAAATACATCTAATTTATCTAAATAACTAGACAAAGTGAAAATGAAGACAGCCGAAACCGGTTGCGGAAAAGGTGATGTCAAACATTCATCTTACAGGGGCCCAATTACAGGGGCGGTGGTTCGCGTGCTAAAATTCCATAAAATTCCATGGCCCTAATTTTCTTGAACGTCAGGCAACAACCAACAACCAAACGCACAGAGCTTTTCAAAAGACCAAAGCAACTGTGACCTATGTATGAATTAGTAAATTATTTGATGAACTTACTTCCCACAGCCTTCCAGTGCAGTGCACATCGTAAGCAACGTAAGCAACGCGTGGCTGTGACAAAGAAACAACGACAAAAACAAACAACAACAACAAAAAATCCGAATAACTCAGAAGACAACATCGTGACATCACTTCCCGGAGACAAACAGGCCTTCTCCGCGGAAATGAGGAGGGTGCTGTGTCATTTTCAAAAGGGCACTTGGTCCTACGTAAGAGGCACCGTATCGCCCTCTGTGTCTCTACAGAACAGCGCAGCTCACGAGAGGCCGACACCGCCTGGCCGCCGATGTCGACGTTCGGGGACGCATTGCCCCTGACTTCCAGTGGGCCCAGGCTGCGTGTAGTCTGTCGAGCGGAGAGCAACAAGAGTTTGCGCACCCGCGAGGCAGCGGCGTTGAAACCGCGGCCGAACTGCGAGCCTCCGTTCATCTAATCGTCATGCGGCGCTCAGTGCCATGACTGAGCGACGAAAGAACGGCTTGGGGTGTTACCGCCGTGTTCGCTGCAGTCCCGCATCATCGCGCCGATGTTTGCTTTGCCTTAAAGACCAAGGATACACCGCAGCACAAATAAGCGAACAAGAAGGGAGCGAAAAATAAATAAATAAATAAATAAATAAATAAATAAATAAATAAATAAATAAATAAATAAACGAGTTTTTCAGTAAAGTGAAACAATGCGAAAATAACATGAACACTAATAGGGGGAAAAGGGAGGGAAGAAGCAGTGGCCGGGAAAAACCGACTGCGCTGTTAACAGCCTCGCTCTAGACAAGCAAATCGTGGTTGTCTGGCCTGCTCGCGACCGGGACAGTGGGCTAGACCTGCCGGTTCCGACGTTGGACTAGCCGGGTGCGCGACGATTTCACGTCCTCGCCGGGCCTGCAATAACGTTTCTTCACTTACTCACTCACGCCCTGTTGATTTCTGAGCAGGTAGAGGAACGAGCGGGAAAGGTTACTTCGCGCCGACCATGGGACGATCAATCGCCACCGGTGGCGCGTGCAGATCCCGAGCAGAATTCGTTACTCTCAGAATTACTGTCGCTTTTCAGCCACGACACCTTAAATCGCGACCTCGTAAGCGAGCAGGTGCAAGAAAACCAGGTGAGTGTGTCCACTTTCGCACTTCATTACTGCGTGCACCGCAGCGCCAGCAGCACATTTTCGGCAAACGAAGTCGCCCACAATTCTACGCATGTGCGTACAGCAACGATACTCGCCATCATATGAATGAGTCGCTTTCTTCATGCCTCGCTCCTGAGAAAGATAATTTTCATATGCGAAATTGCCCATAGGCAGCCCTTCAAAAATAATATTATATATATATATATATATATATATATATATATATATATATATATATATATATATATATATATATATATATATATAAAGTCTCTTATCGATGATACCCCCATTACATGAGATCCACGATTTTTTTTTTTCATTTCGTCGCAAGTAGCGCGGTGTCCATCAAGTCTGTGCCACACAGCTTATGTGCTACATACGGGGTACCGAAGGTGCTATGCATGAACAAATTGCAGCCCCCGCTTGTTTATTTTTGAGTTGCAGAATAGTTGAATTGTGTACTTAAAAGAAGTTTGTGTACGTTTGCACAGTTCGAAAAGAACGCGAGAACACTAAGAGAGAAACAGTTCACGTACAGACGACACACTTTGCTCGGAAGTTTATTGAACATCCATATCTTCTACGCTTCCAAGAGTGGGACACTTCTACTTTGAATAGACTACGTTCATTGTGTTGCATGTGTCAGCGGTCAGATGCCAAGTTTTGCTTTGTATTGCCTGTAAGACCGATCTAGTATATATATATATATATATATATATATATATATATATATATATATATGAGAAGGAAAGGGGTTAACTGAGGGGCCCGATTTTTATTAGTCATATCATAAGAAGCCAACCAATACTGACACCAATCCGGCAACATTGATGCCTTCAGGTAGCATGTGTGGGTTTATTGACCAGTTGCCTTCACTTAAAAAGATCACGTTCTCGTGACGCCTGCGGCAAAAAGGACGTTCCACGTCCGCCGCTAAGGTCTGTGAGTGCTGGCGCTGGCTAACACTCCCAGGGTTCTACTAGGACACATAAATACCCAAGAAAGTGGATGGGGAAACGGCGCCGCGGTAGCTCCATTGGTAGAGCATCGCACGCGGAATGCGAAGGTTGTGGGTTCGGTTCACACCTGTGGCAAGTTGTTTTTTCCACCACTTTAATTTCCATTAATGTATCGTTTCTTTATTTGATTTATTAAGCACAAGTCATTTGCCCTATATTGTCCTTGGTGTCAGTGTTTGTTGGTTTCTTACGATATGACCAATATATATATATATATATATATATATATATACAGAAAGGAAGAATGAAAAATGTCTCAACACCACAGTCACTGACCGACTCATTGCAAATAATGTTTATGCTGTCTTTTACTGCCGCATACTTCAAGTACAAAAATGGCAGAAGCGAGCGCCGCCTTGCACGTGTAAAAAACAGCTTGACAAAACGACGTTTGTCTTCATCGAAATATTCCCCACGAATAGCTATTTAGGGGCAAGGCTCTGACTATTCACAAAAGCTACAGTGTCTCAGCGAAATCCCCAAAAGAAATATTGGTTATATTTATTGTAGACCTTGAAAAACGAAAACAAAAAGCCCCTAAAACGTCACTAAACGCAAGGTACTTCCTCCTGTTACCAGAAACAACGCGGGAGTCAGAGAGATTTGAGACACGGCTTAACTCGGCTATTTCAGCCGGCGTTACTTTCAATAAATAAAGTTATGAACGAAAAAGAAACAATTTCTTATCGCGCAGCCATTAAAGGTACACCTCGCGAAAGACGTGCTTTAATATCGCTCGATGGAACCATGTATTGCGCCTGAATTGCACGGCGTTTCGGGTAACGATGCTGACACCACGGAAACGCTTTCTTCCAGTCCCTTGATCCAACGAAGCCGTGTCGACATTAATTACGCGGCCATTAGCGCAGGTGCGCCGACAGCGCTGCACGTATTCAGACACGCCGAAGCTAGGAAGAAATTACCGAAATTGTGTTCTCATGCAAATTTTTCGATCTCCGCTAGAGGTAAAGCATCGAAGAAGAATAGCTCGTTCAATTAGTAAGGTGCGCCTTCACTTACGTAAGATGTGAAAACAAGAATCTATGCAAGGGGAAAAAAAAGAAAGAAAAAGGAAAGAAAAAGTTGGCGGAGGGAGGGAGGGGGGTGTGACAAACTTCTAGCTGGCGCTTTCAAAGTGAACTTTGAGAAACTCCTGCACTAGCTAAAGTTCACACCGACAATTATCAGAATAATATAAACAGAAAATATAAGCAGAATATAAGTAAACATAAGCAGAAAAGCTGCTGAAACGCTCGGCCGCATGGCAAATAAGAATTAATATCTGTAAAGCGTGCATCACCGCAGAAACAACGTGCATGGGAGGAAGTAAACTTTAAAAACGAACAATGATATGAGTTTGTGAACGAGTGGGCTAATATAACCACAAACAGTGCAAAACATTTCGCGCTTTCGATGAGTGCTTCTATGGATAGGACCGCACCAAAACTACGGCAACTGACCGAACACATCTTGAACGCTTTTGAAAGACGACCACGCAGCTTAATCGAGTCGGGTTAATCGAGTCTCGTTACCTACGATGTGCTACATCAATTAACACTAGCGGGTATGCGCCGTTATGCAAACGGAACAGCGACGCGCTGTAAGGTACACTGGAGAACTAAAAGCGAGCAAGACGTAAATGTACGATATAAAAAGGAGCCTCCCTGCGCAAAGTGGACCTGAGAAAGTTCATGTTTACCCGTGATACAAGATGCGGCTGACGCTTTCAGTGTTGCATCAGTTTCTCTCTGAAATGAGATTCACATAAGGGCGGTGCTCTTGTTGGCAAGGAACGAGTACGCTTCCTGAAACTGCACAGCGATACCGACACTATGGGCCATCACTGAGAATGTGTCGCCAAATCAGCACACGCACACACGAAAGTGAACGTTATCGTATACGAGAAAACGACATAACTTCCGCCGGGAATGCAATGTTTCAAAATCGCATTACGGCCGAGATTTACCCTTTTCCTTCTTCACCGCGGGAACGAAATCAGACTGCGGAATGCAAAGCAGGTCTGAAATTTACGACGCGCTTTCGGCACGTTTCAAGGAGCATTTCGGCGAAACAACGAAATACCCAACGTTTGCATATGAAATTCCGAGAGTGCCATCCAAGCGGGGGTCATGATTTAACGGTCGTGCGCGTTCCGCCCACTGCTCGCGAGTTGCCGCTTTCCAAAAAAAAAAAAAAAAAACGAGGAGAGAGCTGCGCCTGTGCATTAACCGAAAGCGGTCGGCGGCCAGAATAAATGGCGCGCAAACGCGCAACACGGGGAACAAGAAAAGGCAAGGAAAAGCTGCATCACGGCGTTGGACACGAATACAGCGGCCTCTCTGCCGAATACGTAGTCGGGCACGGGGAGCGAAATATTAGACAATCGCTCTGGAAAAGAGTTCGTAAGAAGATGGCACGTCGGCTCCTCGTATTTATTCCACCAGAATTACTATGCTTCATGGCACACAACATTTGTTCGAAATTATTAAGACTGAATGCGGGGATTTCTTTCCGCCACCTACATCTTTCACTTACGGCATCCACATTGTGTAGCAGCGAAGTGGGAAAGTGTTTAAAAGTAATGTTGCAACGCGTCATCTGTATAGATTTTTCGCTCGAGTTTTCCACGAGGCGAGCAATTTGGGCGAGTTGCTAATCTGTGCTGCCGTAAAAGTTCAGTTTCCCAAACTGCATATTTCCTCTCTCGCGAATGTTTCGTTCCCCTTGCGAATTCTTTCTAGAGAAACGAAGGGAACCACGCCCTTGCGTTAATCAGATTACACAAATCAAGCTAGTAAAATTAGTTCCAATATACACGGCGTCTATTACAGCTATATATTTAGAACCAGGCAGAAGATTAAAAAGTACAACGGAGAGACAAACCGCAGCAGTCACTCAACAAAACGGCTAAATGCCACGAACAATACCTGCAGCTGGGCCCATGACGACAATATTACCTTCGTACAGAGCTTTACCGAAATTACTCGTTGCCTCTTTTTGTCCATCGGAGAAAGAAAAGGCCAGAATGAATGAATACGTCTGCAACGTACAACAAAAGAAAAACAGCAACATGTGCTCTGCATAATAAATCTTCCTTAGTCTAAACCTATCGAACCTCACGACACCTAATAAAACATTGCGAATATAGAAGAACAGGCTACATTCATATCTAGACCGGAGGTCTAGTGTAACAGTTGCATAATTATCATTTGCAATCAATATGTGTCGCACATAAAAGAAGAAGATGAAAAAATAAACGTGACCCGTTAAATAGTCCGGCTACCACTTTTTTTTTTCGAATTATAAGAAAAGCTTTCGATTAGGGGACACCAGCAGCCTGTGTTAACTAGAACCAAAACTGATCCTTTCCGGGATCCAAGCGGCTCCCATGCATAAGCGGAAAACAAGTCCTCTGCGTCCTCGAGTCTAAAGCCTTCTTCGAATAACTCGCAATTTCAAGTAAGCTGTAATAACGCTCCATAAGCGCAACACTGAAACACGTGTCCAAAATTACTCCGCACCACTGTTGTGTCATTATTGTTATTCGAACGGCTGAAGCAAGCAACAAAACGAAGGAAAACAGTGCACGGGTAATGAAATGTACATATCACCCTATCCCGCACATTATGTACAAGTACAGCAGCTACTCCCGTCGTCGACTGCGCAGTACCAGCAGCTGAAAGTTGAGCTCACTGTCCAAAATTTGCGGCGAACGCACCCCGTGAAGGGTCTTGTTCGTGCAGCCGCTCCTCGTTCAACTGCAATTAAAGGCGGCGAAGAATCGCCCCCAGCCCTTTTATGAAATTGCCTCAAAGATTGTCCCAGACTGGCGCTTGCCTGCTAGCGCGTTAATTGCATTCCATGCCTGAGGGCACTCGCAAAGCAATTTGAGGAACTCTGTGCGGCACATGAACTTCGGGCACATTAAAGTTCACCACGAGTATTCCCGCCAAAACTTCTTCACCGCGCCATCAACGAGTGAAATATTTAGGACGGAATAACCCTCGATGACCTAAACAAGGACAGACGTGGAAATGAATTAAAGCGGTTTTTTTTTCATGCTTTCTATCTATATATACCAGAGGCACAATGAAGGAAAACACTGATACAAAACTAAATGACTATGTCACTGACTTAATACTCGTTGGTTTTGATGCACATGCTTTCCACAGAAGTAACACCATTTTCAATCTCACCATTGAACACGTACGTCGCATGCAGCCCGACAGGCATTCATCAACATATTTCCATGTCACTCATCGATGAATATCAGCGACTTTGATCCATCCGGTGCTCAATAATACAACAGATCGTTCCTCCTTTCTTATGCGTAGCGCCAGTAAAACCGCCACGCTCGCTTCAGCCTATTCCAACAATCCAGCTCAAAAATACCGTTTCTCAGCCGCTCTTTGAGTCTGGCCATAAATGCTGCCAACTTTCACACTTTTATGAAGCTGTTTAATGATAATCACGCCTCCAAAGTTCGCGTTAGAATGACCCGTCGCACATGGATAAAAAAAAAGAAATTACAGTAGTATTAAAAAAGTATCCGACCTTATTATTATTATTTTTTTGCAAACAAATGATGGATATGAAACAAGCGCGCTTGCATCAGCCGAACTTGAACCTTCATGCGCATGCACGAATTTTTTCTCGCCTGCCGATAGCGTCAGTCGCTGGGGCGCAGCGTTTGAGTAGGTAGTGCGCAGTGCTCTCGTCGGTTTTTCATTGCAAGGAAAATGGCGGAGCGACTGGAGCAGCGCTGCTGCATCACATTTTGCCAGAAACTGGGCGACAGCCAAGTGGAAACCATTCGGAAGATTCAGACGGCTTTCGGTGACGATGCTATGAGCAGATTAAGGAGTGGTACAACCGGTTCAAAGACGGCCGCACATCGGTGGAGAGCGAGCCACGCTCCGGTCGGCCATCAACATGCCGAAATGACCAGGTAATTGCCTAAGTCAACGCTGTGGTGATGCGGGACCGTCGTGCGACTATCCGAGAAATTGCGGAAAAGGTGAGCATCAGCGCTTTTTCAGCACATTCCATTATGACCGAAGCTTTGGCCATGAAGAGAGTTGCGGCGAAATTCATGCCGAAGCTGCTCAAGGTGGAGCAAAAGCAACTTTGTGTTGAAATCTCACAGGACATGCTGGATTCCACAAACAGTGACCGCGGCTTCATGAACACCATAATCACTGGTCACGAGTCTTGAGTGTACGGGTACGACCCGGAAACCAAATCCCAGTCGTCACAGTGGAAGCATTCCATGTCAACAAGACCAAGGGTCAAGCACGTAGCAACGTCAAATTGATGCTGACTGTTCTCTTTGACTCCCGCGGTGTGGTACACCGCGAGTACGCACCACAGGGTCAAACATTCACCAAAGAGTACTACAGGGATGTCCTCCGTCGTCTACGTGACGCTATGCAGCGCAAGAGACCGGAGTTGTGGTCAACACGAAATTGGCGGATCCATCACGACAATGCTCCTGCACATTTCTCACACTTGATTCAGACTTTTTGGCGAAAAACAAGACTCCTGTAGTTCAACAGGCTCCTTACTCTCCTGATATGGCCCCATGCGACTTCTGGTTGTTTGCCAAAATTAAGAGGCCATTGAAAGGAGCGCGATTTCAGACAAGACATTATGGCTGCAACGATAGCTGAGCGAAACTACATTCCGAAGGAGACCTCCTCGGAATGCTTCCAACAATGGCAGCACCGCTGGGAGAAGTGTGTGGAGTCCCAAGGAGACTACTTTGAGGGTGATTAGGTTTCCAACGCTCCAGTTATGGCAGTTTCTTTTTTTTCGGGAAAAGGTCGGATACTTTTCTAACAGACATCGTATAATATAGCCATACACTAAGCTTTGAAAAGTAGTTATGCGTTTCCTTAGCGTCACTGTACTTTATCTTAGGCGGGATGATTTACTTGAATGAAATTGGAAATATTCGGTAACTATTGTGTCACTGCCGTCTATACAAACAATAAATTGTCCAATGATAAACGAATTATAACGCAAGGTGATATGAGAAAACATCATGGCAATAAAGCACACTTCGTAAATATTCTTAAAACTGTCAGAATAGAAAAATACAGCAAGGAATCCGCACATTCTGCCACTAAACACAAGTCAGTCAATCAATTCAATAGAATAATAGAAAACAAATAAAGAAACGTACAAGTACATACTAAGCGTTAATCTAGATATACAATGCCACTTTCGGTAAAAAAGGCTATGAATGCTTCCACAGCTGAAAGCTTAAAACTATTTCCATGACATCGTATTTTAGCTTTATTAAATTATAGAGCAAAACACACTTGTTTGGCAACCTTGTCTGCGAGTTTAGCGCGTTAAAAATGCCTCCCTCTACCACGCTGGTACAATCTCAAACCGAACAGTACAACTCTAGCTACATCCCGCAGGACGACGAAAACAGACACACTATGTAAACGGTGAAACTACCAAGCAGCGAGAAAGGAATAAACGGAGAGCTTCCAAGCATAAGAAAATGCAGAGGCTTCGCGCCATCCGTCGCATTAGTCGCCGTGTTTCAACGCGCGTTGCAGCGTTCCTAAGCGCAAAAGAAAGGAACGGGAATGAGGCTGAAGGACTGCACTCTGAGCGCGCGCACCTCAAGCTAGAAAGAGGAATCAAAGACGTACACGCTGTTCTCAGCACGTGGAGGAAAAGCGCAAACACGTCGCCCTAAGTGCCACCGTCCACCGGTTGCTAACAACGACGGAAAGACACGTCGCGCGCAGGCGCTCTCTGGCTTCCAGCGAGGCGCTCTAGCGCAGGGCATGATGCACTTGATGCTATGAAAGAGCTGCAGAGAAACGAAGACGCATTACCGCGCGCCTACGGCTTACTGAACTCGGACAGTCCCACAGCACGTACGAAGCGAACGTTATAGTTAAGAGAAGTGATGCGATGTTAACCAGTCTGCCCTGACGTTGTTTTCACCTATACCTTTATAATACCTGTACCACTCTGCAATAAATGGGAGCGCAGACACCGGCCTGGATACCACCTGTTTCTATGGCGAGCATGAAAGAAAGCAAGAGGGATAAATTGGGAGAACAGCAGGAGCTGGCGGATGAAGCATTTCATCGCGTGACACGTGTCGACTGAGATCGAAATTTCACCTTGTTTTTAGTTAGTTTAGTGCCTTTGTAAACAATAGATATGATAACGGTGCCTAATGCTAAGCATAACTAAGTTTTTTTCCCTTCTGATTCATCTTTTTTTGACCAAGCGGTTTCGATTATTGAAGTCAGTTGCTAAACGCCATATCACATTAGCTCAAGCTGTACGAGTAGAAATGTAGTGAAACCTCGCTGAAAGCTTGAATCCGCTCCTGGAATGCTTATCTAAAGATAAAACAGCCCCCGAGGTTCATATGAGGGACCATCTGTCAAGTTGCGGTGAACATGAAAAATGCACTACTTCCTTCGTCTTGCCCTTCCGAGCCTGGTCTAACTCAACATTTCAGTCGTGTGTTGGTGACGCTGCCGTGTGCACGTGTTGTGTTCAAAGGCGAGCACATTAGTGAAGGAATCTGCGGACCGAAGTGGAAGTCTCCAAAAAGCGAGTGAAATTACTTCACAGCTTTTGAAAGTTTGTCGTATATTAAAGGACAAATAACGAAGTAAGTGAGTGAACTTTATCACCAAATGAATATACCAAATAAATACTAAGTTGGTGTATGTTTTATACAAGTTAGAGAAGGCCGCTAGCATCAGCAAAGGACGATTTACGTCATTGCTCCGTAACGTGAGTTTAGTAAAGAAGCACTGGAATACGCTCGGCCCTCCATGTGCCTCCTATAAAATAAGAAAAATGGTACACAGGTAATTATAGTACACATTTTATTTTTCTTTCCTCTGTTGGCAAATACTGCCGCAACGTGCCGCAAATCACCGCAACATGCACTCCAACGGGCCCGAGCTGCTAACCGTCATTCCGTCTTATCTTCGACAGCCTGTATTCCAGCAACTGCACTACGTTCCCACCACTGGACGCCCCAGCGCCTCTCGGACGTATGACCCAATTCGGCGACGGTTTTTCTGGCCCGATCTCAACAGCTCCGTTCATCGCTATGTCGCTGGGTGTGAGTCGTGTCAACACCGAAAAAAAAATTGGCTGCGGCTTAGCTCAGCTAGCCCTGAATATGCAAAGCGAAAGCGTTGTTTAGCCTGTTTCAGTCTTGATTTCACTTGGTTAACCTTTGATTTAGCTGTAATTATTATACTTAGGTATACAATCATCGTTAAGCCTGGTATGACGGCTGTGCATAGGTTGGTGGCTACACATGACTGTGAAAAGGCTTAGGTAGACAAACATCGTTCGACGGTGCGCTGCTTGTTGTGCCACAGGGAAAGCGCAAGTGCTATAGTACACGCAAAGAGACGCCGCGAACATGCGCAGCGTCGAAGCACAAACGGAGAGAACGCGAACGCGGTCGCCACATTGATCTCGACGGTGCGACGCCTGTTGCATTCCGGAGCTTCTCCAGTGAAACAGCTCGCCGGGCGATATCCGCGGGGGTGGCCAGACGCCGCTTGGGACGACGGCTCAAGGCCTCCCGCTCCCGTGCAACGCTCAGAAAAGACGGCCCGGCATCGCTCTCATCCATGACCAGGCTCGTACTGACTAGGCAAGCGCGGCGCTCAGGCGCGCGGCGAGTCAAGTGGTCGGCCGGCAACCCAGCTTCGGAGAGCGCATGCGCCATGCCGGCGGCGGAGCTCGGCGCGGCGCGTTGCCAAGGCTACAGCGAAGCTGCGGTCAAATGATAAATTGGAGGCTTATCAAGGTTAAGCCCAGTGGATGCGAAGCATCCACTGGGCTTAACCTTAGCGTATCCTTAGCGTTTGGAGGCATCTTGACCGCATACACGCCCGGCGCAAAGACGCTGGCGCGGTTGCGGGCACAGAGACTGACGCGACGGCGGGCGCGCGCCGCTTCATCCCTGGCGTGACGTCACATATCACGTGATGCAGCGATGGTGGCGCCGCCGCCGCGTCGCGCGCGACGGCGCGAACCGAAGCGTGGAGGCCTCCGCCGGGCGACGTCCGACGGCGCGATATGAGGTCCCATCTGCAGCCGGTGTGACGTCATCACGTGACGTCACATCATGTGATCTCACTTCAGGGTCAATGGTGGCCACCGCCGGGAGGCGACCGACGGCGCGATATGAGGCCCCATCTGCGGCCGATATGACGTCATCACGTGACGTCACGTCACGTGACCTACTTGAAGGTTACTTGAAGGTCAATGATGGCCACCGCCGGGAGGCGACCGACGGCGCGATATGAGGCCCCATCTGCAGCCTGTGTGACGTCATCACGTGACGTCATGTCACGTGACCCCACTTCAGGGTCAATGGTGGCCACCGCCGGGCGTCGCGCGAAGGCCCGAAACCTACGTTAATATGCTTCTCATAAAATCAAATTTGCGCGACGGCGAAACTCGGCTTGACGCGGTTAGTAAAGCTCTCGCTTAAAAAAAAAAAGCAGCTGTGCGTCCTGCTGGCCAGCTGCAGCCTCTGGATATACCGACCGACCTTTTTTTTTTCGCGTTCGAGCTGATCTTCTCGGACTATTCCACGTATCAAATGACGGAAATAAGTGGATTGCCGTTGCCACGGGCTATGTAACCCGCTATGCCGTTACTAGAGCCCAACCGACTAGCTGTGCTACAGACGTTGCTGAGTTCTTGCTTCACGACGTTATCGTACACCACGGCGCACCTCGAGAACTTCTCATCGATCGCGGAAGATACTTCCTTGACAATGTCTTCGACGACTTATTTAGACCATGTGCTACTAAACACAAGCTTACTACAGCCTATCATCCTCAAACAAACGGCCTTACCGAACGCCTGAAACGACACTCATGTCTCGCACTCGCACTGCGTGTCTCCTCCAATCATCGCGACTGGGACACTGCTCTACCATTTGTCACGTTTGGTTACAATTCCTCGCGCCAAGACACAGCTGGCTACTGACCCTCCTACTTTCTATTCGACCACGAGCCAACCTTGCCTTTCGAGACCCTGCTTTCGACCACACTCGCCTCGCCCACAGAGTACTCTCGTGAGGTCATGGACACAGCGATCCAAGCACGCCAGATTGCCTGCCTTCATCTCTCTACTTCACAGACACGCCAGAAGTGCGGTTACGATCAGCGCCATTACAACGTCGAATATGAACCAGGTGCCCTTGTTCTAGTTTGGACTCCATCTCGGCGTGTTGATCTTTCGGAGAAACTCCTCTCGCGATAGTATGGGCTTTACAGTGTCCTCTGCCAGGTAACCCCTGTCACGTACGAACTGTCCCCACTGGATGCCACCGTGCCTTCCCCTCTATCTGACATCATCCACGTCAGCCGCCTCAAACCGTACCTTTCTGGAACCAGTGAGCTGCACCAATAAGGTGCTTCTTCCGATGGGGGTAATGTCACAATCTGTAACGTTGGAAGAAGAGGACATGGATGGTGGCCTCGGAGACGACGAATATTTTGGCTATCGCTTTTCTAGGCATGCTGGCTCAGTCATTAAAAGTCATCTGTAAATACACCTACGCTTGTTCCTTCCCGTAATAATGCCGTGACAAACGATCTTTCAAATGGCCTTAGAACTTCAGTAACGTTCCACCCTTCGTTTTTTTTTTTCAGGCGTTACTGCACTTGAGCCCCTCCATGCAGAATATCAACCGAACATAGTCCGAGCGATATCTGTTCTCCACCAAAAATATCGGTCTCTGTCACCTAGCAGACTGACTGTTCAGCACGACTTTATGTGTACGCAAACGACCCTCGAAAGAGAAGGCAACATTAGGAAATTACGAAGCCATGTTATTAGCTAAGTTACCTAGCATTGACGGTCCCAATTTCATGGTTCATAAACGGGGCTTGAAAAAGCAATGTCCCAAAGCTGCCCCAAATAGATATACTTTGGCGTACTTAGTCATTCAAAACGATAACGCACACAAACGAAGCAAAAAAGGCGCAACCAAGAAAGCAATCCAGAGCGCCAGACTTCTAAAAAGTTCGGCCTACACGAAGATCGACAACGCTCTGAGAAGCAGCAGCTGAGCCTTACAGGTCGTAGTCGCGACGACGAATAAAAATGAGATGGCCAGAGAGAAAACTGACTACAGCCACTAACTAACGCTTCACTCGACAAATGGGAAAAGTTACGCAAGCGTCACGAGCGGCAAAGAGGTCACGTTCTTTCATCTCAGCCTGATGAGAAAATATAGGCCCGTGTCAGAGGCCGAAGATATAGCTTGCGAGCGAGCGCAATAACGTAAGCCTTGATCCTTAACGTCAATCAAAGGGGCTTGCAAGACAAGACTTAATACTGGACGGGATACGACTGTTACTGGAAGCAGATGGAAAAACACCAAAACGATAAAAAGAACGTAGACCTTATATATCGCTGCAAGCATGTCCTTAGCATGGTCTCACGGAACGGGAAAGTACGCTAAAATCAGCTATAGTCACCAGCGCTAAGCGAAGCTTCCGGCGGTAATAGAATCGTGCTCATTATGACAATGTACATGACAGTTATTTAGTGGGTGCTCTGTCACATGGAAGGACTACAGAAGGGTTGAAGCGAAATCATTAACTGTTAGACAGTCCGAATAAACCAAGAAAAAAAATGCGACAGCCAAAAAATCACAGACCATAGTTACGAAACGTCATCTGACCCCGTTTCTTAGGAACCCCAATAATTCCCGAAACATATATCCTGAATTTTCGTTGCTGTCTGCTGGAAGCAGAAAGTATACTGTATCGAGTCTGCACATATTCTTCAGCTCAGAACTACCCTCAGAACGCGTCTTTTCGTGCTCTGAACAAACGCAGCGTGCCATCCGCCCAGCTGCACGCTACACAATCGCGGATATTAAAGCAGGGCCGGTGCGGTCTCCGAAGTCGGTACGAGTTCCAAGCATTTCCCACGCGAATGTGGTCGGCAGAAAAGGCGCTGCGATAACAGCGTATATATTATTAAAAGGCAGCCGGCCGAGCCCAAACAGTTACCTCACGAAAAAAAAAAAGAAAAACACTGCGACCTCGGCCTCAGAAGCGTAACAGATGAAGCCGCAGGAAGTTTAGCCACACCATACGCAGTTACAAGCGCGTGCTACGTGCATATATCTTCGCAAGACTAATGCGTGTTTGGCACGAAAGAGAGGCGCCGTTAGACCGAAACGCCATTGTACTATTCAACGACGCATATGCAGGTCTGCGCTATTAGAGTGCATCTGCTCATGGTCCTACATAAGGCAGCACGGAGAGGAACCCGCAAAAGAAACTGAAGACCACCAGGTAGCAACAGAATACGGAAATAAGATTGTAACAATATTCTTTGAAGCGTTAAGAGAGGAAACTGTATACGGACAAAGAGAGCAAAAAAAAACAATCCGTTGGAGGTCGATACAGCGGTTCCGAAGCTGTGCGTTGTTATAAATATATATGTAATTAACCCGCCTGAACCAACACAAGCTAAACAAACACATCATCCATGCAGTTTTAATTTTTTTTATCCTACGTGGCAATATATAGACCCTGCATGGAGGCAATATTTAAACTCAAAGCATAAACATAAAGCTCCGACATAAAATACATCATTCGTGCAGTTTTTGTTTCCCTAAGTGAAAATCGATAGACAGGGAGACAAGATACACTCAATAAATGGGTGTTGAGTCATTTAGCGTGTGCTCAGTAGACATAGCCTTGGAAGGGTTTCCATGTAAACTCACTAGGCGGCAGAGCTGTGTTTAGCAACCAACTGTTTAGCTTGTTGGCGCATTTAGTTGAACGTCACATGAGTGAAATCGACAGAAACTCCGCGCTAAGTGTTAGGCCAAGGAAAACCTTTAGAGACACGGAACATGATTCAGCAAGTATACGATGACGAAGCAATATCAAGGAGCCTTTCTTTTTTTTTAATGAAACCAAAGGTTACGGGAAGGCAGGGATTCGGTGCAAGATGATCACAAAGTCGCTCACCCGTCAGCGTCTTATACCGTTGCAAATGTGGAGCGTACGAAAGAATTACTGCATACAGTCGCCCTCTTACTGTGTACATGACACCAAAAAGAGCAGAAACTGAGGAGGTATATGGGTCACCAACCTTTACGCACGGACTAAGGAAAACGTAGACTGAAAGGAAAATTCGTCCTTCACTTACTGATAAACAGGCATTAAGAAGCCAGATGAAAAATTGCTGTCGAACTTTTTGGAAGGGCCAGAAGTGAGAGAGAGAGAGAGAGAGAGAGAGAGAGAGAGAGAGAGAGAGAGAGAGAACTTTAATGAGCACCAGCAGTTCAGTCGGCTGGGCCTAGGCTTCCCACGATGGGACGTCGAGGTCTTGCCACTTCGCCGCTTCGTAGGCCTGCTGGGTCGCCCAGAGTTGGTCGTCGAGATGGGAGCTGCGCAGGGCGGCGTGCCATCTCGACGAGAGGGTCACGGGATTAAGGTCTGGGTATTGACGTTTGCACTCCCATAGCATGTGGGGGAGTGTTGCTGATTCAGTTTTACAGACCTTGCACGTCTGGCTCGGGTAGATGTCGGGGTATATAGTGTGATAGCGTGTGAGGGAGGGGTATGTATTCGTCTGTAACAGGCGAAGGGTTGTTGCCTGTGCCCTGTTTAACTTGCGGTGAGGGGTGGGGAAGGTTCTTCTTGCGAGGTAAAATGATTTCACAAGGTCGTTGTATCTTGTAAGGCGGTCGCGTCCTGCGGGTGCACCAGCACCGTCTCCGGCACGGTTGACTAGTCCTCGTGCTACGGAGTGTGCAACCTCGTTGAGGTTGGTGAGGTGCGGGTGGACAACGCCGGTGTGTGCTGGGATCCAGACGAGGGTGATTTGATTTTCAGGCGAATGCGGGGCTTGTCGTAAGATACGGAGTGATTGCTGAGAAATACGACCTTTGATGTAGTTGTTGATTGCTGCGCGAGAATCGCTCAGTATGGTGTGACAGGCTGGGTCAAGAGTGGCCAGGGCGATGGCCACTTCCTCGGCCGTCTCGGTATTTTTGGTAACGATGCTGGCAGCATGTCGGAGCAAGCCGCCTGCCGTGGTAACCACCGCAAAGCGCCGTCCATCTTGATACGCAGCTGCGTCGACGAAGGTAACGCCCGCGGTGTTGGCATAAGCTTTGATGAGGGAGGTAGCTCGTGCCTTCCTGCGTTCTTTGTTGTAGTCTTGGTGCATGTTTTTCGGAATAGGGTCGGCGTGTATCCATTGCTGAATGTCGCGTGGTATTGGGTGTTTGTCTCCATGTTGACGGTGGTAGGTGATATTAAGCTTGTTTAGAATGCTGCGGCCCGTTTCCGTTAGGGTAAGCCGCTCTAGTTGGGATCGACGTTGGGCTTCGATTAACTCGTCTAGCGTGTTGTGGATACCTAATTGTAATAGAAGTTCCGTGATGGTGTGGTTGGGTAGTCCTAAGGCCTGCTTATAGGCTCCTCTGATGATAATGTCCAGTTTAGTCTTTTCAGCTTCGTACTAGTTGAGAAAGGGCGCAACGTAGGTAATGTGACAGAAGATGAAATATTGGACAAGGCGGATGAGGCTTTCTTCCTTCATACCCCCTCGCCGGTTGGTCACTCGTTTCAGCAGTCTGGATGTATTGGCGGTCTGTCGAAGGATCTTTGAGATAGCCGTAGAGTTAGCTCTGTTGGCTTCTATGGTCATACCAAGAACGCGGATGCAAGGGATCACGGGTATAGGTCTGCCATCCCTCAGGTTGAGCTCTATTTCCTCGTATTGGCGTTCAGTCGTGGAGCCCCGCGGGGGGCGTCCACGGAGTCTGGGGCGGTATAGAAGCTCCGACTTTTCAGGGGAACAGCGGAGTCCCGTGCCTTCAAGATAATTTTCTACGACGTCAGTGGCGTCTTGTAGAGCAGTTTCGATTTGGCCGTCACTACCCTTTGCAGCCCAGATTGTAATGTCGTCGACGTATATGGTGTGTTCAATGCCGTCGAGTTTTTTGTAGTTCTTGTGCTAATCCGAGCATAACCAGATTAAACAGTATTGGGGAAATGACAGAGCATTGCGGTGTGCCCGTGCTGACGAGGGAGAGTTCCTCCGATCGAATGTCTCCGACCGACAGGAAGGCCTTCCGATTGGATAGAAAGTCTCTTACGTAGTTGTAAGTGCGTTCTCCAAGGTTGAGCAAGGAGATGCGTTCGAGGATGGTGGAGTGCCTTATGTTATCGAAGGCGCGCTCGAGGTGGAGGCCCAAGATCGCCTTCGTGTGACGGGATTTGCCATCTAGGATTTGATGCTGAAGTTGGAGCATAGCGTCTTGGGTGGAAAGATGCTGTCTAAAGCCAATTATCGAGTGGGGGTAAGCACATGTGTCTTCGAGGTGAGTGTTTACACGGGTTATGAGTGCGTGCTCCATGACCTTGCCTACACATGAAGTTTGCGATATGGGCCGGAGATTGGCGAGGCTAGATGGCTTACCGGGTTTGGGGATGAGGATTACTTTGGCCGTTTTCCATGTCGGGGGAATGGATCCCTGGCGCCAGCAGTTGTTGATGTATTCGGTGAGTTGTTGCACCGAGGGGTCATCTAGATTTCTTAGTGTTTTATTCGTAACACCGTCTGGGCCTGGCGCCGAACGGCTGTTCAGCTTATGCAGGGCAGCATGAATCTCTGCCACGCTGAAATCTTCATCAAGGGCAGGGTTGGAGGTCCCTGTGTATGGCCCGTGAGGTTGAGTGGGCCCAGATGGGATGTACTTTTGACATAAGCTATTCTTAACGTGGTCCTGGCCATGCGTCTTGCTTTCTGTGAATAAAAGCTTGGTGAGGCGATCTTGTTGATATGAGCGAGTGGTGGTGCTATCAATCAAATGTTTGAGGATTTTCCACGAGCAGGGGTGGTGGAGTTGCCCGTCTAGAGAGTGACAGAGCTCTGTCCATTGCTGTTGACTTAGAACGCGGCAGTGAGCTTCAATTTCCTTGTTGAGAAGTGCGACCTTTCGTCTGAGTCATCTATTGAGCCGTTGTCCCTTCCATCTAGAGAGGATGGATGATTTGGCCTCGATAAGGTGGGTGTTAGGGTTGGCGTCTGACACCACGTGGCGACAGGTCATTCACCCTACCCTCTGAGCCGGAGCCCACGGGCAACCTCATCCCCTTCACCTCTCATGGTCGTGGCACCGTGGGTGCTACCTCATCCCCTTCACCTCTCATGGTCGTGGCACCATGGGTGCTACCTCATCCCCTTCACCTTCTCTTGGCCGGACCCCACGGCGCCGGAGAGGTCATTCACCCGACCTTCTCCGCGGATTCGTCGAAAAGAGGATCGACTTCTCCTCCCGTGCTCGGTATTGCAGGAGAAGGGGCCCTCTCTCGGTGCCTGTCACGTGTCATCGACGGAAGCAAGATCCCACCCACACTTGTAGAGAGCCTATTTAAGGGGCTCCGAAATGTACTTTGAGAGACTTCATACATGATACTTCATACTTCATGCTTTTCTTATTTTCTTTCAACTACCTTTGAATAAACCATGCAAGTTTCGCACTAGCAAATCGTCTCGCCCCTGCTTCGTCGCCATGATCTACCGGATGTCTGCAGCCCGCCGACAACGCCATGCTACCCAATAAGTAATGTCGGTCGAGCTTCGATAGGCAGGCGTCGTTACTTCTCGGCAGCAGTACGGTACGCAACATGGAGTACGCAACATGGGCGAGTCTACTGTCCATGCGCTCAGTCGGGGCATCTGTTGTGATCAGACAGTAGATCGCATGACCATGATTCTATGTCGGTAATGGGAGTGTACGTCGTTGCTGTTACACGGCGTTTACGGAACGCATCCCAGTCCGTCCAAGTAAAGTCCTTTGTTCTTCTCATAACGGCTGTTAGGTGTGGGAGAGTAATTTCGATGATAGAGTGATCACTCCCGAGGTCGTGTTGGGTGTTGCGCCAATGGGCGTTGTCTGCGTTTTTGGTGAAAGTGAGGTCTGGTGTCGTGTCTCGTTCAGTAGAAGTGCCGAGGCGAGTGGGGAAGGCTGGGTCAGTAATGAGTGTAAGCCCGAGATCATGGGAGTCTTGCCATAAGTTACGACCTGCAGCAGAGCTGTGTCTGTAACCCCATCCTGTGTGCGGGAGATTGAAGTCACCTCCGATGATAAGGGGGCTGCTGCCTGCGATGTTAAGGGCCTTTTTGAAGAGGGTTAGAAATCGGCTATGGCGTTGAGATGGAGTATTGTAGATATTGAGGATAAATATTCCTTCCTTTCGTTTTCTGTGCGGGATGAGCTCAACGAAGAGGTGTTCGATGCGCCGATCGTTGAGATCGTGTTCGATTGCGGTAATTCTTTTTCGAACGAGTGTGGAGACTCCGTGTGGAGCGTTGTTCGCAGTGAAAAGTTGATATCCTGGAAGGCTGACCGGAGTATCGTGCGTTTCCTGGAGTAAGATTACGTCGGGTTGACATGAAGTAGTACGGAGGTGTTGACGGAGAACGGGTTGTTTATGGAGGTAGCCTCGGCAGTTCCAATGCCACAATGTTGTGTCAGTGTTAGTGTGGGCCATGATGAAGGATAGGTGATGCCACAGGTGGCAGGGTGGCGGCGACGGTTCCTGTGCTGTCCATGGCTACGGCTTCAGCGGTGGAAGCGGTTTGTGTGAAAAGGCTTTGAATGTTAGCTTCCATGGCGGTGACTCTGTGCATAAGGGCGATTAGAGAATTCTGTAAAGTTTCCACCGTGCTTTGGAGTGTTACGAGCATATCCTTGACTTCGGAGCGTACTTGGCCCTGAGCTCCTTCTTGGAGGGCTCGCTTTTTTGGGGCTGGTCTTGAGAGCTCTTCGGCTTGGCTGTTGGTAGCGGGTTCTGTGGTGTTGGGTGTGGGTTGGGTTTTGGGTTGTTTGAGGCTGTGAACCTCCTGAGTAAGCTTTTGGATTAAATCACGCATAACTGCGTTTTCTTAAGGTGTTCGATGTCTGTGTTGTGTGTGTTGGGTTTAGGCAGTGGGGGGGGATATTACGTGACCCTCTCGCGAGACGCCCGTAAGGGCCTCTGCGAAGCTCACCCTTTCTGAGGTATATCTGGCTCCTGGACTCGACGTGGATCTTGATCTGGAACGACCTCGGTCTGGAGAGGGAGCGGGACCGGGACCGGTGCTTGGTCTCCATGGACGGGAAATCTTCTGATTGAAGGGCTGAATGCTGTGCTACTCGGCGTTCTCCGAGGCGTCTTTGTATAACGTACGGCGTTTTGTACCTGGCAGTACAAGCTTTGTCCGCTGTGGGGTGGGGTCCACCACACAACGTGCACTTGGGTGTACACTGATGATCTTGATCTGGGTTGCGAGCTCCGCAGCCCCGGCAGATCTTGTTATTAGGGAACGGGCAAACGTCCATGCGGTGCCTGAGACGGCCGCAGTGGTAACAGATATCGATCTGCTTGCGGTACAGGGAGCATGGGATTAGTGTGGCGCCATACCGAACCATGTATGGTACGTCAGTTCCGTCGAAGGCAATGACGATGGTCGTGGTGGAACCGAAGTGATAGCAAATTTGTTTTAGGCATCACTGTCGGAGAGAAAGTCTGGCGCTCAAAACAAATGAGTAGAATATTTATTGAGGTGATGGCACATAAGACTAAATGGTACTTGAAAAAAACTGAAGCGATAACCATCAAAAATAAAGAAATGCTAATCCCATTTTTCTATCCGTAGGCTTGGTGCACTATAGATATATGCCCTGAAGGGCAATAAATAAACCATAACTTCTACATTTACGTGCTAAAAATGGTTAGCTAAGTATTTCCGCGTCGCCGCGCTTTTCTTTAGTCACGTGGATAATGTTCCTTGCACGACAACGCGAGGCACGACAGTGCTGTGCGAATTCATATATATCTGCATCAAGACGGTAAGTTGGGCCAGTTGGTCAGGATTCATCGTAAAGTTCGTAACAGCGCAACACAAGACACAGACAAAAGGAAGGTAAAAACAACAGGCGCCGTGTTGTCGTTTTTACCTTCCTTTTTTTGTCCGTGTCTTACGTTGCGCTGTTACGAACATTACGATAAATCAGATATATCTGGCCACCATGTTCCTATTCTACTAAATTTAGGATATTTACTTCACCTATCACCGAGTGATTTGTTTTTTTTTTCGTCACGTCATTTTTCAGCTAAAAGTGAGGCGTCATGAATTTATGGCAGCAATATAAAGTGCTGTGACTAACCTACTGAAGAGTATCCTGGCTTAAACTTTCCCTGCTTACTTCCATGACCTCCAGAAACCGTGGTAGTTGTGCGTAGATAGCCGCGGGGACTACGATAACAAGGCGTAGAGTCATTTGTTTCTAAACAGATACTTTTTTTTTTGCGAGCTCAATACTGCGACTTTTCTGACAAAGGCTGTAGTAAGCGTACGCGCACATGGTGAGATCTTTAGTACTCCTAAAAAATTTTAAAATGTCGTGACAGTCTCAAAGCTATTGAAATTAAAAGAAGGTTTAATAAACTGCTAAAAAGAAAAATCGCCGGCGACCTCGACTTAAAACGTGAGACAGATGCCAAGCACAAGTATTCGAAGGATTTTATCAGTCAATATATTCTCTTCCTTGTAATGCGATAATCTTGGAAGAACGAGAGGAAGAGGAGAAAAGAAATGTAGGAGGCCGTGATGCCACTAAGAAAAGTGTTTGGTTGGCTACCCTAAGATGGGCGTGGAGGAATAGAAAAATATTGCAAAGTTAAAGAGAGAAGGAACGTAGATGTGGTTTCTGAACACACGAAGTCAATTAACAAGAAACACTAAACGAACATCGAACAACAATGGTAATTATGGAAACAGACTGAAGTTCAAACCAACGGGAAAAAAAGCACACGTTTTCGCAATCTTGCACCAAGCCTAATTACACTTCGTAGACGGCATATTCCCCCACCGCGCCGACCATTTGTCAACCACAATGAACCGTCGGAAAAAAATCCGGAGCAATACGAAGGTGACCAGCGGCAACAGTAACGAAAACAAGGTCAAGCGTATAGGGCAAAGAAGTAGAACTACGTGAATTCTAGATAGAGAGAAAAAAATAAACGACAACGGTAAGATAGAACGGCCAGTCCAAGAGGTTCCTGGGCAAATCGCAGACGCACGATAGTTGAAAAAAAAAAACCTAAATGAGCTTTATTATGGCTGCAAGGATGTTAATCTTTAAACGAAATTAGAGCACCGAAAGAACAAGCGCGGAATAAAGTTCGGATTAGCAATGGAATTTATGAGGCCGAAAAGCAAAGATGAAAGAGGGAGAAAGTCGACAGATGCTGAGGAGGTGAGCCGCACGTTGCTGATAATGAGACTTTGAAATTTCAGTTCAGAAAAAAGCGCTATCGCTATTCACGAAGTGCTCTCAAAAGGTGATCGAATTTTTCTACGTCTGAGCTAACCTTCTCGAAAGCAATTTTCCCTATTGACGTTCAAGGGTTAATATTCCTCCACGTATGGATCGCAACAAAACAATTTTGATGTCCTACGGCAGCCATTTCCCGGAAGAGACAGAAAGCGTCGGCAATAAACTGACCAGAAAGCCCTTTGTCGAACTTCAAGAAACGGCGACGGTAGAAATGCGCCAGGAGGGTCCTTATGATTGACATCGCAATAAAAGCACTGGTAAGCGAAGAATACCGTGGAAAGAAATGGCGCAAAATTTATAAGCACCTAGGAATCGATTCTGTTATTCTTGCCGCTGCACTTGGCAGTTCAAGAGAAAGCATTTCCAAAGAGAGTGGTTCTGAGCCAAAGACAAGAAAAAAAAAATCACCTGAGAAAGCGGACGATGAATTACAAGCTGTGTATGTCGCTGTGTCTGTCGTCTTTATTTCGTCTTGTCTGAAGCGCTATTCGATTACATTCTAAGAATGGACCAATCAGCCCAGTTCAACATATTCTTTCATTTGCTTGTTAAAAAAACCCAAATTAACAAGTGAAATAAATAAATAAATAAATAAATAAATAAATAAATAAATAAATAAATAAATAAATAAAAGTGAGTCAATTGAAGTGTAAAAAGCACGCGATGTTTAGCGCCAGAATACCGAGCGCTTCACTGTGAATTGTCAGAAAGAGGATAACAAACCCAAACAATTGGCCATAAGCTACTAGACCAGGGCCTGGAATCATAATGCTGCACAGAATTGTAGCGAGCTCCTTGTGCGGTAAAGGTGAGCATGGTGCTGCACCAGTATGCGTCCGCTGAGGCACGCAGTGTTACTGCGCTAGCGGCCGAATTCCGAAGCTTTTTACTGGTTAAAACTGATTGCCATTGGCTAGCGCCAGCGCTATTAGTGCGAGCCAACGCGTCTTGGAATCGCTCAGCATCCATCAGCGAGTACCATAGCCCACATCCGTACAACTACAGCCAATGCGCCAGGCGGAGTGGAATAGGTGCGAACAGCGCTGCTGAATGATTGACGTAATAGTTTTGCGGATACCCGCAACTCTTGCCAAACTCTTGCCTCTGCTTCGAGTTGTCGATAAATTCGACTTCGCCCTGCCATCTGCTAGCGGCCTCGTTAGCTCAGATGGTAGAGCGGCTGCTTCGGAAAGGCGGTGGTCCCGGGTTCGAGTCCCGAACCAGGACGAGTTCTGCTTCAACTGTCAGGCTTTTCTTTCAAGCAACCCGTATGGGTTTCGTTTGTAGCAATTGCTACGATTGGGTGGATGTCTCATTTTCCCTTTATTAATTCCTGAATAATTCAAAGATAGCTGCTGCGAGTTCTAGCGTCCCGAACGCTGCACGCAAGCTCGCATACACGGAGACGCAGTCAATGACAAAGAGTAGAGACGATGTCACTGAGCCCTGCAGCCCTGAAGAACGTCAGAGTGGCTTCGGCGCATGGAAGCCGCGCCTTCCGCGGGACCAAAACACCTCGGAGCTGCAGACAGAAGTGGTACGACGAACCGATCAGGCAACGATGCACGCGCGCCCTAGGGGCATCTCGCCTGGCGCGCTCGTGCGCAGAGATGAGTGCAATAAAATTTGGGGGAAGCTCAAGCTTCGCCTTTAAAGTGGAACGCGATAGCATTCAAAGATCCCTGACTGCTTCTCGCGCTTCCCGGCAACTACGGCTTATGCAACCGTAATGTTCACCGGGAAACAATGGCGGCGAACGCTATGCACGAAGGCGAGCTTTCTGGTAGAAACGCGGCCTCTTGCGTCGGTCGTGCATGCACAGAGGCGAGCGCCACTGGATGGCGGTGTTGCAAGGAACCGAGCGGGCCGCGCGGCTTTGTGAATGGTAGAAACACTGGAAAACGGGTTTACCTTTGAGTTACCGCGTAACAAAATTATGTTTTCTGGTATATTCAAATTGCAATCCGACGTTATCATGTCTAAAGGTTGTGTTTAGGACGTACTTTACGATTTTTCTGACGCATCTCTGATGAATTCAACTAGTTCAGCAATACCTTTGCGCCACGCAGAGGGTCTGCGTGGTTGTGGTTCGGAATGCTTTTTCGCAAATAACGTCCGACGCCGATACCGGATTTTTAGCGACACGTTAACGCTATCGATATCGATAGCGTTAACGATATAGCGATAACGACATAACGATAGCGTGTAACGCGACAGCGATAGCGTTTCACGCGATCGCGTTAAAACGCGATACGCACGGATGAAGACATGAGCTGCCGCCAGCACACGGTCCGCTGGCTCAAGGTCGCTGCCAGCACTTGGAGGTCCCGTTTATCACTCCTTCTTCCGGGCACCAGCAGAAACGCTGCGAACTCCCTGAGAAGGCTGCTTTGAGCGTGGCTACAAGTTGGACATTGCGACTAACTAGCTGTCACACAAAGACGCGTTCGCGGTGCACTGAGCAGAGTACCGTGCGATCTGCAAACTGTCAGAGAGAAAACGCCTGGAATGATTTATAGTGGTGCTACTATGAAGAAACGGCAAAAAAGTTAGCTACTGAAAATATTAGCGCAGAGATACGTATAGTACCTTCAAGCAAACAACGAACCTTGCGATTGTCGGTACAAACTTTCCCATACACAGGCGTGAACGCTAAGAATATATCAGGACCTATGAGATTTTGCCATAGGGTTAACAACTGAAAAAAGGGACCTTAAAGAGGAGAAAAGATACTGCCAAGAGAACAGAAACCCGAATGGCGAACTCAGAATGCATTCCATCTCAATGGCTATGATGAGTGGCCGGCACCGGTTTAGACGAATTATACCTTTCATACGAATGCTTCTGTAAGGAAATATGACGGCCGGAATCCACGAATACAAACAAAATTAGAAAGGCGTCCGTTATGGCGTATATATCGCAACGCTTTCGCTTCACTGCTGTCGTGGAAGCGAAGTAGTCATGTTGATAGGGAAGATACCATACACTGACAACCTAAGCTCACGACCGAGAAGCAGTGAATCTCACCGGACATCTGTTGCGAATTAAAGCACAGCTAGCAAAGAATGAGAATCGGCGGCACGAACGACTGCATTGTGCTGAACTACTATCAATGTAGACACGTAGGCAGGCCAGGGTTCATACAGAACATTTGAACCCAAATTTAAGGACAGTTCAAGGATTTCCAGAGTGCCGAAGGCCAGACCGCCAAAATTCAAGGAGCGGAACACAAACCTCATGCGCACACATACACAAAAATTAGTGAAATCTCCTCCTTTTAAGCTGCAAGGGTTGAACACACGCTTCAAACTCTTCATGTGGCTTTTCTATGTTGACTTTCCTATTGTAATTTGGTCAGTCGCCTTTTGGTACGATGGTTAGTAGTGTGCGACTTAATTAAGCCAGATACTTGTGTTAAAGCCAAACACCCGAAACTTGCTTTCCGCCAGGGATTTCCAGCGCTTAGGGCATGGAAATGGAGCCATGAAAGCTGCGGTGTGAAACAACTAGCAAAAAAAAAAAAAAAAGCCGGTGGAACTGCTTGCTCGCTCGATCTGGCTTTTTATATAGCTTATGATTATGGGAACGGTGATTTAAAAAAAAAAGCCTGTTGTCGGTGGCTGTGGACACACCACATAGAAATCGGTTAGCCACACACTCAATTTTATTTTGTTGTAGGGAAAGCTGAACAAGGAAAACAGAAAGGCACATCTGACACACAGCGCTGTTTGAGTCAGACGTGCCTTTCTGTTGTCCTTGTTCAGCTTGCGCTGCAACAAAATACAATATGGCGTACCAACAAGCCCCTATAGCTATTCTCATACACACTCTCAAAACAATACAACCTGGGATTGTATCCCGATAGACAGTGTCCATCGCATATCATATGAGCGCATATGATCGCATCGCATAAGATCAAAAAGAAACGCTTTACATGTTAGCGAAGTGCTTACCAGTGGTAGCTATGAAATCTTTTGGTGATAGTGAACGAATGTTACCGGGTAGAGAATTCCAAAGCTCTACTGTACGTGGAAAAAAACCTGTACTTGAATGGGTTAGTACGGGCATAAAAAGGTGCTTCGCTCATGACATGAGAGCTACGGGTACAACTTGCGTTAGTAAATGTGACATAGTTACAATCAGAAAGACCAGAGGTGGACTTAATAATTGCATATATATGTTTTAAGGCTTCAATGTGATAACGTCAGAGTAATGGCTCAATGTTCAAGGATTGCTGAGCGTGTGTTGGTGAGGAAGTGCAGCTGTGATTTTGGCAAATGAAACGGATAAATTTTCGTTGAACGTTATTGATCGAGCTTATCTCGCATTGTTTGTAGGGGAACCAAACGACAGATGCATATTCCAGAACAGGCGAATTAGCGTTTTATATAATAGCAGTTTAGTATCGCGGGGGGTCTTAGCTAAGTGCGGCGCAAAAAACATATTTCCCATTTACATATTCAATATGTTTCGACCATGAAAGATGTTCGGTTATAATGATACCTAAGTATTTATATTGAGACACTCTTTTAAGTTTTAAGTTAAATGGTCGAAAGTCACCCACAATCATAGTTTTTAATGAAAACAAAAAGCACGTTGATTTTAAAGGAGATTTTCTTTTCCTGAATTCAAGGGTTTTTCAGGACTTCAAGGAGGTGTACGAACCCTGGGGTAGTCGACCCCACCCCGATTCCTGTGCCTTTGCTTCTAAGGAAAGCTATCCTGATTAAATCTGTGGTACCTTGCTTTCGGATAATAGGAGTTAAAAGAGAATGTTGTTCTTCGTAATGTTGGCGAGAACGAGCAATGTCGTTAGACAAAGTATGACGGAACTGAGCGGTAATTTCTGAAGTGCTCTCAGAAGGCAACATACTTTGACGCGAACGTTTACGAGTGGCCCGAGGATATCATGAAGTGCCTTTCTCTGTGCACAGTCAGCACGAATTCTGGGGAGCACTAAGCCCTCGGTGAATGAATGCACTGGCGAAAGTCGACCTGTGTTCTGCCATCTAGTTTATAAAATTTTCAACTATGCCCTGCATGTCATGCATAAAACATACAGTGACAACCACTAGACTAACGTTTTTACTATCTTGCAGAAATACTTGTCTCAGTGGATGTGATTATTATTAAACGACGCAAAGCTTTCTTTGCGTCGTTCCCGCATGCATTACGCTAGGCCTTTCGACGTTCGTGGCCAACGCCACAAAAAGAGCGAATAATACTTTCAACTGGCGAACGCCAATAAAGTAAGATAGAAAAGAAAACCGCAGCTACTGCGCAATCAGCAGTACATTCACGGCCATAGCATAACGGTCCAAGAGTTCGGCTTCTCGCTTTCACTTGTTCACACCTTCGATAGGGGGAGAATTTCGCCACTGAGAGGCACGAGAAGCAGTCTGTCCTCGAGGCCGCTAAAGCAGAGATGCAGTCGCATTGCCAGCCAAGAACGGACTCTCTTTCCTCCGTTTACGTGTTCAGCATTCAGTGCGCTGGGAGGCGCGCTGAATAGCGCGGTGTTCGGCGGTGTGGGGTGCTTATCGTTCCCCAGATGTACAGACAAGCCTAGCTGTTCTTCCTCAGAGCAACGCGCCATAAAGGCGCTGCGTGGCGTGAAGCTCAGAAAGGCCGCTGCACTACATGTGTCTATGTTGTGAGTTTGGAGCTGCTGGTCGAACTGAGCGGTACGTATCGAGCTCGTCTGGTACGCAGCGCACACGACATCGAGTCTGAAGGCAGGGTAAGATTTATTTTTCTTTTCAGTCTGCTGCTGACATCAGCCACGCTCGTACAGGCGAAAATTATTTCGAGACCAGGAAGAGACAAGGGATGGTACCACTGGGAAATCGTAAACCAATGTCCACAAGCCAACCAAACCACAGCCTTTATGCTCTCTTCTTCATTAGGACAGAGTTTCAGCCATACGGCTACTGCTCTACAGTTACCTTTATCGCCACCTGCCAGCTTCGTGCATATTATAACTAAACTGCAACAGGGGCATGCGCAGTGCGGCATAGCTAGGATGTGTACAAGTGCCAGGTTGCAGAGGTGGAAGCGGAACAGTCGAACCTTGATATAACGAAGTTGTACTTGCAGCGGAAAAACTTCGTTAAATCGCGAATTTCTTTAATTAGAGGCTTTAAATGTTCAACATTAACAACTTCCCACAGTATTCCTGGTAGACAGTATCTTGTTAGTAAGTAGTTATAAACAAATTGGAAAAAGGCCGGGCCATAATAGCACAGTTATGAGCGTCAGCGCGTGAGGTGCTGACCGGGCCAAGTGCAATACATCGACGAGGCTCGCGGCGTCAGAGATTCGTGTGTTGCGTTGGGCGGCACTGCAGATCTCGGACGCCATAGCAAACCGCGCTTAGTGCCCCGCAGCCGGCACTCACAAATTAAAAACAGTGTAAAAAAGATGCGGATATTTGCCCCGAGAAAAAAGAATGCCCACGGAAAAGTCACTTTTGCCAGAAAGGCCGAGATTACTGCACGATGTAAGGTTCTTAGCTTTATTGGTGTCCCGCGCGCTCAGGCAAACATTAACACATCTCACTGGATGACCACGAATTGGAAGTCACAATGCGAGTGAGCGTTCCGCACCGTGTGTTGGAAACTTGAGATTACGCGACCGCCAGCACTAGACGCACGGGAAGAACACGATGCGCCAGGAGGCTGCGCAGATATTACCTCCAAACACGCGCGCGATGAGGAGAATGCAGATAAAAGCATGCTTAAGGTCTCGACTCCCCCCCCCTCCCCCCCCACACACACACACGGCGCGTAATTGATCACGTCGTTGTGCGTTCACTCCCTTCCCATTACCTTGCGCAAAAGGATTGGTCAGCTCATGTTTCCCCGAGCAATGCGAGCTGCGGCGCGCTCCGGTGCCTCCGCAAGTTGTTTACCGACGCGACAAATGTGGCAGAGCTGTTTCCTTCCTACTAGATCCCGGCACGCGCGCTTTGACGGAGGTTTGGCCAATCAAGCTTTACATGCGGAGGGACGCTTTAAAGTTGATAGTTTTAAAGCGAGAGCTTTACTGGCCGCGAACTTGCGATTTCGCGGTGGCGGTGCTCCGAGGAGGCACATGACATGACAACGAGCGCCTCGCCGCCGATATTTCTTTCTCTCTCTCGCTCCCTAGTCACTACTGCGCATGCGCCACTAGTAGCACCGAGCCACAGGTGTTCCGCCGATGCGCAGCGCCGGGCCTTTCCGCCGTCGCCGTTTGGTATGACGTCACACCGCGTTCCTCGTCGTTGCGTTCGCCTTCGATCGCTTCGCCAGCTGCGTCGCATGCCTGACAACATGTCGGAGGATTGAAGAGGAGAGCTGGCGTGCGCCGCAACCACAGCTGAGGCGGCAGTATGGACGGCGACAATTCTGATAAGCAGGAGGAGGTCTGGAATCGACATCGGAACGATATAAAAAGGAAACGAATTAACCAGGACACAGACGAAAAGCGCGCCGAACGACTGGCTAAACGCCGCAACATAGCTAGACAACCAGACTAACCTGGACTTGCAATCAAGATTAACCAAGGCTAACCATGCTATACCTTAGCTTTCGCTACGTATATCCTGGCATAGCCGAGCTAAGCCACTGCCAATTTTTTGCTAGACTTACTCGCCATACACGCTCCAAGTACATGCGTGAAAAGGCCAAAAGTTTCGTTAAATCGAAACTGTGTCGCAAATTACTTCGTTCATTCGCGAGAAGAAATACACGGTCTTGAATACAACTGAGATCGGGAAATGAAAATAGTGGGTTAACATTGCGTATTTAATTAAATGGAGGTTCGTTATATAGAGGTTTGACAGTAATATCCCTCTTTAACGTATTCGGCCAGGCGACGGGTAATTTCGCCCGCTGAGGCCAGCCATGTGTCATAGCCTTGTCAAAACTCGCACCGCAAAGGGTCACACCGCAAAGGGTCACACACCGACACCGCAAAGGGTCACAACCTCACGCTTCGATCCACTGACTAGCTGTCCGAAAACAAATAGAGAAGACTGGCTATCGTGCGACACTCTGTGTAGACACACTACAACAGGATGTATTCCCACGGAATTCATTGAGCCCAGTTCGTCGGGACTCAGTTCACTAGCAGGAAAGTCAGAAATACCGCAACCAAAAGCTGGTTCCCAACTTTCTACCTTGTATAGGGAAAAAAGTTGAGAGCATACGGCTATATAAAAAGCACGAAAAGAATTGAAACACAAGGAAGGCACCCGCGCGCGCGCGGAGAACGTATTTACAAAGCGCACGAAAAGCTTGCCTGTCTGGTATACTCCATCGCGCTTCATCGCACGTGATGAAGGTAGCAGTGCATGAATTGACTTCCGATCGGGTGAATGTCATTGTCCGTACGCAACGGAATTTGGTACCAACAGAAGCCGGTTTCCAGGGTTACGGTTCAGAAGAAGTAGACTAAACGTTCGACGAGGAACAAGGACTGCGCGCAGGTTTGAACAAAACAAGCACGATAGTAGTGATCATAATAAATAAAATCTAATCAAAAGAGGGAGAGAAGCCACGCTTTGACTTTGGATCTTGTGCGATTGCTTTCGAGGAAAGCTGCCACACACCATTTGCAAGAGTACTCTTAATGGGTCCCACTTAACCGACGAAATCGGCTATATATGCTTACTGCATCTGCGTGTGTACCAACAAAACTGCGCACTTGTAGTTCCAACACAAGAAGGGAAAGACACTATTAAATTGCCGCATGAACTGATTTAACAGTCAGTGCTTCTCTCCTCCTCCTCCTCGCCATTTTCTCCACACATGCACTATAGTGCGCAAAAACCCTGCAAGGAGAAGCCGCAACCTTTTTCACAGCCTAGAATGAATTTATAAGATTGGTTAAAATACATTCTCAATGCAACATCCATAGGCTACCACATACGGAAGTAGTTTTCGCCACAAATTGGCGCCAATGTGCACGCATTGTTCGGGAGCTGAAAGGCGGAATCACGCCAAGCGGAAGTGAGAATTCAGGTTAATGCGCGAACACCAAGAATTCGCGTTCGAAGGTACGCCAGCGCACGTAGTAGCGAGGCTGTTCCCTTTAGTGCACCCAGCAACCAAAGCATAGCCGAAACAAACAGATACGTGTAGCCGCTGTAACTACTGCTGTTGAACCCCCTACGCGGTAGGTGAGAAGCTAGGCAAAATTCAATTCTTTGAGAACGGCCAACATTTTCTTTTATATCTGTCTGTTGCTTATATACTGCAACGTGGTGTTTACCAAAGCAAACCGCTTATTTGGCCCAGAGCAGCGCTAACTTTGGGCCCTGAGAAATCAGGCTTCGCTGTCTCCATGGAGAACCGCTCCAGAAATTAACGCGAGCGTGAGATACAAACTAAGTACACCTGGCAATATTCAGTAACTGTTCCTCAAGGTGAATAATTTTTTTTTGTTGGTCTATGAAATTGCAACGTTAAGCGAACGGGAAATTTTCTTTTGTTCTTGCGCAAAAGCCGCACTAAAGAGGAAGACTATATCCTTTTACACTCGCGAAGCGTCCTTCCAAAGCAAGCAAAGTAGGCCACAAAAGCTTGCACGACACGGGATTCACGAAGCTGAATTCCCGCGAGGGCTGGACACACAGCTCGGAATTCAAACTTCCACTGCTGCCTACACAGCGATTTATTAAATTAAAAGCGCCCTGCTTTAAATGAACAGAAATTCGCATTAGTCATAAAACGTGTGTGCCGTTATCTTTCGTGGTCGACTGCGCATTCAGTGCGAACCGTCAAGGAGACGGGCGCGAATGAGACGTGAAGCCTTTGTCCGTGCTTGTTCACTCTGTATGCACAGTCTTTGTCAAAAATACGCGGGATGCTTTGCCCGCGACCGCCAGGTGGGCTCCCGAGGAAACTACCATTGAGGAGAGTTTGTTGTGTTATAAATTCCTACGCCCTGGGAAATAACGAGAACTCTCGTAATCACCATTCCAGATGTCTCGATAGTCAGGGGCGCCCCGAGAAGCTTATCACACAGCTGAACAATGTATGCGCTGCCGGCGCGGAGTAAACCGCGCTGCAAAATAAGCTGCACTTGCAGTGCCCCACCCATTGGCCCAAAGAGAGGTGCCAATCCTTTCAAAACCCTGACTCCACTGATTAGGCGGAATAATGCTGGAGAAAATCAGGTCCGCACTTCTGTTTATCAACTTCACGTCGAAATCTGTGATGGCATGAGTTTCGAGGTATTTTATTTTTCGCCTGTTCTGGACGCGATTAATGTTCTCGAAACATGTTCAGTTGAGTTGCAGTGCTTCGTGACCAATGAGCAGTTAACTAGATCCGAACAGATGCTCTCAAAATACATGACGTCACGTCCAGCTGGCGCGGGAACTTCACGGCGGCGTCCACCCCCCGCCTTCCGTCGTCGCGTCAGTTGTGACTTGTAAAACATCCTCTCGCGGAGAGAAAAGCAGATTACCGATTGCATAAGCGGAATTAAATAACACAGATTAACTTAATAATCATATTCACGTGTATCTTTCAGATGCACGATCATTTGAGCGGTCAGTACAATTTTGCCAAGTACGCAGTTTGGATGCAAAATAACGTTGTCCAGTATTTACGCAAAAAAGCCACGCTAGTCCAGTTCCTTTACCTCTCTTCTGCTGCCTTAAACACACTTACCCGAAATTTGTTATTCATTCTGTGCGTTTCGCAAACACTGCGTAGCGACGCCAGAATGCTTCTTTCGTACGCAACACCGGTGTATGCGGACGACCCTGTATCGCAGCGAACTCTCGTTATTCTTAAGGTTCACAACGAAGGACAATTTGTCAAAACATGCACAAGCACCGCGCACGGCTCTAAAGAAAGCAATGCGCGGAACACGCTCCTTTTTCTGAGAGTAAACAGAGCGCCAGCGCGTTTGAAAATGCAGCGTCCCCGTCACATACAAATAAAATTTGGTACTGTGAAAACAAAACAAGCAACAAAAAAGTTCTAATTGAGCTCACGGGTCGAAGAGGGCTGCACCCTAGTTCCAGTGGAGAGCATTTCTTGATGAGTGAGGTTTATGCATCGCATCTATTTCTTGTTTGTTTGCTTTGCAAAATCACGTTACAGAAGAGAGTACCCAAAATCGAAGTGCGCTTCATTCAGCAATGGAATTCAAATTGTGAAAAAGAAAAACGAGCGCCTAGAAGCGCGGAATTATTAATCGAACGTCAGTATGACATTTTTTAGCAGACGATCAGGCGTTTGGCCTCGTATGGTTAAATAACAAGCACGTTTCGAAAACTCAACAGTTTACAAGGCGCCAGGGAGCAACGAGATTAATCAGAGACACTGTGTAAAACGCCTGCACGCGTATTTAGCATAAACGTCTGAAGACTATAAAACCGTAATATATAAAGGGGGAGGAAAAAAGGGGGGGATAAAGGAGAGTGAACTTTACAGCGCCAACGAACCCAGTAGAGCTGGCATAAATCCAATAAAACATAAACGAGACGGTGGGGAAAAGACACTTTGGTTAAATGGCTTCGGAAGAATTACAGACGGCGCGAGAACGCCAACTGCGCGGCCACGTGTTGCTTTTCAATGTGTCCTAAACTTGTGCCGTTGCAGCGTTGAAGATGTACACATCCAGAAGTGTCTTTATACGGTCTCTCGCACGCGCCCATACCGCTTACGTAAACTATTTTTGAGCACACAAAGCCCTCAAACAGAGCTTTGCATAAGCAGCCGTGTGTCACGCAACAAAAGTGTCTCGACCATGCCAGATGCACAACCGCCAGCACGAGGCGAAATCGGCGAGAATGCCTTATGCAGTTTGTTTTGTTCGTTTTATTCTTTTATCACAGAAACATCATCTGTCCTTGTTATGATACACTGCACGGAACAGCAAAGCCAATTCGACCTTCAATTCTCTACGGTTCTTGCGCAACGAAAAGCGACCGACCAAGAGTTCGAAAACATGCAGGTGTAGGGAATAACACATTAGGAATGGCAGAAGAGATATCCAAAGCATGCTTTGCATTTATGCACCTAGCCAATGAACGGTTCTTATTTAACGCATAAAAGTTCTAGACCTTCGCAATGCGGCAAATTAAATGACGCAGAAATGAAAAGGAGTGTTACTGCTCGTACGATAAAACGTGTGCACCGCAGAGAAGTCCTTGGCGAGGACACGCCCATTGGGGAGCAACCGGGAGTGCAGCCACAGTTAAGGTGTCCACAACGGTGACTGTCGCGGCTACTATATATTGTTCGTTCATCAATAAGAAAGGACAGTTGTATGGTACTGATCCCGTCTACCTGCTGTAAGCAGTATGATGAAGAAAAGAGACACGAAAAGCGTTCTCGCATGCAAGCGGACGTGTCGCGCCAAAGATTGAGCGCGCTGTAGTCGTAGTAAGGCGAGAGAAATGCGAACGAATTTGAGTATTCGTGAACCACAGCTAATGGCGGGTAAAACTGTCATTAAAGAAAATTAGTATTGCAAAACCTACAATTCTAGTTTTGATGAGACTTCCTCGAACTTGTAGATATTCAATGAACTTGTTTGCCGAGCCATCGTTAAGCTGTCGTCACAGCCGTGCAAATGCAGACTAAGCTCTAGCGCTATACTGAAGTAGAGTATACAAATGAGCTTTAGCTCGAGTGCTCCTATCTAAATACATGTAAAAGGAGAATTCGTTTTTCTCGGCAACCACTGCACCACATTTGACGAGGTTTGTTGCATTTAAAAGACAAACTTAAAATCTAGTGACTGTTGGTTTCGAATTGTTGAGTTAGGTCGTCTATTTTTTATTAAAAATTGGCAAAAATCGAAACTTTTCAGAAAACGAAACTATCAAGTTTACAACTCTGTAACTCAACCACTAAAAATGACAATACAATTCTGTGAACTGCATCTAATAGTACATCTAAAGCGGACAAAATTGATATGTTACACATGAATATAAAAAAATGTAATCCTAGGAAAATAGAACTTTTGCAAAACCGTTGTAACCAACGTAACAAATTCACATAAGATGTAAAATGACATCTTGAATTTGTCCGCTTGGAATGATCTAATGGATGCCGTTTACAGAACCGCGATATCGGTTCTTGATGCAGAGCTATGAATTTGTAAACTTCGTGCTTCTATTTTCTTCAAACGGTCAAATATTTGAAAATCGTGTTAAGAAAATTCAAGCCCTAAATCGAAATTCCGCTTCGAACAGTCACTAGAATTTAACTTTCTCTTTCAAATGCAACAAATTTCATCAAAATCGGTCCAGGGGTTATCTCATAAAAACGTTTTTGCGTTTTACATGTATTTGAATAGGCCGCGTCGGAGTTTGGCCCGAGCTAAAGCTTCCTCTTAAAGGTCAGCTCTGGCAATATTTAAACCGTGTCAGGGTTAAGAAAACTTTATGTCCTTGGGACCCGTTTGTCAAGGCTGTGCAAGCATTGCCCCGCAAAGTTGAACATAATTTCAAAACGGAAGCAAGAGCAAGAACAAAACCGGGACATGATAGAGTAGGCGGCCCTTCGAATGACGTGTATTGGGGCACGCTGGACTCGGCAGCGCGGTGAACTAGTCCAAAGCCCCGGCCGGTGCATCTGCTTCAATTGGCCGCTACAGCGACCGGTTGTTGTTCGTTTTAAATATGATGCAAGGCGCGCCTCGGCGACATCATGTCAGAACATAGCGAAACCCGCACGAGTGGCGCATCAAAGCATTGGTGCATTACAACGAGTCGCGTTGCTATGAGCAATCGGACACCTTCGAAAACGGCGAGCGACAATATACAGGGTGTCCCACGTAACTTCAGCCAAACATTAAAAATATGCAAATGCCACGTATCTGGACCCAACCCAGGTAATGTTGTTTCACGTGGCTTGGAGATGCTCACGATGATTTCTTGCATTCCTAGTAATTGGATAATTAGCCTGAATTAATCAACACAAATATTATAATTAGATGAAAATTCTCAATGAGAAAATTGTAGAGCGAGATGAAATACTCTAGATACAGCTTTCTGTTGCTCAGCACGTGCTAGATAAAAGTATTTTTCCGAGCGTGAAAGAAGTCCGCGAATACACGCAAAATTGCCGCGCGACTGCCCCCTCGAAGCACTTTGCGTGCATTCGCGGGCTTCTTTCCCGCTCGGAAAAACACTTTATGTAGCACGTGTTCAGCAACAGAAAGTTGTATCGGGAGTTTTTCATGTTGCTCTACAATTTTCTCATTGACACTTTTCATTTATAAATATAATAATTGAGAAGTTGATTAATTAATTAAGACTAATTACCATATTAGGACAAATAAAAAATAATTTGAGTATCTCGAAGCCACGTGAAACACCATTTCTTTGGTTAGGTCCAGCTACGCGGAATTTGCATATTGTTAAAGTTTGACTAAAGTTACGTGGGACAACTTGTATAGTACGCACTGGTATACCGCCGATTTATCATTCCTCGTAGTATTTTCATGCACACAATTGATGTGTACGATAAAGCAGGCATAGGTTAAGATATTTCGCGTATGATCGCTCATTTCTCGCAGTTTTCTCGCAGGAACGCCGATGCCAAATCTGACACTGTTGAAAGCTGAACAAGGTGGCTCCAAGCTTGCGCAAAACCGGTAAAGATAAAATAACATAATCAGAGCAACATATTCATACAGTCGCCGAATACCGTGATTGTGTTCATATGCCAAAGCAAAAAGTCGCAGCATGACACCTGCGCACAGAGCATAAAAAAAAATGAGAACATGCCATGGAAACCACCAACATCCGTCGCGCAGTGTGTCATGAACATTGTGAATTGACGAATTTCATAGACTACCAACATAGAATTTAGACAAGCTTTCCAGAGAAGGAGATTGAAGAGAGGGTCAATGATAACGCCGAACATCTTGTATTCTGGAGACGCTTAAAAAAAAAACGAAAGCAACAGTGAACGAAAAACACAGCGATAAAGAGAAATCACGCAAACAAGAGAGGAATACTATGAGGTCCGAAACAAAACAAAAATATTACGCAATTCCATTTCTGTCAATGCTGTCGGCCTTGGAAGTTCTTGGGAGTTTATAGACACCAGCTTAAGAAAGAAAAGTCGTCTGGACGATCCATAAATACATAGCGAAGTGAGGGGGGCACGAGTGGGAAGTGGGGGAGGTGGCCGGGGCGGCGCTATGATCTGGGGACAGTTCTCAACAAAAAAGGTGCATTTGAATGCATGAAAAAAGGTGGAAAAAAGAAAAGAAAGAAAGAACATGGTTTGAAGACGTCTGTGGGGCCTTTACAACAGAAAATTATGCGACAGGAGCCGCATTGGGGAACCTCCGAGTTTTCCAAGAGTGACTTCATGACATGTACTGTTTACGAAAGGCTTCCGGTGAGCAAGCCTTAGGGAAAAAGCATTTATACACAAAACCGAACGCTGGCGCTGTCCACCGAAATGCCAGAATTTGTGCGCGGCTGCCTAATATTGGCTGACAGGCGCAAGTCGAACACTTTCACGGATACATCACCCCATCGAGGATTGCAGCGACGTAAACCTTAGAGGCACAGCGAATGACAGACCATGGAGCGCGTTATTTTCATCCCATGGACAAGTAACGAGCGAAAAAAGAGCGTAATGTCTGCGTGCATATCGGATTACAAAAGAGTGTTTCGTACACCTAACAAAGTACAGTTTCGTATGTCGTCTGTAGTCTTCCCTTTTATGATTTGTGAAATTGCTTTACGACATTTCACGATGTGTTTCCGCTTTTTACTTGTTAGATGTCACACCTTCTCACGTGTTTATAAGGTCCTACGGTGTACTATTACCTACGTGTTGATTGTCTCGGGATATCGGCGATATGTTTCTACTCTTCCAATGTGACAAAGGATTGTTGGCATTTTTCTCTGGTGCCAACATCGCCTTATGTAATAGTGTAAACAAAAAAACCAGTTAGGCACCCCTTACACGTAGGCATCGCAAATACACGAGCTTAGTGAGGTGTGTCACATACCTGGGACGAAATACCATTGGGGTATAGAAAGCTGTTCGGTGAGCGTTCCTGAATCCAGTGCCACACGCTAGCGGATGGCGGATCGAACTACGCTCAACAAGCGACGTGTCAGAACGTTCATAAATAATGGTGTACAGATACCGAGGAAACTACAAAAATATTAAAAAGAAAAGAAGAAAAGGAAAGGAAAGGGGAAGTGGAGGTAAGACCGGCAACGAGCATCTCGGTAACGGTGCAGCCATTAAGCCCAAGGGAGACATCCTATCCTGACAGATGACTCGTACAGGAAAAAGAAAAAGCGAAAAGTAAAATACGCGACTATCGCGCCAGGCAGCACTAAAGCCGGGAAATCATTACACATGCAAATAAATGACACCTAAAGTAGGATCAGCAGCAAGAACCTTTAAGCTTCGTTTCTTCCCGCTGGGATGTTTATAAGTTTCCGATGCAGATGACAGTCACGCCGCGACGTAAGGGACTTTGGTACATTCATCAAACCGAATAGTCAAAATATAGACAAATGAAAAAAACAAACTACAAAATAACCTTACATAAGATAAGAAAAAATAAAGTTTTCAGAATAATTCTTGCGCTACAGCTGAGCCTCTCCGGAAAGGAGCATCAAAGAGGGAAAATAGTATTAAATACACAAAAGAAACAAAAAAAAGTTTGGCAGGGTTTGGCAAGTTTGGCAGGGCAGGGAATGATACCACATACACCATCATTCTGGAAACAACTATTGGTCGTTTTCTCTTAAGGAAATTTAGGGTTTAACATTGGTGGAATACCGCCTAGCCCTAATCTTATAAGATATTTTAGCCTGTTCGGATGCGGCGACTAAGAGCATTTCTCAGAATCCCTCGTGTTGCGAGCAGAGGGAAAGAAAATTAAAATCAACGAAGTAAGATGGGCCGAAAAGACGGCTTTAAAGCGCCACTGCACGTAATCTTCTCAGAGACCTCTGCATGATCCTTCAGCGCCAACATTTTTTTTTTAATTTGTGCAGTCAAAGCTGCCCTCACTGGCGACAGTTCAGAAGTCTCTACGACTCGGCAGCCAATGAGGAATCGAAAGCATGGTTACCCAAGTGCACACGTCATTCGATTACTGAACCAGTTCACCCGATCTGGCGTCAATTTATCAGGCACGATCTCACCATAGAAACGACTACCGAAGAAGCGCAAGACCTCGCTAGTACTGTGCGTAGAACCCAAGTTCGCCTCTCACAAGATCTTTCCACCGCATTCTAACCACGCACGGCATTGTGGATGCGATGAAAGAAGTGGAAGCGGCGGCAGGAAGAGTAGCTAAGGGCCAAGTCGTAAATTTAAAGTTGCAGACTTCATTTGTAGCAAGCTCCGATCCTATCGAGTGCTCTAGACAGTCGCGCTGCACTAAGTCCATCGTGCGCGTTGGGCTAGGAACTACGTTCCTCCTTTAATTCATGCAAGTAGACAAGCCACATTAAACCGTAAGAAATGGCTTTCGAAATTTGCCTTCTCGCTTTTTTCTGTTGCTTCTGATGCGGATAAACGCGAACCATAGTTTAGTCTTAGGTATAACTAATGCTTTCCAGAGCTGACATTTATCCCACGTTTGACACATGAGCAGGAGCTTTACTCTCCAAGAACGAGAAAAAAAAAAAAAGAAAACTACGCCGGAATAACAAGAAAGGAATGTCAAAAAACGAAAATAAAGTAATACTGCTGCGATCGATATTCCATGTAATCTATAAACGGTAAGATCACAATACGTTAAGTATATCCATTCATAGACGAAACAAGAAACAGAGCCGGTGGTTCTTTACATGGCAATAACCAAATCTAAACAAGGAAAGAAAAAAAGAAAGAAAAAGACGGACGCATGCAGAAATAACCAGTATATACTTGCGTTACTGATGGAAGATAGAAACTGTACAGAATAAGTGCCCCGACAACACAGAACCTGGTGGTCGATACTCTTCCGGTTCAGAGTGCGAGAGAAATTTAATGGCCCAAGTATTTGCAACTAAATTTTCTTACAGTTACGTGATTTCAGTGTCTGTTCAGGTTATAGCCGTAGTAAATAAATGCGTTCAAAATGGCCTGAAAATAGGGAAGTTGGGATAACTAGGCTATTTCCTCGGGATTGGTTTTACGACAAAAGCTTAACAAGGATGCTAGCTTCCCGCTCGTCCGACGGTGAGATGCGAACCACGGGGTTTGAGATCGCGCGCGCAGGTTCAAACCTGCGTTCAGTCATGCGTAAGCAGTCGCTACAACCACGAGTGCCAGCTATGGGCGTGTCCGTTGCGATCCTCGGCACTTTTGTTTCAATTTTCTGCGTGAAATTAGCCGGAATTCACAGCTTCAGAAATTAACAGCATTAAGTATTTGAATATTTCGTACCAGATGTGAACTTCTCGAATAAGGGTCTTCAGGTCTTGCATTAGCCTCAATCATCCAATTCTTACGGTTCAAAAATAATTTGTTCCAAGTTTCTTAATTATTTGTCTAAATACTATCTCGAGTTACAGTAAAACTCTCTATAGTAAAAGCGACATCGTACAAACCGCCCATTTTTCACACCTTCCCTACAATTCGAACGTATTTGCTGAAACACTCCGTGATACTCGCAAGGAAGGACCGCGCTTTTAAGGGAACAACGAACGTCGTCTGCTCCTTTCTCGTTCCCGCGGAGTGCGAGCGATGGCACGTAGGCTCTGTCCCGATGGAGAGCAAAGGAACGGAACATTCTACAGCGAAGTGAAACGTGATACTCGACGCCGCATAGCTTTCAATTGCGCTCGAGTTCCTCAAAACGCGAGTCCTAAGCTTCGTACGCACATTCCGACATTGCAAGTAGCAACTCGCTTTACGTGCACTTCACTCAGTGTTCGGTGAAGCGAGTTCCGGTGCGTGTCGTATAATCCTGCGGTCAACAACGTACGCCCACGTATCCGGTGAAATACTTCAAAAACCTAGGCTCGTAAGTAATGCTTCAGTGCCCCACAGATGCAGTGCAGATGAAGTAAGAAAACCCCACAATAAAACGAAATATAAGAAAAAAATTAATAGATGAGGCCTCCAAAGGCCGATACACTTTCTGAACGCTCAGCTGCGCGAAAATAAGAAAGACTGAATAAAATCGAAGTATAAATATTTTTCTGTATGCCAACGAAGTTATAAAGAAAAAAGAAAGGGCGCACAAAGGGAACGACAGGAGAAAGCGCGACGCGAACATGGGGAATATATATATACAGGCGAAAGAATGGCCGTTGCAAAGCTACGCGCGCTAAGAAACATTCCCTCTGGATGCGGAAAGAATACCGTGCCTTAATGTTCCAGACTACAGCGTCGCACGGACGGCTCGTTATAAGCCGGTACATTTTTTCTTCAATAGAAAAGAAACGAAAGTAATAGGAGACCTACGCCTTATTATACGCGAAACAATGCGCGCTGAAATTCCGGGAATCCAGAGGCCGAATGGAGAACCAGCCCAAGGGAGTAAGCGCTCTCGAGGAGAAGGGCTCAGACCAGCCGCTCGAAAAATGACTCGAGGCTTTTGGCCGTATGAATGCTGTCCTTACATATATTTCATTCTGCTTCAGTGATTCGGAATTCCGAAACGCTTTCTTTTTCTGCCTCCGTATTACCTAGGCTCTAAAGTGAGGCACGGAAAGCGCACATAGCTTGAGCAACGAATTTTGCTATTGCAAACGCCACTGCGGCATTTGTTATTACTCGGGCAAGCCTGCGTTTCAAACACTTAACACTTAAATTGACGCACGATGTCGCAAATTTTTCTGCTGTATATGGAAGAAAGACGACGAACATTTCAAGAGCAGCGACCTTGTGCCTCGTTCGGGGAAATGCGGTCAACGCAATACAAGTTGCATGCAAGCTTCAAAAGAAATACGGGTTCTATAGAGTAGCGAAGGTTGTAAATACTGTTAAGAATAAACAATTTAGGCTACAAAAGAAAAAAAAAGTTACACACAAGGCAGCGTTCGGGACGTCCTCGAAGCGAAAACGAAAAAACAAAAAAGAACGGGCAAGTGTTAAGGAATAAATAAAAGGAATAAATACGCACAAACCAGCGACCGCGTTTGGTATATACGGCAGCGCGAACTCGCCAGTGTACTAAAACAAGCACAGAAATAAGTCGCGTTTTAGAACCATCTTGACGCCGACTATCTCTTAGCTTAGATGGATGACGGTAGCAAACAGGACGCATCGGCACGCAGCTACTAGGCGTGAGTAAAGTATGACGAGGGTATTCTGGCAGCCAGCTTCACAGAAAACACCTAAAGTTACGCAGGAGGTTGAGTAACAATGACAATGTTGTCGCTGGAATAATTTTTTCACTTCCTGAAAGTGCTTCAGTCGAAATTGTGCCGAACGCACGCACTGAATGGAGCCAGCGTTGTACGTCGCCCCCTGGCATTCAGGAACACAAACGCACCACGCCTAACACAATGTCCTCAGTGACACTTATGCTACTTGATGAGAAATAAAACAAAATGAAGCTCGTAATCTATGCACGAACTTCGATAAACTGCAGAACATTCACGGCAGGAAGCGGAAACCGGAACCGGACGTTAGAAGAGCAAACATGCCCCCCTTCTCACGTCCTGTTCCGGTTTGTTCTTCCTGCTATGATTATTCACCAACCGGCCTCATTTTATACATCAGCGACCCTAAATCTGTTGGGCGGAAAATACTGAGTGAAAGATCCGCACATCAAGGAGCCGACACAGGGGCTGTTTGAGTCTTGCATCGCATGGGTGCGCTAGAAGGTTACCTGCATAGTGAGCAGTAACCTGAGTACCGACGTAAGAAGTTGCAATTTAGCATATATATATTTAGATTTTGACACCGACTGTGTAAGCGCTTGCCTTGTGTATCTCGCTTCGTCCCGTCTAAATGTGCGCGATTAGGTCATCTTTCATAATACCAGTAACCAACTAGCCCACCTTAATGTCTTGAAGGTGTAAAGCCTGCAGGGGTGGGTACGGGAAGAGGCAAGAATGACGACAACACCTTGACACTGCTGCCATCAAAAGCATCTCAACCTGGAGTATCAAGTGCACTAGGGCAATTCAAGCCTAGACGGCCTCGAAGCTTATCTGGTAAATCAAGAGAAAAAATGAGCAAATAAAGTGAAAGTTAATGTAGCTAATTCTGAATAGGCAGAAATTAAAAATTAAAAATTAAATTATAGGGTTTTATGTGCCAAAACCACGATCTGATTATGAGGCACGCCGTAGTGGGCGACTCAGGAATAACAAGGGCCACCAGGGGTGTTCTTTAACGTGCACCTAAATCTAGTACACGGGTCTTTTTGCATTTCGCCCCCATCTAAATATGGCAGGCGTGGCCGGGATTCGATCCCGCGACCTCGTGCTTAGCAGCCTAACACCATAGCCACTAAGCAACCACGGCGGGGAAATTTACACAAAGAGGGGAGCCAAAGTAAAAGACGTTGAGGTTGATTGAGGCTGCCGCCAAGATCGAATTTCTTGATGAGCAAGTTGTGGCGTCAGGGCATCGCAGCGACCACGGTGCGTACACAAGAGTGGATGGCGTCAAGCTGAGTTAATACGCAGTCGAGGAAAACGTCACGGGGGAAAGGACGTAACTCCAGCGGCAGCTCGACGTTTGGAAGAAACGCTGCGGGGAAACAAAGGAAGTCATGGTGTGGAAAGCAATGAACAGGGGGAACCGTTGCTGCGCTACTGCAGGAAAATAAACAAGCAAAGTTGAGACCAGCGTCAATCACTTCCGGCTCCGAATGAGACACTTTGCTTCCCTCTGCTATGAAAAAAAAAATACCGCAGCATGAAAATGATAAAGAAACCGCTCCGGCGAGCAGTCTGGCTGAAGAACGTGCGCGTAGCGCTAAGTACGTGCGTCGCTGAGCAAGGACCCACAGCCTATTTGGGGTGAGACAAATAAGAACTCCGAGACCTGTGGTGGATATATTACTGCGTCCCGAGCGTTCGAAAGCTCACCACAGCAGGGAGATTCCCTTTAACGCTGCAGAGATTCGTCGCAGCTGAGCAGCACTGGGAGGTACACTACACGTGGTGGAGGCACCTTTCGTCACGTCGTGAGTGGATTGCGTACGTTTTACGAAAACTGTACAACGAAGGCAAACAGGGACAAGGCAGAGGAGGCTTTTGGTGGACACGAATTCCTATACGGGCCGTTCAAGCCACGTCACTGTGCACTGCCGGAGTCTCTCACTGTCAGTTTCCTCAACGGACGACAGGTCAAGCAAGAGCTCAAAGCTCGGATCACCAACGCACTGACGCCTGCACAATGAATGTGTAACAACCCGACAACAGGCTGCAGTCATATATTAACTAAACAGTTCGGTCACAAAAGAAGAGACGAAGCAACGTGTTAAACTACAGATACTGATGCAAAAGAAGAGGTTTTAAAACTTCTTTTTCTATCGGGGTTAAAAAAAGAAAGTGAAATGTTTCTTGCTAGTCAATTCAATTGAGAGTGACTCCGCAAAACGTGATGTAAATCGACATAATGCAGCGTTTCTCACATCTCACACTGTCCCTGCATGCGACATCAAGAAGCCTTTCACCGGCCCTGTACTTTAACAGCACACAAAACAGCAATATAAACCTGTGTAGACTAACAACGTAGTGCATCAAAGCTGTGCTGTCATTCATATGGTGCGAGAAGGTTTATTATCACTGAAGAAAATTAACGCCAAACTTTCTTAATTTCATGCATTAATTTAAGCACCCGCACGTCAGTGTGATGCACGGCGCCGATTTTGAAGTAACCTCTCGGCAAGTGTGTTATTTTAGCGCAGAAAAAGTTGTAGAAGATTTCTAGGGTAATCATTTGTTTCTTTCAAAATGCTATCTGCCTGTTTACCGATGAGCAATCATTGAGACCCAAGTATACGTTCTCAAAATCCACGACGTCCCATAGCTCAAGCGAACTTGATAACGGCGTCGCAGTCTTCATTTTTTTAAACCTACGGACACGGAAAAGTACCACTTTTGTTTCTTTTTCTTATTCTCATTTCGTTTTTTTTTCCACTACTGTAGTAAAGTAATACTAGCTTAAGTTAATGCTTAATTCAAACGTTCTCTTTAATGCAATACTCGAGATGATTACACTAAGACAAAGTTGTAGTCCGTCTGTGCATCCTCCCACGTGCACGCTGTTTTCACACTCTCTTTTTTCTATTCCCCTTTCCCTTACTCCCTGTGTGGAGTAGAAAACCGTGCGCTTGTCTGTTTGACCGCCCTGCCTTTTCTCTTCTTGCTTTCTACCTCTCTCCATCTCTATTGCATCATTTTGCCTTCCCGCTCGCTTCTCCAATAAAATTAGAAGTTTCCTTACGAAACAGCTCGATATGCCGAAAAAGTAGCTACAGAGCATTTAACACCTTGACGTTACCTAGCTTCTAAGTAACACGATCACCTATAATGCAAGTATACGGGGAAAAAAATTATGTACTTTGCCTCGTGTTCACATTTGAGCTGATCGTGTGTCGCGTGGGAAGATTGATATACTCTTTCCAATGTAACAAAATGTCACACTCGCGTCAAGTTATCGTCCACCGCCTAAAAAAACTCGTTACGGCAGAAGAAAGACCATTTCTCACAACGTATACCCGGAAATCAATTAATTCGAATGGCCATGCAAAATTGCGCCTACACTTGCTTTAGTATCATAAAAAGCTTCCGATGAATAACAACAAGACTTTAGATGAAAAGAAAACGAAAAAAAAAGGGAGGGGGGGGGGGGCACGCGGCGTACGAAGGCCGTTACCTCCTCATCTGCAGCGCTGCCTATAGGACGAAAAGGTCACCGCTCATTAAGGCTGTTTGCGACGGTCGACGGCGCACGATGGACGTGCTCTACCGAACACGCGGGTAACTTTTCCGCTGAAGAACAAGGTGCGGGCCTGCTTCATTCGAATTTGTTCCTCTTCACGTTCCCACAGGAACTTAACCTATGGATGGGATGGAAGGGGGGGGGGGGGAAGAGGAGGACGCGTATATAGGGTAGAATGCTACGCTTCTCATGGGGAAGCCAAGTGCCTGAATCATGTTCTCTTATTTCGCTTCACACCCTTTCACGCTATTAAGAACGTGAAGATGATTACAAATTTCACTTAAATGAACACTTTCCGGATAGTACAACGCTTCTATAAAATAACCTCACCTAGCTCCAAGCTTTACTTGCTACTAATCAATTATTTAATTAATTTATTTATTTAGTTATTTATTAAATGGTTACAGCAGTCCTAGGGCACAGGTCAGTGTAGGAAAAAAAAATCACGAACGCAAACTAAAAAAGCTTTTAGAAACAACACAAGTCATCAATAATTCCCCCCCCCCCCCATAAAGAAAAGAAACAAACAATTGGCAGTTTTGCTTTCAGTGCAACACCTATAAGAAACAAGTATTTCATGAAAGACTTCCAAATGCTCCACCATCCTCACTATCATGTTCTAGCATGGCTTTTCATTGTACGATATACCATGTGTCTCAGATAAGGTTGTCTAAGCTCTTAATTGAAAAAGGACATGAAAAAGAAAATAGACGGCGATAATACACATACAAAACCTACGATGTTCATTCGTTACATGTCTGACGAGCAAACACTCTAAGTGTTATAACGGTATCTCGGACGAAGTTTCTTCATTTTTTTTTTCTTATAACAGCTGGCACGAACACCTATGTATATCACGCAGAAAAAAAATTTCGTTTTCATCTGTTTTCGTCCACATAATCTCTCCTAGTTCTTGCGCTGGCTATATATGGTAGTTGCGTAAATGCCGAGCAATTCATTAACCACAGTTATTACGCAAATAGGAAACAGACACACGTCGCAAGACGATTTCATAGCTCCATAAGAAAGAGGGAGAGAGGGCTCTCTTATTATGCAGAAATATGCGCACCGACAAGAAACCAATGGCATGACTAAGGAATTTAATCAAGGGCAATTTTAAGCTTGACAAGTTGTTAAAATCATTTAAAAAATTTTGCTTTTGCAAAGTCAAAAGTACTGCCCCACCAGAACTTCACTGAGAGAAAATTATTCTGTTGAAATACTGCCATTAACCTTGATCAACGTATGAATGAGGAGGTATTCGCGGATGGAAAAAAACCGAAAGGCTGAATATTCCGCGATAAACGTTCTCGTCCTTTTTTTCTATCGCAATACTCGTCGCACCATCACGTTTCAAGTATTCATAAGGAAAAAGAAGAAAGAGACTCGGATTCAAGTAAAAGCTGCATTTACCAATAATGTCATTCTCGAAGCTGTAGTTGGCGCATTGCAACATGAATAGCAATGAGGGCAGAACTAGAACGGCGTGCATCGGAAAAGAAATCTGTCTCTCTCACTTTTTATTCCTCGCGTATATGCGCTTGTTTTTGCACTCTGTCACATTAGACTCAAGTGACTGGAAACGAAATGGGGCATCGACATTTTCCAGAGAGACTCACCTAATTATTCAGTTCCTTCCCGAATCCACATTCGGACGGAGCAACGGAACGCCACAGCGCACCTCGAAACAATGCACCGATAACGCAAGAAAGAACCTACAAGTCTTTCAAACAGTGGCACAGAGAAGGTCCGCTTTTAGTGCAGGATACCACTTCCTTGACATAGGAAAGGCAAAATATTTTTTTTAATGCATAACGTTTAGGAGGTAGTTAGGCGTAACGTTAAGAGACACGAAGAGCGCGGTGTGGATAATATAGAGCAAACTGGTATAGCCGATATTCTATTTGACATTAAGAGAAAAAATGACGAACCCTTCACATACCAGAAAATGGGAGTAAGCGAAGTTTGTCATGCGTGCACCTGACCTTTGCCACAGTTAAGTAACCCACAGGTAACGGTGCCGGATTACTTCCGCCTCCCGCTCCCTCAACTCGCAATCATCATCTCGTTGCTGTCGGATTGCACGGCTTGGGCGGCTCTTAAGGCGCGTTTATAGTCCGACGTTATCGGCACGCCGACTTATCCAAATCGGGCATTTCAAGGCAATTATAGTACCAAATTGTTCTTGCAAATTAGGACGGGAAGAAAGAGCGCTTGGACGGGACGAAGTGAAGACAACGAATAGGCGTACGCGCTTTGTTCAGCGCAATAAGCGACAACCTCTCGGCGCTGAACAAAAAAGAAAAATAAAGAGAAATAACAAAGCGAAGAAACGAAAACAAAGAAAAGGACAAAAAAAATAGTAGTTAAATGAGGGTATCCAAACCAAGGAGCCAGCGTCGCAATCGGGAATTTTACCGCGACGCTAACAAAATAGCCGCCTTGCGAGAGTTTTTGTAATTGTATTATTAACGACTGACTGCAAACTGCTCAGATTTCTGCTACGTGATTCTGGCTGATTTCGGCGTTTATAACAGATTCTTGCGCGCTTTACATAAGTTACCTACAAGGTGGTCCCGTCTAAAGTTTTCCTGATTTTTCAGAGAGGGAGAGAGAGCATTGCAAACACCGGCTACTATTCGTAAATTGCTATATGTGTCGTAACGGAATTAATTAGGAAGTTAATTAGCGAATGTTTTTAATTATTTGAATGCGTGTTTCGATATCTCGTCAAAGTAATGTCAGCCTCGTCATTCACCATTTTAACTAGATGAAGCAACATCAAAGTATAAGTGTCTTTATTCAAGTGACACGGCCGAAAATGATTTTCCACGTATGAAGAACCACGACGTCTTATGAGACGACGCAACTGGCGTTACAAGTTTCATAAGTTCTTTTGCTAGTGGCCTGCCTTGCGGTATGATTAAGGCAGTCTCCCAAAGAAGCGCCAAGAAAGAACTGCCTTGAGCAACAAAGCAAACCGTAGGGCGACGGTCATTCGCACCTGTTCCCGAACAAAAACTGAACGCAACTTGAAATTTCAACTTTCGCGGAGCTAACTTTACGGAGAAGAGTTGTGCTTCGCTGCTTTCGTTAGTTAACATTTCTGTTCATTTGCGCATTGCAGCTTCGACTTCGACGTCTTCGTAGTTGTGAAATGCAGCAATAGGAACGGCTTTTCACGAATCACTTAGTGAACCAATAGCGAAGCGTATTTCCAGCACTGCTCTATTTGCGATTATCGCGCGTTTTCATATTATCGCGTAGGGAGGGAGGTACCGAATAGAACGCGTTTTTCTCGGTGTGTTTTATTGGTGTGTGTGGCGCGCATCAAGGATATAAACTCAGGTGTGGGAGTTGTTAAAACAGTGAGGATCACGGCGATCACACGCACACGCGCACACACACACACGCACGCACACACACACGCACAGACACACACACGCACGCACGCACACGCGCGCGCACACACACACACACAAATAATGCGAGGGAAGCCCGTATTCAGCGGTTTAGCGCGATTGTGCCTGACGTGTCCTTACGCGAAACAGGGAAAAACTAAAGAGGAATGTCGGGCGTACTTGCATAAAAGCACTGCAAATCTGCCTCACGCACCTTTAAAAAAATTTGAATGGAGACGTAGGATGTACCTGTAGCGACAGCGATACATTTAGCTTCAATACAATTTTTGTGTATTTTTCTGAACACTGATCCGACACCTCCTAATATTAAAATCTGGATACGAAGATTTTATACGATACTACAAAAAATCATTCTTAATAACTTTGCAAAAAAAATCGTATTTAGCGAGCTTTTCTTCTTCGTAAATAAACATGGGGCGAAGCGTGTATACGCTCTATTTTTTTTTTATAGTCACGTTAGAACCATACACGCGTGACCCAATGATATACATATATGGAGGTCGTAGTCACGCCCGCAACGAGTCTCTCCCGCCCTCATATCTCGGCGTGAGAAGCTTCTACAGATTTTACCTAACCAGAAGACAAAATGAGTTCGCGAAATTCAAGCTCATGAAGGTGAAGGGCCCCACATGCCTCCCAAGGAGCCCGTAGGTGCCAGCGCGGTCGCGACTGAGACTTCATTTCCAGCACCGCCTCCGCAGCGAAAGAGTTGCCTTGACTGCTTAAAGGTGCGTGAGTGCAAGCACCGAATAGGAACATTCGCACACACGCGCAATGTCACTTCGCCAACGTCTACACGACGTCCCGGGGGCGCAACGGATACGGTGTAATGAATTCCAGGGCATTGAGCGAACAGCACACTGTGACGTCTCCGTCCGATTTCTCGCCAGGCGCTCACCGCTCGGTTGCCCGGCTCGGTTATTTGTCCAATAATTACGCACAGAGGAGCAGCCGGTAAACGGTGCACAACCAGCAGGGAGGGAAGCGTGCAGACGAAAACAGGTTAAAATGATTACCTACAAAGAACGACGGAGGAGGGGGGGGGGGGAGGCTATGTAGTTCAATGTATATGTTTTCTGACACAACTTTAAGCAAGGTGAGGGGGGGGGGGGACAGAAAGCTTCGTTTTAGAATCCTTAGCGAATGGAGGAGAAAACAAAATTTAACACGCTGTTTTGTAGGAACTTTACCATTGTGAAGAACGGAACACCGGTCACCAGATGCCTCTTAAAGGTGTTCTGGGTCTTCGAAAAATGATGCGTCAGACATCCCCACTTTTTGGTATTCTAGTGTATGTGCCGGCATCTAGCCCCGCATTTCCCCTTAGGTAATAGTAAAAGATTTATGATTAGAGGTAACCATCGGTAACCGCAAATTTAAAATGTAGCAGTAGTCATCCCGAGCACTAAAGTTAATAAACTAAACGGTTTGTCTAACCTGCCGTTAGACAAACGCGGACGCGGCCATAAGACAGACGCGGCCATAAGTAGGAACTATGGAATGGAACGGAATCAACATACGTCGCGACTGGTTGCGACGCGGTCACTAACTGCCATGAGCCGTCACTCAGCTTCGGCAGAAATGTTTTTGTACACGCCAACAAATATGCCATCATAAAGCACTTCACAGAATCGGGCACTGATGCTCTGGAAATTCTGCAACCAAATATGCAATATGTTCTTAACAATCTGGAAAGCGGTTCCTTTGTCCTCGTTAAGCACAGCTACATTTGCGATAGTGCCATAACGATACCAGAATATCAAGCATGAACGGAAAGCATCACATCTAATCATTCAAGTATATGTTAAATAATAACGCCCGCATTATACATATCTGTTTACCAGGGGCCCGAAGCAGGATCACATACCTGAAACGAGAGAAAAAGAAAAGAAAGAATCATGTCAGCAGTTTGATATGTACAAGCTTCATAAATGTTAATGGTTGACATTGGGAAACATCTTAATTGAAATTAAATGGCTCTTTTAGCCTTTATTAGCATTTTGTAAAGATGACGGAAGCAGAAAAGTTTTCTCATTGTTACTTCATAAGGTATATATGTTCGGGTACGTAAATTGTGCCTGAACATATAGGTACCGGCACTAGAAAGCACGACACATGATTAAATACATTAGAGCCTTCATACCCACTGTGCCTCAGTGGCACATTCATTCTGGGGGAATGGGCTCATACCCAGTAGCACATACCCAAGGCCGAAGTTGTCTGCTCGAGCACCCAGTGACCCAAGCTCTCTAATAGGCCAGGCAGCAGCCAGCACATACTGCTGTAGCCCAAGTTGCCTCTACATACCCACAAATATATCCGGTGACAAAACGGCCAACGCTAAACCCACGGGGAGAGGCAAAAAATTTTAAAAACATAAAAAAGGACAGCATCCAAGTTTTTAGAGCAATCAAAGTTACGTTAACTTGTTCTTTCCAGTCTACACGTTATTGATAAACGGTATATTCGGAAACGAAAAACTTGCTATCGAAGGAAAAATAAATGAGAACTGAACACAAAGGAAATAAGCGTGACAACGGCAGAAAAAACTGAGTTCCAAAAAAAAATTTTTTTGTGGACCTCTTGCACATTTATGACACTTTCTAAGCTTAACGACGGGAAAAAAAGAGTCGTTCGAAACCCGCTTTTCGAACTCTGCGCAGAATGCGAAACCGTAGCGATAAGCTTTCCCGCTGTTCGGGACCGACGTGCACAAATCGCCGCCGCTTGGCCTAACCTAATCCTGCTCACAGGAACGCTAAGCCAAATACCGCGTCCAAATATCGGCGAGATGGGAGGGCACATGCGATTTTCTGGGATTATTCAAAAGTGTTTTCCCGAAGTTTGTACGAAGCAGCCTTGGGCTAAACGCAGTACTAAGCGGAGAGAAACTTCCTGGCGGAGCAGAAGCTTGCTCGACGAGACGTCGCTCTGGTCGTCGAGAAAAGTCAGCCGAAGACGATCGTTGTTCGAAATCTATCATGTTGCAATAAACGTGAAGAATAACAAGAGCATCACTGCCAGGCAACGATAAAAATTTTCTTTGTTAGTGCGGTTATCATACAACAACGATATTTCTATTGCATGAAATGGTGCTACTGAAAAGCGCCAGGAAACCTCGTCCTACAAGCAACTTAATGTGTTTGTGAATGAGAAAAAGGGGACAAGGTGCTGGATCAGACCCGTAAAGCACGCATACTCAATTAACAATGGAGACACACTTACGTGTAAGAAATACTAATGTCACATACGCCACTTAATTTCGGATAAAATACGCAACGGATATAAACGAATAAAGCAAACACGAATAAAGAATGGCTGCTTGGTTAAGACAACAAACGACATAAAGCAAGTGCGGGAAAAGAAAAAAAAAAGCAAAGCAGTCCAAACATTGGCCGCATTTATATGTGAAGCATGGTGGTGCGGGTGATACTCATTGTCGCTGCGAACGGAGCAAGAGTCCCACTTCTCCAATGCAATCGCGGGAACAGGTTGGGTCACATGACCGTAAAATCGCCGATTTCTCGGCCGCTCCGACAGCAATACTGCAAGACCTCCGACTGCTCCGTGAGCTCTTCCAGTATCGTTGTCGGTGCGGTCAAAGATATCCAACGACATCCAGCGCAATAACACTGCGCCGGTGATCGTTGGATTGCTCTGACTACTCCGACAACGATACTGGAAGAGCTCACGGAGCAGTCGGATACCATTGCGCTGGATAGAGTTAGAGGCGGGCCACATGACACCAACGCCGTCTTACGAATAATTTCCGATGCAGATTATGAACGTATCTATCCGGCTAACAAGCGCTGACCTTCACAATCGTCGCACTGAAAAATTACAACAGAGCCACCGAGTTTGCTGAAGGGTTAGCGACTTGTTTACTGAAACTCTAGCTCTGTAGTTACTGGAATTGAAACCAGTTGCTTGTACTCGAACTCCTACCAGCGAAAATCCTGCGCACTTCGGATTCTTTGTTCGCTCCTCTTGGCGCTGTTGACATATTCCACGGAGCCATCACACTTCCTTACAGCACAAGTGGTTTCTTTGGCTGAGGCAAAGTAGATCACGTGCGATATATTATTCTCAAGCTTTGTACGAGACGTGGACTTGCGGCTTTATTCTGCCCTGGCAGTAGTGAAAACAAGATTAGTATTCAGGGTGCAAAGAAACTACGCACGTCTTGTGTCTTGGGGAAATGAAATCTGACGGAAGGTGTCCACTCTGTTTTCTTTGCTCTGCACTAACCTATAGGTCTTATGACAGCATTCCTTAAGTACCCAATCGCACAACCAGAAGTCTGAGAAGAATTACGAAAACTAGATGCGATGCAGGTAGAACTGAATGATTAGCGAAGAATGCAAACAGCTGGGGATGAGCAAATGACATCAGCGCGACACTGCCCAAGACAGTTGCCACAGGAGCGGCTTGAGCGCACACGAACTTGTGCCCCTAACTGCGGCGTACCCATTTCATGACACCGACCATGACTGCTGATGACGCCTGTTCCACTACGTGGACATGTATGTAAAGGCAACATGACGGCACGCCTATATGGCCCTCACACGCACTGACCTGTACCTAATTTTTCCAACATTCGACGTGTTGCGAAACCGCTAACATACGTGTGCATATGCGTGTATGCATTCCGGAACTTACCTTGCAATAAACAACACAAACAAGAACAGGCAGCAGGAAAGCAACGGTATCTGTCCGTCCTCGTGGCGCGCAGACAATAACAGAAAAAGAAAGCAGCAACGCAAAAGACGAAATGTCTAAAAACATTGTGCCGCCACCAAAACAAACTATACCTCACGCTTCACGTTCTGAAAGCGGGCCCATAGGTAAAGGTAAACAGCGCATCAGAGGAAGCTGCCAATATGAAACGGAGAAAAAGCTGATGTGAATCTTCTCCAGTAGGAAGGCAAACATCCCTCTGCAAGTGTGTTTGCTTTTGTTCCCTGTGCCTGAATCTTGAAGGACTTGTAAATGCGGAGGTGTGCTAGGCGGTCTTCGTAGGCTGCTAATTAATTTTTGACGTCTACTGTAGCAATACTCATGGTCAGACGCCAACCAGCATGTCTGCAGAAGAAAATAATTAAAGAACAGGCCATTGAAAGTTGTGCCTTTAGAAAATGAACTAAGAAAAAAAAAGAAGAAAGAGGGGGGGAAACAGGTACAGCGTTGTTCTCGTTATTCTCGTTGCTTTTGTTTTGTTGATCTGTTAATTCTGTCACAGTAGTGGTTTATAATGTCCCTCTGACATGTGCAAAGAGAGGAACGAAGAAGAAGCAATGGCAGAGACGTTGGCCAAGGCTAAGCAAGGTTGGTTACCATACACCTGGCGAAGAGGAAAGAAAGATTAAGAAGCATCATGAAAGGTGTAAATTCCAAGCTGGCAAGATGTACATATGGCAGTCACGTGACAATTAGTATATCGGCCAGATGGGCTGATGTACTAAAAACCGGACGAACTACCCACGTCCTCTTAACACGTTATGGCGCATATTTACTAAGTATCTGCAGGGTGCGTGCGGCTGTTCTACTGCTTTGGACAATACTGCTGTAATTAAACGACAAAACTCCTCGCGACTCCTAAGAAGGGCTTAACATAAGAAAAGATGCAAGTGAGCAGTGTCAGCATTCCTTCATTGTAGTGAGCGAAAACTACTATTTTACAATGTTTTGAAACACCAATTTATTTGCATATGAGGTGAATTGTTAGGCTCAAAAAGCGAATTGTAGATAATATGCAGTCGTAACCGCGCAATCATAAACGACGCAGCTAAGCGAAATGCAACAGACATGCGCTTGAAATTATTCGCGCTTCGAAACGTTTGGTCGGATGTTTGCGAAGTTCTAGAAAGGAAAGCCGAAATGAACGGGAGCAGACAGAAGTTTAATGGGAGCAATCATTTGCCCATGCCAACGAACGAAATAGATTTGAAGAACTGCTGTGGGGACAATGTCTCGCATCTCGAGCGCAAACAAGGTGGAAACGAACTGCCGGTAGAGTGTCTGCATCGAGCTCTCAGCGCTGCCGCTTTAAAGGGTATGAAATTATTGCGCACTGCGACAAAGCTTTTGCCAAATGCCACTAGCAACACGTCTGAGAACTTATTTAAACAATCCGGAACATTTATTATTTTTTCTGTATCTATTCGCTGCCTAATCATGTGCTGCGTTCTTATCAACATCCAACAACGATAGGGACGCGCTTATAGTATATGCGGAGAAAATCAACAGCGCTACGAATAAATTCGCACGAGCAAATAGATTGGCATCGTGCTGCGCGTAGCATGCTTTCTGTACTGCCAACAAATAACAGAACTCGCTGCGCTTAAGAACAGGGCTGCAGTTGAATTACTACAGAGTAACGAAGAAAGACTGAAGTCGATTGAACAACGAAAACAGTATGACTACGACGCCATGAAAACAACAGGATGACGTTACTGGAAGTGATGAGAATCGTAAAACAACAATGCGACGACGACGGCATGACGACAACGATATGGCGAGAACTGCGCGAGGACGACGGCTTGACGAGAGTTTCATGACGACGTTAGAATGACGTCGACAAAAACAACCGCGACGGGATAACGAGCACGGTACAGCGACGAATGCATGGCAAGTGCGACAGTATGACGACGACACAATGAAGACGATGGCATGACGAAAGTACGAGGACAACCGGATGACGACGAGTATATGACGACGAGTGTATGACGACAATGGCGTAACGACGGCTTTATCAGGAAGCCTGACTGATGAGGATGGCCTGATGACGATGGGGTGACGACGACGACGGCATGATGGCAGGCAATTTACAAAACTGGAATGACGGTGTTGCAACGACCACAACGGCATCGCCACCACAATCACGTGCCTAGAGGGCCAAGCTATTAGACAACTTTGCCCAATGGCTCAGCGTAGAAGGCGTGACGACAACGGCGTAACGACGACGGCCTGACGACAGGCACATGATAACGGTGAAATAACGAAGACGGAACGACCATGACGGCTTCACGACCACGAGAACATGCTTAGTGGTTGGAACTATTAGACAACCTCCCCACTGGGTAGGCGTAGAAGGCGTGACAACGACGGAACGACGAGAGTCAGATGGGAAATCTGAAATGAAGACCATGAAACGATCACGACAACATCATGACAGTGAGAACATATACTTAATGGTCCACGCTGGTAGACAACTTTGGCCACTGAGTACGCGTAAGAGGCTAGATATATAAATAGGAGAGAGAGAGATAGGCTCAAAACTCCTAAAGTAGGCAAATAATCCCAATCGCAATTAAAAGATCAGGAAGGAGGTTCACAATAGACGCATTCAAACAAGTCAGTGGAGCTCAACAGGCGCAGTAAGGCTTGCAAGGCCTCCAAGGGTGATGATCACTTGTGGGGCCTCAAACGAGCCCTTGGGACAAAGGAACGCCCGCACAGTAGTGCAAATAACCGAAATGCGATTCATTGCGCCTTTTACACATTATACTGGCCAGACGAATTACTATCAATAGAACATGCCAATAGGCGTTGGCGAATCGAGGAGGTACGGCTCACCGCGACAGGATATTGAGGGAATATGTTCGTCCCATGGCGAACACCAACGCATAATCATTCATGTTTACAGTCACGCGAAGGGCGACGCGTTCAAGCGATGGTGTTCGTCCATCCCGGTGCCCGCTCCGGTGCCCCGTTCCGAAGCCTTTCACGGGACGGTCGCGCGAAACGTCCGCACACACTGCCGACCCCCACACCAAAGCGAAACAGGCTTTTGGACACGAGTAACCACGCCGACAGATGGCATTGGCAGCGCGACACTCGTGCACTCTCACGTACAATTATGAAACTACAACGACCGGCGGCGGCTGTTGCGTTTCGCCTGCGACGCGCGGTTTTGCCGGCGCGACTGCGGCGGGGCGGCAGACATTTTGGCCCGTTCGGCGTCGCCGCAACGCTCGGTCTGTTGCGTTTCGCCTGCGACGCGCGGTTTTGCCGGCGCGACTGCGGCGGGGCGGCAGACATTTTGGCCCGTTCGGCGTCGCCGCAACGCTCCCCGCCAGGCGTTTCCAGGCGTTTCCAGGCATGTTCCGATGCCACGTGACTTCATGCGCGTGTGTGAGTGTATGTGCCATTGTGCCCGAACGGCGGCGATGCGACAGCAGGGGGTTACCTTCTCCTTCCAGTCATTGTGCCCGACCAGACGCGCTCCGAGAGCCGAAGTTACCTTCTCCTCCCAGTCTTTATGCCCGACCGGCGGCGCTACGACAGTGTGCGTCACCATTAGCCCATTGTACAATCACGTGCTCGTCTATTGAGGGGTTCCTTCTTGCCCTCAACTGCGAGAGTATAAAAACAGCTGCCCCCGGACGCCAAAAGGAGGGCTCCGATTTCTTCTGTTGAGTAAAGTGCTCTCCCGTCTCTCTACTTCGGTCAACCTGACCGCCAACTCTTTGCGATGTTAAAATAAACAAGTTGTTTTGTTGTTACCAGTCGACTCATGCTTTGCCGGGACCCTCGGATGCTTCCAGTTGTACCCCAGGCCGCCAGGCCAACGCTACCCTTGGGGCTTGCGACCCAGGTACAACCACGGGCGTCAGCGCCGAGTTCCCAACAACCGATGCCATCGGTGGGATCCAAACAACTGGTGGCAGCGGTGGGATCGCGACAACGGAGGCCAGCGGCAAAGAGATGCAGTTGACTGTATGCTGAACAGCTCAACGACGATCCGGGAGCAGTGCAACGAGCCCTGTGTGATGACTGGTTGCCTGCAGCGGAACGACTACGCTGAACTCTTGACTGCGAGGTTTGGTGAGTGCGGGACTTTCTTCTTCTGAGCTTTGCCAGGCTTTTGTTAGAGTTAGAAACAGAGCTGGTAATTGTGGTTGTCGTTGCTGCCGGGTTAGTTTGCGGCAAGACAATAATAGGCAGTAGAGAAAGCAGCATTCAGAGCAGCCATGGATTTGAAGTCGTTGCGCAAACCGAAATTGTTGGAGCTTGCAAGAGAGTTGGGTCTGGATGTCTCAGACAAACTCAGAAAACCTGAACTGCTAAAGGCTATTCTTGAGTTAGAAGCTGAGGATGACGAGCTGTCGGAATGCCTTGAGACCATTGAGGAGAGGGAGACTGCAAAAAGACAGGAGCGCGAACTTAAAGAACAGGAAGAGCGAGAGCAACAAGAGAAAAAAGAAGAGCGTGACCGTCAACACGCTTTGGAAATGAAGCGTCTCGAGATAGAGATGGAACGCGCTCGTAATGGAAGTCAGGCACACGGTGCAGGAGAACGCGTATTGTTCAAAATGACTGACCTGATGCGGCCGTTTAAGCTTGGAGAGGACATTGGTTTGTTCCTGGTTAACTTTGAGCGAACGTGCGAGAAGCAGGGGTTCTCTCGGGAAACGTGGCCACAGCGCTTGCTCACTTTGTTACCCGGCGAGGCGGCCGACGTAGTCGCTCGCTTGGATAGAGAGGAGGCAGAGGATTTCGACAAAGTAAAATCGAGTCTGCTAAAAAAGTACCGGCTGTCTGCGGAGGCGTTCCGTCGGAAGTTTCGGGAAAATGAGAAAGGCAGAAGTGAGTCATATACAGAGTTTGCGTATAGGCTTATGTCAAACATGCAGGAGTGGCTCAAAGAAGAGAAAGCGTTTGGTGACCACGATAAAGTTCTGCAGTGCTTCGGGCTAGAACAGTTTTATAGTCGGTTACCGGAGAACGTGCGATACTGGGTCTTGGATAGGCCAGACGTTTGTACGGTGGCTAAAGCCGCTGAGCTAGCCGAGGAGTTTGTGACGCGTCGGGCTCGCGGAGCTAAGGACGGTCAAAAGGGTGAATTTGGCTCTAAGTTTGAGAGGCCGAAGTTCACACCCATGAGATTAAAGGGGGACACGCGTAGTGAGGATGCGAGTGAAAGCAGTCCGACCAAACGTAAAGAGACGGCGGCAGCCAAACGCAGAAAGCGGTTCGAGATGAGGCGAGCGCGCGTTTGTTATACGTGCCAGAAGCCGGGTCACTTTTCGGCGCAGTGTCCGGAAACAACACCAAAAGTTGTGTTTTTTTCATTAGGCAGCACTGACGAGAACATGAAGCTTCTCGAGCCTTACATGCGAGACCTCCTCGTGAACGGGAAAGAGTGCCGGGTGCTTCGCGATTCCGCAGCTACGATGGATGTAGTTCACCCCTCTTACGTAGAACCCCATATGTTCACGGGCGAGTGCGCATGGATCAAGCAAGCCGTGGAAGCTCATAGCGTGTGTCTGCCAGTAGCAAAGGTGCTCATTGAAGGACCTTTCGGAGCGCTTGAGACGGAGGCGGCAGTGTCATCTATGCTGCCCCCCCAGTACCCGTACCTATTTTCAAACAGGTCCGATCACCTCCTGCGCGAGAAGGGGCTTTTGTTTGGTGAAGCTAGTGTTCAGGCCTTAACCAGATCGAAGGTTCGGGAGCTCGCTGCAAAGGCGGTAGTTGCGGGGCCGACGTTATCGAACAATGAAAAAGGGTCAGAGGCGCAGCAAGCTGATATTCAGAGCACGCCCGAACTAAATAAAATTGAGTCTGTAGCGTTGAAGGCGCCAGATACTGGAGAGGAAATGCCCGATACGGGAAAGTTAGAAGAGCTATCTACTGATTTGCTCATCGCGCCTACGTCAGACGGACTTGATAGGTTGCTAAAAGTCAGCCGGTCGGCTTTGATAGCCGAGCAAAAGAAGGATGGCAGCCTGGAAAACGTGCGCTGCAATGTCAAAGAAGGTATCGCCAGGAAAACTGCGCGTTTTGTGGAAAGAGATGGAGTCCTGTACCGGAAGTATCTAGACCGCCGAGGAGTGGAGTTCGATCAGCTGATCGTGCCTCAATGCTATCGTCAGGATCTGTTGCGCTTGTCACACGGGGGTTCGTGGTCCGGACACCTAGGAGTTAAGAAAACTAAGGACCGTCTCTTGCAAGAGTACTATTGGCCAGGGTGTTTTCGGGACGCAGACCACTTCGTGAGGTCATGTGACACCTGTCAGCGGGTGGGCAAACCAGGGGACAAATCGAGGGCGCCGTTGAAATTGGTACCTATCATTACGGAGCCTTTTAGACGGCTCGTTATTGATACAGTGGGACCTCTGCCGGTAACAGCCACGGGGTACAGACACATTTTGACTGTGATCTGCCCCGCGACAAAGTTCCCTGAAGCAGTGCCGCTTAAAGAACTCAGCTCAGTTGAGATAGTCAATGCACTACTGTCCATATTTGCGCGAGTTGGTTTTCCTGCGGAAATCCAATCAGATCAGGGCACAGTGTTTACTAGCGCTTTGACGACAACTTTTCTCGAAAGGTGTGGGGTAAAGCTGCTACACAGCTCAGTGTACCACCCACAGTCGAATTCCGTTGAGAAGCTCCACTCCATCATGAAGCGCGTGTTGAGAGCGTTGTGTTTTGAACATCGAACTGACTGGGAGCTGTGTCTGCCTGGGGTGATGTTTGCTTTAAGGACCGCGCCGCATGCGGCTACGGGGTTTTCGCCAGCTGAACTGGTGTACGGTCGCTCGCTTCGGTCTCCGCTTCGCATGCTTCGAGAATCATGGGAAGGCAGGGGCGACGACCCAGTCGTGGTGGAGTACGTGCTTAAGCTCCTCGAACGCTTAAGAAGGGCACAGGAGTTGTCAGGTGAAGCAATGGCAAAGGCCCAGCAGAGGGCCAAGGTTTATTATGATCGGACAGCCAGGGCCCGTCGTTTTGAGGTGGGCGATGAGGTCATGATATTGCGCACATCGCTAAACAACAAACTAGACGTGCAGTGGGAGGGCCCAGCACGAATTGTTCAGAAACTGTCGGACGTTAACTACGTGGTAAGTCTGCCAGGAAAGCGGAAAGCACAGCAAGTTTACCACTGTAATCTGCTCAAACCTTATAGACAAAGGGAAGCAGTGGTGTGCATGATGGTAAACGTTCCTGAAGAGCTTCCGGTCGAGCTTCCGGGACTAGGCTCAGTGACGAACAGGGAAGACACCGGTCAAGTCATTAGTGACCTTATCAGTAAAGCACCGCTGTCGCCCGAGCAGAAAACCGAACTACACCAGCTATTACAAGAGTTTCAAGGTCTGTTCTCTGAGAGGCCTGGTAGGACTTCTGTACTTACTCATGATATAGAACTTACCTCCCCAGAGCCAGTACGATCCAAGGCGTATCGGGTGTCACCCCGCCAGAGCGATATTATGGAGGCTGAGGTAAAGAAAATGCTACAGCTCGGTGTTATTGAGGCAGGTGAGAGTGATTATACCTCCCCTTTGATTTTAGTTGAGGTACCGGGCAAGGAACCTCGTCCTTGCGTCGACTACCGCAGGCTTAATTCCATCACTAAGGATCAAATTTATCCGATCCCTAACATCGAGGAGCGCCTTGAGAAAGTTAGTAGCGCTCAGTTTATTTCCACCCTAGATCTTGTCAGGGGTTATTGGCAGGTTCCACTCACAGAAGAGGCTAGTAGGTATGCGGCGTTCATTTCACCAATGGGAACATTCCGTCCTAAAGTATTGAGTTTTGGTTTGAAGAACGCGCCATACTGTTTTTCAAGCCTCATGGATAAAGTGTTGCGGGGACAGCAAGAATTCGCTTTACCGTATCTAGACGACGTAGCGATATTCTCCGCATCCTGGTCTGAGCATATGGCACACTTGCGGGCAGTGCTAACCCGCCTGCGCGAAGCGGGCTTGACAGTAAAGGCTCCTAAGTGCCAGTTAGCACAGGCCGAGGTTGTCTACCTCGGTCACGTGATTGGTCAGGGTCGTCGCCGCCCCTCTGAAATAAAGGTGGCCGCTGTGCGAGACTTTCCGCAACCGCGCACAAAGACCGATATTCGGTCGTTCTTAGGTGTCGCCGGCTACTATCAGAGGTACATCCCCAGGTTCTCTGATATCGCGGCTCCCCTGACGGATGCTCTAAGAAAGACAGAGCCTCAAACAGTCGTCTGGGACGAGACAAAGGAAAGAGCTTTTAGCGCCCTAAAGAGTGCCCTAACAAGCCAGCCTGTGCTACGATCGCCAGACTATACAAAAGGGTTCGTTGTTCAGTGCGATGCTAGTGAGCGAGGCATGGGCGTTGTACTGTGCCAACGGGAAAAGGGAGAAGTAGAACACCCCGTCCTGTATGCTAGTCGTAAGCTGACCAGTCGTGAGCAGGCGTATAGCGCCACCGAGAAAGAGTGTGCATGTCTCGTGTGGGCCGTTCAGAAATTGTCATGATATCTAGCCGGCTCGAGGTTTATCATTGAGACGGATCACTGCCCTCTCCAATGGCTGCAGACCATCTCTCCCAAAAATGGCCGCCTCCTGCGCTGGAGCCTCGCTTTACAACAATATTCCTTTGAGGTGCGTTACAAAAAGGGGAGTCTCAACGGTAACGCCGATGGCTTAAGTCGAAGCCCCTAACGTAGGAATCAGCCTCAAAATTGTTTGTTACTGATGTTTTTCTTCCTGAGGCAGGATTTTTTTTAACATATTGCTTTTGTTTAGTGTTTCAAAGTGATGATATGCTTTCTAGTGCAATTTTCCAATTTGTGGACGCGTTCTGAGTGATGCTAGACTACTGTAAGGAACTAGGCAGTGGTATAAAAAGGGGAAAGAGCCTGGCAGGGCTTAGTGAGGGTTGTGCCGTGCTTGCTGACTGAGCGGTTGAGTTTCAGCGTAGTTCTAACGCTTGCCGGGAACGAGAACAAAAATGTGAACTCTCCCGAAGTCACTTTGCAGTGTCCCGTGCGAACCTGAACGAGAGAACGAGGCCTTCTCTGTGCGCTGCGCTCAAGAAACGTCGAGGGACGCCCGACTTCGGTTATGAGCATCATCGAGCGACATCCCTCCGGACAGCGGATGCAGTCCCCTGTCCATCGGGATCTCCTTCCCCCGGCGGGGCGGTCTGTTGCGTTTCGCCTGCGACGCGCGGTTTTGCCGGCGCGACTGCGGCGGGGCGGCAGACATTTTGGCCCGTTCGGCGTCGCCGCAACGCTCGGTCTGTTGCGTTTCGCCTGCGACGCGCGGTTTTGCCGGCGCGACTGCGGCGGGGCGGCAGACATTTTGGCCCGTTCGGCGTCGCCGCAACGCTCCCCGCCAGGCGTTTCCAGGAGTTTCCAGGCATGTTCCGATGCCACGTGTCTTCATGTGCGTGTGTGAGTGTATGTGCCATTGTGCCCGAACGGCGGCGATGCGACAGCAGGGGGTTACCTTCTCCTTCCAGTCATTGTGCCCGACCAGAGGCGCTCCGAGAGCCGAAGTTACCTTCTCCTCCCAGTCTTTATGCCCGACCGGCGGCGCTACGACAGTGTGCGTCACCATTAGCCCATTGTACAATCACGTGCTCGTCTATTGAGGGGTTCCTTCTTGCCCTCAACTGCGAGAGTATAAAAACAGCTGCCCCCGGACGCCAAAAGGAGGGCTCCGATTTCTTCTGTTGAGTAAAGTGCTCTCCCGTCTCTCTACTTCGGTCAACCTGACCGCCAACTCTTTGCGATGTTAAAATAAACAAGTTGTTTTGTTGTTACCAGTCGACTCATGCTTTGCCGGGACCCTCGGATGCTTCCAGTTGTACCCCAGGCCGCCAGGCCAACGCTACCCTTGGGGCTTGCGACCCAGGTACAACCACGGGCGTCAGCGCCGAGTTCCCAACAACCGATGCCATCGGTGGGATCCAAACACGGCGCTCAAATACGCGGGCAAGCCGGATTACACGAGATGCAAGAGCCATGCGGGAAAAATAGCCTAAGCGGGCGAGAAAGAGTCAAGCATCCCCACACACTCTTCCTTTCGACAGAGACCAATCGTGGAACTGGTCTCTCTGCGCGCGATCTGCGGGCAATGCTCGGCGTCGCCGCAATGGTCAGAGGCTGCGGAGTCAGCGATCCCTATACGTAACAGTTCAGGCGTACACTTCCTTGATCGTACCTAAAACCTTCAATTTCTATCGAGACTTCTCCGAAGAGACAAAAAGAGAAACTACCCTGTGGTTGGGCGTGGCGCTTTGTGCCAAAAGCTGAAAGTGGCTAACACCTTAATGCAGTGAAGAACTGCGAAATTAACAAGTAGCTTCAACGAATCAGCAGGCGGGATTCGCGGTACAGTTACTTGCTAAAACGGTGGCCACTGACCAACAACCATGCGCACGGGTAACCGAAATCATCACAACCACGAGAGCACACGTCATCGCCAACGTTGAACCACATAATTGGGTGCAGAGGTCATTGTGCATTTGTAATCTGGAATAGCTGGTACAAGTTCTTGCTTCGACAACAACAAAAAAAATACTGATACATGTTTTTGGCACAAGACATAAATAGAGCGTTGAAAGATGCGTGAAAATTGAATACAGATCAACAAGGAATAGAAGAAGGAATGGGCAAAGTAGCCCGAAAGAAATGTAGAATATGCGTGTAGGCTAGGACGCCCGTCGTCACCACAAATAGCGGAATTAGAGGCAATTCTCCAAGCCACTTATTTTATCAAAACATATGAGACACCAAAAAAGTGGGTAATTTGTGCGAACTCCTTATTGGGTTTAGCATGTCTTGAAAATACTGATGACAACCAACCACACTCACGAACAAAACAGACAGTACCGAACAGTTTAACGCAGGCTACTGAAAGAAAACATAAAGTGATATTACAGTGGGTCCCAGAACATGTTGGTGTAGCAGGCAACGAATTAGGGGGCTCGTTGGCAAAATAGGCTCATAAAGATGCAGAAATTTAACTTATCCCTTTACCACCAATGGAAACGCAACGCAGATTAGAACTAAAGAAGGAATTGTGTATGTTAACCTGGTTCAGTGAAAATACTAAAGAATCGTTTCTTTACGAAGTAGACCCTCAACTCAAACACCAGCTGGATGTAGCACCTTCAAAAGGGAAGGCTATCCCAATTTTGCCAAACGAAGGCTACGGGAAGCAAAGAAAGAATTGCCATATTCGAGTGTACAAAGGCGATAGATGCACGGTTACTTCAAATGCGGATATCGGCGGTGCAGAAGCGCCCCGCTTCGGAAGCACGCCAGCGTACAAGATCATGCCAATATATATATATATATATATATATATATATATATATATATATATATATATATATATATATCAAATGACGCCGAGCAAGACAACCGTAAGAAGTAAATCATTATACCAGCAGCACACGGAAAATTGCCGCGGAAAACTGTTAGCGTGCTCGCCTTTATGTACCCATCACACGGGCGCAATGATGCGCTTCGCGCATATTGCTCGATTGCCAATGGAGAAGAGGGCGTCAGTGCCGACTTGCTTTGGGAACGAAAAGACAAAGACGCGAGATGGTCATTGAACGTGTGCTCTACCAAAATGTTGTTCGACGCAAATAAATACTACACTTAATAAAATAAATTTCTTAAGGATGGTATCTGACGACTACAACCTTTCAAGCCAATGATAACGTTTTTACTGCAAAGAGAAAAAATGTATGTGTAAATCAGGAAGAAAGAAACTTCACGCACAAAGGAGCGAAAACAATACATACTGCAATCCACGAAAACGCGAAACGGTTCATATAAACAGATTTCCGAGAGTTATTTAACGTCGAGACCGGCGACGGCCAAAGAATAAACGGGGCAGAGCTCTGCGATACTCAAACAGTGCTGGCGTGCTCTGATTGTGTCCAAAAGATTGCCAAGCGTTGTTGATGCGCTGGAGCGAGTTACCGGCCAAAGCCGCGCGAGCGCGAAATGAAACTCGGGGTTTCCAATTAAGGACACGATCAGTCTAGCAGAAGCCAGCAACATGGGAAGACAACGAAACCGGCACGTCATTAACGTCATTTTAACGAATGGCTCAAATTAGAGCGTCATTAGCAGTAAGACAGAAGTATGACAGAAACGTTCTTTATTTCGGGGATGTTGTATTAGGAATACAGAAAGCATCAAAAGACAACAACAACAAGAAAACAAAGGTTGCATAAAGAAAATCCATGCACCACTGCGCAAACCTTTAACAACGTTACCAACAACCGACGTACCAGTATCACGTAAACGTTGTGTCAAGGAAACCAAAGACACAGTGGGTGAACAGAGCTAGCTACGTTTCGCGCAAATGTTCTAGTTACCACACTACATGACGCCTGGAAACGCAGCCAGAAAGGCGGCCGCCCGGCCGCCCACCCGTAATCCCGTCCATCCGTCCAATTGCATCTCTTTCCATTTATCCTCTTACGGTAATCCAGTGGCCCAAGTTGTTTACCTGCATGGGCCACTATGCAGGTACGCCGTTCTATTATTTTAGCTTCGCGATCTTCCTCTCGTCATGTCGTTGTCCTCATGCCTTCCACTGCGACGCAGTGGCCAAAGTCGTCCCATAGCGCGTGCCACAAGGTATGAGCTCGTCGTCGTCATACCACCATGGTCACTCCATCACGGCAATTCCAGCTTTTTTCATCCGACACTTTTCATGGTGCCGTCGTCATTCAGTCGTCGTCTCGCTATCGTTTTATAATCGCCATCACTTCAGAAACATAATTTCATTGTCGTCGTGCCATCGTAATACAGCCATCGTTGTCATACAGTCGTCACTATCTTATTGTCTTCATGCTGTCGTCATGTTGCCATCGCTACACTATTGTCCTAATGTAAGAATCGACATCTAATTGTCGCCGTACCATCCTTATACGCCTTTTGTCGTTCCACTGATATCATTTCTTTTTCGTCATTCCATCATCACAGCGACGGCGTCATATAGTCGTCGCCTTCCCTCCATGCTTATGGGCGACTTTGGCAAGCGAGTGACAAAGCAAAGTGGAGCAATAAAGTAGTATCTGGCATACAGCCCAAGCACCTCTCTCGTCTCCGCCAAGTCTTGACATGTCTTAATTTAAGAACGCTGGTCTTCAGTTGAACACCAACAAGTGCCGCGCTGGAGCTCGCAACTAGACAATCTTGGGCCACGTTGCTTCCAAAGACGGCGTCCTCCCCGAACTTGCGAAACTTCGAGGTGTCGCCCAAATCCCTAAGCCGACGTCACAAGAACCTCCGGAGCTTCATCGGCCTTTGTTCTTATTTTCGTCGATTTCTGCACACTTTCGCAACCATTATAGCTCCTTTGACGCGCCTTCTCACCATTGGCGCCGACATGTCCAACTGGCCTGCTGAATGTGATGAGGCATTCCAGACACTACGCCAGCAGCGCACATCTCCTCCGATACTCCGGCACTACGATCCCCGGGCGCCTACGGAAGTACACACGGATGCCAGCGGCGTGGGCGTTGGTGTGGTCCTCGCGCCACACAAGCCTGGCTATAACGAGTATGTTGTCGCCTACGCGAGCCGAATCCTCACAAAGACCGAGACCAACTACTCAACCACTGAGAAAGAGTGCCTGGATACAGTCTGGGCTCTTGGGAAGTTCCGAACTTACCTTTATGGACGACCTTTTTATATCGTCACGGGCCACCACGATCTTCGCTGGTTGTCGACATTGAAAGACCCCTCGGGCCGCCTCGCTCGCTGGGCACCGCGGCTACAAGAGTATGATATCCAAGTGCACGGTGTACAGGTCTGTCCGCAAGCAATCCGACGCGGACGCCCTTTCTAGCTCTCCTCTCTATCTCGGCACAGTATAGTGCCGAGAGAGATTAACGATTCAGCGCGGATGGATAAGGGGCGTAATCCATCCGCGCTGAACCATTCATTTCCGTGATGAGACCCACCTAACCCTCATCACTCCTTACCACCCTTACCAGCTCATTCACTGCTTAACCGTCTGTGTTGTGCGACGCGAAGATAATGAGCCCTTAGAGATCGGTGGCGTTTCAGTGGGTGAAGAAATGCCCCAATTGAAGGTGGATTCCGCGATCACTGAAAGGCATCGGAAATGTGGCGTGTTTGACATTAAATTTTGGCAAAACGGGAACTTTCCTGATGTTTACAAGGCTCTAAGTCGGGGCTACATGTGGTCCTAGAGATGCCTTTTATTGCATCATCAGTAAGTCAGTCAACAAAGCCGTCATAGAAACTTATCCTTTGAGATTTGTTTGGTACCGTCGGTACAAGAAATCGATATGGTTCAGATATATTCACCTTCTGCAAGCGTGGTTGTTTAGCCCAGTGGGCAAGACACTCAACTTCTGAGCGGGGGTTGATAGGCTCAAAGCACATCCCTGCTAACGTTTTTCCCTGCGAATTTTTCCTTTGAATTTTATTGTTTTCCTTTATGGAGCGCGTCGTGTTACGTGTTACGGACGGACAGGGTGACGGACAGATCTCCTGGGTGAGTCGCCTAAGAATGCTTACGCATTAAAAGGAACTATAAAAGTCACTTATCAACATCGCACGGGCACTGTGGTTTCCTTGCTGGAGCCATGGGCAGGGTAATCAGCATCTCATTTGTAGATTTAACAACTCTATCCGTAATTCCTTGTTGAAGCAAAGTAGCACGGCATTAAATGATTCTTAGAATCATAAATAAGTGCAACTGTTGTTATCACACGCATCAAAATACCCTACAATGAATATTAAAAGTAAATAAGTGACAAGGACTTCCCCGAAACATCTAAATATTTTCTATAGAGCATGCTTTTCCGCTAAAGTATAAATATTGTGGGTCAGACATCCTTCCGGGCACACTACGAAGCGAAGAAGCCGAAACTGCGTCGGATAGGATAATGAAGATAACACAACAGCATCCATATACGTGAAATATGGATGACCGATTGCCCCTGCAAATAAATAAACGCGTGGCTGCTTCCGAGAGTTGTCTCTAGGAATGTGAAGCAAACGTAGCGGAAGCACTTTTGAGCGTTTGTAAACATGACTTCAATGCAACGAATTCGCGCAGATGTACCACTCGCACAGCCCTTTCAAGAATATCTCCTCTCACAATCTCACCTCTACGTAAACAAATGCTGGTGCGCATTCAAGTTCGTTATTGCTACAACTAACGACTGTGTTTTCATTTCGGTGTATGCGTTCGGTAATGAATGCCACCTATCACCCATCACAATCGTGGAGGTGCGGAAAAAAATGGATTATCGGACCACGTTCGCTTTTTCGTAAGTACTTTTGCTTCTGTATATCATATTCATAAACCAGCATCTGGAGTACCATGTACACTATGCAGACGTAACAGGTTATCACAAAGAGTGAATATGACAAAGCACGTACATGGTAACAAGTACGAGAAGGCACAGAGATAGCACTGTTATTGCACGGACTTGTGCGATGTCTGGGCATTTTATCAGCAGACAAAACATCCAAGAAGGAACAAGTCAGTTGGGCGATGCTTAAAACACAACACAGTTGATAACAAGCGTAAAAAAAGAGAGGGAACTAAAGATATAAGACGAGCGAAAATGGCCACTACAACAAAAAGCATCAACAGAAAAAAAAAAAAAACGGCGCCCGAGAAAGGAGAGACTGTCGCCCAGGCGTGAAACGCACTATCTACAACGAGCGTAATATCCCAAAAGAAGAGAGAAGGCAGCAGATACGTAGAAAGGGCTGCACCAACGAAAAAAATATATAACGAAATAAAAGAAAAGAGAGAAAAAAGAAAAGAGAGAAAAAAGAAAAGAAAGAGAGACACCCAATGGAAAGGCTTCTGTGCCAACGCCTGAATGAGAGATTGCACCAAAGTGGCAGCGGAGCTGACGAAAAACGTACCACGCTGCGGTGACCATGCGAAGACGAATTGCGCTGGGAGGCCCCTACAGCGCGGCCCCGGGCCACGGCACGGAGCCGGCACGTCCCCTGACGACGGCTCGACGGCGGCGCCAGACCGGGCGCAGTGGAAGAGCGCGATCCCCGTAGGGATGCTCGTCCCGAATCTGGCACTACCGCAGAAGACATGCGGCGCGACATGATGGATCGAACGTGTGTTGCTGAGGGACACGTGTCTGGTTAGAGAGGCGGGCAGTGGCCGCGAGTCTAGGAACCCCGAGGGAACGTTGGATGCGCTCATCTTGTGCGTAAATGATGCATGAAGGAGACGCGCACGTTGCGACCGAGGACCAGGGCTTCTTCGGAATGCACATAAAGTACCAGGAAAAACCGCAAGCGACTAGCATTGGGTAGTGGTTAGGAAGCACGAGAACAAGAAGCAAAGCTGAGCAACAAGAATAAATTGAAATAGCGTCATAAAAAGAAGGGAGGTGGGGTGGAGGGGGCGAATATGAGTCAAGCAGGATAAAGTAATGACATCGAAAGCCAGCGTTCTCGCATTTACCACTTCAGAAACCTGATGACAGATAATTCAAAGGCACGACAGACGTCGTTGGAGAAATGTCAAGCACTTTTTGTGATCGTTGGTACAATGCATTGGCAAAAAAACTAGCTGGGAACCTTGCGAAACGGTCCATTTCTGATGCATCAGGAAAGAGAAAAGCGATGTTCTTCGATGATTTGAAATCGTATCGCGGCTAACAGCATGGCATTGTTTTTCTTTTCTTCTTTAAAGCACGGAAAGAGCAGATTATATAAGAAACGCAGAAACGCTGGTATGCATCCATACCTCAGAACGCTATGCAATAAGAAGAACGTCTATTATACCTGTTAAGATGCGTTATAGTTCGATTGATTAGACGCTCAGATAGCAGAGCACGTAGCGAGAGGACACAGAGCTTCGGCAACACAAACACAAGGCTTCCAACCACACGTTGTCGTCGTCTTTCTCGAAACAGTGCCTGCTGCGCGTTCTTCTCCAGTACAATTGCCTCCCCGGAGAAGAGGAGCCGACTCGGCGACCTACGGGCAAGACAGCACAGGTGGGTCAAAGTACGGCTTGAGCCGCTGAACGTGCACGATTTCGCGCCCTCGGCGGCGCTTATCGGAAGGCAGCTCAAGGGGTTCTACCAAGTAGTTCACAGCAGACGTTAGACTGACGACACGGTAGGGACCCTGGCACTTGGAAACAAGCTTTGGTGAAAGTCCAGGGCTGGTAGCGGGAACCCAAAGCCAGACTAGTGAGTCAGGGGCATAGGGTGCCAGAGGGGAGGGAATATACCGAAGGTGCTTCTGTCGCCGCTAATCTGCCGAATTAAATGTGCGGGCGAGCTTTCGGCACTCTTCGGCGTGTGCAGCAGCTTCGGACACATGCCTTATAGAAATATATTGTTTGGCCAGCGTACATTCACAAAAACAAGCAAATCTTCATAAATTATGAGCAGATATCTAAACGCGGCCCCTGTGGCATCGACAAAATAGCGTTGACCTTGTTTCGACTCAGTGTAGCGAGAAATGACCATGGAAAAGGCGAAGCAGCCCACACACACAAAAAATTTAATAAGGAGACAATAAATAATACAGAAAGGGGCCACGGGGGACGCGCTTGTTTCAGACTTAAAGAGAGGCGGTGATGTGACGACGCCTGCACGCCTCGGTTGAATGGGTCCCCGGGGAACCCTTTCGGAAACGATTCGGCCGCCGCAACGCACGCATCCGCCGCGAACTGGTCGCTTCCGAGAGGGACGCGCACATGCGCAGCACTCGCGTCAAACCAGCTTCGCCTTACTGGGGCGAACTCCAGCACCGCGGAAATTGAAGCTCCAGCGAGATAAAAAAAGACTAAGAGAGAGGGGGGGAGCACAACATGCGCATCCTGTTTCGGCTGCAACGCTCACGTCTGTGCAAGACAATGGCACCGGTTGCCGATGATTGCGCCTCACCAACAGGCGAGGACGGCTGCGAATGGAGCTTAGGACAAATGGGAAGCAAAAAGCTGTTTAACCGAATTATTACGAGAGAGATAGAGAAAGAACATTTATTATCCCCAAAGGAACTAAAAAGGTACGAGAGAGAGGGAGAGAGCGGATGCATTGATTAATTATTCACGTTCATTATACGCATTTAGACCACGAGTCCCTTTGTCGCCTTCACCTGCGATGTCTTCTGTCGGCGGCATGTGAAAATCGTGTCGAGGGACAATGGTCTAGTGTCAAGGTGCGCGAGAACGGATGCCAGGGACTGTCGCTGAACATTATATTCAGGACAGTCGCACAGAATGTGTTGCAGCGTCTCCTCGCAAAGACAGGCATTGCAGAGAGCGTTGTCGGCCATTCCAATGCGGAATGAGTAAGATTTCGTGAAAGCCACCCCTAACCATAAGCGATAAAGCAGAGTCGCCTCGCTTCGGCGGAGTCCAGTTGGCATATAGAGATGCATCAAAGAGGGCAGGTGGTAGTGACGGTTGCTCTGGTTGGTCTGGCTGTTTGGTGTGCACCATAGAGAGAGCGTGATCTCCTGTGCAAGCACTCGAAGTCTGCTAGCTGCGTCGGATCGTGAAAGCGGTATGGCCTCTTCTTGTGCGTCTTCAAGAGCTGCCCGAGCTGCATTATCGGCGTCTTCGTTTCCAGTGACGCCGCAGTGACTTGGCAGCCACTGAAACGTCACGTGGTGTCCTTTCTCCTGTGATGTATGGAGTAGGCATCTAATATCGAAGACGAGCTGTTCGAATGGCCCGCGACGCAGAGCTGATAGTACAGATTGTAGGGCTGCCTTTGAGTCGCTGAAGATGGACCATTGTCGAGGTGGCTCCCGACTGACGAAACGGAGTGCAGCGCGAAGAGCAGCTAGTTCAGCAGATGTCGATGTTGTCGGGTGGTCAGTCCTGAAGCTGATAGTAATAGCTTTTGCTGGGACAACCACAGCACCGGACGAACACTGGATGTTTGTGGAACCATCAGTATAAATGTGTTCACTGTCCGCGTACCTCTCGTGCAGAAGAAGCAGAGACAGTTGTTGAGGCGACAAAGGGACTACTTCAGTTTTTGAAAGAGACGGGATTGGACAAGCGGCTCTGACAGTGTTATCACGTACAATGCCAGATTGATAGACTCTACCGGACGATGTTTGTGTGCTGTGCTATGTGCTCTCTCTCTCTCTCCCCCTTCCCCATCTTTCATCGCACCCATCCCTCTCCCATGTGTAGGGTAGCAAGCCGGTTACGCTAAACTGGTTAACCTCCCTGCCTTTCCTTCTCTACTTTTTCCTTCCTTCCTTCCTAGACCACGAATGTGGGTTAGGTGGTTGTTGGCTGCAGGCGTGTCTGCCCTTACCAATATTTGCTAGCAACAGCTCTACGCGGGCACCGATGATGAAAGTAACGACTAAATACAAAGAAACAATAAAGAACGAGGTAGGACAAAAAATTGGTTAAAGTTTACAAACAAAATACAGATGGCCGGGTTAGTATTCGAAGCGCCATGAAAACGAGTCGCCGCCACCGACTCCCTGGAAAGCACCGATGGAAGGCGTCACGCTTCGATCATAAATTGGGCATCACTAAAAGCTGAAGAAGGCTTAACACCTCGACCCTTAATGCCCAGTGGTCATGGAGTGGTACACCGATTGCTATTACAGGAGCGGACAAAGGAAGCTGTTTTCAGAGCACAAAAGCACTCACGATGACATCAACAGAACGGATAAATGCGAACAATACAAAGAACAGAGGTTCGTTTACATTGCGCAGTCTCTGCTCATGACCTCCACGTCAAACGATCACTAACAAATAAATACCGGAAGTTCGTAGATAACTATCACGCGCCTACGAGTTGCTTGCTGTTGTCACGCGGAATCGACGCTGGAGGTATCTTTCGTAACACCTTGAGTACTCGATACTTACTAATAGTTCACAGTACCTATTATAAACCCGCCGTGGTTGCTCAGTGGCTATGGTGTTGGGCTGCTGAGCACGAGGTCGCGGGATCGAATCCCGGCCACGGCGGCCGCATTTCGATGGGGGCGAAATGCGAAGACACCCGTGTGTTTAGATTTAGGTGCACGTTAAAGAACCCCAGGTGGTCAAAATTTCCGGAGTCCTCCACTACGGCGTGCCTCATAATCAGAAAGTGGTTTTGGCACGTAAAACCCCAAATATTATTATTATTACCTATTATAGTGCCGAATATGCTAAGACCGCCATTCCTGAGTGGTGCACCAATGCGCACGGCATACACGAGTATTTTGACACGTGTAAGTCCTACGGAATTCATCAGCGAAAAAGCTTTTTCTAATGTAATCTTCCGTTTCCCGTAGACGCCCTACAGGTAAAGCACGTTACTTCAGAAGCAATCGATGAGAAACAAGAATGTGTCGACATACGCGAGATATACGTCTACGTAAACAATCAATTCTGATCGCTTAACTGCCGTGCTCACACGAATCATTAGAATACATGCTCAATGTTTTGTACTATACGTTGCAGCTTTTACGAACACGCTATTCTGAACACTGTTGAGGCATGTAAAGAAACTCGGGAAATGAAGATTTACAGCGGCGAGTCCCCTTTTTACCCAAGCCCTTACAGGACACTTTTCTTAGAATGTACACTCTAAGAAAAGTTTACGCCATTTAAGTCATATCTTGCCACACAGCAATAAACGTCATCTGTCTTGTCCGCATTTCCTTTCCTTAACGCTGCGAGCCCGGTACTTCCAAGTAACGAACGGCTTGCGCGTTATCAGCATGACATGGCATTGCCAACAAGAAAGTAGCGGGCGCGGCGTTTTCAAGAAAGGAAATGCAAGCAAGGCAGATGACGATTATTGTCGACGACGACGAAGGACTGATTCAGTCACAGAAATGCTCCGTTTTTCTAAACTGGACCTGCTAGAAACGCGTAAACACAGAAAATCGATTGAAATTATTATTCCAAATACTCCAAGGCTAAATAAATATTAGAAAGGAAACATACATACTGGCACCTGGAAAACGGAGCTCCAGAACCAACCATAATCAATCTATCGAAGCTTATACAGCGCACACTAATACATTCAGGTACTCCTTCTTCCCCAACGTGATTGAAATGTGGAGCAAGTTACCGATGTGTGTAGTGGAACATACTGATCTGTCCCAATTCAAACAAACTCTGGATGACTATCTGTGCGAGCGCACCGCTTGATTCCGATGTATTCTGTGTTTGTGATTGTTGCACATGTTCTTTTCTTTTATATTTCTTCATAACCCTCTCTGTAAGGACCCTCGCAAGGGGGTTGACAGTATTGCTAAATAAATAAATAAATAAATAAATAAATAAATAAATAAATATTGTGAGTCTCTGCAAAAGCTGGTTTTCTAAACAGCGAATTAAGAATTTCGAGAACCCCAATATGGACAAGAAGCGTTCGATGTTGCCTAGAAAGGCAAAGAATATAAACAGGAATGTCAATTTTTGGCGAAGCATAATTCACGATTAAAAGAGATTTATTACGGAAATACCGACTAGAACATTTTAGTTGCTTGTTTCTGTAGAGTTCAGCGGTCCACCAGAATATACCTGTTTTCATCTAACAAAATAAAGTAAAACCGCGCTATACCATGCGTTGGTAAGGTGTACTAAAATTCTATAAGGCATCTATCATCGGTCATGTCACACATTCATAAAGATGTAAACGTTTTTTTGTTCCTAAGTACATCTGCAGCTGAGGTAACAATTTTGACAACAATGAACTAAGTAAAGCTGGATACACTTCAATTTCACGCTTTCGAGTATGCATATTTAGTTCATAAATTTTCAAGAAATAACGTTTGCACGAGGATACCGTGCAAACCGTACGAGGGCACGAGACACGTGTGAGGGCCGCACTTTCTTTTGACAATTTCGCTGAAGTGCGGCCCTTAAACGGGACCGAACCTTAAAGTCAAAATAGTGCCGGCGCAGCCTCGACTTGTGCACACCCCGGATCCCAGGATGTACTATTGCATCAGAGGTCAACGCGCAGCTCTCGCCATCTACCTATAAGTATAGTAGTGCATTCGGGGGCACGCCGCGAGCGAAAATTCGCGCACGTGCGTGCGCTGTATTGATGTACAGAACGCGATTGCTTTTCCGTTGAAATCTTTTTAACCAAATTTTCGCCTGCAAAGCTGAAGGTGCAGCCCTTACACGAGTCTATACAGTATTCTTCGCATTGCCCTCCATAAAAGTAGAAAGTACTTTGTGAAGTACAATACCAATAGCTTTAAACGAATAAATCGGTATTCCTTAAACATTCAGAACTACATTTCACCATGAAAATAACAGCCAGAAATAAACAAAATCGGACGGTCAAGATTTGTCTTCCTCTTTAACTATCTTTTTTTTTTTTTTAAGTCCGCCCGAATTCCTGTGACTCATCAACTGCTGGGCTGAGTTCAATTAACAGGAGAAGGTTCACCTATTGAAAATTATTAATTAAATTGCGGATAAAAAAGCAATGCTCTCCTTAAAAAAAACACTCGCGTTTATTTTTTCTCTCGCTTTTTCTTCTTTTCAGAAATACAATGGGGAGACAGAGAAGAATGTTATTACTGAAACATAAAGCGTCATTGCATAAATCCAGACAATGCAGTAAGGTGTAAGCCGGCTGTAGGAAAATTAGCGACGCGGTACTCTACCACCAACAAAGGCGAAGCTGCAAAGTTCTTTATCTCGCGGTGCATTGCCATCAAACACGCGCGGAACAAATAAACCAAAGAATGAAGGAAAGTAAGAACAGCAACACGTAAACATTTAAAAAAGAAAGAAAACAACAAACAGGAACACTGACAAGAAAAAAAAAAGGTTCAGAAAGGCCGGTAGGGAGGAGGCTGTGCGAGTCTACCCCCCCCCCCCCCCCCCCATATCATGCAAACCACTGTAATCACAGTCCACGCTGTTCGCCGAAGCATTTTCTTTAAGAAAGTTTAAGCTGGCAATAAAATCAGCTGGGACGCAGAAAGCTGAAGCGGCGATTCTAACATCAAAGGGGACTGCTCAGGAACAGAAAAAGAATAAAGGAGCGAGGACCGGAAGACATCAAAAGGACAAGGGGGCTTCGCTTATCAGGGGACTCGGAGCCAATTTACCAGGCCAGTGTTTCTACTAGGATGGCATGATGACTCGAGCCTTCTACGATACTAATTCACACACACACACACACACACACACACACACACACACACACACACACACACACACACACACACACACACACACACACACACACACACACACACACACACACACACACACACACACACACACACACACACACACACACACACACACACACACACACACACACACACACACACACACACACACACACACACACACACACACACACACACACACACACACACACACACACACACACACACACACACACACACACACACACACACACACACACAAACGCTGACGAAAAGAAAGCTGAACAAAACAGGTTACCTATGCAGTTATACGGAAGACATCCCAGGACGCCGTAGGATGTAATGCTCTCGAAAAAGCCCGTCTTAAGGACCAAACTTTAATTGAGGACCCTCGAACTACAAAGCGCGCAGAAGAAATGAGTACTCGAATTTAATTAGGTGATGCACAATAAGGCCTTATGGCAAGACGGCCAACTGTGGTAACCACAGACGATATACAGAAAGACTCTCCGGCTGCTGATAAGAAGAACTGAGGTCGTGGGCGAAGGCGGAAAAACCAATAGTGCTGCCTCTGACATTTCGCGAAAAAGAGCGCGGAACGGTTAGACATTACGAAGATGGCAAACCAAACAAAGAAGGAAAATAAGAGCTTTAGTGGTGAATACTGTGTGCAGCAATTTGTTCAGATTAGGTTCCTAAGTGCGCCTAGGCAAAGGTTCAAGGTCACTATACTACACGATATTAGAGCACTTCGCGATGTTCTTGTATATACTCGATATTATAACTTCATTTAATGTAACCAAATAGTGGGGTTCACTTCCCGTATTAGCTATGTTCAGTGACACGAGCATAAGTTTCCCAACTCGCATGAGCACTTTTTTTATATGTTGTATGCTTCTAATGACAATAACGAAATTAAATTCTAATGTTTCACGCACCAAAACCACGATATGGTTACGACGCATGCCGTAGTGGGGGATTCCAGGGTAATTTTGACCATCTAGGGTTCTTTAACGTTCACCTAAATTTGGGCTCGGCAAGGCATGTAAAGCTGGGCAGGCCATGTAATGCGTAGGGCAGATAACCAGTGGACCATTAGAGTTACAGAATGGGTTGCCAAGGCAAGGGAAGCGCAGTCGAGGACGGCACAAAATTAGGTAGGGTGATGAACTTAGAAACTTTGTAGGCGCAAATTGGAATCACCTAGCGCAAGACAGGGGTAATTGGAGATCAGTGGGAGATGTCTTCGACCTGCAGTGAACATATATATTATATATATATATATATATATATATATATATATATATATATATATATATATATATATATATATATATATATATATATATATATATATATATATATATATATATATATATATATATATATATATATATTCAATCATTCAATCTTCCCTCAAGCTTCTCACTGGATAGTTCTGTTCTACTAGTTTTGTTAACATACCATGTAGTTCCGTAGCGTGCGTGCGTGCGTGCGTGCGCATTAATCCTTACGTATACCAATCTATTAAAAATGTCACACGATGCGCATGGAAAACACGGAGAAGGCGGAAGACGGAAATTCAAGACGATGAGCAAAACGAGAACAAGGTAAAAGCAGGAGCCAACGTTTCGACAAGGGTACTTGTCTTTTTCCGACAAGTGGACTTGTCTAAACATTGGCTCTCGCTTTTACGTTGTTTTCGTTTTGCTCATACGATGCAGATGCCACATATCCAAAAATTCCTAATGAATACATGCTCTATGTGTATTCTCTTGTGGTCGTACGATATGATTGGATGCGTGGCATATGAGTAATATAATATTTTATGATAGGAACAGTCTAAGGCCCTTGGAGTAAATAAAGGGTACTAAAGAAGATACTATAACTGCGGCAATTAAAATATGAGGACGAATAAAGCTATTTGTGTTTATCCAACCCCAAGAGGCGCAGTGAGCACTATATACGTACTTCGTTTTTATTAAGCAAAGAGTAAACTCGGGCCTCTCGCTTCTATGACTTGATCATGTCCATGCACTCAAACTTCCGACCCAAAGAAAAAGCTTTTACAACACTGCACAGCTTTCGTCATGTCCAGTAGAGGGGCCCTTTTTCTTCGGCCGGCAGAAATAGCGCGAGTAAGCCCCCTACGAGCGGACAAAGGCGGGGGAAAGGCGTCCAGAAACGAGCACGCGCAATCGAAGACTCGGGGCACCGGGTGCAGACAGCGAAGATCCAATCACGCGGCACCACAGAGCGTCAGCTGCGACTCGTCGATAGCAGCACCAACCGGGACTATAAGAGCGCGAGAGCGCGAAAGAGCGAAGAAAGGTCGACAAGAAACGGCGGCCGAGGTTCGGGTCCTGGCGCAATCACGTTCCAAGCCAGCGCGTTCATCTCACTCTGGCTGAACAGGACAGCAAGCGACGTGCCCCTTCTATAGCATCAATGCACAGCCTACCTCGAGAAGGAAACAATTTGGCGACTACGACGCATCGCGCGCACAATGTACTACGTTCCTTTGCACGCCGGAGAGTGACGGCGAGCTTTGCTGAATTGCATGAAGTACGCGACAGGGTGCATAAAATCCTTAAGAAAACCAGCCAGTGAATAGCTTTCGCAGCGCTAGAGAGACGATTTCTATTGAACTTCAGGAACGCCCAGATGATGGTATGTTTGATTACAAGAAATGAGTGCACTTAAGACGGGCTGACACGCGCGTACACACCCCTCGCTCTTTCGAAAGCGGTGCACGTTCTACCTTAGACTGCTACACGATTGCTCATGTACACCTACGTATGGACCTGCTCCCACGCTTCATTTACGAGCACACAAGTCACTTGTGTGTCTCAAAATGTGCTAGAAATCTTTTGCCAACCTTGAAGAATGCGTCGCTTCTTGCACAAGTACCTTCCCTGGTGATGGTGAGCGCTGAACCAGGGAAGGCAAAACGCACTAAACAGGGAAGCTTATCACAGGACGCGGCGGTTCAGGTAGCAAATGCTCCACGTTAATAGGACAACAGGAAACCGCAAAAGTGGCTCCTGCGGAGTCGCAGCAAGCTCGAGGGTAGAGAAGGGGCATTATATGATATATGGGTTTTTACTTCTCTAGTGCGCCCTGCGCCAGCGAGATGGCGCCAGCACAACCCACTGCAAAGAGACACGGCTTCAGCAGGCGACTACAGTCCACAAAAATGAGTTTTTCGGCCGCACATTGAAAGGAAGAACAAAACCGTAAAAACTCTTTATGTGCCCAAATCACTGCAATCATACGCCAAAAAAAAAGCTAAAGCAAAAATACGCACACGTAAAATTACTTGAGGGCTCACAAGCACAGAAATTTCACCGACGACTACGATACTCTCTAATGCGAAATTTGAGCGCAGCTTTACATGTGTTTTGATTTCGCCATATATTGAAGGATCGCAACGGTCACCGCACCGACTGACAGAGCCGCGATGATTATATACCTATACACAGCCCTACGTACAGACCGGCCACACTGTTGCCGCTTCCCGGAAATTGCAGCTTATGGAACCGCAATCTTTACCGGGAAACGCTTGCGGTGAACGCTGTGCATGAAGGCGAGCTTTTCTTTTTTTTTTTTCCCCACGAAGGATACCTACCACCAAGCATTCTCAATCTAGATTCATTGGGAACTTTGTTTTAGTACGCCTGCGCTGTTTGTAATTTCCCTACTTTTCTTTTCCCAACCTCCCCCCCCCCATTCGCCTCTAATAATCTCTACTGCGGACATGTTTACTTTCTCCCTACTCTCTCTGAACCCAATGGCTTCTAGGAAGCCAGAGGTCCCTAAATCGACCGCTGGGCAGATATCTTCACATTCTAATAACACATCCTCCATCGTTTCCCTAGCTTAACCGCAGCAAGCACCTGCTTCTTCTTCCTTGTTGTATCTCGCTTTCTAAGTGCGTGTTCTAAGGCATCCTGATCTCGCTTCGAAAAGTAATGAGGTTCCTTTTGAGTTATTATAAATTGTTTCCTTCCTGATCTTGTTTTTCTCGTCTTAAGTAGTTACTCATAGCAGGTTTCTTTTCCAGTGCCGCCATGCTTGAGATTATCTCAGCCTCTTTGGCTTTCTGCTTTACGTTCTTTGTTGCCGTGTTGCTCACCATACTGGCCGCATATTTGCTAGTAAGCTTCCTATAGTTCTTTTCCTCCAATGTGAATCAACTTTCTCCCTGTACAAATATCTTAACACTCTCCCAGCCTATTTATTTTGTTCCATGTTCCTCAGACGTTCTGAATAATCAATTTTACTCTTAGCTACCCTAACTTCAAAACATGTCCAGCCCATATCAACCTGCACAACTTTATTTGTAGTCTTCCCGCGAGCGCTAATTGCGAGGCATCCCACTGTCATTTGGTTGTCATCGAGTCCTGATTGTAACCCTGACTTCAAGATAATAACCGCATTTACAAATGTAAGTCCTGGAACTATTACACATTTCCACATGCACCGGAGCACTTCGTACTCATTGTGTCCCCATACCGCACGGTAAAATGCGCGGACGTGAGCGCGAACTGGTGCTGGTTCCAAGGTGGCGTCCTCCACTATCCTCCTCACACTCTCTTCGCTGTGGCAGTGTTCTGCGTTTCTCCTCACCCTTTCGCCATACACCCTTCCTTCGCTTCCCGGCTCATGCTTTCACTGTAGCCACCTCCTCCGCTTTCCTATTCACGCTCTCTTCGTTATCGCCTTCTTTCATTCCCCGCTGCACTCTGCGTTTATGCCGAGTTAGGACGAGGCAGGCCGACGCTCAACGCAGGATCGGGCGCCTAAGAGCTGCGCTATAAAAGAAGTGCGCAAAGCAATAAAGGCTTAGCTTCCTGTATAGCACACGCTGTCAAGCAAGAAAACGAAATTATGTATGTCGAGATAACAGGAGCAATTCAAAACACCAGAAGAAACAGATTCCTGCGATCACTTGGTAATAGTGCATTGCTTCATCTGAGAGCTAAGCCGTCTTTTAAGGGGCGTTAAATATTTACTCAGCTATATTTATTTACGAGTCTCAGCTAGCGCATCTAAAGTGATCTGTCCCACACTCGCCTCCGCTAAACGTTGACGTGCTGCTGGAGCCGTATGAACAGCGCCTCGCCAAGAGCTAAGCCTGCCTGGTACCGTACCATAACGTCCCCGGTATTCTGGCGGACGCAGTCAGTCAATGCACACTCGTAGCCAGTTTCGATGGCATTTCAGACAGAAGCCTCAGGTACTCCGTTTGTCGTATCTTTGCCCATCTATATACGTGAGCGCCAACAGCTAATCGAAGAGCAATGAAGGTTCTTAAAATATTCATCTAGGAAATTCTAATTCTCAAGCCATTGTACAAACATAAATTGTTAATTCCCCGCACGGAACACGAAGTCTGACCGCTAAAGAGCCGGCTGTCCTAAAATCCTAGCTAAGATAAAGCAAAAAAGAATTTCCATACTCCAGTGACATTCTCCAAACCGATCACTGCGAATTAACAGCAATTATGGGCGCTCGATTTCACGATACGTTTAAAGAGCAGCCCCACAAAAATTTACTGTCACATAAATGGCTCCTGAAAACTCCTTGAGAGCTCTACGAGGTTTCCCTTCAACCTGCAGAAGCACGCAGCTTGCATGCGCGCCGTTTGCCGCTCCAAGAACTGGCAAGTAGGCATGCAAAATACAGACAGACGGACAGATGCAATTACATTAACACCTTTAAGTTCATATAGCTCTACTATTCACAGCAAGGAGGAGGAATAAACTTTATTTCTAGAAATCAGTTGACGGTGGAATCGTCCGAGGTTGGCGGCGTTCCTAGTTTAGGACGCCGTGAACAAACATATATAAAAGAGGGGAAATGACGATAAGCAGTACCTAAACAATCATAACACAAGGAATAACTAAGAAAGGAAGAAGCACATACACGCAAGTGAAAGACATGTCCTGCGCTCGTCAACAAGCGAACACACAAACACACGCACACACAAAAAAAGAAAGACACACAGAAGTGCAGTGTACTTATCCTTAAACGAATGCAATCATGCACCCACATGCGCACGTACAAAAGAAAACACCATGGCGCTCATACACTTCTCAATGACAGTATGACGAAGAAGAAAAAAGAAAACGAAAAAGTGACGAAAGTCACCAAAAAAAAAAAAAGAAATGAAAGCACAAAAGGCCTGGTCTCAACAAGAAACTGATTGATTATGGCTACCTGAGCCAGAGTGTTTATGTTGCGAAAGCGATGAGTACCCTGTGCATATCATTTCATCGTCATCACACGATAGCCGCACTGCAAGGTAAGCCTCTCGAATTTTCGATTGATTCTTTCTTTTTCTAAACAAAATACCTCAATAGCGACAAACCAAACTGAACTGCGCGTCAAATACTTCGTTCTTGTGTAGAAGCGCACAGCAAAATGAACGGGAAGATGAAATCGCAGGGTTCAACGTAACGAAACTACACAGTGGTTTATGAGGGACTTCGCAGTGGAAGGCTCCAAACAGCTTAATTTTGACCACCTCGGGTTCTTTCACGTGCACCTCAAGATGCAGCTACACGAGCGTATTTTCATTTCATCCTCATCGAAATGCGGCCGCAGCGGCGAGGAATTGAACCCGCGACTTCGTGTTCAAGAGCAGAACGCCACAGCCAGTGGACCACCCCGACGGGCGAAAAAAAAAAAAGTGTAACTATGCCATTGCACCTAACAAAGAAGAGAGGTCGCGGGTTAAACCAGGAGTGAAATAAGAACGACGCTCAGCCAACAAGGCACCCTTTCTAAGCTGGGAAATGACCCCACATCGCTATGTAGCAAGCGGGTACCTGAAGCCGAAAGAATGCTTCACCAATGCATGAAATGCAGGGGGAGCGCAAAGGACGAGAGCGGATAACGACCGCAGCGCGAGGAAGGCGCTGGTGTTTTTTTTTTTTTTTAACAGCCCGCTCCCACGCAAGTCAACGACTGCGTGAAGCAGAAAACGCAGCGAGCTCTGCGCCTGCGCATTCACTGCCTTCGCAATTCGGGAACATCGCATACACGCGAGTAACCCCACACTGGAACACTGTTCAAAGTTCATCAACCGCGGTATTCGGTGATACAGTGATGGTTCGCGGTGCCACTGAGTGACACCACCTTTTGAAGCGCAGATAGCCAAACACGAACACAGAGCATGCCTCCCAGGAGACACAAAAAATTCTGATATTCTACTGGCTTGAACGTCATTTTTTATCTTCTACGCATGGTACAGTATACCTCAAAATAAGCTAGGGCCCTGGCGACGGCGCGGACTTCCCTCGACAGCGCGTCTTGCAGCGTCGGAAACTGCAGCGTTTCGAAAGACGTTGCCACTTTGATGAATTGAATGTCTAGCACCATTACTGAACAACAAAAAGAAAGCTGAACGAGGTGGAACGCAGAATACAAATGCGAATCTTAAGTTTTCCTTACTGAAATCAGTCGCTTTCGAATTCGTCTATTTTCTTTTTTCTTCTTTGCGATTTCAGTATTTTACGCTGTCTTACGTTGTCTTAATCTTTAGCTTCACTTATAACCATGGCAGCTCCTTGGCGGATCACATGCATTGGGTAAGCACCATGGTCTAAGGAGCAATCGAACAAGCGATCCCGAATTGCGGCCTACACGGGACGTTCGAACCAACTGGGCTTCCGTATTTTCGTCGTACGGAAGCCTATTCATGGAAAAAACTACACGAAAAACGACGAGGGGGAGATGGAAGAAACGTCACAGTCCTCCAGTGCACCACCCTCCACCGAACGGAGAAGGCTCCGTGAACGCACGATTCACGGCCGTGATTTATGCGCGCGTATGGGAGCTTCGCGACGAGAAGACACGGATCCGCCCCGATGAGGAGCTAGCCAAGGCCGCCGGCCAAGGTCGGCTCAAGTGAGCAACGGTGTCGTCTCGTAGCTGCTGAACTCAGCACATGCGCGGCTAGCAGTTCTCACAGTGTCATGGTTTTCAACAAGGCGCCGCCGCGCAGATATGAGAGGCTGCGGTGGCGCATCCCGGTTCCTCGGGTATCTTCCAACGTAGTGTCAGCTTCCGACAGCGAAGAAGAGAAACGATATTATTTGGAGCAGCCATGGCTCGAGCAATTATTCTAAGTGTGTCAGCCCTTGGAGCACACTCTATCAGAATAGAACGGTCACGTAAATGCATTCCCAGTGATGACAAACATATAATTTCATACAATACTTACTAGAGGGAACCCTGGCGCTGCGATTGTTCAGCCACCGGGACGTACATGGATTAGTGTGATCTTCGCGCTTGTGGCTTCAGAGGCTCCCGTGGCTTTGTTTATTATAAGCGTTATCCGCCTTTATTGTCCTCGATTTCAGAGCAATGTATACTTTTTCTAGTGCAGAATACTCTGCGAACACGCACAACGGCCACTAATTACAGCGGTTCAGCCTGCCGAGACGGCCGAATCGAAACGTTCCAAACGCCTCAATGCACTGGCTAGTCCGCAAGAAGTTCAAAAGGGCCTTCTACGCCATCTGTCGGCGCATGCGTCCATGGCGTAATGGTTTCAATATCCGGCTTCTGTACTAGAGGTCCTGTGTTCTAGACCTGCCGTCATACACCTTCAATGATGTTTGTTCAATTATTTATTACACAGCACTTTGTTGAAAATGACGAGTGTACAAAGTCACGAAGCCGCCTGAAGCCCGAAAAGAACGTTTAGGCAAATCCATGCAATTCCTATAATTCCCATCCTGGCTAAACCGCCCTGATTGCAACTCCCGTAGATACTAGCGCCAAAGTTCCCTCCAATAATTATTGTATGAAACTCTTATAACAAAGGCACCAAACTGCGGTGGCGGGAGGCTGAGATTATACCAGTGGCGCACGCGAAACAGCTCGCAGTGCAAGCTTCACCACCGCACGCACGCACGAACGAACACACACACAAACGTGCGCACACGCATGCATATGTATATGGACCACAGTATCGTCTAATAATATCATTGTTCTCCGTGACCATATTATGATTGGAGTTCTCTGCGCTGACACCTAAAAGATTAAACTAGAGCAGAGGACGGCGAAAAATAAATTTAGTACAAATGTCTTTACGTCAGTTGTCATGTGGACAAAACTGAATGAATTCTCTAAGTCAATAACTTTTGTATGTCGCACTAGAGGGTTAAATCAGCACGTAGTGCATTTATATCAGTAAAAGTTGATAAGGCTTTGAGCACTGAGTAGTACTAGCTTGCCTACCTACACCACCGAATGCCAAATTTCGATCTGCATATTCCCAGCGCATTGAAACACTTCCGATGACACATATCGCCCGCTGGTAAACGGGTCGGCCCACACACGTCTTTAATTACACTGCGCTCTTTATCAGCCCCGCCACAAATACGGGCACAACGTCAACGACACAGGTCTGAGCTGCACAATGTTGTCGCATTGAAATGTTACACGATATAGCAACAGGGTACAAACAAATACGCGTGAGAATGCGTGTACGAACGGAAGGCCACGCTGTGATCTACACGGAACGCCATAATTACTGCTTTCCTTACTTTCCTGGTGCTAAAGCATGCTGATCAGCCAGTTGGTTTAGATTCATGATAAAATGTGCAAGGGCGGCCGGACGAGAACAGAGAAAGAAAGACTTTCAACTGCGGGTTTTTATTTTCTCACGTAATGGATATACAGGGCGTTTCACGTAACTTCTACCAAAGATTTAAAAGAAGGTGTGAACCGCAGCTGGGCGAAAGCAAAGACATATAGTTTGCCGTCGTGTGGCGCTCCAAAAAATATTTCTTTTATTCAGCTTAAATAGTTAATTACCAGATATCAATTATTCAAAATCTTTAATATTCACTTTAGGGCCAAGTACGTTTCGTTATGTTGTAGGGGGAGTAAAGAGAACAAAGTATCGAATATCGATTCTTTCGAGCCAAGTTACAAATGCACACTCCCACACTCAATTCGACATCGCTGCAGAGCGGCGCTGAAAGAGAAAAGTGCGCTCAACGTGCATGTCAACAAAATATAGGCCGGCCTCCCAGCGTACAGTTAAAATGTCCTATGTGGCCTAGTGAGGAGCCTTGCACAGTCCGGAAAACAGCAAACAAACGAAGGAGTTCGACAAATCTCAACCCTATGAAAATTTCAGCGTGCACTTAAGTGGTCCAGAAGAACTTGAGCTTGGCCTAGTTGGTGTTTACTGCATATCATATTGACCCCTAATCAAGTAGAGGACAGGGGAGGAGAACACTTTCAGCTGATTTATTCACAGCAACACGTGCCAATATATAGATATATATAGCATGCGCATAACGCAGCAACACCACCACTCATCAGCCTAGCGGGACAACCACTTATCAAAAAAATATATCTCCGATTGAAACAGTCTAATGGAAGTATCACCAACACAGTCTTGGCCTTTCTTTCTTAAATGATGTACCTTATTAAGTTCGCCTGCAGTCTGGTGCGGGCTTCACCGCAGAATCACGTTTTAAGGAGATAAAAATTCTTTTACAAACACTTAACTCTTACAAGTACTTAGGTGTTCATGTAACTACAAATCTGTCATGGTCAATTCACACCGAATACTTTATTAAGAACGCTAACCGTATGCTAGGCTACTTGCGCCGTAACTTCGCTAGCTGACCTTCTAACCTAAAACACCTACTCTGTAAAACCCTAATACGTCCTAAATTAGGATACGCAACTTCCCTATGGGATCCTGGCCAAGATAACCTGAAAACGGCCTTAAAACTTGTCCAAAATAACTCAGTTCTACTTACCTTTTCTAATTATAATACAACTAGTTGCGAGCATTTCTTTCGTGAAACACAATCTTAGTCATCCTTTGCTGTCTGTTCGACGTAGAATTGCACGTCTAGCACTCTTTCGTAGGATTTATCG